>NC_140952.1:91998411-92598411 GCF_014529385.1 Adiantum capillus-veneris | reverse complement strand
ATGCGAACAAGGGACAAGAGCTGTCCATTGGTGGGGAGTGCTTGGTAGTGGAAGATGGGTCCTCAAGGCAATAGGTGTGCATGGGTTTCCTTGAGCAACTAAGAGTTTGGTCTGGTAGTAAGAGAGTAAAGAGCTAATGGCTTAGGTGGGAGCGGGAGCAGTTGTAGCCACAACTTGGACAGACTCTGTGTGTGTGTGTGTGTGTGTGTGTGTGTGTGAGAGAGAGAGAGAGAGAGAGAGACATTGTTATCTTCCTAGAGTGATTCCAAGGACTAAAGTTTCAATGAGAGAGAGAGAGAGAGAGAGAGAGAGAGAGAGATTCAATGACCATGCTTTTCTTGGCCGCAGCAGCGGGCGGGTTACATACTAGTATGGATAGATTTCTCTTTATGGATAAGTGTTCTACAATACAACTCACATGGTCATTCTCTCCATGTAATATATATGCATCCATCGAGCATGTTGAAGAAGTTTTTTCAATGTTTCAAGTTTTGTTGATATGTAAGCACCCGGACATACATCAATACAGTATATGTATATCAATGTAAATTGGTATGTAGCTGTATACATTACATATCATCCATAGTGGCGTGAGGAGGGACCTTCAGCCGCCCTATAATAGGGAAAGGGAGCTCCATGCTATATATATTGTTAGTCAGGGTTGTTGAAAGAAAACATTTTACTTGGCACTGCCTTGATCGACACGTATGCCGAGTATGGTGCGCTTCATAAAGCACAAAAAGTGCTTGAGGAGCTTCCTGTTCGAGATGTCGTCGTCTCTTGGAATGCATTGATTGCAGGATATGCCCAACTTGGGTGGCAGGGCCAAGAAGCTCTAGCCTATTTTCAGCAGATGCGAAGCGAGGGTGTCTCTCTAGATGCAATTATATACACTTGCATCTCGAAGGCAAGGGTCAGGGTTACGAAGCTCTAGGTAATTTTTAGGAGATCTACAAAGAGTGCATCTTTCAAAATGCAATCAAGTACACTTGCACCTTGAAGGCATGTGGCATGTGGCATCTCTTTCTATGACAACCACGTCTTTCATGGCCATTTCTCCAACCTGTCCTAAGGGATTTCATGTAGATAGCAGTGGCATGCCTAAGCTAAGAAAATCCACATAATATTGTTGGAGACGGTGCCTTTGCCGAAGGTGGCACCGTTTTACTAGTTGAAAATAATGTCAAAAGAGCTAGCTTGGTTGTTTGAGCATTCATCCTCAGTAACCAAAGTCATCAATTCGAATGCAGCCAAGTGACCTATTGACACTCAAGCACATACTTTGTCACCTCGTACAAGAGTTGTCGATTTGCTCAAAAAAAAAATATTGAAAATAATAAAATTTCAAACGTTGTCTAATTCTTTTCTCTTCTAAAGCTGTGTTTAGAAAGCAAAAAATAAGGCCAAGAGAGAGAATGGTCCTATTTAAAGTGTTTAAAAATACTATAAACTACATGCATAAATATGACTTTCTAATTCGTATTTGGAAGCATGGATAAACACAAGTTGCCATGATCCACACGTAAAGTCTCAAGGTTTTGTTGCCTAAATTAAGCTACCAAGTAGTGTTCACAAAAAACGCGTCCTTTAGTGTATTTTTAAAGGACAAAACTTCAAAATTCTTGACTAGTTTGGAGGGTCACCTTGATGGAAATTGATCAAATTTGGAGGATTTTAGTAAAAAAACAGACAAAACCCTTAAAATGTTCACTAAGTACGGAAAGATTTTTAATGCTCTCCTTTTTTTCATTGGCTGCTAAAAAAGTTTTATGGTGAACACTACCTACTAGTAGTCAAGAAAACTTCAATTTGAAGCTTGCTAACAAGTTGCAATCAATGCATGGTTTACAGGTCATGTTTGCCAACTAATTAACAAAAATAAATGGAGTTCCATCATGGTCGTTGTATGTGATTGAAGAGATGAAATAGTAGAAGATTGGACACATGGATTTCTACACGGCTCACATGTGCTTTTCACAAAGATGTCATGTGAAAGCTAAGCAACCTTGAAAGAAAAGGGGGATCCTCCACTCTACTTGTACAGCATGTAGGCCTACGTCCATTTTGAGGCATAATTGAAATTTAAGAAATGCTACTGCGTATTGAACCTAAGTATTGAGCCTAAGTCTTCGCACACCCGCACGTCCACCTTAACCACTAGGTTAGTATCTCATGGGGCATACAACCTGTTTCTTTGATATCAAGATCGTCCATCAAGATATGGATCTTTGGTAAATTTCCACTTTTACAATCCAATAACCACTCATCTTGTAAGATGTCTGAATGAAAAGTGTCCTCAAGGTTGAAGGTTCAAGTACCATTGAAACTTACGAATCGACGCAAATGTAGGAGGGGCTATAATTTGCATGTCCTCTCTAAGTAAACAACGATAATAAAAAACAATTCATTGATAATTTCTTATTATGGTCGATTTTAATGAATTTTCTAAGGACAACTAGACTTTCTGCAGTTTATTTCTCAAGAGCGAGTCGATAAAACTTCTATACTTATATAAATGAGCTTAAATTTTTGAAGGCCAAAGAGAGCTTCCACGTGTTGAGCCCTCAAGCCTTTGAAGTTTGCAGGGCCTTCAAATTTTTATGCTTGCCTTGCTAATCGCCTGCCACAACCGCCCAGCCTCCAGGTGATAGGAAATGCATCTTTGTAGGTGTGACGTTGAGCCGATTGAGGCATCCCATGCAGCTGCAATGCATTGAATGATTGAAGGCACCATTTTTTCTAAATTCTAAGAACCTGCAATCTCCGCATCAACTCTTGGGACCAAGGACTTCAACCCTAATAGCTGTGTGTGTGTGTGTGTGTGTGTGTGTGTGTGTGAGAGAGAGAGAGAGAGAGAGAGAGAGAGAGAGAGAGAGAGAGAGAGAGAGAGAGCACAATAGCCATGTTGACGTCTCCTGAGTCCAAGCAGGCTGTGTGTGTGTGTGTGTGTGTGTGTGTGTGTGTGTGTGTGTGTGTGTGTGTGTGTGTGTGTGAGAGAGAGAGAGAGAGAGAGAGAGAGAGAGAGATGTACGAGTGCACAATTGGTCCTGACACTCTGGCAGGCAATAGTCGTGCACAAAGCTTGGGTGTGTGCGCGTGCGTACATGTGTGTGTGTGTGTGTGTGTGTGTGTGTGTGTGTGTGTGTGAGAGAGAGAGAGAGAGAGAGAGAGAGATCCTAGCAGGCTTTGTGTTTGTGAGAGTCTAGAGAGAGTGATGTACGAATGAGGAGAGAAGGATGACTCATGGCCATGTGGCATGCACACAGCCTGTGTGTGTGTGTGTGTGTGTGTGTGTGTGTGTGAGAGAGAGAGAGAGAGAGAGAAAGAGAGAGAGAGAGAGAGAGACTACGTATGGAGTTCGGTGAGAGCGCTTGACTGGGGGCTGCTAGTCTTAAGAGTCTGCTTAAAAAACCTAGGTTCAGTGCAGTGTTCCAAACATACAAAATTCCTTTCTTGGTTTTGTCAAGAGGAAATTTTAGAGAACTAGGTTATTTTTTTAGTCTTTTACAGTATTTTTCTCTATTTTGGGATGGAATTTCTCCTTTTTTTCCCTTGCCCTCATTTGGCATTTTTAAAATAAACAATGGCACGATATTAACTGACACGTTCAATGTAAAGCACACCTATAAATTTAGATATTTATGTCTACATTTTTCAAAATATGAAGGTGAGAGTGTAATCCTACGGTCTACTTAGAAATTTAGATATTTATCTCTACATTTTAAAGATTTAAAGGAAAATTTAGCGTAAAAACTTTTCAATTTAGTCAATTTACCCTGAAAATATAGGTTTGCCAAGTTTTTGGAAAAAAAAATAGGCACTGCTACGAGTGCGCGGACACACACACACACAGAGGCAATGGGAGCACTGCAGTGTTCGAGAAAATTGTGCCTCAACTTAATATCGTGCCATTTTCAGTTTTATAAATGCAGGTTAAGGGGAAAGGGAAAAAGGAGAAATCCCATCCCAAAATAAAAAAAAATAGTGTAAACACTTGAAAAAATAACCTGATTCAATTTCCTCTTGACAAAAGTCAAGGAAAGGAATTTTGTTTGTTTGAAAAAATGAATTTTTCCGAACATTGATGCATTGAGAGAGAAAGAGATGGCGAGCCAATGTTTGAGAAAAGCGTGTCACCTTGCAATTGTGTCGCTTTGAAACTCAAAATGCTGCTTGAGAATAAGAGGAAAACGAACAACCCTTCCAACATTTGGAGGAAAAGTGTTAAAATATTAAAAATTAACGCCATTTTAAAAATTGAAAATAGCACGATATTAACTTGAGATACATTTTTTTCGAACTTTGGTTCAATGTAAATCTCACCTATAAATCTAGATATTTACCTCTACAGTTCTATACTACTTTATTATGGAGCTTGAAAACTTCTCGAACACTGAGCGTTGCCACGCGTTGAAGAACCAGGCACCTCTTGAACGTACGCACGCGGGCTGCTAGCTGGAGAAGCTGCCGTGATTGTTTGGCCTGCCGAGAGAGAGAGAGAGAGAGAGAGAGAGAGAGAGAGAGAGAGAGAGAGAGAGAGAGAGAGAGAGAGAGAGAGAGAGAGAGAGGAGAGAGAGAGAGAGAGAGAGAGAGAGAGAGAGAGAGAGAGAGAGATGAAATGAAATGTTAAATTAAACGACTTTAAAAGGCCAAAATGACCTACGAGACCAAAATGTTATAATCTTGGTGGATCTAATAATGTCTGAGCCATTGTTGTGTGTGTGTGTGTGTGTGTGAGAGAGAGAGAGAGAGAAAGAGAGAGAGAGAAAGAGAGAGAGAATTGAAATGAAATGTTATATTAAATGGCTTCAAAAGGCCAAAATGGCCTATGAGCTTGAAAATTTCTCGAAAGCTGAGCGCTGCCATGCGTCGAAGAACCAGGCACCTCCTGAATGTGTGCACGCAGGCTGCTAGCTAGGAGCCTGGAGAAGCTGTCCCGGTTGCTTGGCCTGTCTAGAGAGAGAGAGAGAGAGAGAGAGAGAGAGAGAGAGAGAGATGAAATAAAATGTTATATTTAACATCTTTAAAAGGCCAAAATGACCTATGAGAACAAACTGATACGATGTTGGTGGATCTATTAGTGTCTGTGCCATTGTTGTAGTTGTAGTTGTAGTTGTTGTTGTTGTTGTTGTTGTTGTTGTGTGTGTGTATGTGTGTGTGTGTGTGTGTGTGTGTGTGTGTGTGTGTGAGAGAGAGAGAGAGAGAGAGATGAAATGAAATGTTAAATTAAACGGCTTCAAAAGGCCAAAAAGACCTATGAGACCAAACTGTTACAAATGTTGGTGGATCTAATAAAGTGTCTGAGCCATTGTTGAGAGAGAGAGAGAGAGAGAGAGAGAGAGAGAGAGAGAGATGAAATGAAATGTTACAATAAACGGTTTCAAAAGGCCAAAATGACCTATGAGACCAAACTGTTACAATGTTGGTGGATTTAATAAAGTGTCTGAGCCATTGTTGAGAGAGAGAGAGAGAGAGAGAGAGAGAGAGAGAGAGAGAGAGAGAGAGAGAGAGAGAGAGAGAGAGAGAGAGAGAGAGAGAGAGAATTGAAATGAAATGTTATATTAAATGGTTTTAAAGGCCAAAATGGCATATGAGACCAAATTGATACAATGTTCCTGGATCTAATAGAGTATCTGGGCCATTATTGAGAGAGTGGGAAAAGCCTAAAGAGACAACGTAGGAACAATTTGAAGAGAGAGACAGAGCATTTCTACGTCACCGATGGATCTGCCTATTTCAATCGATGAAGGCTATTCTCAGTTACCAGCCTATCATCTCTTAATTGACTCTTCTGATAGCAGCGAGGGCCCCTCACATGGTCTTTACACATTCAATGCATCGGATGCTGCCACTACCTCCCAAACAGTTGCGATGGGGACAACCCTCATCAATGGTGATTCCTTGCTTTCAATGGAGGAAGCCCTTTTCTGCAAAACAATGGATTTGTTGCTTATAGCTATGGAGCTGGCAATAATGGTGGAAACCTGGATAACTAGGCAGCTTCCCACAACCATGACTCTTGCATCGATGCAGGACAAGAAGAGATGCAGAATGGTGGTGTGCTCCATAGAAATACGAGGTGTGATCTTCACAACAATCCCATGCAAAACCATTTGGCCAATCTCAACAATGGACATGTTGTACACTTTGATGGCATGGAAATACATGTGTACGGGTAACTTGCCGGTTTGCAACTATCTGCAAACACACACAAACCCTAGCTATGAAGAGGAGGAGGATGTAGATGATATCGATGAGGCTGAGAGGCAACACGAAGAGGACAGTGCCGTGATCATGTAGCTTGCCTGATGAAAATTTCATGGATTTGCTCAATGTTCAACTATAAACATGACCTACAACCCAGGACAATACACCCCCGCGTATCGTGTTCCACATGCCAGCTTTGCATGTAGCCCACCTCCGTCATTGTGTGTGTGTGTGTGTGTGTGTGTGTGAGAGAGAGAGAGAGAGAGAGAGAGAGAGAGAGAGAGAGAGAGAGAGAGAGAGAGAGAGAGAGAGAGAGAGAGAGGGAGGCAGGGAGGGAGGGTTGCGGGCATCAACTTTCGCGGCTCCTATTGAATGGGGAGAGAGAGAGAGAGAGAGAGAGAGAGAGAGAGAGAGAGAGAGAGAGAGAGAGAGAGAGAGAGAGAGAGAGAGAGAGAGAGAGAGAGAGAGAGAGAGAGAGAGAGAGAGAGAAAACAAAGATTTGCAAGAAGTATTGCAAAATCTTGGCTAGATTTCAAATCGGCCGTGAAGAAAACCGACAAAATATTACAAATTTTAGAGTAAATACCACCATACATCAAATTATGACCTAAAAACTGGAAAAGTTTTAAGTGTGCCCTTATTTTCTTTGGCTTGGGGGTGTTGGGGTATAAAGCCCAATGTGGTCTCCCAGGTACGTGGGCGGGCCGCCAGGTATGTACACATATTCTTTTGTAAAAACCTAATAAGAACTCAATATGCTCTACACATTACAGTAGAGCGAGTTCACTATATCGTCGTGCTCTTCTTATCGCACTCTCTCTCGCGTCGCACTTCCGCTCGTACTCCTTCAACTGGTATCAGAGCTCAGATCGAGGCTCGGGGCAGCACTGCAGGAGGCTAGAGTCACCAGCTCAGATTGGAGTGAAATTAGACAGGCAAAGACACGGCCCCAAATCTTGTGGGTAAGCCCGTAGGGCTTGGTGTGCTCAGAATTTCATTCTGAGGTCATCTCGGTTACCGTTCGGCTTCGACAAAGTTCTGCGCAGGCCATTTTCGACTACGTGGTCTCAGCGGGTGCAGATCCGACTCTGCAAATTTGGGGTTTTCGGCCTACGACTGCAGGTGCTGAGGATATCGACACTCCCAGAGTGTTGATTTGTGGCTGTCTACACATCGAAGGACGGCTCACAGTTCTTGGAGGCGTGTCACATACAACACGAGCGCATCTACACACAGACTGTAGGCGACATCCACTAGTTCATCAGGTAGCTTGTGTTTGCTGCTTGATATTCCAGATTTCATCCTGACATTGCAGGTACTTCCACATGGGATGTATTGTCAGAGATGATGTATGTTTGTTGAGGGTTTGCTGGTTGTGAGTCACGCAGCAAACAACCGCCGCAGCGGTTACAGCATACAGTGGGAAATTTGTGGATGTATGACTTTGTGGGAAGTCTATGTACTGTCAGATTTACTGCAGCCTTTGTTGAGGGTCGAGTGAGGTTTTATTGAGCTGGGGGATTCTCGAATGTTGAGATCCTTTCGGTGATACAGGTCTTGGAGCGATCCCTCGAGCACCCTTAGATAGGCAGCTAGGATGTATTAACTGTGAGTTAGATAGTTGGGATTGCATCTTTGCTTTACTGCCGTTGAGGCATTGTTGCAGTCTATGCTTACAAGACAGTGACAGGACAGTCAGAGACAGTACTGGTGTAGGACAGGTTTACCCACAGCTTACAGTGTCAGAGAGACAGTGTTTTTGAGCTGTTTTTTGGTCTGTTTTTGAGTACACCAGAGCCATTTTACAAAGGAGATTCTGCCGAAATTTATGCAGAATCTGAAGCTTTCTTGGTTCATTTGACAGGTTGATATTGGTTCAGAGGTCAGTTTACAGGGAAAACTCTGCCGAATTTTTCCCAGGAAAGTAAACTACTGTGAAGCGTAGCTATCGCTGGATCACAGAACACTGCTCTTTACAATATCAAGAAGCTGGATGGAACCAATTTCCCATTGTGGAAGCAGCAGATTTGGCACGTGTTGGTACGAAAGAAGTAGATAAAACCTATAAAGCTCAAGGGGATAAAACCAGAAGATATGGACGAAGATGAATGGAGCGAAATGGATGAATTGGCACTTTCTACCATTATGCTGACTTTGGCAGAAAGCGTTTACTTCAATGTAGCAGACGAGATGTCGGCTTATCAAGCATGGTTAAAGCTGAGTGATCTTTATGAGAAGCAGAGTGCAGCTTCACAGGTATACTGGCTTAAGAAGCTTGTTGACTTGAAGATGAAAGAAGGGACACCTATGTCCAATCATCTGAATGAATTCAACACAATCTATAGTCAGTTGTCAGCTCAAGGTGTCAAGTTTGATGAACCTGTTAGAGCTATGTTCCTATTGATCACATTGCCGGAAAGTTGGGACACTTTTCGCACAGCTTTGAGTAATTCTGCACCTCCAGATGGTTTGAACATAGCAGGTGTAGAAGGAAGTCTGCTTACTGAAGAAACCAATAGAAAGACAATGGACAAAGGCAAAGGAACAACCCTAGTTGTCAGGGCAAGGACCAAAGAAAAGTACAAAGGTGGAAAGAGGAATCAGTCTCGTAGCAAGTCCCGCAGTGCTAAAGGCAAGAGTGACATAGAATGCTACCATTGTTTCAAGAAGGGTCACATGAAAAGAGACTGCAGAGAATGGAAAGCAGAAAAAGGCAAAGAGAAAGCTGAAGACCATGGTGAGAAGAACAAGTCCTCAGTGAAGATTCAAGAAATAAATGTGACAAACACTATTGCAGAGGATGACAGTCTAGTGTCAGGAGACATCTACTTCTTGAAGAATACAATGGACTCAGCTCTTCTTACAACATCTGATGGAAATGCACTGAGTGACTGGATTATAGACTCGGGGGCATCACTTCATGTGTCTCCAAACAAGGAGTGGTTTACCTCTTATGTGACCACTAAAGATCATGTTCGGCTAGGCAATGGGCAGACATGTGAGATCTTAGGTGTTGGAGATGTTCAATTGAAGTTTCAGAATGGCTCTTCTTTCACGTTGAAGAATGTGAGACATGTTCCCGCAATTACAAAGAGCTTGATCAGCACAGGTTTACTTGATGATGCTGGCTACGTCACCACTTTTGGACAGAACTTGTGGAAGATATCCAAGGGTTCTATGACAGTAGCACATGGAGTAAAGTCTGGAGGACTTTACATGATTTATGTATCAAATGTCTCTAAAAATGTAATCAATGTAATCGAGCAGCCGAACGTTTCTTTGTGGCATTGCCGGTTAGGACATATGTCCAAGAAGGGAATGGAAATCTTGTCTCGTTCTGGTTATTTGCCTGGCTTTTCATTTAATGATTTTGAATTCTGTGAACATTGTCTGTATGGTAATCAAACACAGCAGCCACATAAGCATAGAAGCATAGTACATAGAATAGCAAGATTTGTTGGCACTTGTTCATAGTGATTTGTGTGGACCTATGCCTAACCTATCTCTAGGGGGAGCTTCTTACTTTATGACATTTATAGATGATTACTCGAGGAAAGTATGGGTTTACTTTCTCAAGCACAAGGATGAAGCGTTTAGTGTTTTCAAAACGTTTGTGACACTTGTGGAGAATCAGAGTGGCAAGAAGCTTAAATGCTTACGCACTGACAATGGTGGAGAGTATGTTTCAAAGGCCTTTCAGGACTTTTGTGAGTCAAAAGGTATAAAACGTGAACTTACTGCTCCTTACAATCCTCCTCAAAATGGTGTTGCTGAGAGGATGAATAGGACCATACAAGAGAAAGTCAGAAGTATGTTGTCTAATGCACAGCTGCCAAATGGGTTTTGGGCTGAAGCTGTGGGCTGAAGCTGTATCAACAGCTGTTCATCTTGTAAATAGATCTCCTAGCAAGGTTTTGCAGAAAGATTCAGTGCCAGAGATGGTATGGTCAGGCAAAATGCCCTCATACAAACATCTCAGAGTCTTTGGCTGTGAGGCATATACTCACGTTCCAAAGGAATTTAGGAACAAACTTGAGCCAAAGAGTAGAAAGTGCATCTTTCTAGGCTATGGTAATTCTGGTGATATGGGGTACAGACTTTGGGATCCTGAATCCAGAAAGGTTGTCCGCAGCAATGATGTTCACTTTAATGAATCCAAATATCATTCTAAACCAGAGAGGGTTGAGGAGATTAGAAAAGTTGTCTTCCAAGAAGATGGACCTGCACGTGCAAGACAAAATGTCAGGGCTCAAGAGGAACAAGGACAGGATAGAGTGGAACCACAGGTTGTGGCTGAGCCTGAGCCACCTATTGTGCGTAGATTTGGACGTATCATGCGACCTCCTGATAGGTTTGTTCCATCTATGAACTATGTCATGTTGACTGATTGCAATGAGCCTTCATGTTACAAGGAAGCAGTGCAAATGAAGGACTCCGGGAATTGGCAATTGGCCATGCAGTCAGAGATGACAGCTCTGCATAAAAACAAGACATGGAAGCTAGTTAAATTACCACAGGGCAAAAAGGCTCTACCTTGTAAATGGGTTTACAGGTATAAGATCACCGCTCATGATAGTTAGCCAAAGTACAAAGCAAGGCTTGTTGCCAAGGGCTTTAAGCAAGAACAAGGAATTGACTTTGATGAAGTCTTCTCTCTGGTGGTCAAGATGACTACATTGAGATGCTTTCTTGCATTGGTTGCCATATTAGATTTGGTGTTGCACCAAATGGATGTCAAGACAGCGTTCTTGCATGGTGATTTAGATGTGGAAATTTACATGCAGCAGCCAGAAGGGTTTGTTGAGAAAGGCAAGGAAGATTGGGTATGCCAGTTGTTAAAGAGTCTTTATGGCTTAAAACAATCACCGAGGGCATGGTACCATAAATTCCACAAGTTTATGCTTTCTCAAGGCTACAAACGTAGTGAGTTCGATCACTGTCTATATACAAAGAAGGCTAAAGATGGTAGTTGGCTGATCCTTATTTTGTATGTGGATGACATGTTGATTGCTGGCAAGCACTTGGAAGAAATTTCAGCTTTGAAGTCAAAGATGGCAAAATCGTTTGACATGAAAGACATGGGTGAGGCAAGTCATATCCTTGGTATGTGCATTGAGAGAATCAGATCAAAGAAGTTGATTTGGTTATCTCAAACAGAGTATATTGACAAGGTTTTGCAACGTTTCAATATGGAGAAGGGAAAGGCACTGAGTGTTCCATTGCCACCATATGTGAAACTTAGAAAACAAGATTGTCCTGTGTCTGAGGAAGAACAGGCTGAAATGGATAAGATTCCATATGCGTCTGCAGTGGGTAGTTTGATGTATGCAATGATTGCTACTCGCCCAGACATTGCATTTGTAGTGGGAGTAGTAAGTCGATACATGTCAATCCCAGGCAAGAAACATTGGGAGGCAGTGAAAGGAATATTGAGATACCTGAAAGCTACAAGGAGTATGCGTATATGCTATGGGAGTCAGGAGCTAAGTGTAAAGGGTTTTACAGACTCAGATTATGCAGGTGGCTTAGACAACCGAAGGTCTACGTCAGGGTATGTCTTTACATTGGCTGGTGGAGCAGTATCATGGCGTTCTAGATTACAAGATTGTGTTACTCAGTCTACTACAGAGGCTGAATATGTTGCAGCATCAGAGGCATGCAAAGAATCAATTTGGCTTAATCGACTAGTAACAGATTTGGGAATCAAAGAAGAGATGCCTGTGTTATATTGTGATAGTCAAAGTGCTATACAATTGGCTCGCAATCCAGTTTATCACTCAAAGACAAAGCATGTGGATGTGAAGTATCATTTCATCAGGGAAATGCTCGAGGATAAGCAACTTCCACTTGTCAAAGTTCACACCACAGAAAATCCTGTTGATCTACTTACAAAAGGACTTCCCTCAGAGAGCTTTGCGCATTTTCGCAAGCAGTTAGGTGTAGGGTAGTACATCACTTCTCTACATCTCTTGTATATTAGCTTGTATAGTAGCTTCTCTCACACTTAAAGTACCACATTGGACTTTAAGTGGGAGGTTGTTGGGGTATAAAGCCCAATGTGGTCTCCCAGGTAAGTGGGCGGGCCGCCAGGTATGTACACATATTCTTTTGTAAAAACCTAATAAGAACTCACTATGCTCTACACATTACAGTAGAGCGAGTTCACCATATCGTCGTGCTCTTCTTCTCGCACTCTCTCTCGCATCGCACTTCCGCTCGTACTCCTTATTGGGGTATAAAGCCCAATGTGGTCTCCCAGGTAAGTGGGCGGGCCGCCAGGTATGTACACATATTCTTTTGTAAAAACCTAATAAGAACTCACTATGCTCTACACATTATAGTAGAGCGAGTTCACCATATCGTCGTGCTCTTCTTCTCGCACTCTCTCTCGCGTCGCACTTCCGCTCGTACTCCTTCAGGGGAGAGAGAGAGAGAGAGAGAGAGAGAGAGAGAGAGAGAGAGAGAGAGATCAGAGACCATACGGAGAGAGAGAGAGAGATGAAAAGAAATGAAATGTTATATTAAACATCTTAAAAAGGCCAAAATGACCTATGAGACCAAAGTGATACAATAATGGTGGATCTAATAGAGTGTCCGGACCATTGTAGAGAGAGAGAGAGAGAGAGAGAGAGAGAGAGAGAGAGAGAGAGAGAGAGAGAGAGAGAGAGAGAGAGAGAGAGAGAGAGAGAGAGAGAGATCCCACACCAAGCTCTCGAGCCTTTGGAAACTCGGTATGATGCTAAGTTCCATCAAAGAAACTAAAACTTTCAAGGCTGACAGACCCCTCCTTCATCTGTCGTTGTGGATTAGACTACAAAAATGGGTTGTTGCATGTGATCACATAGCCTGCTTGATGAAAATTTAGCACTATACACATGTCAGCTTTGCATGCAGCGCAACTTCATCGTTGTTGTTGGTGTGTGATCGAGAGAGAGAGAGAGAGAGAGAGAGAGAGAGAGAGAGAGAGAGAGAGAGAGAGAGAGAGAGAGAGAAGGGGTGGGGGGTGGGGAGAGAGTTGCAACTCATGTGTGCTTTCAAGCAGAAGTTAGTTTTATAGGAATAAAGACCATGTTTTTTTTTTGCCGCAGCAACGCGCGAGTCACATACTAGTATGAAATCGTTGTCGTAGAAAAAGATACCTAGTTGTAATGTGGTTGTGTAGGAAGGAGATGGTTGACGATTTGAACACATGGGTTTCATGTGTTCATTCTTCTTTGACTGGCCTTAGGGTGAGTTGGTGAAGACAACGAGGATCTCATGGGGCTTGCAAGACTTAATGTATGGATTGTCAAAACATAAAATTTGGAGCCCCCCTTTTGATTTTTTTGATCTTAAGATTTTCTCCTTTTGGTGTAGACTTTTTGGCTAAAAAGGCTATGTGCCTAGAGTTCCTAAGGTAAGGGGATCTATTACAAGTCCCTATTTCAAAGGAAAAAGAGGAAAAAATCAAAGTACATGCTCCCGTAGCCTATAGCAAACTCTCAAGAGGGAGAAAGATATGAGCATGGCATAAAGTAATGTCCTCAAATGCATTAGATTTTTTTACAAGTACATAATTTTTAAAGCTTGTTTTCTTCAAATCTTTAGATTTTTGGTACAAAGTGTTTGGTGATGAAAGCAAGGTCGTATCTATTTGCAAGCACAATGCCAAGTGGACACGCCCTTCTTTCCTCTCTTTTGCATTTTGCATTGGCCTACATAGGAGGAATCGTATTATCTTCCAACATTGAGAATAACATGGTGAGTCATGCCAATGTCCCACGGGCCATTGCCAAGCTCCTATTGTCGAAGTCTTTTGTGACGTAATTAAAGGTCCACTTGCCTTTTTTGCCGATGCTTGGCGTGCGTGCGAACAAATTTAACTCTAATTCCCAATGGTATTTGAGTAATCTTCGCATCTATATAAGCGCAAAATCATACATAGGAAACACTTACAACACTAGCCTTTCTGTGTGGATTATGAATGATGGAGAGGGTTGCATACTCGGAATGCTTACCAAAAACAATCTTTTCTTTTCTTTTTTCCATACTCACAATTGTGAGTGGAGAAATTTAATATTAACCTGCAAAAAATACAAACGCTCTCAAGCACAACATGTACCTTGAGGTGGCAACTTACTACATGGCCTCAACCAAAATCAAACCGGACACCTCTCTAGCAATCTAGGCATCTTAGTGTATGAAGCCATTCCTTATCATTGCACACTTACCCTCTTTTAGTCCCCACCCCATGAATAAGCTCGGAGCTCATGCGTACAATATCATCAAAAATTGAGCCACAACCACTTCGGTCTCAAATACCCACAAATTCCTAGACTTCCAAGCCAAACTAAAAAAAAAAATCTTAACTCGACATGAATAATTTTTTGAGTTAATATAACATCTCCACTCACAATTGTGAGTATGGCAAAAAGAGGAAAAAAAAGGCATCATGGGTTGTTTTTGGCATTTGATCCTAAGAGAATTCTTTAGGCCCCACATCTAATCCATCTCTTCAAGTATGTGATGGACATACACTTATGGATGCAACAATAGTGTCCACGTGTCATGTGTAGGTAGAAGAACGGAGGGTAGAATCCTCTTAGGGTAAAGGGGCCATAATAAGAACCTTTAACATGGTGCGGGGTGGAATTCCCCTTTACTGCTCCATTTTGGACAAGGAAGTGCACATTCCATAGAGATGGTAGTGACCTACCTGCAATGTAAGACTCGATACAATCGATGCATCATAGACAAAGATCGGCCGGATTTTGTGTTTTCTCGAGTACCAAAAAGCAGGGCCAACAACAAAACTGCTTTGAGCCATTTCTAAAATAGAGAAGCCAGCATGAATCGAGCACACAACCAATGGACGAGATTCAACCTGCCGGTGTAAGACGCGTCAACTCCCGGTACATATAAATTAAAGGGGTCCGCTTGTCCACCTGTTGGACCTCATCCCACAACTCGCCCCCGTACTCTATAGCATAAAAGATTAGCAACTTCGTGACCATGTGGGATGAATTGTGCTACAAATATCAAGAAAATCATCCTCTCTCGTGGATCGTCCATTGTTTTGCACACATTGTTACCCCAAGGATAAGAGATGCTTTGGAGTGCCACAAAACTCGTGTTGATTTTTGAGAGGCAGCCTTGCCCTTCACATTTCATAGGATTTTCATCTTTTTGGGCAATTAATTGTATTTTTTGAATAGTAGCTTAGATCTATACCTGTAAAAATGGGAAAATACCCAAAGTAAGGTAAATTGCTACACAACAATCAACCTTGTCCAGGATAGCTTATTGGGGCCCTAAGCTTGTGATAGCAATTTCTCAAATTGTTGCTGGACAATATCCTCTGCCCTCCCTGTTTTGTTTTCCCACTGGATCCATGTGCGATTCACACATGCCATGTACACCTGACTAAGTATGGCACGATAAACTTGATAAAGAGCCATCTAATATGCATTGGGTCATTGATAATCCAAAAACAGAATTCTCCAAACTTCTCATGACTCACTCCAAGGTTTGGTTCAAAAGACTTGCGGTCCTTCATTGATTAGCTCAGTGACCGATGGCTACAAGAGGGCGTTGGGTTATGTCATAGTGCTAGTGTAATGTATTCATGTGTAGCTTTTAAGGGAACATAAACCTCAAATTGCAAATCCCCCCCACCGCAAAGAGTGGTAGATTGGTGGTATTCCCATTTCTCTCTTGTTAAATAAGGAACCTCTTGAGAAACATGTCTCGAGTTCAAGACTCATCAGATACAGATCTCTGAGGTCTCTTGGGATTGTCCTGCTGCGTAAAAAAGTCTCTTTTGTTCTCTTTCCTTCTGCTTCTTATTGTGTCCTCCCAAATTTCTCTACGCATAGATGACATACGCACAAAGTTTGTCTTCCTGTGTGGGGGAGGGATGAATGCACACACACCACTATGTTATGTACATACATGACAGTCATGTACACATCATACAACCATGAAAACACACCCTTGGCACTATTTGACACCTTTTATTTGACCCATTTTGCATTTCAAAGGATCAAAGCAGATAAAATAGAAACTCCTTAAAAAATAGTCGAGTGAGTCGAGTTGGGAGAAGTGTTTGCATCTCGATCTCATCTACCAACTCAGCTCCTTCTTCTCTCCTTTACACAGCCTTCCTTTTTCTCTGCTTCGTCTGATTTCTGCGGCAAGCAGAACCCCTTGATCGAGCTTCTCAGGCTGGCTATGGCGGGGGCCCAGTTAGCAGGCTCCGCAACCCAGCGCACTTTGCTCTTTTCGCTTTAAATTTGTAAAATACTTTCGCGCATTGCTTTTCGCAGTTCTCTTGCTTTCAAGCTACGAGACGCCAGAGAGGAGGAGCAGCTTGAGACAAGAGTGAAAACTGGCTGAAGCAGGCATGGCGATGGTAGTGGCAGGTTCTGACTTGGGAGCATCATGTGCAAGCTCATCACAGGCCTCGTGCTTTTCTGCTGGGACTTCGCCATCTCCGCCCAAGAGCAGCAGTGCGTTTTCTTTGAAATTCATGAAAAACGCATCCTTCTTCTCGAGAATTAGCTTCCGCAGAATTAAAGATGGGTATTCCCTAGGTGCTTCACAGAACATTCTCAATCATCCTAGAACTCAAGGTATCCACTTCTCTGAATTGTGCAATTCAGTTTCAAATTGTCAATTTGTGAAGCAATTTCTCATGCTTCTCTGATTACGGTCTTCAGCTTTCCTTTGTTGCTCGTCTTCCATTTTCTCGCTTTCGTTGCTTCTGTATATAGCAGATCTTGGCTCTATTTGGTCAGATCTTAGGTGTGCATTGGAGATCTTGTTTTTGAGGAAGACGCAGAAGGCATTTTTTACTTGGCAATTGGACCTCTGACAGAAGTTAAAGTACCTGGCACGTTGAGTGGACTTTGCAGAAGAATTTTGTTACCTAGCTGGGAAAATTGTGGTAACACCAGGCGCTCCTGACTCTCTCCCCATTTTTTTTTTTGGCCACTCTCTGCGGCAATGGCTGAATCATTCACGTGAGGAGTGATGCCTTTTTGTAAGCTCAACGGGATTGTTGCTGACGACTGCAAAGGAATGAGTCTACGAAGCTTTTAAGAGTGACCTTAATTTCTAGTAGGTTTTCATAACCCACTCTTTATGGCTTATTTTCACTTGAGAGCTGATGAGCACTTGCTTTGAGAAGCAGGGTTTTATTATGTGCTTCCAGTATGCACAAGACAAGGTCACACACACTCACATTTTTGTGAGAGCCTCAAGGCACAAGTTGACTTCCATACACACCCCTATTCCAAGGGACTGGCTTATTTACACCGGTGCACACATGCCACAACACGTGGGCGTTTGAAGCATATGGGGCGTTGACCGGAGTCTTACTTTCAAGAAACTTTGCTTCAAAGCTGAAAAAGGTCAAGTGAAAGATTGATTTTGCTAATCAAAATGTACGAGTGCTGCAAGCTGCTTGGGCAGCATGAAGATGAAGAAGTACTTGCTCAAGTAAAAATTACTGAACCACAATTGGCAGCATTGTTGCATTCGTTCCCGTACCCAACCCCTTGTTTCTGACCTAATCATACCGTATGTACTGTACATACGGTACAAATCTGTACAGATGACACGTGGCAATTTTTAAATTCAAAAAGGCCACAGTAAAGCCATACGTTCACCTTGGAAAGTCTTTCTTGTAGTTTTGAGCAATCCATCAAGACCTGTATTGACTATTGATTGAATGATGAGCGGTCTAGGCTAGCTCTGTCAATTTTATACTGTAGCTTGCTTTGATGGATTGTCAAATGAAGGATAACCTATATGTGTGTTGTTTTTGGGAAATTTTATCGTCGCCGAGTGCTACACATCATACTCAAACCTGCTGGAACTTAACAGTACGGCAGGAACAGTATTGTGTATGCCCAACATCATCACAATCACATGATGTAGAAAATGAGAGAGGGTCCAACGATGTAAGCTAATTGTTGTTTACTTTGGCTTCCTCGTTGGGAAGCTCAAGCATTCTTGTGGAAGGTCATGTGAATGCTTGTGTTTTTTGGCGTAGAAGTTCCTTCTATTAGTTGCTACAATTGTCCCTGCTCAGAGGGTATAATGCAATAAGAGACTCTTCTAATGAAGGTAACAAACATAACTAACCAATAGAGCTGTGCTCCATCGTAGAATGGCCGCCTCCCTAGAGACTGATGACAAGCGACACTGCTGCTTACCATTGGAGCTGCCCGGGAGCAAGGTGTCAATCATCTTGAATCGTGGGTCATACTGCCGGACTCTTTCATGATCTCCCTCAGGCACTGCTGCTGCAATTTCACGATGAATACACCCTGTGCAAACTGGACCAACCAGTTGCCAACCGTCTTAGCCTGATGAATTAAAAACCCCCAACATAATGTGACCCTCCTGCGGCTGGGGACCGCCCCAAGAGAGTTGAGACGTGTCCAGAAGTCTCAATGAGGAAATCAATAGATAACCTCCCTTGCTGCCAATGCTCTGCTGTGGCCAGGACTACACTTCAGCATGATGTCTGAAATTTGAATGCGTTGCTCTTGTCTAGTGGAGTACTGAGAGAAGGTGACTCCGGAGGAGTGTAAGGGAATGCATATGGGCTGAGGTCAAGTATCCTTATAGTGTTCTGATAATTTGTTTCGTTTGAGCCTACTTGGTGAACCTCATTTCCTAAAACCTAGCCTCATTGGTCCTTCGAATCCTGCTGACTTTTAAGTTCTAGTTAGTAAAATATAACTGGCGGAAAACTCGATCAATTCCTGTACCATTCCTTAATCTTGCAATGTTTAGAAAAGTAGAATCGGCCCAAAATAGGACTAGGACTAGCACATATTGAGGACAGCTGGTGAGGACAGCTGGATAGATAGTAACAGGGGGCTATATACACTCTTCTAAAACGATCACACGATAACAAGAAGCTCTGTATAATTGCACACTCATTCAACTTGGAAGAAATGCACAATGTAGTCCCTTCACACCTTTGCCGGGAAAGATTCAAAGCCAAAGATACACCAAAGCATCGCTAATAATTAACCATCAGTGGCCTTGCCTCCTGTGCTACTGGAAACCTTATATGTATCATGTCTATGAGCAGGCCGTCTGGAGGACCTCGATTGGGACATTGTCATTGTGAAGGTTTGTCATCAGAATGCTATTAAGTATTAATCCAGTAAGAGCCTGCCTGTATGTGCAGACTGACATGAGTGGTTCTTGGAGATGCAGAAAAAGTGTAATTTACTAAAATAAGAAAGATGACTTTTTGTTAACAACTTTAGTGTTGTGTAGTATCCTCCTGTGCTTTTGTTTTGTTGTTGAAGCTATCAATAAGAGACATGAATTGGTTCTTGTCTTTTGTGTTTAGTGTAGGTCTTACCTTTTGTTGTTTTGCTTGCTGTTGATACTGTATTGTTTTTGGTCAAGTTCACTGCATTGGCAAAATTGTTCTGTCATTCTATGATGAGCAACGGTCTTGGCATTAATTTATGGTATAGGGAAAGGACCTGCAGTGTCCTTTCCCCACAATGTAAGTGACCCAGTGTGGACGGGTGGAGGCCGGGAGCCATGGGGAGCTGTATTGTGGGGAAAGAACACTGCAGGTCCCTTCCCGTGCAAGCGACCCAGTGGGGACTGGTGGAGGCCGGGAGCAATGGAGAGCTGCATTGTAGGGAAAGGACACTGCAGGTCCTTTCCCGGACGTCAAGTGTCGGGGGCCTCTGCAGTGCTCTCCGACAAGACGAGAGCTGGAGTACTAAGTGGGTGATGCCCTGCCTGCTGAGTTGGCGACCAGAGGACGTTCGCAGCAACTATTATTTGCACTGGCCTGGCCTGGAATGATTGGAGGAGATGGGCGATGATTATGGCCGAGCAGCAATATTCATTCTGAGCGCTGAGTTGCCATGCAATGACTGCCAATGATGAGAGTTAGAATTTTGGGTGCTGAGTTGGACACTGTAGATTGGCCTGCAGACTGTCAATTGCGTTCCTGACACCGGAAGCTCTGCAGGCTGATTCTGTCCAGTAATGGGGGCTGGGTGGATGGCCTGCCCCCTGACCTTGACGGTAATTGTGTTCTTAAAGCACTTGTCAGTGGATCTGTCTATCTTGAAGAACTCTTCATTGAGTTGGGAGATGCAATATGCTTGCTTTATAACAAACAAACATGCCATAACATGATTAGTTTGTGCATATTTTGAAAATCACGATGAGGATGTTTTTCCCTTTCTGTTTAGATTTCAGTCGGAAATTTGAATGATTCAGAAAGGTTTGCATGTAGTTTTCCCTCAGTATTACGTTTTCTAAACAGTTGGCCACTGTATTATTACAGCTGTTATCAGAGCATCGGCTACAGAGGAGAATGGTGCAGCACCGGCAGACGCACCTCTTGTTATTTGCTTTGGAGAAATGCTGATAGACTTTGTTCCAACGGTTGCTGGCTTGTCCCTGTCTGAGGCACCAGCTTTCAAAAAAGCTCCAGGGGGTGCACCTGCAAATGTGGCAGTTGGCATAGCACGGCTCGGCGGCAAATCAGCTTTTATCGGAAAGGTCTGATGTCCTTTTAGGCGTGTCTCCTTGAGTTTAATGTCATTTTATTCTATATGTTTCCTGCCTCATTCATTCAATCATTTGCACGCACCAGTTCTGCCAAAGCTATACTGAAATGGGGTTAACTTTGATTTTTGTTCAGAGGGTGCTAACGGACCTGGCCAGATTAGAGCAAGTGATGTGACCAAACTATTCTGAAGTCGGTTTAATTTGGTTTATTTTCACCTTCCAAGTGTAGAGCTAGTACAGTGGCTTGTTCAAATCTTGTAGGTGTCTTTAGGAAGAAAATTTTGCGGTTTTAAGGGGGTAGAAACATCTTTGGGAACTTTTGGTTGGCAATATTCGGTACGTGTTCAGAATGTAAGGTACCTTACTGAACAGTATGAGTGTTAAAGGTAATTGATATTATTTTCAGAAAAATATAAACCAATGTAAGATATATTTTATATTTTCACAACATAAAAGATCACAATTCACTGTACAATTCTTATATGGGAAGCTCAAAAGTCAAAGACAGATTGGCAAATTCCATAATTTGAGAACCATTTTATGCTATGAAACGGCACTAAGTCATCTAACAATAAAATAACTGCAAAAATATACTGCAATAGAGACCACAGCTGAAGATGTCATGCGCTACTGAAACTACGCACTGTCATCAACAGTCATTGCACATATTACTCAAAATTAAAGGTTGGTTAGTGCTGAGAGAACAAATTTCAGCCATTTTCCAATTCAAATAACTAGAGTCTAGGCCTATGGTGTGAAAGTTCTAGTTAATGTCTCAAATCTCATCTCTGTGTGCTGCAACTCTATCGCCCAGACAGTGCACCTAATGTCTGCTCTACAAGGGGTATAAACTTTTTTTTTGGTAAATCCTTGCACCCATGGTAAGGACTCATTGTATGGACGGGATCCGTACGGACATACAGATCCAACCTTGGAACTATTGAGGAAGGTATCTGGCAAGTTGAGTCGAGAATTATGTCTACTTGTGTTTGCCCGTGGATCATGGTCAATTTTGAGGGTGTGGTGGACTGAGGACCTTGGAAGGTTAGAGCAACTGATGTGTTTTGATCGAACTTGTAGGTCTCTATTTTCTGGTGCAAAGACATAGGTATGCCCTTGAGACGTAAGACATCTTCCTACTTACCTAAAGTGCACTGAGTGTGTTGCCATGGGATCGTGTGCATGGGGGGTGTGTATTGGTGAGCATTTTGCGTTGCCAACTGAGTTTGGTTGATGTGTTAATGTATCCTCTAAAATTTGTGCAGGTGGGTGATGATGAATTTGGCTACATGCTAGCTGATATTTTGAAGAAAAACAATGTGGATGATGAAGGAATGTTGTTTGACAAAGGAGCTCGAACAGCGCTAGCATTTGTAACACTGAGAGCAGATGGCGAACGCGAATTCATGTTTTTTAGAAATCCAAGTGCAGATATGCTATTGGAGGAAAGCGAGCTGAATGTCAACCTGATAAAGAAGGTGCGGTCTTCCTTAGTGACAGATCCAGTTATAAGTGGTCTTAGAAGGTATGAACATGAGCTTACTGAACCATGTCTGTGCCTGTGCAGTCCAAGATCTTCCACTACGGTTCTATCAGCCTGATAACTGATCCATGCAAGGGTGCCCACTTGGCTGCAATGAAGATTGCCAGAGAGGCGGGAGCTATTCTTTCATACGATCCCAACCTTAGACTTCCTTTGTGGCCATCAGCAGAAGCAGCACGGGAAGGCATCTTGAGTATTTGGAATGAAGCAGACATAATCAAAGTAAGTCTTGTCTGGGGTTAATAGCATCGATTTATAAATATTTGACATTACATCTTGTATTGTGGATATGACCTGCAAGGTTATGTATGCAAATGTGCTTCACAAATTGCTTGTCTGAGTGGAGAAAGAAAGATGCATTATTGTCTCTTAAAGGCCAAATGGCCCATGAGACCAGAACAAGGTACAGTTGATTATGATATCTCTCATCATAAAGTGTTACATCCTAACTGAAACCCTAGTCAAGTAGAATAAGAGAACAATTGTGTCAGGAAAAAAGAATTGCACTAGGCTTTATGATTTGCATGCGTATTAACCATTTACTTATGTTTCTGCGACTAAGTGGAGCCAACATCATACTTAACCGTTCATGTTCCAGATTAGCGTAGTGGTAGAGCAGTATTCCCCCAGTCCATAGGGCTCCTATTTGTTGTGCTTTGAATTTTGAGGGTTGAAACATTGTTTTGTGCTCATTTGTGCTGCAGATAAGTGAAGAAGAAATTGGTTTTCTTACGCAAGGTGGGGATCCATACAGTGATGAGTCTGCCCTGAAGCTGATGCATCCAAACCTTAAGTTGCTATTAGTCACTGAGGGGCAAGCTGGTTGCCGGTACTACACAAAGGTAATGCCGCTGCCAAAGCATCTTGATTGGGTGTACTTGTGAGATATACACCCAAACCATCTGCCACTTGCCTTCTCCTGTCATACATTTAGTGTTATTATGTGTGAATTCTTTACTTGCTTTTGAACAAGGTGAAGGGTCACGTTGGCATTCTAAAACAATAAAATGAGACGGACCCATATGTGGCCCTTAAATGAAAGGTCCCTGTTACAGACTGAAAAACCAAAGAACATTCCAATGCTTCACATGCAAAAGTCAAATGCATGCCTAACGTCCTTCTACACTAAGGCTTGTTCAAGAAAGCTGAAAAGGGCCTTCTGTAGTTAGTCATTATCTTTGTTGATTACCACGAAGAAAAATTGTGTTTGTGAATGGTACATTGGAACAGGAATTTCATGGCAGAGTGGCAGGAGTTAAAGTTGAGACGGTGGACACTACAGGGGCCGGGGATGCGTTTGTTGCAGGCATTTTAAGCCAGCTTGCAAAGGACTTATCACTAATTAAGGTATTGCTGCTTCTATTTCAAAGCCTAATGAGTTCGAACAGTTTTTGGTGCACTTTTGTAGAATATTATTAGATGAATGGCCTTTGTGTTCATCCTACTTCTCTGCAGGATGAGTCAAGATTAAGAGAAGCATTGAAGTTTGCCAATGCATGTGGGGCGATCGCAACGACAGAGAGAGGCGCAATTCCAGCCTTGCCTGACCGAAAGGCTGTGATTGAAATAATGAGCAAGGTCGTTGTATGATCGTATTCTTAACATAGAGGAGTTGCAGGCGCATTGGCTGAATTTGGTGTTTTGAGGAGCACCAAGGCAAGGCCCAATCTTTGTGTTCCTTATGTAACATTGGGCCTGTAAAATAAGTGGGCAATTTGCAGAGCATACACTGGGACAATTTTGGAAGTGGCTTTTGAAGTTGGTGATAAAAATTGTTCATTGATTGTAGCAGAAGCTTCATTGTGAATTAGTTAGTTTTTGAAACAAGTGTGCCTCCTGCATGGTCACATGTGCACCAGTTATTTGTTTTCTATGCAAGTTTCTCTTTTAACTATGCTGATTTTGGCATGAGTTACATCAGTGTTAGTAACATATTACCGATAATCGGTGTACGCGTTACCAGATCCTCAGAGAAGAAGGGGCTATGCTTACATTTGACTATTTTTTTGATAACGGACCTAAGTCTTCTTTGTTTCTTAGCTTGTACCTACGTGATTCTTCAACTTGTTTCTTTTAGCTCTTTACTTGGTTGACCCGAGGCATTTTTATCGAATTAGTTCTCCACTTGTGATGTCGGTATCTCACAAACTCATCCTATGGTCAAACTGATCATAAGAGCATTGTAGGGTGCATAGGCCGCTTTAGTTGCGAGGCTCAACATAACTTTTTGGCCTGCTAAAGGCCTTAGTATCCATACGGGTGAAGGTCGTTCAATTCTAATTGGTGGACATGCGTCCCTCAATGGAGCCTTAAAAGTCTCGAAGAGAAAGAAATCATGTCCTTCTGAGTTTATTTTCCACATCTGCATTCATTTTTTTTGCATTCATTTTTTTGGCATGTTAAAATAGGTTGTAGAGAACAAAGGTTTAAAGAGTGTATTCATAGAGTATGTGTGTCCTTTGCTCCAAACAAATCTGCGGATTCCAAATTTTTAAAGACTTTCTCGAAATAGGAGTTTGATCCCATGATCTGAAATAGTGATTAAAAACAAAATTTCTTTATAATTTAATTTGGGAAGAGTCCTTTCATTTAAGGACTCCACAAAAATTCATATCATTAATTCATTTTCTTGTTTTCTATTTTACATCAATCCATCTTTTCTTATGAATATAATAAAATATTCTTTTGTTTTAGTTTTTCAATGTGTTTTTTTTAAATTTTATTTTGATTTAAAATGTTAATGTGCAATGTGCACCTTTCACCTTGTTATTTAAGTTTGATTTTTCTTAATATATAAACAATTTGTGGTTATGTATGTATAATGGATAATATAATATTATATTAAAACACCATGTGATTGTAGTCACTCATTTAAACTTAATTTTCATAACTCTCATCCCCACATGAACTGAATAGGCATTTGTGTCTCCTTACCTTATTAAAAGAAATGATTTAAGTTATTCTAGGGAATCCCCCAATCCCACAAAAGTACACGTCTCCTTCCTCCTCCCAACACACACGTATACATGTTTCCTCCCACAGCTTGTAGAGAGAGAGAGAGAGAGAGAGAGAGAGAGAGAGAGAGAGAGCTTTTTAACGTCTATGTAATGCGGGAGTCGGCTTATGAGACAAATCAAGTATACATGTGTGCGTGTCTTCTATCTATCGGAAAAGACAAAATAGTTCAGATTGGTACAAAACAAAAGAGAGAGGATGTCTAGTGGGTGATGAGATCTATGGGGGTGGGTGGAGCTCTAATGCTAGGGATATGTGCATGTCTACATGCTGAGGGTAGTATAACCATGCAAATGCATCAAACTAGCTAGCTCCGTCCTGTGCTAATGGGGGAGGTGAAACATAGTACATGGGAGGGTTGGGAGCAAGGGCTCCCTTAATGAACGCTTCTGGGTGAGCCCTCATTTGGGCTTGTCTCTCCTCAGCAGCTCGATGTGTTCGAGTCCGGATCTCCTCGATTTGTCTGTGGTGGAGTCGTGGGGTCTGTTGGCCTCTAGTAGGTTGCGGGCGTCGTCAGGCTTGCGCTCACCTTAGCCCGTTGAGAGTCACTCCCCTCGGTGGGTCTGGGAGTGGAAGGGGTGTAGCTCTTTGAAAGAAATCTATAAGTTGTGACTGTTCCCCCCCCCCCCCCCCCCCCCCCCCCCCCCCCCCCCCCACTTCCCCCCCTCCCCCTTGGGGTCTCTGTAGGTGGCTGCAGAAGTGTGTCGATGTGCCTTTGTATCTCTCTAGTAAGTAGCGTCCCACTTGTCTCTGATCTCAAGAGTGAATGATAACTCGAAACGTCGGGTGTCCTCTGAATAGAGGCTCGTATCGGCCTTTGATATCCGCATAAGCTCTGCATCTACAAAAAAATACTCCTTGCTCTCCACTTCCTCTTTACACACACTCTGCCTTTGATATCTGCATAAGCTCTGCATCTACAAAAAAAATGCTCCTCGCTCTCCACTTCCTCTTTACACACACTCTCCTCCACGGGAATTTCATGAGCTCGCCCCACCTCGATCTCTAGTCTGTGTGATGACACTCTGAGACCAATCACCACCCGTAAGTTGTGTGGAATATAGGTGTCCATATGAACCCGTCTTCTAGTATGGTAAGAAAATGGTCTCTGTAGTGTGACATCTTCCGTCGGAGAGGAGATGTGATTCAAGCTGCAAGAGAACCTATCAGATCACTATGTTTCTCTCAATAGATGAGAGATGAAGGTGGGGGGAGTCGGGGTTGTACTGGACAATGCTCTAATATGTGTGTACTATGCTCTGTCGTATCCAGCCTCTAATATATGTATAGCTAACTCAAATGCTCGTCGTGTGAGTCTGTCGGTCAAGAGCTCTCTCACTCTTTGGATGAAGCAAATCGTATGGAAAAGTGCCTCCACTACGATGGGGGAGGTGTCAAGCTCTGCCTTCATGATGTCCAGCGACACCATGTGCTTGCCTTGAAACAGGCAAGAAATCATATAGATTTGCGGTCTCTCAATATGTGCCCATTGGCTATCTGTCAATCTATTTTCACAGTCATCCAAATTGGTATGTGTGATCAAGGCTCATACTATGTGCTAAAATGGACCGTATGAGCCATATGGCCCTTTTTTGCGCATAGTATGGGTCGGGACTAGCCTTTGTGCGGGCCTCTTGAAAGTGTGCTTGATGGCATCTCTTCTCTAGCATGGTCAGTGCCACATATCCTCTGGTGAGTGTGTTAGTGGCAGTCTGTGCCATGGAGAAGGGCCCCTGTCTACTGGTGAATGTGACTCCCAGGTAGATGTAGGAGGTGACCACCTCTATTGGTCCTCCTGTTGCTGTAAATGTGGCAGATCGTGAAAGATCACGATCTTGGTTTTCTCAAGATTCATTGTAAGTCCCATGTAAGTCCTCAAGAGTCATTGTAAGTCCCATATAAGTCCTCAAGAGTTAGTATAAGTCCCCTGTCACTACAAAACACATCTAAAGCATGGCTGTATAGGCCCTCTGGTGACTTTGAAATCAATACAATGTCATGAGCATATAGCATAATGTGGACTGTGGTACCTGCTAGGTCCGCTCCTGCCCCTCTTGCTTGTAAGATGTAGTCGGTGATTTCGTTGATGTAGAGTCCGAAGATGGTTGGGGAGAGGGGGCATCCTTGCTTAACACCAATGGTGCTAGCAATAGACTCTGACATACCACATGGACAACGAACTCTCCTACTCACTCTCTCATAGAGAGCGTCGATGGTCCATATCATCTCCGAAGGTATCTCCAAACTCTGGAGTCGTCGAAAGAGCCTCTCTCGTGGGACGGTGTCAATTGCTTTGTGAAAATCCACAAAGCTGCAGTCAAGCCTCTTCTTATGCACCTTTGCCCTATCAATGAGACAGTGCAAAACTAAGATGTGGTCGATAGTAGAGAAGGTCTGCCTAACCCTGCTTAGCTAAGAGCCCGTAGGCCAACAGCCTCCCCATAAGAACTAAACTTAGCCTCAAGAACTACCCCAGATAGTTTGGCCATTGTATGGCCGATCATGATAGTCCTGTGATTCCCTGGGTCCAAAGTAACTCCAGGCTTGTGGATAGGCACACAACGGTGTGCCTGGTCCACTGTTCTGAAAAGCCCTCCCCTATAGCCCGGTTGAATGCATGTGCGATTAACGAGACTATTGTGGCAGCTACATAAATTGTGGGGACCGGGGAGGTGAGTGCAAGAGAGGGAAGGAGAGAAGGGGGAGAAGGAGAAGAACAATACACAATGTGTTTGTTGGAGCCTTGTGAGACAATATTCTCACATTCCTTATTGTTTCCATATAACGAAAAGAAGGAATATGATGGGTGCCCTACCACTGGTGTGAAACCTAACAATCTCCCACTCGAAGGCCAACGTGGTCCAATTGGCTAAAGAATGTAGGGGCTATTATGTACAATTGTACAAACGTGAAGCATGACCATAGCTTCACCCTACACCCATCATCTCTATGCAATGTGCAAACCGCTATGAGGCTAAGCTCTACGTTAGAGCATCCACTGTGTTTCATTTGTGTGAACTTTGGCTAACTCAATACGTTTGCTAACATGATACCTGACCTCTATGTGTTTTGACTTGGAGTGAAACACAAGGTTCTTTGCTAACGCAATCGCACTCTGACTGTCGCAATGTAGCACTAAAGTCTGGTGTATACCAAGGTCTCCCACTAGAATTCCATGTCCTCGATGGCTACTAGACCAAGCACAAGACACAGTGTAGTCATCTTGACCACGGGTGAAAATATTTCATCAAAATCCATACCTTTAGTTTGCTTGAACCCTTTAGCAACCAATCTAACCTTATACTTAGGCTTGGGATCGTATGTGGTATACTTTTTCTTGTACACCCATTTGCATGGCAATGCCTATTTACCCTCTGGTAACTCTACCAATTCCCAAGTTTCATTTGCTAAGATCGAGTAATACTCAAATTGCATAGCCTCTTCCACTTCATGCTATCGTCCATTTGAATGGCCTCTTTGTAGCAAGTGGGCTGACCGTAGTCAGTGATGACTAGCAAATAGTCTAATCCTGGCTCAAAACGCTCAGGTGCATGAGATGTACGAGTAGATCTCCGAAGTTCCTGACTGTTGGATTTCGCTCTCTCTAAAGCAACATGTGTGTGTGTGCTAGTGGAAGAAGGTGAATCACTAACAGGTCCAACATTCTGTGTAATTGGTGAGGCAACATCCTCAAACCATACTCTATGATACTCAATGTCTTTCACTGGCTGTTTATGCATCTTAGACTCGTTAAATATCACATGTGAGCTTCGTATAACCTTCTTAGATTTTGGGTGCTAGAGACAATATCCCATCTCTCCGTCCACACCATATCCAATGAAGATGTACTTGTGTGATTTGGGATCCAGCTTTTGTCTAAGCTCTTTTGGCACATGTGAGAATGCCTCACACCCAAACATACATAATATTTAATAATTGGATGTTTGCCTGTCCACATCACCTGCAGAACCTGTAATTCGAAGGTGTACTAGGTGATCGATTGATCAAATAAGCTGTTGTTATAACAGCTTTGTCCCAAGGTAAGTGGGTCGTAGATAACATAGAAGTGACCCATTCCTGAATGGTTTCATCCTCTCAGCCACACTGTTCTGAGCGGGTGTGTAAGGCGTGGTAAAATGTCTTCTAATGCCTCGTTTACTACAGAAATCCTTGAACTCGGAGGAGATGTACTCGTCTTTGATGTCACTTTGCAAAGCTTTAAGCTTTCTACCCGATTGGTTCTCTACCAAGGCTAAGAACTTCTGAAAGACACTAAAGACGTCCATTTTTTTATTCAAGAGATAAACCCACACCTTTCTAGTAGAGTCATCTATGAATGTCAGGAAGTATAATGCTCACCCCTAGAGACTTGACTAGGATGAGTCTGCACAAGTCGCTATGAATGAGATCTTGAGAACTTCCTAACTCCTTGTCTAAAGGCACCTATGTCAACCTATTTTGTTTGTCATAGATGCAACGCTCGCATTAAGAGAAGTTAGAGTAATCTAACATAGGGATATAACCAGAACGTTGCAAGACTTTCATTCCCTTCTGACTCATATGACCTAGCCGGCTATGCCACAACTCTGTAGACGGCAGCTTGGCAACAAATAGAATTCTCTTTCACGGAAGAGACATAGAGTGAGTACAATGAGCCAGACTTTAGGTCTTTCACACTTTGATTTCTCCTTGCCCTTGTTACATTGTAATGTGCGGCAATCTTTCTTCAAGTGTCCCTTTTTAAGGCAGTAGTAACACTCAACATTTCTCATGTCTTTACCGCGACTCTTGCTACGACCTTGCCTGCGATCTTGAGAACGATCGTGGCTACGACCACACTGCCTTTGCTTGTCACGATTTCCACTATCCACATACGCATCACCATGCCCACTCACATCAAGAGATTGACGTCGAATCTCCTCAGTGAGAAACGCACTAGCAACATCACTGAAAACTAGCTTGTCATTAGGTGCAGAATTGCTTATGGCTGTGTTGAAGGTATCCCATGATGATGGTAGCTAACATAGCAAGAAAATGGCCTTCATTTCATCATCAGAATTGAGACCTTTTGAAGTAAGCTGTGAAAATCCGTTGTTGAACTCGTTCAAGTGAAAACTAACATTACTGCCCTCTTTCATATTCATGCCCATAAGCTACTTCATCAAGAAAACCTTGTTCGAGGCATTGATACCATCCCATGCTGCACATAGAGCATCCTAATTGGTCTTATTCGTTATCGTAAAGTAAATGGATTCGCCAAGGTGCAGACAAATGGTCACCATAGCACGCTCATTCAAGTCTTCCCATTGATCATCAGAGTACGCATTCTCTCTTCTTTCATGCAAGCAAGGATTCTATCAAGCATTTGTTGATCAAAACATCTTGCATACACCGCCGCCAACTCGCAAAGACTTGTGCCATCAAACTTTTTGATGTAGTACTCTTCTCTTTCAGAAGCACTACTCGTAGCCACGACTCAAGAGAATATGGCCAAAAACTTTATGGTTGGCGAAGTTCTTGGGATAATTTCGACAAAGTTTCCCCTGTAACAAGAGCAAAAACTCAAACAAAATGTAGCAGAATCACTGTGCAAGAGCAGTCAAATGTGCAAGAACGCATAAAATGGACTTGCGAAAAAATACAACAAAGTCTCCTTTGTACGAGGACAAAACTCTTAAACCCGACAGGAAAAAAGTAAGATCATAAACTGCTCAAAACAACCACTGGGCATGGATTTCTCAAAACGAACTATTGTGTGACTGCCAACTCGACGTCAAAAGCAAAAAAGTATGACCAGATACATATCCTATGGCGAGGGTAACGTAAGAGGAGAACTCCAGCAACCTATATCAACGAAGGTATCTCAACATTTGAGAATACCCCAACTCAAAGAAAACCTCACGCAACGACCTTCCAAAGGCTAAGCAGACTTAAAAAGACTAGCCATAGTCTCAGAAAGGTCTCTTCCGGTCCGATTCTGAGAAACGATCGAGAAAAACTGCCAAAATGTCAAGCCGAAATGGTGCCACAAAATGCAAAAATCATTGGGAAGTAGTGAAGCACATCTTGAGATATTTGGAAGTTACAACAGACATACGAAAAATCCTGGCAAAAAGAATTGGGAAGCAATGAAGCACATCTTGAGATATCTAAAAGTTATGGAATAGTGACGCACCATTGTGGGTTACAAGGATCCGGATTATGCAAGTTGTGTGGATAGTCAAAGATCCACATATGGTTATGTTTTCCAATTTGGTAGAGCACCCGTGTCATGGATTTCATGTCTCTAAAATTGTAACGTCATCTTCCACCACAAAGGCAGAGTATGTGGCATTTTCTTATGCTAGTAAGGAAGCTGTGTGGTTAGCCTAGTTGGAGATCTTAGAATTAATTAGACTCCAGTGTTGCATTGTGATAGTTAGAGTGCGATTGCATTAGTGAAGAACCCCGTGTTTCACTCTAAGTCTAACACATAGAAGTCCTTTATCATGTGATACGTGACATATTGGCTAGCGAAGCACATTGAGCTAGTCAAGGTTCATATGAATGACAACTCTGCAGATGCTCTTATAAAGATCCTACCCTCAGAGTGGTCTGCACATTGCAGGGAGATAATGGGTGTAGGGTGAAGCCACTTGAATTCTTAAGGGCTGTATAGTTGTACACATATAGGCCACATGGGCCACATTGGCTTTCAAGTGGGAGATTGTTGGGGTTCATGCCAACTCGTCGATGGGGACGCCTGCTATTAACCTAGTCCTTAACCTTATTCTTATATTTATAACATATGAATAAGGATCAGGTAGTTATCTCTTGACTCACTCTCTACTCCATCATACATTGTGTCTATGTCTCCCTTGCATCTACACATACACCGCTCCCACTCTCGATGCTCATAGATAGCTCTTAAATTAGAGACACCACACTTGAAAGAGAGCACCTAGATTACAAGGCCCACAATGCCGCATGCATGGACTTTTTCACCGCTCCCTCTCTTGGTGCTTATAGATAGCTCTTAAATTAGACACAATGCACTTGATAGATATCACCTAGATTACAAACCCCACAATGCCACAAAATATAATATGATTCTTTGATTCTTCAAACGTTTAAGAGGGACACTTGTCAAACACATAGAGATGAACGACCTTTCATTGCTCTTCACTAAGGCTTGTTTTAGGAAACCAAAAAACCACTAGTGATATAAAGTTACAAAAGATGTGTGATACATCAACAAAATGGTGAAGGATGATTGTAAGGAGACTTGAAGCAAAAATAGGCCTCTTGACTTGCTACAAGGCTGTCAAAAAGTCCACCAGAGAGTCTCCAATATTGGAGTCTGGATTTCATAGCTATTGTGGGGCCTTTGAAGTACCTCCATCATTTCTTACTGCAAAAGCCTCTACTTATCTTTGTTAAGAATTCCAAACATCATATGTGGTATCTTGTATATAAAGCCACACTTATACATTTTGTATATAATAAAAAAGCAAAAGGTTGTTGATTTTATGGTCTAATAACTTTCTATTCCATGGTTTTAAATCTTGAATCTTTTTTTGAACCAAGTTTGTGAAAAACATCTTTATACTCATGCGCAAGAAAATAAGCTCTTGCTCTGAAGCAAATGCAGTCTTTGTCCTTCAATGGGACATATGCCAAGATTGAAAGAGATGCAAAAGTATGAAATGAGGCACTTGAGATACTTTTCTTAGTATACTAAAAATCAATCCATGCTTGTTGGATTTTGAAGGAGGGAGAAGCTAACATTTGTTGGAAGCAACAATGCAAGGATAATGGAGTCACGGAAGAAGATGAGACTTGGCAAACCAATAAGCAAGATGTGAAGGATCGTTATCTCCCACCTTCACATGAGTCCATCAAAATGAGTGAGTTATTTAGCATGAAATAGCCTGATGCTTGAGAAGTACACTACTCTAAATTTTTCATTCTTGCAAAGTTTGCTCCACAATGATGATTTTGACCCATGCAAAGAAATTAATAAAAGAGGTGAAAAATAGCTATGGTGCAAAAATATTCTGAATTTTTGAGCAAAAGTCTATGGGGTACAATCAAGCCACTCCCCATGCAACTTGTCATGGGCAATGTCCTAATAATACGCCTACTAGAGCCTATGCTTCTATCATTCTTGAATGTCATGAGGATGTCAGATGCTTCAATTTCAATGAGCTTTGTCATTACAAGAATGAATGCCCAAATCCTAAATGCCTATCAGCCAAGGCAATGCTAAATTACTAAATAGGAGGGTGGATCTCATGGATAGGGAAAGGGACGTAGAGTAGCTACTCATGTTTGTCCTATGATGGGAAAATTCAAAGCTACGAGATGAAAAAACGTATGGATCCTTAAGGTTACTTCACCTAGAAATTTATGATGGGATACTTGGGATGGATTGGCTAATGAAAATAAGGTGGGTATTCACTCACCCAAGCAAGTAGCTCATTTGAGACAAGCAAGGAAATAGGGTGACAGTTTATGGTGAAATGAGAAAGAAACACCCTTTTTTGTGTAAAGGTATCCACTTCTAAAGGGATGAAGGAAGGGACGACAAAGTCTATCTCATCAAACTCAACAAAGAAAATGAGCCCAAAATTGAGTCTATATCCTCATCTCTTACCTAAAGGCTGCCATGTCATTCTTTAAAAGTCTACTAGATTTGTCATGTGCTATGCTATAGAAAATCTGACAAATGTTGCTCACCTGCATCGAAGTGTTCAATGAGCCAGAGCAAGCACACGCTCCTTGGATGTCATTCCTTGAGGGTGACAAAGGGTTGTGCTATGATCTCAGTGGCCAACCTTCCGAAGAAGTCCTCTATGGCTTCTACACCAGGTGTATGTTTCTACCTTCTTACAATATGTTGGCGTTTGAGGAAGTGTTCTACAGATGATTCTTCACTTGGCGAACAAAGATATTTGCACCAGTGATCAGCAACCTGAACTCAACATTTGTAGGTTACTCAGCAGTGGAGCTGAAAAATAGAGTAACTATGCAGTTCTTACAACCTGACCTCAACGTTTGTAGGTTACTCAGCAGTGGAGCTGAAAAATAGAGTAACTATGCAGTTCTTATAACCACCAGACAAGGAATGGAAAATCAGATATCAAAAGGCTCTAATAGCGCTTAAAGACCACCTCGCCAGTCGCCAGTCCAAAGATTACTTCAACCCATAACGCTGTGTCAAGGGATGACACAGGCGAGGAGGGGGGATGTTAGCAGCAAGATACCACGTATACCATTTTTCGGAGTTCTCATTGTAAAAACACTTATTATTTTGATAAATCGGGAATATTGTAACTCCTATTTTTTGGATAAACCTTGTAATTGAGGAGCCGGGGCTACAAGCTTCCAGATTGTATCAACCTGTCATTACCTATCTTTGGTAGAACTCCCAGATTATTAGTTTCGACCACCAAAAACTTTGGCTAAGATATAAAAGCCAATTTTGTAAGTTATTTGTAAGTTTTGGATAAGGAAATACACAGCGTGAGCTAACGGTGCTCATTTCTCTCCTTCTCGTGCTTCCTACTCCCTCCCTAGTTGTCACATTGCAATCGCGTTTGTTGCATTGCAACCGCAGGTAAGAGCTCTACGCATTGACGTAAACACATCACGGTATTTTGTAGCTTTTGGCGTCACCGACCTGCAGACTAATTTCATCATAACTAAGAATTTACACTTTCAAATAAAATACTAAGCATAGGCGGGGTATTGGGGCATCATTGCTAAGCATTTGGATGCATTCTGGGTCAAAAACGACTAGGTCAAAAATCCACTGCTGTTAATAATCCTGATTTTGGCACTTGACCTAAAGTGGGGTTTGAGACCATAAGCATGTGTGCTTAGGTCTTATAAACGTGTCCTATAAGTTTTGTTACATTTGGATGTCGTTTGATGCTGCAACGGATATGATTTGTTTGCCAATGAGTGATTGGCTTTTAGTGATTTCTGTCACTTGAGTGTAGCATGAGTTAGATGCGAGTTGTTAGTTGTTTTCTGAGAGATTGACATCCTTTTGTAGACTCTATGTACTAGTCGAGTTAGCTTCATCCCATGGATTGACAATTTAATCGTGGTTCTTGCTAATATTGTAATAAGATAGGATAGTGAGGTTAAACACGCGTCCCACAGCCACTCCACATCAAAGCTACCAAAACTATCAACCTCCAACTTCTCAGTTGAAAGTTGGGAGTATGTTACTTCTATGATCCATGGAGTTCTCTCAAAAATCCATGGAAGTATTCCATTAGTCTCTTTGGGCACCTCAATAGCACCTAGCCACCAAATGTCTTTCTTCGATTGCATATTGAAAGACGGAGTGAGAAATGGCTCGACTGAATCCCTTCACTTGGTTTACAATAAGGCTTCATTCATTTGAGTGACACTTAGCCTCTCTAACCTTTGAACTTTCACTATTTGACACTCATCGAGTTTCAGCACAAAAGCAACCTTTGTGCCAAGCACTACAAAACAAGTAGAGGCAAGACCTTAGACTTCAAAGTCTATGATAAGAACACAACCAAAAGAAAGAAGTATATGTGTCACCATCTTGAGGTAACTCATAGAATGTAAGCATAGCTTGTTGAAGCCTTCTGAGGTCTACAAAAATATTATTTCACATTGTGTAAGTGAGGCCCTTCTTTGAAGGTCTTATTGATTTTTGCCTACCTTTTTCCCTTGCCTTTGGTGTACATGAAGCATAAAGCAAAGCTGGCATTGTGTCCTCAATGTGTAGGTATGCACCAATGCGGGAGAACCAATCTTTGTTTGTGGCCTTCTTTGCAAGGTTGACCTTGTGCAGAAAGGAAAATAGGTTCTCCACAATGCCATGCTCTTTGAGGGCATCCTTCAGGAGTTGAAAAATAGCCTTGTAGGCTTTGGTGTTGATCCCAACCTCATCACAAGCTTGTTGCACGTCATCTTCACTAACCACATTTCTCAATTTGTGCATAAGGTCCTTGGTGGCTGCATTTATAATGTGCTTCCCCTTAAGTGAATGTAAGATAGAAATCACATCATGGATATTGAGACAACTAGTGAGAAGGTTGACTCGATCATCTTGGCTTGTTCCACTGCATGCCTCCTGGACGAAGTTTCTAGCAACCAATAAGCTAAATGTTAGAAAATAGTGTGAAGTAAAAATGTATCTTTTAAGTGAAGAAAAAATCACCTTGTGGCTGTCACTCTTTGTTTGTGTGCTCCACCCGAATGTGCAAGGGTTTCAATGCATGAAAATATGCGCTTGCGCTCCCTTGCACCAAGGGGTGTTCCTTTCAAATATGTGATGGTGTTGGCAAGCTTCATAATGTGGACACCCTTTTCCTGTATTTTTTTTTGGAGAGTTTTAACCTCCCTCTCTGAAGAGGCAATAATTTATTGTAATGCCACTGTTTTGAGCTAAAGAACTTGACATTCGTGCATTCACGAATGCAAAGAAGCACCTACATCCATACACAACCGCTTGTAATAGCCTAATAAGCATGATTCTCCTCTCCAAGATATTGAAGAAACATTGAAAGGCTACTTAAGGATGGATGGAAGCGGCTTATAGGATCATAGGGTACAAATGGCCATCCACCCAAATGTCAACATTCATCTCACCAATGGCACGATGTTCTTGTGATGACCTCTGTTTACCCTCATATGCGGCCTTCAATGTAAACACCGTGGGAAATCAAATATGTATGCTTTTGGTGTGCAGAGTATGTGGTGGTGGAGGCACACGATTTGTGATGTTCGTGAGCACCATGGCAGTTGTTGCGTGAGGAAGCAAAGGATGAAAAGAGAGAGGGGAGGAGGGAGATGGGAGGAGAGAAGGGGATAGGGAGGAGAGGGAGAGAGAGGGGAGGAGGAGGAGAGAAGGGGGTAGGGAGGGAGATGGGAGGAGAGAAGGGGATAGGGAGGAGAGGGAGAGAGAGGGGAGGAGGAGGAGAGAAGGGGGCAGGGAGGGAGGAGGAGAGAACAAAGGTTTTTTTTTTGGGGCGGAAAAGATTTTGAAAAAGTGGACTTTTAGTGCTTGTAGATTTTAAAGAAGGTCAAAAAATCATTTTTGTGAAATGTATATATGTTGGGAGAGAGTTTTAAGTTAAAATAAGTAAAAATGATCTTTTTTGAAAAAATCATCAAATTTTGATCCTTAGTGACCTAGGTTTTTGCTGATGTGGCGACTCCCCTTTACTCCACTTTCAAAAATCTAGAGAGAGAAAGTTATCTCCTAGGTCCACATCCTACATGTGCCTTACAAAAAAGGCTAGAAAAGCCTACTCAAAATTGAATTCTTGAATGTTCTTGGCCTCTTAACCCTACACAACATTAGCCTTAATTCCTAAAATTAGGATTCCTTACAAGGCCCATGCAAAGCCCTTATTTTTCCTAATGTAAGGCATTTTGTACGATGGTTGGTTTCATGGCTTCTAGTCACGAGCTAATAGGTTCCCTTAAGACTTCACAAAAGTGGGCTACCTGCTATTCTATGGTCATTGGCGGTGCATAACGTCTAAGCCTTATAAAATTTGAGTAGTACTCTTCCAAGGATAAGCTGTATTGTTTCAAGCTGAAGAACTCATTCATCTTTATAGCCTCATGGGCAAGAGGTAAGTATTTTTTCTTCACTACTTGTTTCATTTCTCTCCAACTCTAGGATTTCTCCAAAAATCCCATGTCATAGCAATGTTTTTTACACCATAATTTTGCTTCCCCTGAGAGGCAAAACATCCCTAGCATTGCTTGGTTTGCAAGTGCGGCCTTTGTAATAGAGAAGTAATCATCCATAGGTTCAATCCATACTTTTGCATCCTTCTCAATATCATTGCCCTCTCCTTTTAAAGAAGAAAAGAAAGTGGTTCCATTTGCTTGAGAAACAACTTTATCTCCTGAATTTTTGGGTATATAGCATCATTTTGAGGGTTTTCCAATCATGATAGGAGTGATTTGAGGGTTCCCTTAGAGAATACACATATATTAAAATACTATCATGATATCAATATTTATAACAACTCAAAACACTAAGTAATTTTTAGATGTAGACTTATCCAGTCTACTAAAAGCTCTATCACATGACTTAACCAGTCATCAACAACTTTTTTGACAAAAAACAACTTGATTTCATATTCATAAAATCATCAAAAAGTCATGTAGGGTGGTTTACAATGATCTCTCCACAAGCAAACATATTAAAGGTTTTTATCATAATTGTGAAACACATCAGCTTGCATGTCATAATTTTGTGTTGGATCGGGCCATGGGTGTAGAAAACAATACAGATGAAGAAGCTCGGGGTAGCCAATGAAAACTTTTTTCTTCAAGTTTGGTCGAGTGCGATTGCTGATAACAACTCAATCGGTAGGGATTATTGATGTCACTTTGTCATAAAGCCATCAATTATGGATTGGGGCCATGACAATCGGTGGGGCTTCATAAAATTGGAAGTGTCGAGTCAACTTCAAGTCTTCAACCCACTTGATTCGATGTAGGTCAATTTCCAAGTGTTCAATGTGATGTGCTTGGATGGAAAAGGTTGATCCATGAACCTAACGATTTGTATATAACCATGTATTTGGTGGGTCAAAATTTACATGAGGTGTAAAAAGCTTGTCAAGAATGATGAACAATTTCTCTCGGAATTTGAAGCTTGGTGATTGGCGAGCAGTGTTCACTCACAAAAATACCATATTCCCTTCTTCAAAGAGTCGAATAAAGTGCATAGGGTCACTCACAAAAATACCATATTGCATTCTTCAAAGAGTTTAATAAATTCTGACATGTTTAGCTATATGAAACACTAACTAACTTGTTGCAAGATTTATTTTGAAATTGTAGAAATTTTTTTACTAGTATAAAGTTAATTAAAGATTGTAAGTTTCTTCTAAGACTGTAAAGTCCAACTTAAGTATGTAACAAAAAAATCAGTGAAAAAATAAATAAAATAATTAGAAAGTTATATGGGTGGCACATGGAGGCACATGGAATCACTTGGAGTCACATAGGAGGAAACAAAGTGGGACATGCAGTTACATGGAAAGGAGAGTCTAGTCTTGACTAATCTTAATGAGGGGGGGTTGTGTGGCCTTATTTGATTATGATCAGGAGAAATTGGTCAAGCTGATGAGTACCGCAAGGAGACCAAAAACGCGGTTATGAATTTTAGAACCAAAAAAAAAAAAACGAGTTGAACATTATTCTCAACTATAAATAGAGCAGCCATACTTACACTTTGGACATAGAGATTGCCTCTATAATGCTCACGAAGTGCTACCACCTCCCTTAGAGGGAAGGCTTCCAAAAACCACTAAGAGAGAGAAATCTCTAGTGGATTAGTAAGGTGTTAATTAAACATTTAATTAGCATTATAAAGGATGTGTGTGTGTTCTCTCTTACTATAATCTCTCTAATTATACCTACTCTCTCTAATTATTTTTAATAATCAAGATTATTATTATTAACATATGCATAGTTAATTGGATTTTAATGCATAAGAGTACTCATCACATGGGAGTACACTAGGATGGCCTAGTTGGATATTGTAGTTATGTTTTGCCATGGCGTGAGAATGACGCCTGGGTTGGCACTTGCTGTTATGGCAGGAGTATGCCTAATTTGGCACAACGAGTACTTGTCGAGTGATATGGGACGCTCGTCAGGATGACAAGGGTTTTTATGAATAATATATAAATATATCGGACCTAATGGTGCAAGTAGAGACTCTTAAGTGAACTTAATCCAAAAGCTGTTGGTTTAAAATGGACTACTTCTTGTTCGGCTACTGTTTGAAGGGCTCTTTTAATGAACGACTACCATAAATAAGGTAAAAGTATATGTATGTTTAAACAGTGTGGTAGTAATTAGGTAACAAAAGATGGGTGAGTGCAATGTGGAAAGTGGGAGAATAATACCCTGAGGGTATTATTCTATGGACACGTGGATCCGATGAGTCGGGTAACTTTCCATGCTAAGAGTTTTTATAGTTAGTCGTAACCTTAAAAGAGATGAACCTTAGCGATTGTGCTTCTGAAATATGGTTAAAAAAGCGCAAAGGTTGGTCACTCTAAGGTTTATACTCTTAGGTAGAATTGATAATAGATAGGGTTTATATAGGGTTATGGAGGTCACACTCCACCATAGCAAAATAGAACCATTCCTTCACTATCGGTTCATGTCCGTGGTTATGTAGTAGCTATGGCAATGTCCATTGGTTTTTCTTTCTCACGATTGGAGACCTATCAAACGTACTTTACTCCTCAAAAGGTGGCAGGGACCTCACGCTGGTATCAGAGTTTAGGTTAAAGCTTGGAGAGATTTTTAGATTGTTGTTTGGATGTTGAAGGATGCGAATGTTTGAAATAATAGAAAAACCTAGAAAAAATGTTTTGAAAGTTTACATGGTATTGAGGATTGAACTTTCATGGTACATAAAAATGTTCATTTGGCCTACCAAAAATATATCTCAGGATCAATGGGTCTATAACCAAGCTACCAAAGTTATCCATGGTGGTAGGATTTGACCCATGTGTGTATCTCCTAGCTTTCAAGGGTCAAAGGAAACTTGTTTTTTTAATCCTTTAGCCGTCCTTTTGTAATCACTAAACTCAAAATATAGAAATATTACAAAGCCTTGTACTCAAAGACTACCAATCTTAGTAGAAAATAATGCGTGCATGAATAAAGTTTGGATCAATTGTCTTTTGCTTGTACTATTGTCTGATCAAGTCTTGTCTTAGATTATATTTAAGTTGGTGTATCAAATAAAGTCTCACTTATTCTATATTTCACAGAGTGCATTGTACACATCGCTTCAAGAAAAAAAATTACTTCTCAAGCAAGCTCGGCCTCCCTCTTTCAAGGGGAAGGAACTCAAGTTGAGCTCGATACAGAAGTGTGGCTTGAAGAGATGGAGGATTATTTTGCTGATGTTGGCACTACTCCCGATAACAAGCAATGTTGTCTATGTTCCGTCTCACGGGGGAGAGAGGGTATCATAAAATTGGCCTAAACATCTACATTATTCCTTGGAAGATGGGAAAATTTACTATAGGAATCAACTATGCATACCTAAGGATTCTGCCCTAAGGAATGCTATCCTATATGAAGCACATGATGGCCCAACTTCAAGACATCGAGGTTATGCCAAAACCCTCAATGTAGTTCACAGAAGTTACTATTGGCAAGGTATGAAGGGTGATGTCCTTCGCTATGTCAAGCAGTGTTTGTCTTGTCAAAGGATTAAGCTGAAGAGACTAAAGATGCCAGATAAACTACATCCTTTAGATATTCCCCAAATGAAATGGGATTGTATTAGCACGGACTTTAACACCGGGTTTCCTTCTGTTCAAGTTGGCTATGATTCAATCATGGTCATAGTCGACTTGATTACTAAGGTGGCTTACTTAATCCTAGTCAAGACAACCTTTATAGCTTCATATATTTCTCATCTCTTTGTGAAGGAGATTTTTAGAATCCATGGTTTATCCAAGAGGATTTTCAGCAATCGTGATGCCAAGTTTACTTCAAGGGTATCATTGTTTCAAGCTATTAGAACTCAGTTATGTTTTAGTACTGCTTATTATCCTCAAACTCATGGCCAAACTGAAAGAGTTAATCAAGTAATTGAAGAAATCCTCAGAGCCTACTGCAATAGAGAACCTTACAAGTGGATTCAATACCTACCCTTAGTAGACTATGCATACAATTCCTCTACTCATAGAAGTATTGGAATGACACATTTTAAAGCTCTTCACGGTCAAGAATGTTTATCACCTCTTAACTTTCTTGACCCCACTATGAGGGTAGAAGCCTCAAAGCACATGCTTGAAGAAATGGAAGCTCAAACCATAGCTATTCAAAGGGATATTCAAGCGGCTTAAGATCAACAAAATAAGTACGCAAACTTGAAAAGATCTGACCAAATTTTCAAGGAAGATGACAAATTGTTCTTACAGGTAAAGCCCAAAAAGACCAATCTATCCCTCAGAAAGTATAAGAAGCTTAGCTATCGATATTGTGGACCTTACAAAATAATCAAGGTTGTAAGTGATTGAGCCTTATAAACTAAAACTTCCTTCCTATTAAAGTGTATGATGTTGTGCGCTCCTTGTCGCACTGTCGAAGCAAGGGACTTGCCAATACACCGTATGCGAGCCACAAACGGCTCCAAGCACACAACAAGCCTAAACTAGCAAGCTCAAGAAAACAAAGGGTGTGTCACTCACCGCTCTACGCTCGCCTTCGTGGTGGATTCCTCGCCGCGATGAAGAAGAAGCTGCAGTCGTGCCGCGCTCAACCGCTTCGCCGCCGTCGTGCCTTCGTAATGCTCGATCGCACACACACTCTCCCTCTCTCTCTCTCTCTCTCACACACACACACACACACAAGGAGGTGAAGAAGAAGAAGATGGAGATGGAGCAAGAGCACTCTTCAATTGCACAAATGAGAGAATGAGTAAAAATTAGGTTTAGTTGGCTTTTATAGGAGCTCACCCCATTCACACTTGGGCGCCCATGCTTAACCAACTAATCCCTTGAATGTCCAAGTTAAAGTGCGCCTCTCATCGGCGATCACTCTACCTTTCCCTATTGGTCCGACAAGCCCGGTACCTGACTCTACCAAATACATAATACGCGTCCATCGTAGGTGATGGGTGTCCGTGAGCCGTGAGGGTTAACATGCCCCCCTTCCTGATGTAGATTCCGTCCTCGGAAGCTATTGAGTTGAAGCTGGTTCGTCGAGGTGGAAGAGCATTTGAGATGAATGTCCTTAGCCTTCTTCAGTCACTGCAAAATCAAACAACATTGGCACAGTAATGGCATTCTCTTAAAAAGCATATGCAGTTTTAGGTAGACAAATTGATTGGTAAAAGAATTTCAAACAATTTGTTAGCAATGAACATTAAATTGCAATGTAATCAAATGCATAAACAGATGTAAAGGTAGAAAATTAAACAAGTCTGGGGTCGCTAGTTTGACGGTCGAAAAGCACTAGAGATCGAATATTAATACCATGGGTAAGCTTCTTAATTTTCTGTGGTCAATTAAGTTGTTTAATCGCGAGAGCCAAGTATTCATGTTCAAGGGCTGACTAGAGGCTATATCTAGAAAACCTTGTAGTTAAGCTACCATAAAAGGAATTTCTCATGAAATCATCGCCTAACTGATTACTTTTTCTTTGACCCCCCAAAGTCTTTTCACACTGATTCAATTATGATGTGTGTGCTTATTTTGTATGCCTTGGGTTTTTTGCTTTTCAAGGAAAAGTGCCCACACTGGGAACCTCTAGGGCTCTAGTACCATAGGCAATACATGTGAGTGAAGTACCAAATCAAGCTGAGATTTCTCTTCCAGCTTAAAATTTTACATTGTGGCACTTTGATTTTTTGCTTGTTCATTTTCAACATTTAAATTTTGTAACTTTGGGGGGTCATATAACATTGTTACACTCCCCAGGCTCATCACATTAGTAAACTCCCTTTATAATACTTAAGCTAAAGGTCACTAGGGTTAAGCCCACTAGAAAGCCCTAGTACATTTCATACAATGCTGCCTAAATCGGATTAAGAACCTAAGTAACCATTGTTTATTAGGAAGGCATTCCCCATGGTATTAAGAGAAGATTTCTAATACCTAGCTTGGTCAAACTAGCTTAGTCGGACTGCTTGATTTTTAAACCTAGACAAGTGATTATGACAAAACATTACATTGAATTAAATGTTTGATACTAAGCCAATGCGCTGAATATTATGCTACCAATCACAATCAAAGCAGACAAACATGGATGCAAAAAAGATAAGGGCAATGCTAATGGATAAGAAACACCTGTTTGTGTTGATGGTCGCGCTTGATTTGAAGTGTGAACGAGAGAAAGGTTCCATGAAGGTCCAAATCCTATCAATAGCAACACGCTCCTGTACACACTAGGAAACAAAAGGAATACCTCCAGGAGGCACATCAGTGGGAAAAATTAAAACTCCTAAAAAACAAACTCAAAACACCATCTAGACCCCTAACCTACCTATCTGTCACCCCTTTTAGAATCAAGGAAAGAGGATATTATATAAACCGGGTGGCCACCCTAAGGATAGGCCTCTATCCTCATCATCTAGATAAATAAAATCGTTGTCCGTGAGGCCATAGTCTTCCTCGGTCTCTATTAGTTCCTCTTCATCATCCTCTTGTGCAAGCATGCTAATCAAGAACCTCGTGATGCGTGGATACTCATCTTGTGCAAAAGAATAAGCATGTGCCATTGGAGACACATTCGCTACTGGGTAGGGATCACTAGTTAGCCATAGATGTATCAGCCATTATAACTCCTCAAAATTTCTCTCACATGCAAGGCTCTCTATCAAATCCCATTCGCAAGAAAGTATAGGGTAGCATACGTAGAACACTTGTTGAAAAGACAAGGGATACCTTTCATAAAAAATAGAAGTGCATGCCTCTGGTGAAGTAGCCATTTCTGACAAGACAGATAGATTTGGTTAGGCCTTTAAAACATAAGAGTTGTTTTTGTGTGTTGCTTGACTTGACACGGTGAATTTGGACTTATATGTAAGATCTGATAGGGTGCTCTCTCATTGCTAGGCGCTCTTGCTCTTTACTATTTTTGTTTTTTTGCGAGTATAAGGCTATATATATACATTCCCTAAGATCGGAGATTGAGAGGTCAGGGAAAAAGGTTGAGAGGGAAACAAATGAATGATGACTGTCAGCAAACACTCCCCCCTTCCTTGGGTAGATCATACCGTTTGAAATGAGCTTGTCACCCTTTGAAACCAATTGTTCCAGTTGGTAATAGGTGAGGATTTTTGCCAGTAGTTTTCTATTACCCTAGGTGCCTCGTCAAGTTGTAAGGGTGGTAAGGTACTCTCCCAGGATTTTATTTGCAACGTTGTTGTAGGTGGTGAACTTACCCCGGAAGGTGCAAACTCTTTCGTGCTTGGATGGATATGTACAGTGGTAGGTGGAGGTTGTGTCGAAGCTTCTATTTGCGTATAGGAACTACATGAAGAGCAAGAAGCTTCATTTGATTTCCCTGTTCCTGAGCTAGGTGGGACAAATCGTTCTTTCTTTGGTACCCAAACTAGCTCTAGAACGGGTGTGTAACGTTCCATGATTTTTTCCTTTCCGCAATTTTCAATTTGTTTTGGAGCCACAGGATTGGGTTTACATGGGCCAGGTGACAGGTAAGAGTACACTTTACGTTTGGGCACCCAGATTTGATCATTTCCTTCATAGTATCCTTGGGCTTCCAATAGTCGTTTAGGGATCCATCGCAACATTTTCTTACTTTTCTTGGAGCGAGTGGTACATTTCTTACAAGGCTTCTGTTTTTTAGCACTAGCTATGGTCACTAAAGAAGCTTTAGGGACCCACTTGTATGTTTTCTTCGTTACATTAGGATGAGTCTTGTCGGAAGCGATATGCATTGCTTGTAGCATATTTAAGGGTATAGGCATTTCATCCCCCTCAGGTGTTACCCAGGTCGTCCCCCTATTTCCCCAGGTATCTATGGTTGCAGCTAGGTGTACCCAATCCACATTGTCCGACTCAGTCATCCCAGGTAGGATATCCATATAAGGAGAATCTTGGCCAATGTCTGTATCCTTCTTACAAGTGTAACAATATTGTAGTGGGGCCGAGTGAACTGTGGTGTCAGAGCGATGATCAATAATGGTTTTACTCCCTAAGGGGTGTACCTTACCAGTCACCAAATCCACTCTAAGGACAGAGTCTTGGAATTGCAAATAGACATGATTTTTAGACCAATCGTGAACCATTTGTGCTTCCCTCATGAATGGTCGTCCTAAAATCATTTCATATGACATAAGGTGTTTAGAGAAATCCATTACAATGAACGTATGTCGTACCTTGTGTCCTAGAACTTTGATCTTAAGATCCTTGAGCATCCCCATAGGTTTGGCTATGGTACCATTTGCCATCTTTACCACAATGTTAGTAACACTGAGGCGGGGTTTTCCCATGGATTCCCAACAATCTTTTGTAACGATGCTAACTCCCGCACCACCATCAAGAATTCCCTTTATAGTTAATCCCTTGGTAGTGATGGGTAGGGTCGCATTAGACTCGTCGCCTTCAAAATACTGCCCTAATTCGTTAATGGGTACCTCAATCACAGACTCGTGTCCATCTAAGTCAAGTGATTGCACATGATTTTCCTCATCAATCATAATCGAGTCAGGCCTATTTGGTTGCGCAAACTGCGGTAATCCCGTTCGTAGCTCTCCGTTAAGGAATGCTCGAAGTGCAAGGAATAACTCAGGATCTCCATACAGCTTTGCTATGATCGTGGTTCGGACCTCAGAAGACATGAAGTCCACGAGTTTGGAAACATTCATTGGTGTTTTGCAGGGTGTAGGTCCTTGACTAGGAACTGGTGAGGATGGAATCTCATATTCCTCAATGGGATCAGGTATTCCTTCGTTAAACATCCTTTCCAACAAGAAAGGTGTATGCTCACTTTCTGATGTCCCGTCCTCACTCCCTTCTTGGATGATACTAGATATGGCTAACGGTCTATGGTTCATGTGGGGTGGATGAACTTGCGTGGGAAACACTGTGTCATGAATTTTGATATGCATGGGTTCTGGTTCTAGTTTCCTTTGAGTCTCCTCCACTAAACCTCTTAGATGTTTCACCTGCTCAATCTCGTCTACTGGGTTTGGGTACGTCCCAATCTTCTTTTTACGATTCTTCCCGTTTTGCCCCTGCGGTTTATCTTGGGGGTCTTGGATTGGATTTGGAAACACTTGTGGTGTTTTTAGAGGCTCTTTATGGTTTTCTCTCATTCGGTTTTCATTTGGTTCCATGTTACGGTTTTCTTTGTCGGTCTTTCCCTTTGTGGTATTGGTTCTAGTCTCCATTGTCTCGACTGAATCTGAATCATCCTCGAGGTCATTCATATACACGGGGTCATCTCCTGTTCCTATGTTTGTTTTGGAACTTGGCTTTGAATTTTCCATATTCTGCGACTTCTTCCTTCGTGTCTTCTTTTTCTTTGCTTGGATAACTGACGCGGTATCTCTCTCTTCGAGGATATGGCCTGGCCCTTGAAGCATGGACCGTGTAATCGCATAAGCGGGTGCGACGGGTGGTATTGGTGATGTCACACTAGCAATTTCGACCAAATTTAGGGGTGTGATTTTAGGCGCATTTGGGTTATAGGGGCATTGGGCAATCAAGTGATCTATGCCACAACGATTACATGTGAGTATTGGCATTGCAGACGTGCTTCCTTGATTCATTTGCATCTGTGCAGCATTCTTTTGCAGCCTAATAGGGCACTCCGCTACTCGATGTGGTCCACCACACTCGTAGCATTGAAGAGGTGGCCTCCTAGCCTGGGTGTTGATATTTTGACCTCTGGATGCGAGAGCAGCAGCTTGATAAACCGGCTTGACTTGTCCCCACAATCTTCCATGTAGTATATAGGACACTCTTCCAATGTATCAAGTCCGTAGGCAATACTAGTGTCTATTTCCTCCTCACAACCATCTGCATAAGCATTTGATGGCTCGCAACCCACTTGGTTCATAGGGGCGACTCTTGGATGCGGGGGTTGCGGTCCTAGCACAGGAGGTGGTAGCGGTGTAGCTTGTACAACATTTTGAGATCTAGGGACCATGTGTTGCGGTAGTTGCTCAACAGGTGGAGTAGGCATCAATGCAGGAGCTCAAGGCGCATCCGTCCAGGCTACAGGTGGTCTATTTGCCATCATACGTTTGATCATTAAACAATCCTTAGCTTGGTGACCATACCTACCACATGCGTTGCAAGTTCCATTAAATTTTACTCTAAACGTAGGGCACTCACTAGTGCTATGTGGACCTAAGCAAATGGAACACCATTGTTGCTCCCTTCTTGGATACATGTGACTATTTTGAGGGGGTCGATTATCCTTAAGAGACTCTTGGATTGCCTTGGTGAGGTCTGCCAATAATGTCTCAAATACCTTTGGCTCATTGGAAATGGGCTTTGCAGTCATGGGTTCATACTCAATGGCTTGTGAGCTAGTGGATCTCGTGTCAGTAGACACCCTCATGCCTGCTATCATCAAGTTGTCCTCTAATTGGATTGCATTGGCAGTGACATCTTCCCAGGTTGTGATACCTCTAATCACTAGTCCATTATAGATTCCTTCATTCCTCAACCCTCGAATGAATCGATCAAGCAGTTGGTTATTGTTGAAGCGCTCATTTACAGGGCAGCGAGAGTTTAAGTGCTTTAGACGACTAATGAAGTCCCTTACTGACTCTCCTTCCTTACGTTCGGCCTTCTGTAGCTGAGATGCTACACCCCAAAGCACACCTTCTCGTATGTACTCCTTTAGAAACAACCTTCGAAGGGTAGGGTAGATTGTTTTCTCGTCCACCCTTAGGGTCCTATACCAATCTCCAGCCTTCCCACTTAATGTCAAGCTTAAGGCATTGCACTTATGTAGTTCGTTGTGTTCCCCTAAGGAATCACATACTTGTTCAAACACTTCAATGTGTTTCCTAGCATCTTCGTCCCCATTGAATTTTTGCGTGAGTTTGGCAATTTGTACTGCCTTACTTCTAGGCTCTCTATCAGATGCGTGACTCATATTTTCCGCGATAGATCGACCTATGGTTTGAGCAAACGCTGCCAAGTCACCTATGTGAGGAGGTAGGGCCGGTGGAGGTACTCTTGGAATCATATGTGGGAGAGGAACGGGTACCGGTCTTGGCATATGTGTAGATGATGCAGGATATGGAACATAACCGGGCATAGGTCCACTCGGATAAGAGCTAGGGAGCGGCACTCGAGGAGCATAAGCAAGTGGTACAATTGGAGGTGTGGGGGCCATGTGTGCATAAGGGGCTAAAGGCACATATGGTCGAGGCCCCATATTAGGTACTACAACACTAGGTAGTGGCACTGCGCTAACCGTAGATGTCATCGGTACATTCTCTGTTAGGCTTATCCCTGGAGTGAGCACTGTGTTTTCCTTAATAGAGGGTTGAGCCAAGTTAGGGAAGCTAAAGTTTTCGCTCGGAGGCTCAGATTGCATAGAGACCCCAGGTGAAATGACGTAAGATGGGTCCATGGGGCTCATTAGAGGAGTCTCCATTTGTGATAGAGTAGGCTGTTGAGCCTTGCTCGTATCCAGAAATCTCATGGGGCCAGTTGAGAGTATATTTACCCCTCGGTTTTGCCTTTCTAATTGAATAATGCCATGGATAACATTACAGATCATTTTCTGTTGATCTTCGATGCTCGTGGCACTAGAGGTGGATTGTACAATCTCTATCCATCCTACATGGTAGGCGTGGCCAGAGTGTAGATCCGTCAACACCTCAGCGTGGAGGTCGTATGTCCAATGATCATTAATGAACAATCCTTCTAGACTCGACGTGTTAATGGTTTCTTGTGAGGTAGAAGCAATGTTGCTCCCCGTGGTTTTACTTGTCACCAACGGTACTCTAGAGGGAACTTCTGAAGGAGGCACCTCAACAGGGCCTTCTTGGTAAGAAGTTGGTAGGATATCCACATGGACACTCTTTGGGGGTGTGGGGTCCACGTGCGATGTGAAAGGAGAGTCCACTTCCCCACCCCCTTCGTGTGCTTCATTTGCATCAGGTTCCGAGCGAGTAGCTCTACCTAATGTTTCCATGAAACGGCTAAACATACTAGTACTAAGCTGTGGAGCTTCGGGAGGTGCATGGCCTTCTCTCTCAGTGTTTTGGGTAGGGTATGCTTCCATGATTTCTGAGTCGGAGGAGGAATCACTAGCGGCTATTTTAGGGTCTTGGGTGGTGCTACCTTGTGTCCCCGTTGAGGGTCTAGAGCTTATCGTGGATGGGTAATGGGTGTCCGTATGAACAGAGGCACTACCAATGTGCTCGTGTTCTAGCACCCACCCAGAGCGTAAGTGCATGTGCTTTTGATACCCTAAGGTGTCAAAAAGCTGCTCTAGGAGGCCTTGTGACTAGTTTTTAGCGTGTTTTTTGTTTGTTTTTTTGCTAGATTTTTTAGAGCGTGTCGTGGAATGGGCCGTGTGATAGCTCGAAACGAGCGTATCGGTGAGAGGGTCGTGCCGTGCTTTACAGCCCTCCGTTTGGTCACTCTATGCCCTCGGAATCCCTAAAACTGTCAATTTCCAGTAGGGAACTAGGCCCAAACTAGAAAGTCTAAGGGTGCAAGTGGGAAGAGAAAGGAGGAGAGTGGAGGACTTGTCCCACATGCTCTCATTCTCTCTTGAGGGAGTAGGGTATATATATAAGAGTGAGTCTAGTGTATATCATAAGACTGAGGACTAAGGCTTGGGCTTGGGCTTGGGCTTGGGCTTGGGCTTGGGAAAATGATCCCAATTCCGATCTATCTTTTATACAAACCAACCCGTCCGTTTTAAAGAGTTACGTTTTTTATTTTCGAAAAATATCGCCGCCCGCTCACTCGCGTTTTTTTATTTCCGAATTTTTATTTTCAATTTTTTTTATTTTTTTATTTTTTATTTTTTTTTATTTGGGAGAAAAAATAAAATATATATATATATATTTTTTGTGCAGAAATACAGAAATTGAAAACGCAGGTATGCAAAAATTGCAGAAATTGCAGGAAAAAACGCAAAAATTGCAAAAAATTACAGAAATTGCAGGAAAAAACGCAGAAATTGCAGAAAATGCAGAAATTGCAGAAAATTAAAAAAACGCAGAAATGCAGAAAATTACAGAAATTGAAAACGCCGAACTTGAAAATGCAGAAATTGCGGAAATTGAAAAAACGCAAACAATAGCAGAAATTGAAACTTGACAGCAATTGCAGAAAACGCAAAAAACAGAAATCTCCACACACTCCTTCCCTGCCTTTCCTATGATAGAAATTGCACCACAAGGAAGCGTAAAGTGCTAACCGAGCTTAGTGTAGGGCATATCCCCGGCAACGGCGCCAAAAATGTGCGCTCCTTGTCGCACTGTCGAAGCAAGGGACTTGCCAATACACCGTATGCGAGCCACAAACGGCTCCAAGCACACAACAAGCCTAAACTAGCAAGCTCAAGAAAACAAAGGGTGTGTCACTCACCGCTCTACGCTCGCCTTCGTGGTGGATTCCTCGCTGCGATGAAGAAGAAGCTGCAGTCGTGCCGCGCTCAACCGCTTCGCCGCCGTCGTGCCTTCGTAATGCTCGATCGCACACACACTCTCCCTCTCTCTCTCTCTCTCACACACACACACACAAGGAGGTGAAGAAGAAGAAGATGGAGATGGAGCAAGAGCACTCTTCAATTGCACAAATGAGAGAATGAGTAAAAATTAGGTTTAGTTGGCTTTTATAGGAGCTCACCCCATTCACACTTGGGCGCCCATGCTTAACCAACTAATCCCTTGAATGTCCAAGTTAAAGTGCGCCTCTCATCGGCGATCACTCTACCTTTCCCTATTGGTCCGACAAGCCCGGTACCTGACTCTACCAAATACATAATACGCGTCCATCGTAGGTGATGGGTGTCCGTGAGCCGTGAGGGTTAACAGATGTATTTCATGTAAGTCTATTAAAACCTTATGTACATAACCCTGACCATGTCCTTGATGATGAAAAAATCATTTTACCTACTCATGATGTTCTACAGCTTCAATCTGATACTATCCTAGAAACTTCAGAAAGAAAGCTTAGGAATAGATCTATAAGAGAACGTCTTATGTTATGGAAGGATTTCCCTGTAGAAGATGCTACTTGGGAAGATGAGGCAACCCTTTTCAAGGACTACCCTTCACTATTCTTGAGACGAGGGCATCTCAAATTCTAAGCTGGGGAGATTATAAGGGCTCTACTTCTGAATTTCATACAAATACTATTACACATTTGAATTTTTCAACCATCGCACATTATTTAAGATATTTGAGTTAAAATTATGAATTGTAAGCTGAGAAAACCTAGAATTTAGAATCTATAGTACATAATTTTGACATGTTTATAGCTATACGAAACACTAACTAACTTGTTGCAAGATTTATTTACCGATTGTAGAATTTTTTTACTACTATAAATTTATTTAAGACAATAAATTTTAACTTAAGTATGTAAAAGAATTTATCATTAAAAAAATAAATAAAATCATTAGAAAGTCAAAAGGTACATATGGGTGGCACATGGAGGCACATGGAATCACTTGGAGTCACATTGGAGGGGCCAAAGTGGGACATGCAATCACATGGAAAGGAGAGCTTAGTCTTGACTAATCTTAATGATGAGAGGGGGTTGCGTGGCCTTATCTGTTTATGATGAGGACAAATTGGTCAAGCTGATGGGTACCACAAGGAGACCAAAAACGTGGTTATGAATTCTAGAGCCCAAAAAAGAAAAACAAGTTGGACAGTATTTTCAGCTATAAATAGAGCAGCCATACTCACACTTTGAGCATAGATATTGCCTCTATAACGCTCACAAAGTGCTACCACTTTTCTTAGAGAGAATGCTTTCACAAACCACTAAGATAGCAAAAACTCTAGTGGATTAGTAAGGTAAGTGTTAATTAAACATTTAATTAGTATTATAAAGGATGTGTGTGTGTTGTCTGTTACTCTAATTTCTCTAACTATACCTACTCTCTCATATGTATTAAATTCCAATTAACTATGCATAAGTTAACTATTCCTCATCACACTCTTATTATGCATAATGAAATGTTCATTCATCAATTTTATTAGATTAATTAGTATTTTAAATAATACTAAAAAATAAATTTAATTAAATAATATATTAATAAAAATTGATGTTAGAATTGAAATTTCATGCATAAGAGTAATACATCTCTAAATTTTCAATTTCGTAATTTACACACTTAATTTTTGATTAATTAAGATTAAAAAATTTTGATATATAGAAATTTAGTTTGATTCATAATTTTCTAAGATTAACCTCATACTAATATAGCTGTGGACTGAATATCTATACTAAATTTTGTTAAATTGCAATTTTTACACTTAATTTTTTACCAATTTGAAACTAAATTATTAATTAAAGCATTAGAACTTATCATAATTATCCCAAGTCTCTAACAACCTTTGAACATCACAAAGTGTAGTTCTCTATAAGAAAAACCTAAGGTAATTAGAAAAATAATTTGTTTTGATAAATATTTTGACTAAAATAGGTTAATTTTTATATTAAAAATGAGAAAAAATTTAGTAAAGTAATTAAAAAATATTCAAGAAAAATAACAAGGTTACCTATATATAAAATAGACCTAAGATAAAAAAATTAGCCTTAGATTAATTTACTTGATGATTATCATGGGAGAAAATACTCTTATTTAGATTTAAAAGCAATAAGAAATATATAATAAAAAGATAAAAGTAACATTGTATATGAGAATAGAAATAATACAAAAATGACCTTAGTTCTCAAGGAAATGACTATGGAAATTGATCAATTTAAAGTTCTAATTGTATAACCTAAGTGTAGTACAAAAAAATGGCTCCAAAGCGTGCTCGAACCCAAGACGCCAATGATTATGAGGTTGGTACGAGTAACGTGGGAACTCCTGCAGAACATGCTATGTCTCCACCAATCAGGTCAATCAAAACTATGGTACTGGGTTAGTATTGTAATTTCAAGTTATGCATTCATTATATATGCAAGGCCTTGGCGATATATTTATTACCTTAGAAAAAGAAAACACGGACCAAAACCAGACGGCTTAACCCCAAGAAACTCATTATATGTATTACAAGTAGGAAAGAATGTCTGGTTACACTGTTTGCCTTAGGAAAGAATGTATGTCCAATATCTTTTGGTATGGTTTTCCTCAAGAATCTCTAGTTATTAGCGCTTACATTAGGTGGCAGTTGTTGAGACATGAGGTGACGCTCAGGGTGGCACAGTTGATGCTACCATGGGATTAACCCAAGATGGCTCAGCTGGATACTGTAGTTATGTTTTGCCATGGCATGAGGATGACGCCCAGGTTGACACCCTTGTTGGTGTGGCAGGAGTATGCCCAGGTTGGCAGAGCAAGTACTTGTCGAGCTATATGGGACACTCAAGATTGCAAGGGTTCTTATGAATAATGTATATACAGATCGGACACAATGGCGCAAGTAGAGACTCTTAACTGAACCTAATCCAAAAGTTGTTCATTTAAAATGAACTACTTCTTATTTGGCTATTGTTTGTAATATTGTTTGAAGGGCTGTTTTAATGAACAACTACCTTAAATAAGGTAAAGGAACATGTATGTTTAAACGGTGTGGTAGTAATAAGTTAACAAAAGATGGGTGAGTGCAGTGTGGAAAGTGGGAGACTGAACCTTAGAAGTTGTGCTTCTAATTATGGGGGGAAAAGCGCAAAGTTTGGTCACTCTAAGGTTTATACTCTGAGGTAGAGTTAATAATAGATAGGGTTATGGTGGTGACGCTTCACCATAGCGAGATAGGACAAATCCTTTACTATCACTTCATGCCCATGGTTACGTAGTAGCTATGGCAATGTCTGTTGGTTTTTCTTTCTCAGGATTGAAGACCTATCAAAGGTATTCCGCTCCTCAAAAGGCGGCAGGGACCTCACAATATTTATCTCTTGCTTTGTATACAGTGTGACTCACATTTAAAAGTGATTTAGGTAGGATAAATAGAAAATTACATGTCATGTGTAGAGTTTGACTAACACATGAAGGTCATTTAAGTAGGTTTAAGAGATTGCTTGCCATGTGTAGAGTTTACTCATACTTGAAGGCTACATAGATATAAATTGAGTGATTCCTTGTCATGTGTAGAGTGAAAACTCACATTGACGATGATTTATAAAATTTAAACAACAATATATTATGAATTGAAACTCTAGAATGAAGATTTAAATTTTAGGAAATGATAGAATTGTTAATGACTATGCCTGTGGACATTTAAAATGGTTGTTGATTTTTAAATAGAATAGCAATGATTTGTATAGATTGAAACTAATTTGAGTTATAATGTTAATAAAGAGTTTTGTTGATGCTCATGGATACCTTTACAATATGGTTGTTGATTTTAAAATAAGATAGTAATGATAATGATTTGATTTTTAAATAGAATATCAATGATTTTAAAAGATTGAAATTAATTTGATATAATTTTGATAGTTAGTTTTATTGATGTTCACAATACCTTTACAATATGGTGAAAGGATATGAGTGGAGCTACTATGTGAATTGATAGCATGCTAGACCTCTTCAAGGTTGAGGTGTAAATCTTGTGGCCATAGATTTAGTGAGAATGCACACAGGATAAAAGAACACGTGTTCAATTTTTTTGGAAATGTGCTAAGATAATTAGGAAAATTTTGTTGAATGGCGCTCAAGGCAAAGAGAATATTTACTGAAGAAAAAAGAAGGTCGGGCCAAAAGTGATTAATTCATTGATTGAGAGGGATGTGGAGATGAATTTTGAATATAAAGTAAGCGAGCCTACGTGTGGACAAGAGGGTGAACAATGCTCCCCTGCTACTACTATTGCATACAATTAAGGACCTGGTGGCTCAAACCCCATACCTTCCAGGTCTCATTTAAAAGGATGTGGTGTAGCATCGATTGGTGGTCAACAAGCACATAGTGGCTCTGCATTGGATCAAGCATTTGACAAGAAATGGTTGCTGGAGCTACATCTCAAGTGGACCCAAGCTTTTGTCATATATGGAATCCCCTTTAATGTAATATGTCATCCTATCTTCAAGGATACTTTGATGAGCACAGCGAAGAAAAAATTTATGGCACCTGGTTACAACAAGATTCATAATGATTATCTAGATAAAGTGAAAGCTCCTTTGGAGAGTATTCTAAAGTGCACAGTTCTTGAGTATGTGCTACATTATGGATGTACAATTGCTCTTGATGGATGAATGAATTATAAAAAGAAACTCTCAATAAATGTGATGCTGATTTTTATGAGGGGATCCATTTTCAGTAAAGTAATTAATACAAGAAAAAACAAGCAATTTTTTAGCACGGCATATATGAACATGCAATTTCAAACACTCAATTTCAAGAAAACTAGTACCCACGCTCAGGCTCTACTTTATTCATTCATTATAAGATTCCTCCTTATCCGAACCTTATCTCCCATGAAATTTTCTCTTAGCCTTTTTGCTTTCACTTACCATTCAAAAGGGAGAACTGGGTTTTGAACCCTCAGAGAATAGCTCACACCTACTTTAGGTGTGGTGCTCTAGGCCATCCAGGTAGATGACCCACGTTGCAATCTAGGCACTCTAAACTTTTAAAAAAACATATCCACCAGTAGCAACCCCCCCTCCCATGGCCCACTTATGCTCCTTCCACCCTACAAGAATGGAGGACTTTTCTCCACTTCACCAACTTTCGCACGCGTGTTTGTCACTAAGTGCATGCAACATGTCCGCTTTCGATTGCTGCCAAGAAGATATTACGTGAGATTCATATTTTTTTTAAAAAAATCCCCCGTTGGTAACCCCCTTCTACTTCCAAAACTCTTTTGTTTTATTACCCAAAATCTCCTTAGATTCCACCACATCCTTGAAATGCTATACATCAACCACAATTTTAAATTGGATTCAAACTCGTGTAGCCACGTGTTGAGTGAGGGTCATTACTATAACCAGCTAAGACTTGGCCCGGTGGTGCTTGCGAGGTGCAATTCAGTTTTTTGGCCTGTAAAAGCCCATAGGGGAAGGTTGGGAAGACGTACATGTTCTGAGCTGTCAATCGTCATTGCATGGATTGTTGACACGTGGCGTAGTTGTATGCATTGCTACATTTTTTATACTAGTGTGGCCGGCAGCCTTCGGCCGCCTCTCTCTCTTTCTCTCTCCCCCCCTGCGTGCGCACTGTCCTCATTGTAGCCGGATAAAGGAAATTGTGACACGTGGCACTGAAAAACCACTCTCCTTAATATATAGTATAGATGATAAATGTCATTTTTCTCGCAAAACATGCTCTACACTACGAGCGATGCGGGAGGAGTTGAAGGCGGCTCATTACTCCAGGGCACGAGACATGAGCCACTAAAGGTAGGCGTCATAACTTCCGGACCCCACCCCCTTGCATGCTCCATTTAGGGCACGTGCTCATGCATCCCTACATTTTCTCTGGTCGGTGACCTGCACCTGGTGGATTCCTTGAGTGGTGCATGACATTCCAGGCTCTAGTTGGATGGGGCTAGAAGCAATGGCATCGTCAGTAGCAGCAAGTCTTATCATTACTATTTTGGGGCTTGTTATAAGGGCTTGCAATGGGTGCCTTAATTCGATTGTGAGTTTGCAGATTCAAATTGAAATTTGCTTCTAATCTTTAGAGAGGGGAGTTTGTGAATCTTTCTCCTTCTTTGTTAATGGCTTCCAAACAACCTGCGACAAGTGTGGAGGAGGACTGGTATGTGAGTAGTGGTGAATTTGCAAGCACTGAGAGCATGGAATTTTAGGCAGGTGAGCCCTTGCAAAGCTTTCTTGTGTTGCTGCTTGCCAATTATTTTTGCTGCCTATTATCAAGTTACTAAAATGCTTCATGATTTGTTGAACTATTTTTGTATGTTGGCTATTTTGAGCTCACCACGGATCAGTTTAATGGATTTATTTATTCACTTTAATGCTTGAATTGTGAACATCATAATCGAATGTAGCCCCATGTCTTGTATCTTCTGTATGCTACTTTTTGTCTTTGAAGTTGGTCTCAAAAAATTTGAGAAAAAATTTTGCTTACCTAAACGCCAATCTTGTACACGTCAAGATGCATAATGGAGTGAGTGCTTTATCAATGCTATTGATAGAAGCAATAGTATTTCAAGTGATTGCTTGCCAGTGTGTCAAGAATATTCCAAGTTTTTGAGGATCCAATCATTTTTAAGGGGTTTAGAATGTTTATATTCCAATGTTGAATTAGTAGTAGGAGTAGTAGAATTGATCGCTTGCCGGTCTATTAAGAGCATACCATCTTTTTGCGGATTGGAAAATTTTTGAGGTGTTTGGAACCCATAAACATCCTTGGGATTATCTCTACGTTCTTTGATTTTGTAAGTCAATTGATATCAAGAGGTCATTTGGACGAGCACGAATCATTGTGTTTGTGTCATTGTCATGTATGTCTTGAAGGAGATGACTTTCTATCATCACCATGCTTCATATGGAGTCATGGACTGCAAAGCTTTTGTAGGACATCTGTTGAGTATATAAGTGGCACACATGATGGCCTCAAGCCAAAACAAATGTGGAAAAGCTTGACTCTTGACCATACATCTTGCCATCTCCATAAGCAACATGTTCTTCCTTTCAGCAACACCATTTTGCTAAGGCATATACGGCATGACTGAGGCTTCTTGCCCCTTGAAAGAACCATCAACGTGTAGGACATCTCCCATCTCATAGGCTTGGATGCCTAGCTTGGTTGCCAACTCTGTGGATATGAAATTGTGAGTAGAACCAGGGTCAAAGAGAATAAAAGCATCATGTTCTCTTACCTTTCCCAAAGAATGGCATAGAGGAGATCCTTTGTGGTGAGCATCCTCTTCTTGGATTTCGACCAAGGTAGCTCTAGGAGGTTCATTTTGTGTATTCTTGTGGGGGCAAGCACGATAGGCATGCCCTTGCTCCCCGCACTTGAAATAGAAACAACGGTTATCTTTACGATAATGCTCAAGATCTTCAAGAGAGAGTTTATTTTTGTCTTTATAAACTCCCTTCTCCTTAGCTTTGTTGTTGTTGGCGTTGCCTTTAGGAGACTTTTGGACAACGTCCTTCCCCTTAGGCTTGTTATTACGGTCCTTGTTCTCCGTGGGCTTAAGATTTCTCTTAGCCCCTTGTTGATAATTGATTCGCAAAGACACCGCAAATATGGTGCGTGGCCTTTGGGAGTTGACATACTCCACTGTATCTTCAGTTAGACCCGCATACAATTGTTGTTTTTGCTCTCCAAAATCCATCTTTTTGAAGACAATGGCTTTGAGATGTAAGTCCCAAAACTTGTCTACATATTTGTGAATAGATTCGTAGGGAGAGAGCTTCAAGATTCTCCATTTGGTGAGTACTTTGTCTTTGGCATCGGTAGCCAAAAAGTGCTTCATGATGGAAGCTGTTAAAGCTTTCCATGTTCGTGGAGCTTCACCATTTTCCCATAGGCTAGACCACCATTGCTTGATGAACTTTTGAAAATGCATAGCTACATGGCATAGCTTAGAGGACTCTGTGAAGCCCTCATCTCCAACACCGCATTAAATTGTTGAATGAAGGCCAAGACTTTGTCCGTAGCACCAAAGGTGCCATTGTAGGTAAGGAAAGAGATGTTCTTTCCTCCCTCTTTGAACTTCTTGAGCTTGGATGAACTCTTCCACGAAGCATAGGATTTCCTATGGCCTCTTCTTTTTGGTGGTTTGAAAGTTGCACCATCACTTTCTTCAGAAGAGGAAGAATTTGAGGAGGATGGAGAAGAGGGTGACCTCTTTCTCGCCTTTTTCTTCCCTTGTTTCTCCTTGTCTGCACCATCACTTTCTTCATTAAAGGAAGAGGATGAAGAAGATGGAGAAGAGGGTGACCACTTTCTTGCTTTTTTCTTCTCTTGTTTTCTGTCATCCCTATTTGAATTATGGTGTGGATAAGTGTGCAATGGTTTTCTTTGTTTAGGGGGTGTTGGAGAGCGTTTTTCCCGCCATCTTCCTGGAGCCATCTCCACTGAGGTGGAAAGAGACTCACTTCTTTCTCGTTCCTTCGGTGGGGGTTCTACCATTGAAACTTGAGTTCTCCTTTGGGAAGGAGATGCGTCGTCAAGTAATATATTGTTGAGCCCTTCGTACGGATCCTCTTCTTCTTCCCTTATCGGAGAGAGGCCTCTTTTGAAAGTCTTACAAGGAGGCTTCCTAGGTACTCTCTCTTCTTGTTGGGGAGTTTGGAGGATCCCATGAGCATGTAGCTGCCGTTGCACTTCACTTTGGAGGGATGGATTGCCCATGGCTTGTTGAAGCCTAGATAGTTAACAAGAATAGGGGCATCACTAGTAGCCTTTTCATTAGCAAAATCAAAGCTATCAATATTAATTTCACTCTCTTTACTATTGTCAGCCATTCTAAACCACTTTTAGGTATAAATTTTTTTAGGTGTACTTTGGCACTTCAAGCCCTAGTTGCTACTCCTCTTAACCCCTTTAGAAAAGCACTCAAGCTCTTGTACCTGTGGCTCAAATATCATTAATTGCAAGGAATAGAAGAGAGGGTCTTTCAACACCAAAACAGTATTGGCTCCTATCAAGCTTCTAATAGATCAATAGTGGTTAAGCCGTAGGCAAGCCCCGTAGGAATCCACTATTAAGACCATAGCTCTCGACGGCGATGCCGTGCTATCTGCACAAAGCAGGCGCAGTGCAAGGCTGAAAAATCCCTATTCTACTTACTCAATTGCAATTAATAATACCAACCATTTATAGTTAGCTTGAGGACCTCTCCTCTTGATGAGAAAGAAAAGAGAAGCCTTGTGCTCTGATACCAATGTAGCATTTAATGGTCTAATGCCTTGTGTGTAGTGGAAAATAGCATAGACACAGTGAGCATTTCATTAGAATAGATTCCCAATGAGCATAGCAAGAGTGCTTGGATAAAGAAAGTAACAAAAATCATAGCACCTAGTTAGATAGGCATGAACAATACTTCAAAAAGAGAGAGAAATTAAGCATTGACAACAGTTGTGGACCGGATTTACATGGAGTCGGTCCCCCCTCCAAAAGGCTTTGTATTATAGGTTTCCCCCATCAAGGGAGACATTTTACAATACAATACTTTGTGTTCCTTCAATAACTTGCTGATGCAATGAAGATGGAAGATTCAAGCAGCACCAAGCTCACACTTGTAAAACACAACATTAATTCCCTCACGGTCTCAGACCCAAGACCTCACACACCTTCGAAGATGGTGAGAGCTAGCGGGGTATGAGAGTAGATCTAGAGGAAGAAGGAGTATTCTTACGAGAAAGAAGTATGTCTCCTCACATAATCACTCATAAGAGCTTAGCATAGCTTAGTAATTAGCATGGTAGAGGATATGAGCATGCATTGGAGCTTGGCTCTTGGTTGGATTTGCATCACAAAGCCAAGAGTTGTTGGTGTAGGCCTCCCTTCTCACAAGCTTGGAGTAGATGATGAGCTTTCCATTAAAGCTTGAGAAGGAGATAGTCTTCTTTACTCCACACATGAGATTGTGTGAGTGTGTGTGTGATAATGGCTTGCCAAAATCAGCCCTCTCTCTCTCTCTCTCTCTCTCTCTCTCTCTCTCTCTCTCTCTCTCTCTCTCTCTCAACTCCTCTTGCTTTTTCCTCAAGCTGGCATCCCATTGGACCCTGCAAAGCTTAGCCAATGATAATTAAGAAGCATAAGTGATAGCCTTCTGACATGTGTCCCCCTTTCCCCTTTTGGGAGAGCTTTAGGTAATTTAATTAATGCAATCAAACTCTCATTGGACCCCTTAGTCTTATGGCCAATAGGAATTAGGCAAGTCATTGGGCTGCTGAATGCTCATTGGACCCCTCGGGAGACTGTTCGATAGTCTTCTAGAGAGCTTGATTTCTATTGGTTCTTTTATCAAGTGTTTTTAAATGAATTAAACTAAATGTACTCTAGCCTAATTCTCATTGGTCCACCTCTACGGCCATCCAATAGGATTTGAATGTACCTTGGGGGAAACTGGGCTAGGGAGCTGACATGTGTCCCCCATTCCCTTTGTGTAAAGGGATCTTGCTAGAGTGTGTGTGTGTTTCTCTCTCATCTCCTACTAAAAGGGCTTGCCCCCTCCAAGATAGGGATGTGGGAAGACTTTTGAGTCTTCCCACAAGCATCCAATGTACCTATAGTTTGACCATTGAACATAACCTTTGAATTTTGGAACCTTAGCATTTTGGAAGTCTTAATGGGTTGAACCTTAGGGTCTTTGAAGCCCATTGTTGCACATTGTTCTTTTGCAGATGGCCCCCCCTTTGGATCCCTATTTTCCCTCCTTTGGATCCCTATTGTGACCGATCATCTAGCTTAACCAATATTCTAGCTTTTTCTCCCATGGTACTTTCCCATATTAAATGATCAGTTTAACATGATAAATCATTTATTAGTTATTATGACATGGTAAGACCACCTCCATGTGATTTGTGAGCACTTTAGCCATGTATTTTACAACCCTTTGTGTTGCATGGGAGACTTGTGTGTGCCTACCACTTGATGTGTGTTGAAGGGAAGGATTTTTGTATCCCACCTTGTTCCCAGGGGATTTTGTGCACCGATCTATGTTCAAGGGGAGGATTGTATCATGTGTACCTACCCCTAGTGTGTTTTGATGGGAGGTAGTGTTAGTGCTTTAGTGCGTACAATACTCACATTGATGGGAACAAGATCGTGCTAGCTAGGGTGGATGAAAGACAAACATGGTGCACATGAGTGAGTGTATAGGATAGATTATCACTCAAGAAAATTAGGTTCCAAGATAGATTAAGTTGGACTCATAAACATGATCTTGAGTAGTTGCTAAGCCATCACAAGCTCACCATAAACAAGAGAGATGTAATGCAAAATGGAATGGTTTGTTTATTCATGAAATGAGCTTTAAGTAGCTCTACATCCTTGCACCAATGCATGTGGGATAATTCCTCCTTTCCACTCCTTGAATCATACTCTAGTACTCTAGGACAAAGCTCACACTTTACAATCCTTCCCTTGAGGTTTGGACTAGGAAGAAATTGAAGAAAACTGACAACTCTGGCACACTCCAATCAGCAAAAAGAACATTTCCAATCTAGGAGACCATCCCCAATCTAGGAGAGAAACTATCTCTAATCCAAGAGACACTCAATACCTCCCCTGAAACAAATGTATAAAATTGAGACCAAGCTAGTCCAAGCTATCTCCAAATATATACAACTGAAGCGGAAATGCCAAAACAAAAAAGCTAGAGAATGTCGTCGTAGACTAGAAGTCTATTGCCGCCTTCTTTTTCATCTTCATATGTTTCTTCTTCTACCAAATAGACTTTGGGCCTTCGATTTTTGCTAGTGCTTCCTTTGTCCCTTTTGAAACACTTGGAAGGAAGGTGACCCTTCTTTCCACAAATGCTGCTTGTCTTTGATGCTAGACAATCCTTTGCTATGTGCCCTTCTTTGCCACACTTGAAACAAGTTTTGTTACTAGAGCTAATTGTAAAAGCTTCTCCCCTTGAAGTAGAATTCCTCCCTTGCTTCTTCTCCTCGGACATTAAAGAGTTGATTACATCTTGGAAATATGATGTTGGATCCTTCTCCTCAATGATGGTCATTAACTTGTCAAAGCTAGGTGGTAAGGCTGCTAGAAGAAATGCAAACTTGTCCTCCTCTGGTACTGCACTGTTTACATAAGCTAGTTGTGTGGTCATGCTTTTAAGTTGATTGACCAAGCTTGCAACATCTTCGTTATGTTCCATTTTTTATTTGTATAGATCCTTCTTTAAGCTCACTTTTATTTTCTTTTTTCTAGCTCCAAAGTTTTTTTCTAGTGCTTCCCATGCAGCTGATGAGGTTTCACAATCATCAATAAAATGCACATAATTGTCATGTAGTGCAATTATAATGATTCCTAATGCTTTCTCATCCTTGGCTTGATTTTGTGCACTCATAGATCGTGTCAGTATGTGTGCACCATCAGTAGAGGTCGAATCAGTGATTGTTGGCTTGACTACTCCCCACAATTGCTTTTTCATTAAGTAGCCTTTCAACTTGGTTTGCCAAGTGTGAAAGCCCTCCCTGTTAAATTTCCTAAGCCCCTTCTCTTCCGTTGCGCTAATAGAGAGGTCTTAGCTTAGGAGACTCTCCTAGTCAGTGTCTACCTCTTTTCACAAGCACGACTAAAATGTCATCCCCAAAAATGTAGATGATGATGTGCATTGCAAAAATTGTTATGCTTGGTTGCAAAATTTAGGTTTTAATGCGAGAGAGAGGGAGAGAGAGAGATCCTCTTTGTGAAGCTCCTCTTCACTTTGGGTGAATCTCCTCTTCACAAAGTGCTTTGAATGCTTAATGAAGAACTCAATGACTTGCCTGTGAAAAGAGGCCTTGAAGCTTTTATCCTTTGGTCTTGCTTTATCCTTTCACTTGGACCCCCTTAAAATTCTGATTACCTGCTGCTGTAGGATTCCTGCTTAGCAGAGAATAGCATTGATGCTTTCTTTTGTGTTCTTCAACATGGGGAAGCACCCTTAGAAAAGGGGCAGTCAAGAGGTTAGGCAGCAGGCACAGGAAAAAGGCACGGTTTGGCGTCCGATGGTGTCACCACATGCATGCGGGAGCAATTGCTTATGGACCCGTTAGGCCAGTAAAGTGAATTTGAGTGCTTATTACAAGTCTGCCCACGTTCCCCCTTGTTAAAAGGGCATCTTGAACCACAACCCACCACATACACACAATTAATAGTGTGTTGAGCTAGACCAAGGGGCCCAATGGGCTCCACGTGAGGGAAACTTCAAAATAGACATATTTGTATTCGGCTCTGCAGGGCTTCACCCACAAACACACACACACACACACACACACACACACACACACACACACACACACACACACACACACACACACACACACACACACACACACACACACACACACACACACACACACACACACGTCTATTTTTAAGCAACAAATTTGGGCATGGGGATGAGGGAGCTCCCGAGCTCGGATTGAGGTGCTTGAGAGCTCTTCGGGTAGCTTGTGAGTGTGACTTTAAGATTATGTAGCCAATGAAAAAATAAAAAGAACTCAATGAAATTAATCGAAGACACAAAAAGTGCAAAAATTGGCCATAATTAAGTGCAAAGAGCTCTTAATCAAACTCGACCTAGCTATGGAGGGTAGTGGCTCAGTGGACTTTCACCATGAACTTGCCCACACATAGCTTAGTCGTGAATTGATTAGAGTGTAGAGAAATCTAATGGAAATGCTAATGATAACTAAAGACTCCTTCATACTAACACAAAAGCATGGTAGAGAACTCTAATGGAAATTCTAATGATAATTAAAGACTACTAATCATACTAGCACAAAAGTATGGTAATAACCTAGCTAGCACACCATAGATATGATACCACTTGATGGGAATGGGATCATGCTAGCTAGGGTGGATGAAAGAAAAAAATGTGCACACAAGTGAGTGAGTGTGTAGGCTAGATTATCACTCAAGCAAATTAGGTTCAAAGATAGATTAACTTAGACTCAGAAACATGATCTTGAGTAGTTGCTAAGCCATCGCAAGCTCGCCATAAACAAGACAAATGTAATTTAAAATGGAATAGTTTGTTTATTCAAGAAATGAGCTTTAAGTATCTCTACAGCGTTGTACCATTGCATGTGGGATAATTCCACCTTTCCTCTCCTTGAATCATACTCTAGTACTCTAGGACAAAGCTCACACTTTACACACATGGGGAGGGTTGTTAGGGTTTTGTAGCACCTCATGTGTGAGCCCTCTTACATGTGTATGCCTAGTCAAATTATGAAATGTGACAAACAACCATGTGATAAATCCTAATGTGGAGCCTAGTCAACTTATGACATGTGAAAAACCATGTGATAGACCATGAGATAACCATGTGATAAATCCCAATGTGTAGCCTTAGCTCAAGGCTATAAATTGAGCTTGTGTATACACTCAATAATTAACCAACAATCATTGTATGCTTATTTTGCACTCTTGTGTGCATTAAACATCTAAGTGTGATTATAGAATTCCTATTCTCCTAATTATGAAATTAATATGAATGCTTCATTGGGTAATCCACCTTAGCCCGTTTAGCTCTCGTGGAGATAACTCCTCCAAGGAAAGATTTCTTTTGCTACTTTGCCCTGCTTTTGCGTGTGATGACGATGTTGTGCATTTCCCTCTGCATGTCAAGACACAATGTGTGTCCCATATCAAAGGTGAGTGCCTTCCTATCCTGATGATGGGCTCTGTACTCATTTATTAATATTACTTTGAGATAGGTGAAACTTTCATGATATAAAATGTGGAAATGTTGCCACATCCTGGTATCTCAAGTTTTTCCAAGTGGGGCTTCTCTGCAGTGCGTTTCTTGAAGGTGACATCTTCTGAGGTCTAATCATGGGTCATGTGTTTTACAGCTTGGTTGTTTGGCTTCGAGTGTAGATTTCAATTAATGAGGTCAAGGGTGAGGTCACTAGTTCTTGGTAGGTCTTGGAGACTTATGACAAGTATATCCCATTGTCAAAGTGCACTATGTTCCAAGAGAGATTGGGAAGGCATCGGGCCTCTCACTGTGGATAGAGAATAGTGTAGGACAGAGCCAAGGTTTTAGGGTGTAGATAATGTTTATGTAGTGCTAATAAAGGAATATAACAAAGATTCAAGACTAATTATGAGAGAAAAGTGAGATTTAGAATATATATTAAAGCTAATATCATGAAGAAACAAAAAACCAACATAGATTTTATGCTGGCAACAACAAAACTTCCATTCATGAGCACTGATACCCCTATTGCAATCCAATTGTACATGCTACTATGGTGTACACCTTGTTATGAAAATCCTTGAATTAGAAATCTCAACCCCAATGGAAGCACCCGCACCCATGAATTAATGACAAACCCCTTGAATCTTCCTTTTTGCTTGTCTTTAACTTGTCGAGCTGGAACAAAGCTTGCCAAGATCGAGAACAGAATGATGGTATCTCTCTTACCCTGTAGCCTTGTCTTCATTACGAGAATGAGAGGGAGAATGGATGTTTTGGTCCCTTTGCCCTTGATTTTCCCCTTCTTCCCTTGCTCGAGAGAGTTCCCCTTTTTCTTCCTCCTGAACTTCCTCTCCCTTCCTTCCCCAAGCATGCCTTTCCCAAGCTCTCTTCTTCCTATTTTGGCTCCTATTGCCTAAGAGATAGAAAATGAGAGATTTCCCTGAAAAACACTCTTCTCGTCCAAACACACAAAAGAAAATCCCTTAAGCTCTTCCCTACAACCCTTCAAAACCTTGTATGCCCCTTGGTTTGGTTGTTCCTACTCGGTGTCGAACTCTAGTTCTCAAAAGCCATGTTGAATTTCCCCTTGGGTACTCCCTTTGTGGTTCTACTTCCCTATCCATATTTTCCCCATAATAAGTCCACTTATAGTACAACCGCAAGAGATTACATTTCATCATATACCCCCTCTGAGTAGTACTCATCTCATATGGGATCAGTCTTCCAAATTGTGACCTTTGCATCACCAATTCTTACTAAAGGAGGAGTCTATAGCCCCTCTACATCATCAACTTGCATATATTTGCTAAACACATGATCTTGTCAAAGCCCTGTAAATCCTCTTGTATGCTCAACCCTTATAAATCCTCAACTTCAGCCATTGGCATGAAGTCCGCAATTCCAAGATTTGCATAAATAGCCTTGACAACTTCTCTATCATCTTCAACCTGTAATAACTTGTTGTCTCAAGCAAGCACTCATCTACAATAGCTTATAACTTAGCCTAAATTTGATTGCAAACATCTATATAAGTAGACATATTAGCACTATCCAATTCATCTTCATATATACTCGGATTCCAACGCTCTTGAAAAACATGTAAATTAAATTTGCTCCAATTGTGGATATGTTGGAGAATCTTTATCTCCTTTGATACTCCATGTAACTCCAGCTCCTCTTCATAGCACTCAAGATATCCTGCTGGATCATAGCCAAAGATACTCCACTTATCAAAACTCAGTGTTTTGTGCTTGTAAGAGCTAACTAATGCATCATGTCTTGCTTCCAACTCTCTTGCTATTCAAACTTTCTTTTTTCTATTTCCGACTCTATCAATTTAAAAAATTGTATTGTATCTTGCTTTTCAAATCCACCTAATTCATCATGTTGCAGATTCTTGCACTTTCCAATTCTAGGTTTCTAAATCTGTATTCAAATTTTGATTCATTAAGTACACTTGATTTGCATGCTATTACTGCAAAATAGTCACCATTAGCCTCATATTATGATGCATCTCGCTTGCTTGGCTCATAGACATGGCTAAATTTGTCCAGCCCAATCAAATTCGCATCGGGCTCACCAAAAACGTCAAAGTACACTATATGTTCCGGGAGAGATTGAAGGTACACTATATGTTCCAAGAGAGATTGAAGGCGCCAAGACTTTAGCTATGGATGGAGAATATTCTAGGCTAGAACCAAGGTTATATGGTGCAAACAATTTCTATGTAGTGCTGATAAGGGATTATAATGAAGGCTAGAGACTAGTTATGAGAGAAAATTGAGATTCAAAACATAGATTAAAGCTAGTAGCAAGAATAAATGAGAAATCGATGCAAATTTTTTAATGGAAACAATAAACTTTCATTCATGAGCACTAATACCACTATTACAATCCAATTGTACGTGCTGATATAGTGTACACCTCGATATGCAAATCCTTGAATAAGAAATCTCAACCCTGTTGGGAGCAACCTGCTTGCCAAGCATGAATCAATGACAAACCACTTCCTTTTTGCTTGTCTTTAACTTGCTGGGCTTGATTGAAGCTTGCTAAGATTGAGAATAAAATGATGGTATCTCTCTTACCCTGTAGCTTTGTCTTCAATGCCTGTTTCAAACTATTCCGTGATTAATGTTGATCAAGCTCAAAGATAATAAAACATCTTGTTTACTCACTTAGCTTTGACAAATACTACTAGAGTGCTCAACTTTTGGTCACATCCAAACTTGCCTCCCTCACAATTTTAGCCATGAGTTAGACCTACACACTTCCCTCTCCCAACCACAATGTGGGCTCTCCATTGCGACTCTCATCACCACAATTTTGGAGCATCAAGAGTCACTCATTGGCCACAGACATACTACCTCACATGTAACTTTGGTCCCATAGGTCATATTTGATTTCCGAGGACGATAATAAAATCTCTCTCTCTCTCTCTCTCTCTCTCTCTCTCTCTCTCTCTCTCTCTCTCTCTCTCTCTCTCTCTCTCTCTCTCTCTCTCTCTCTCTCTCTCTCTCTCTCTCTCTCTCTCTCTCTCTCTCTCTCTCTCTCTCTCTCTCTCTCTCTCTCTCTCTCTCTCTCTCTCTCTCTCTCAACCTTGAGGAGAACAACAAGGTTCAATTCTCCCTCGCTCTCGACCAGGAGCAGAGCAAGCGAGGGTGTTTTTGTGTGTGTGTGTGTGGGGGGGGGGGGGGCGGGGGGGGGGATGAGATTAAGGAAATAAGGGAGATGAAAGAAGGTGGAAGGGGATGAGACCACTTTCTCTCGAGCTTTCTTATCTAGCTCTCTCTTTTAGTATCTGTTTTGGTTGAAGAAGGAAGGCAATGAGGGGAGAATCAAGGGAAAAGAATAGGTTGCTCTCTCTCTCTCTCTCTCTCTCTCTCAACCTTGAGGAGAGCAGCAAGGTTCAATTCTCCCTCGCTCTCGACCTTGAGCAGAGCAAGCAAGTGTGTGTTTTTTTTGTGGGGGGGGGGGGGGGGGGGGGGGGTGTATTTGGAATGCAAAGGGAAAGATTAACGAAATAAGGGAGACGAAAGAAGGTGGAAGGGGATGAGACCACTTGTTCTCGAGCTTTCTTCTCTAGCTCTCTCTTTGAGTATCTGTTTTGGTTGAAGAAGGAAGTCAATGAGGGGAGAATCAAGGGAAAAGAAAAGGTTGCTCTCTCTCTCTCTCTCTCTCTCTCTCTCTCATTTGGGGTGTCAAAGACTTGGGTAAGATCTTGAGAAGGGTAAAAAAAAGGTGATTAAGGAGAGACCTCGACTCTCTCACACTATTTGTCTCATATTTAGTAAATATAGGATTGAAGAGTAGTTTTCATGTTCAGCGATGTAGAAGGATTGAAAATGAAGAAGAAAAGACCATAAGCAAGGGTTGGTATCTACTTATGTTTTCTTTGGAATTGGAACTAAGAGTAGACAAAGGGTTTTTACCTCTTCAAGGGTAGGGGGGAAGGAAGGATGAGCTTCATAGTAGATAGGCAGTTTTCAATGTTTGACAAAGAACAAACTACATTCACTAAGGGCTTGAGTATATGCGGTTATGAGGGCCTGGAAATGCATTAAGAAGACTCCATTGATTGTGATTGATTGGGAGCCAAGTAGCAATTTTGATTGACTATCAGCATTGGAGCTAACATTAAGATTCTACCTAAAGTTTTTGATCCACTTGGTTATTGTTAAAGGTCGATTTGACTATACTGTGTGTAGTTTGTCTTAGTTTCAATAATTTAGTGCTCATTTTGGATCCTACCATTCATCTCTTTATTTTTTTTCTTTCCTCGCTAGCATTCCTCATAGCAGTAGCCCAATGGTGTCCTGGCTCAGCTCTCAAACCTCTATCCCCGACATCGGTAGTGAACTTGATGCAAAGCAAAATGGTGTGAGAGGTGAAGATGGAAAATTCAAAACAGATGGTGAATTTTATTGAAGAGTTAACTTCCAAAAGGTTTGATGGGAATTGGGCACTTCTAGAGTTTTGAAAGATACTTGAATTGGTACAAGGATATCTTCTTGAAGTGGAAGGTGTGAAGACAAAAGTGCAGATAGATGTTGTGGTGAAGATGACGCTTGATCTCATATATGACCAATGTCGTGTTTTTCAAGGAGATGAAGATTTGCGAGGTGCTAGAAGATCGGATGGTTGCAACTTTTGAAGAAGTTGTAAGCTCCAAGTTTAGAGATCAAGTTTGGGAGCTAGCAGAAACATATCCCAAACAGTGGGACTATTTTGTACATGGTTTCATTTATGAAAGCTCAAGAATTATGGAATAGAATTGAAATAGACAACTGAGAAGAAGCAAATCAATTTTGATAAAGGTGATGGGAATTTATTGTAGATACTTAGCTATGATGATTTTTGGGAACAAATTTATGCAAAAAGTAAAGCTAAAGCAGATGAAATCAACAACAGATGCAACATTTGAAGTAGCGTATTTAATTTTGAAAGATCATGTTGTTTGCTTCTTTATTAGAGTTGGGTGAAGAGGATGCTATTATTGATGGTTTCTTTGTAGGATCTGATGCTTATGAACAAAATAGTATGGATGGATTTTCTAATGTAAGTACTTATTAAGAGGGGGTGAAAGAAGAACCTTCACAGGGTATCAATGGATTTTTTGGTACCATAGAAGCGTATAAAGCCAAACACAATGAAGAAACATACGAAGATTGCATGGACAAAGTTTTTTGTGTGTTGGGAATCTCCAAAATGATTGAAGTGTAGGATATATAGAGAAATTTTCCTTGTATCCTTTCTCATGAGTTAAAAGAGCAAGCCACTTATAGCTCTATGATAGCTGATGAAGATTTTTTGGGATTTGCTAGTCCAAAGGAGAGTGTGTGGATGAAGATTTACACATTAAAGCTATTTTTGGAGATCAAGCTAGAATCCTAATTGAAGATATCCCTAATACAGATATAGATTTTCAAACATTTGATGGTTATGAAGTTAGAGGAGGTGATGATGCTAAATCACCCTAGGTATTCCAAGGAGGGCATAGTTTTCTCCACCTTCTTATGCAATGTTCTGGTTATGGTTGGGTTTGGGTGTTTTCCCTACTGATGTTTATGAGAGTGATGTTATGGATGCCAATAAAAGGGAGTCAGTGCTCTTGTGTGCTAAAGCTGACAAATTTTTATCGGATGTGGATGTTGCACTATGTTTCAAGGAAATCTCTAGTATATTGCGCGGTCTCATCAATGCTATATGATCTCAATGGTTGTAGTAGATAGTGGGAATAGAAACTAGTAGTTGAACTAGTAATTATTGTGCCCAATTACTCTGGTAACTGCACAGTGGACAATTAGTCAAAGGCCTAGTCCAAAAACTATAAATAGGGCCCATTACTCATTTGACAAGGGATCGTCATTGGGATCATTGTGATCATTGTTATTGTTGTACTATTGAGTCTAGTGTCATTCCTAGAGCTCATCTCACTCTTGTACTCTTTTGGTTATTAAGCTTAGAGAAATCCTTTGACTAATGATATTGTACTCCATTCTAGTTATGATGGTATTAATACACAATCTAGTTCCAAAATTCCAATTCTAGTCTGTTTATTGTTTCCATTTCAATTATCATTGTCTCTATCTGATCTATTGTTTGAAGTCTGTCTGCCTGGACTAGTTTAGCTAACTCTACTAACTCAACCTGGAATCGCTGTTAGAAGAGATCAACTCATTCCATTTTGGTGATCACGGTGGTGAGCTGAATTTCTCTTGACAAAGAATCACTCTCCTAGTTGGGTTTTTGAGTTAGTTTATTTCAGTTGTGCTATCTAAAAGAGTTTCCTATAGTAGAAGGCCATCAACTAGATTCATTGAGAATCTAGATCGTGTCCATCCAATTCTCAAGGAGTCAGAGCAAGGCTCTGACACTGACACAGAGGCTCGTAATGAAAACAATGCGAACCTGGATCAGCAAGAGTCTAAGAAGTAGGAGGACTCCCAGCACTCTACGTGGTCCAAAAGCCGGATATCAGAGAGAGCAGAGAGATGCTCGTGATCTGGTGGGTCTCAGAAGAAGGATAAGGGAAAACTAAAAGGCACACAAACGAGAGTGAGGGTAGCAAAAGGAGTCACATATCAGACATAGGAAGACAAAAGCGAAAACTAGACCCATATCCAATAACTAAAACAAATGATAACTAGTGGGAAGAAAAAACTGACCATTATAGCAAAAACAAGACCAAAGAGCGCAAATTTGTTTTGAAAGAAAAGACCACACACAATGAAAGATCCATTGATTTGAAGATTGCCTTTCTAGTGTTCAAAGGGGGAAAGAAAGACAACCCAGATGTTTACATTCAAGCCTTTGAGCAATATGCTGAGCTCAAAGACAATGATGAAGACAAATGGAGAGAATATTTTCTTGAGACATTGAACGATGCAGCTTAGAAGTGGTACTACCATTATCCAGCATGCCAGCTCAGAACATACAGTAAGCTAATCAAAGCATTCAAGCTTGAATATTCATATAATAAAGGAGATGAAGATATCTTATGTCAGTTGGACAGAATAAAAGAAGGTAAATTGACAGTTCGTAGCTATCTAGAGAAAATTAAGGAACTGATTAGACAATACATGAATCCCCATCGAAAGATCAAATGAGAGCTTAGTTCCTAAGCGATTTCAAAAGTAAAAAGCTAAGAGAACAAAAGGTTCCAACCCTGACAAAAAAATTCAATGATCTGGTATAGCGGGCTTTGAAACTTGAACAACAAGTGAAAAATGAGAAAGTTCACAACAATAGACGGAATTCTAGTGATAATGAGACAACAACTGAGGAGTCTAATTCTACCTCTGATTTAGTTCATTTGATAGCAACTTAAATGATAAGGCTAAGAACAAGAAGAAAGGGTCTTGGAAGAAGCTAGAAGAGATGTCTAAGCAAATTGCTAACATGTCAAAGACTAGACCCTCAGTGAGCAAACTGGACACGTGGTGTTCAAAGTGCAGATAAAGGGATCACAAGTCACAAAAAAATGCAATCAATGTACATATTGTAAAGCATACGGCTATGTTTGGAATAATTGTGGAATTAGAATTCACCACTTCACACTAGAAGTTGAGGGTGGTGACTAAAGAGATTCCAAAACCTGAGAAAGAAGTGATGCATGCAAGCCGCTCAAACAAAAGAGATAGAAGCAGCAAAGGGCTACGTGGAAGGCAAAGATAGTGGATGGTGGCAAGAACATAGAGATCTAGTGTCTAAGATCACAAAGGACTGGCAAAGAAGATTGCAGAGTAGCGAGAATGCTCTGAGGCCAGTGCTATGCATAAGGTGCCACCTCCTCCTTTGGGTACGCTAGAAAACTAGTCCAAAGAGAGAGGTCATCACATTGACTCGAAGAGTCTATGATAGTTGCAATTCAAAGTCTGGCTGAGGAAATGTGGCAAGTCAGATCGGACTTGACTGAAGTTGGAACTTGGCTGGAGAAGAATGTAGAGCCAGTAGAAGATCCATCATAAGTTAGCCAGCAGCCAAACAATATGTTGAGCTCAAAGAAATTGATGAAGACGAATGGAGAGAATATTTTCCTCAGACATTGAATGATGCAGCTCAAAAGTGGTACTACCATTATCCATCATGCCAACTTAGAACATACAGTAAGTTGATCAAAGTATTCAGGCTTGAATATTCAGATAATAGAGGAGATGAAGATATCCTATGCTAGCTATACAAAATAAAACAAGGTAAATTATCAGTTTGGAGCTACCTAGAGAAAATTAAGGAACTAACCAAACAATTACATGAACCCCCATTGAAAAATCAAATGAGGGCTTAATTCCTAAGCGGTTTTAGAAGTAACAAGCTAAGAGAATAGAAGGTTCCAGCCTTGACAAAGAAATTCAATGATCTAGTACAGGTGCTTTGAAACTTGAACATCAAGTGAAAAAGGAGAAAGCTCACAAGAGTAGACGGAATTCTAGTGATACTAAGAAAACAACTGAGGATTTTGATTCTACCTCCAGTTTCAATTCATCTAAGATGATAAGGCTAAGAACAAGAAGAAAGGGTCATCGACAAAGAAACGAGAGGAGATGTCCAAGAAAATTGCTGACATGGCAAAGACTAGACCCTCAGTGCGCAAACTAGGGATGTGGTGTTCAAACTGCAGATAAAGGGATCACAGGTCAAGCAATGCAGTCAATGTACATATTGTAAAGAATACGACCATTTCTGGAATAACTACAAAATTAGAATTCACCACTTCAAGAAGGGAAAGGACTTGTCTATGATTGCTTTAACTAATCCATAAGTGATGAAAGCATATGGGGAATCTAGTTCCAAGGGAAATGAGGCCAATTCCAGTATTGGTGCTGGTAGAAATAGATATCAGAGAGGCAATGGTCGAGGGAGGGGTAGAGCTAACTCTGAGAAGAGAGATTTTAGTTGCTACACATGTGGGAAGTATGACCATTTTGCAGCTCAATGTCTAGGCAACATAAAACCAGAAGGATCTGAGTACAAGACAATTGAGCCAGTGCCAGCGAGATTGGTCACTAGAAGTCGAGGGGTGGTGATCGAAGAGATCCCAGAACCTAAGAAAGAAGTGATGCATTCAAGCTGCGGATACAATGAGATGGGAGCAACAAAGGGCTACCTGGAAGGCAAAAGAAAAATGCAAAGGTAGTGGATGAGTGCCAGGGCTATCCATAAGGTGTCACCTCAGGCTTTGCATACTCTAGAAAACTAGTGCAAGGAATTTATTGAAGAGAGGCCATCACATTGACCGGAAGTGTCTATGATAGTTGCAATTCAAAGTCTAGATGAGGAAATGTGGCACGTTAGATTGGACTGGATTGAAGCTGGAACTACTGACCTGGGATGGAGAAGACTGCATAGCTAGTAGAAGATCCATCATAAAATCAGCTAGCAGCCAGACAATATGCTGAGCTCAAAGACATTGATGAAGACGAATGGAGAGAATATTTTCCTTAGATATTGAACGATGCAACTCAGAATTGGTACTACCATTATCTAGCATACCAGCTCAAAACATACAGTAAGCTAATCAAAGCATTCAAGCTTGAATATTTAGATAATAGAGGAGATGAAGATATCCTATGCCATCTGGATAAAATAAAACAAGGTAAATTGTGAGTTTGGAGCTACCTACAAAAAATTAAGGAACTGATTAGACAATTACATGACAACCCATAAAAAAATCAAATGCGGACTTAATTCCCAAGTGGTTTTAGAAGTAAAAAGCTAAGAGAATAGAAGGTTCCAACCTTGTCAGAGAAATTGAATGATCTGGTACAACGCACTCTGAAACTTGAACAGCAAGTAAAAAAGGATAAAGTTCACAAGAGTAGACAAAATTCTAGTGAAATTCTAGTCGTTATCCAAAGTAGATTGATCAAGTGGATAATGTTCATGATGGAGTTTGAATTCGATCAGGATATTTTATAAGCCAAGAAAAACTCATTGTGGTGTAGACTTTTGTATCAAGAAGCACTGAAGCGTACTCAAAAATTTCATTGAGAGATGATCCAATGGGTGCTGAGTTGTTTCCAAAATTCAGCAATTGAAGGACCAAATCGGGAATGGTAGGACATATATCAGAGGATTGGTCCCAGGAAAATAAAAAGGCATTGATTCCAAAAAGTCTGAAGTTCACATCATTGGAGGAGCCTTGTACAAACTAGGCATTGATGGGACTCTTCAAAGGTGTGTACCGCTACAAGGACATTACAAAGGCTCATAGTGAGAGCTCCAATATCACTTACATGAAGATCCTACAATCAAGTTTATGGTGGCATACAATGATGACCAATGTTAGAGCTTTTTGTAAGATCTATTATATTTGTCAAAGGATGAGTAGGCCAACAACAGAGAATGTGACCCCTTTGACACCAATTCAACCATTGGGATTATTCATGAAGTGGGGATTGAACTTTATAGATCCCTTTAAAAAAGCCACTTCTAGAAATAATAAGTATATTTTGATGGCCAATTGTTATGTCAGCAAGTGGGTAGAGGCCAAGGCATTACCAAATAACTCATCAAAATCTACAATGTGGTTTTTATATGAACATGTCATTTTTAGATTCAATTGTTCAAGAAAGATTGTGTAAGATTAGGGAACACATTTCATTAATGAAACCATTCAAATACTGGCTGACATATTCTCAATCAAGCATAGGAAATCAACTCCATATTATCCTCAGGTAATGAACAAGCCAAAAGCAACAACAAAAGTATCAAAACCATACTGACAAAGATTGTGCAAAAGGAGCCTCATAGCTGGGATAAAAAGCTATAGACTGCATTACGTGCTAACCCCAACGCCACCATCAAGGATTCCCTTCATAGTTAATACCTTGGTAGTGATTGGTATGGTCGCATTGGATTCATTGCCCTCAAAGTATTGTCCCAACTTGTTAACAGGTATTTCTACAAAGAGTTCTCATCTAGGTTGGGTTGTGGATCTAAGTACTCCTCCTCTATTGGCATCTCCCTAGCTCCATCCATCTGTGAAAATTGTGGTAGCCCGACTTTCAGTTCTCCATTGAGGAAAGCTCGAAGAGCTAAGAATAGCTTGGGGTCTCCATATAGTTTGGACATGATGGTGGTTCTAACTTCTGAAGCCATAAAATCCATCAATTTGGAAATATTTAACGGAACCTTCTGGGCTTCAGTCCGTTGACTTGGGAAAGATGGGATCATCATTTCTTCGATAGGGTTAGATAGTCCCTCTGTAAACATTCTTTTCCAACAAGAAGTGAGTACACCCACTTTCCCATCACTTCAAGTCACTTTCTTCTTGGATGACACTAGGTATGGATAGGGATCTATGGACTTTGTGAGGTTGTTGTTACCATATACATGTGGTAGTGATGTGTGTGAACACACTAGGACCGCCGGGGCATTTTTTCCCTCTTTAGGAGATTTCTTTCCCCCGAGCATTGTATATACGCCCATCACTCTAAGGCTATCTATCTTTCCATTGCACACTAAGTAATACACTCTCTATTGTGTTCCTTGAGCTTCCCTCATCTTCTCCAAGCTGTGTGCGTTTCTCTGCAACCCTAATTCCAACAATTGGTATCAGAGCAGGTTGGTCCTCCCGGGCTTAGTTACCAGCTGCTCCACTACACGCCTGCTCACTTCTTTGATTACAGTGAGGTTTGGAAAGCGTTCCCAGGTCGACAAATATTTCGGGCAAGCTCATAGAGCTTGGTCTGCTCAGATTTTTGATTCGGGCTCATCTCGGCCCCGTTTCCACTACAGCTAGTAATGCACAGGCTATTTCGTCATTTTGTGCAGATTTCTTGTCACTGTCGATTTCTACATAATAGGTGCCTTACAGTATTCTACGGTTTGTGCTATATAACACATGTTGTTCCCGCTCCATTTCTCCTATTTTTGGGCAGTTTTCACATCAGGTGCAACATTTACCATGGCTGACAACAACAACATAGATGTGTTCAAGATGTTTGCTACTAAGGACAGGTTGGATAGGGACAATTACCCTATGTGGGCTTATATGATGCAACATGTTCTTGTGTCAAAGGGCATCTGGAACATTGTGCAGGGCATTGATGTACGTCCTGGTTCTGAGGATGTAGGCGATGTTGAGGATGTTGCAGGTCTTGCTGCAAGGATTGCTGCTGTTAGAGTTGTTTTGCCTACGGCAGAACAAGCTCGTTGGGATGGTAAGGATGCGCATGCTCATGCATTGATTGCGTTGTCTGTGAAGCACACCATTGTTCCTCACATCCGTTCAGCAAAATCTGCAAAACAGACTTGGGATATTTTGGCCGGTCTTTATGCAAGCCGCAATGAGACTAAAATTGCATTGCTGCATAAAGAGTTGGAGTCCAAGATTATGCATGAGGAAGATGATATGGACACTTTTCTTGCTAGCATCAAGGATATCAATGAGCAACTTATTTCTGCCCCTTGTGCAGACTGTTCTTGATGCCTTACCAGATTCCTACCAGACTTTTGCTAGTACTTGGAGACTTATGACCCAAGGAAATCCAGAAGTTGTCAAGTTTGATGCATTATGCACATTGCTGTTGCAAGAGTCACTTTCCATAAAAAATAGGACTAGACAATGTGCAGTTGAACAGGCTTTTATTGCTTCTCAAAGAAAGGGTGGTAACAGCAATGCAGACACTTCTTATGGTTCTGCTGCAAGTGGCAAAGCTTCTTTTCCTAATGCTTCTGCCGGCAGCACTTCGTCTGGAAATTTTGGTGATAAGAGCAAAAATAAAATGCGTTGCCATTATTGTAAAGCTAATGATCACTTGATCAAGTTGTGTCCTAAGTTGAAGGCCAAAGAGGCTAAGAAGAAAGAGGGTGGTTCCACTGCAAATGCTGGTTCCACTACAAATGCAGCCATTGTTAAGTCTTGACTCTTCTGTGAAAGGTGACTGTGTTGCTGATGTTGATGCATAATGGGCTTTTAGCGTAGAGTGTACTTACAATCCTGCTATCCATGATGCATGCTTGTCAGTTGCTGCAAATTCACATGTGTGGTATTTCGATAGTGGTGCTATAAAGCACAAAACCTCACATCGTGAATTGTTTACCTCTCTCGAGTCTGTCCCTCATAGGAATTCAGTCACTTGTGCCAACAATGCCTCTTATCCGGTGCAAGGAGTTGGAAAGATTGTGCTTACTGCTGCAAATGGCAGTTCCTTCACACTTGCCTGGTTTCACGGGATGTAGTGTTTGTGGAAGATTCTGTTCAGCCCTTGCTGTCATGTACTAGAGACAATAATGTAAGCTCACAGAACATTTATGACACTTTGTTGCCTCTTTTCAGTGGTGGAAATATGAATGTAAGTTCCAATGAGGCAAATGTACAGCCTATGGGGGTTACTGAAAATGTTACAGATCAGCCTATTACTGATGCAGATGTACATGATGTACTTGATGAGGAAAGGGCTGAAAATGAGCAGGCTAGAGGTATGCCAAAATGGTTGGTGCACACTTTGCGTGACAGTAAATTGGATGCACCTTTGTCTAGTCGTACTTGTTCAGGGTCTCGCCATGCATCTTATGCATCAGATTGTTATGCTTTGGCTGTGTCTAGCTTACATGATGTTGAGGAGCCTCTGTCTTTTGATGAAGCACAGAGTTCAAAAAATTGGATGGCTACCATGCAATTAGAATATGATGCACTTATAGAAAATGACACATGGACTTTATGTGATTTGCCTCCTGGCAAAAAGGCCATTGGTATGAAGTGGGTTTACAAGTTGAAACGCAAGCCGGATGGTGAGATTGATCGCCATAAGGCTCGACTTGTTGCAAAGGGTTATGCACAACAAAAAGGCATTGATTAAGAAGAGACTTTTTCTCCCACTTGTCATATGACTACTGTGCATTTTCTATGTGCATCGGCAGCTCATTTTGGTTGGGATGTACATCAATCAGACATTGTTACTGCTTTCTTGAATGGTGACATATTTGAGGAAGTTTATGTAACGTAGCCTCGCGGTTTTGTCATAAAAGGACAAGAGGAAAAAGTGTGCAGATGTAAGAAGGCTTTGTATGGGTTGAAGCAATCTCCTCGTGCTTGGTATGAGAAAGCTGACACTCATTTGGTTAAACGAGGTTTTTGTAACAGTCCAACAGAAAGAACATTGTATGTAGTGCGTGAGGGTGATGTACTTCTCATTGTGGTTCTTTATGTTGATGATTTGTTGATCACTGGACCAAATGAGACACATATTGCTGAATTTAAGGCTAATTTGAATGCTACTTTCAAGATGAAAGATTTGGGACTGTTGCATCATTACTTGGGTATACAGTTTAAGCAGTGTGATGGTGGTATTGCCTTGTGTTAAAAAAGTTACATAGAGACATTACTATGTAAGTTTGGACTTGAGGATTGCAAACCTATTGCCACTCCCATGGAAACATGTTTGAAGTTGAGTCTACATGATGTTGGCGATCCTGCTGATGTCACTCTTTACAAAATTGCTGTTGGCTGCCTCATTTATGTATGCAACACGAGGCCGGATATTCAGTTTGTTGTCTCACAGGTTAGCAGATTTATGCATAGCCCGGGGTCTAAGCATTGGCAGGCTGTCAAGAGGAATTTTCGCTACCTTAGTGACACTGTTTTATCCCAAGGGGGGATCATTATCGCCAGACTTACATGCTTTTTCGGACTCATATTGGGCTGGCTGTTTTGACACGCAAGTGTCCACAAGTGGTTTTTGTTTCATGCTTGGCAGTTCATGTATATCATGGTTGAGCAAGAAGCAACCTACTGTGGCGACTTCGAGTTGTGAGGATGAGTACAGGGCATTCTTTATAGCTACAGTTGAGTGTGTATGGCTCAGACGCCTTATGGCTGATTTGGGTGTTGGACAGGACACTGCCAACACTATCTACACTGACAATTAGAGTGCATTGGCAATTGCGAGTAACCCAGTTTTTCATGCTCGCACAAAGCACATTGAGTTGCATTACCACTATGTTAGGGAGAGGGTCTCAGCAGGAGAGATCATCTTGGCTTATGTGCCAACACAGGACAACCTTGCAAAACTTTTCACAAAGGCATTGTCTCGTGAGAAGCTTGAAGCTTTTCGCAAAGCTTTGGGCTTTCTCCCCTTTGTGGATCATGTCCTCAGGGCATGGCACTTCCCTTTACTCATGTGCCAGCTCTCACTCACCGCATCACTCCAGAGGGGATTTGTTACCATATACATGTGGTAGTGATGTGTGTGAACACACTAGGACCGCCGGGGTATTTTTCCCTCTTTAGGAGGTTTTTTCACCCCGAGCATTGTATATATGCCCATCACTCTAGGGCTATCTATCTTTCCATTGCACACTAAGTAATACACTCTCTATTGTGTGCCTTGAGCTTCCCTCGTCTTCTCCAAGCTGTGTGCGTTTCTCTGCAACCCTAATTCCAAGAGTTGTTGTTGCATAGGGAACATTGTGTCTGTAATCTATATCTACCTAGGTGCTAGCTCTAGATCCCTTTGGGTCTCTTCTACCAAACTCCTTAATTTCTTGACTCGCTTGATCTCCTCTGTAGGGTTTGGGTAAGTTCCTATCTTCTTCTTGGGTCCTGGCCATTGTGGCTCATGACGATCTTCCTTGTTGGTTAATTTCCTAGTGGCCGTTTTGGTCTCCATGGTTTCGCCTAAATCAAAATCCTCTTCAGCCTCGTTCATATGTACGGGGTCATCACCAATCCTTATGTTGGTCTTTGAACTGGGGTCTGACTTCATTGCTTTTTGCGATCTCTTCCTTCGTGTTTTCTTTTTCTTCTTCTAAGATTGGGCAATTGATGTCGTGTCTCTTTTCTCAAGAATATAATTTTGTTTTTGGAGCATCGATCGTGTGAGTACATTTACTGGTACCACATGTGTACTTTGTGATGGCTCCTCGATAACCTCAATCAAGTTTAATGGTGTGATCGTTGGCGCATTTGGATTATTCGGACATTGGGAAATCAAATTATCTACGCCACGTCGATTACACATGAGTATCGGCATTGTAGACGTGCTCGCTTGATTGGTTTGCATTAGTGTAGCATTCTTTTGTAGCTTAATAGGACACTCGGCTACACGATATGAGCCCCCGTACTCATAGCATTGAAGAGGTGGTCTCTTAGCAGTGTAATTGATATTTTTGCCTCTTGCAGCAAGAGCAGCTACTTGATTGATAGGTTTGACTTGTCTCCAATAGTCCTCCATGTGATATTGTGAAATTTCTTCAAGTGTATCAATTCCATAGGCAATATTAGGGTCTATATCTTTCTCACATCCTTCCAAACAAACAATATATGACTCACAACCCACTTGATTCACATAAGTGATTCTCGGATGTGGTGGTTGTGGTCCTAGCACTGGAGGTGGTAAGGGTGTTCTTTGAACAACATTTCGGGCCGTATGGACCATGTGTTGTGATGTTTGTTCAAGAGGTGGGGCCGGCATCAATGCAAGCACTCGAGGTGTGTCCATCCATGCTAAGGTTGGTCTATTGTCCATCGCGCGCTTAAATACTATGGAATCCTTAGCTTGATGACCATACCTCCCACAGGCATTGCAAATCCCATTAAATTTTCCTCTAAAAGTAGGGCATTCACTGGTACTATGTGGACCATAGCAAACTGGGCACCATTGTTGCTCCCTTCTTGGATACATATGATTGTTTTGTAGAGCACGATTGTCTCTAAAACTCTCTTGAATGGCCTTGGTGAGATCTGCTAAATTCATCTCAGATATCTTTGGCTCCTTATTAGCAATAGGCTTTAGGGTCATTGGCTGATGCCCCGATGCTTGCGAGCTAGTAAATTTAGGCTCAACATACACTCTTTCTCCTTGAATTATTGAATTATCCTCCAGTTGGATCGCATTGGTGGTGACTGCTTCCCAAGTGGTGATACCTCTAATGAGTAGGCCATTGTAGATATCCTCATGTCGTAATCCCCTAATGAATCTATCAAGCAATTGATTATTATTGAAGCGCTTATTTGGATTACAACGAGAATTTAAATGCTTCAAGTGACTAATAAAGTCTCTCATGGACTCTCCTTCCTCTCGTTGGGCTTTCTAGAGATGAGATGCTACACCCCAAAGGACTCCCTCTCCTATGTATTCTTGCAAGGACAGTCTCCTAAGAGTAGGGTAAATCATTTTTTCTTCCACCCTTAGGGTTCTATATCAATCCCCAACCTTCCCACTTAAGGTTATGCTTAAATTATTACTCTTATGCATGTCATTGTGTTCTCCTAGAGAATCGCACGTTTGTTCAAACACTTCGATATGATTTCTCACATCCCCATCTCCACTAAATTTTTGTGTGAGCTTGGCTATTTGTACTGCCTTACTTCTAGGCTCTCTATCAGGCGTGTTACGCATATTCTCAGTAATAGATTGGTCGATAGCTTGAGCGAATGTTGCCAAGTCACCTAAGTGAGCAGGCACCGTGGGTGAAGGCGCTCCAGAGACTACATGTGGAGTAGGTATTGGCATTGGTCTTGGCGCATAGGAAGCCCTTGGTTTCCAAGTTTGGTACGGTGTTGTGCCATGTGCCAGCCCAAAGTTCATATGTGTAGCCCTAGACATAGCAGACATCGGATGTGACATGCTAATGCTAGCCAGTATGGTCCCATTGAAATAAGAGCTTGGATATTGTAGTTGTGGAGCATAGGTTGTTGAAACAATGGGAGGGGTAGGAGCTACATGAGTATGAGGACCTATAGGTGCATATGATTGATACACACTTGTAGGTACTGTTGCAGGCATTGAGCTACCATGTAGCAGTGCTTTATCAACAAAAGAGGTCCATGGCATGTTTCTTGGCATGCCCATCATTGGGGTAGGCATGGTAGCTGTGGAATCATCAAGGGAAAGATGAGCTAGACTTGGAAAATTAAAGCTATCACTTGTGGGCTCAGATTGCACTGAGACCCTTGGTGAAACAACATATGGAGGATCCATCGGACTTACGGAGGGAGTCTCCATTTGCGATAAGGTTGGTTGTTTAGCCTTCCCTATATCCAAGAATCTCATGAGACCCGCTGAAGGCATGTGGATCCCCTTGTTTTGTCTCTCTAGCTCAATAACCCTATGGATAACCTCACAAACTCTTTGTTGTTGATCCTCTACAATAGTGGCACCCATTGTGGATTGTAGGACATCTAACCAACCCATGTGATAGCTGTAACTTGAATAGATTGGTTAGAGTTTCCGTTTGTAGTTCGTACTCCCAGTTCTCATTTAGGAACGCTCCATCTAGGATTGAGGTGCTAGGGGTGTCCTTTGATCTAGATGCAATGGCTCTCTATGGGTTGACCCTTAGTGGTCGCTAATTCAGCGGCACTCGATTGCTTGCCTTGCATGGATGTTGACATAGGGGCTTTCGCTATAACTCTCTCCTTTGCTCTACCCTACGCAAGCTCTCAATTTCATTTTCCCTAGCCGCAATGATATACTGCTCAACCTCTTGAACTTTGGCAAGGCTTCTACCATCAGGTAATATAACCTCGGAGGGGAATAGCTCTGAAGAGTCAATGGGTGCAGTGAATGGAGTATTCATGTGCACATTCTCTAGGAGCATGGGGTCTACGTTGGTCATGAATGGCGAATTTACTTCCCCAACCCCCTCATTTACATCGTTAGCTTCATGTTCGAAGCGAGTGGCTCGACTAAAGGTTTCCTTCAAGCGGCTAAGCACGCTCGGCTCGGACTGTGGGCCCATGGCATGCATGTCTTGGCTTGAGCTATTGGGATTATGCATTGGGTAACCCTCCATGACATCGTAAGAGTCACTACATGCAATATGTGGGTCCTGAGTGGTACTGCCTTGGGTTCGATGAGGGCCTAGAGCCTAAGGTAGAGGAATAATGAGTGCCCGCGTAAACAGAGACACTCTCTATGTGCTCGTCCTCTAGCAGACGGCCAGAGAATAGGTGCATGTGATCTCAACACTTTAGAGGTGTTGGTGAGTGCCCGTGAAGGCCACTCACCAAGTTTTTCAGGTGTTTACACCCCAATTGTTTTTGTATTTTTGGTCCCTTTTTTTAACCGAGCAATTGAATTTGGTGTGTGATAGCTCAAAACAAGCGTCTTGGCTAGGGGGACCTATCGTGCTTTACAACCCCTGATTTGGTTACGTATAGCCCCAAAAATCCTAAAAATAGTCTTTTCCTAGTCGGAGAAAAGGCTAAAATTAGTAAGTCCAAAGGGTGAGTGTGAAGGGGATGGTGGAGGACTTGAGGAACTTGTCCCACATTCTTGGTCTTGGTCCTAGTCCTAGTCCCGGTCCTGGTCCTAGTCCTCAACCTGTGGTCCTAGACCTGGTCCTAGTCCAAGTCCTAGACATGGTCCTCAACCTGTGGTCCTAGACCTGGTCCTCAACTTGGTCCTCGATCTAGTCCTCTTAATATAAGTTCTTTTAAAATTTTCTTTTTGTTTTTGAAGTTTCTTTTCGGTCTCAGATATTCCAAGCATTTTTAGTTTTAAATTATTTTTATTTTTTTCACTTTTAAAAAAAATCTTTTTAAAAAAAAGTGGATAATGTTGTGCGTGGGGGCCTAGCTCACACACGTACACAGGAGGTCTGTGTGGCTTTGTCTAACCTCCTTACAATTAACACAACTAATTAACACTAATTAACTCCGCTCACACAGTGTCTAACAAAGTAAGCTACACAATGTCTACACTTCCTAACACATCAACATTGCTCACTCACAGAGTACTCAATCTACAAACATGGACATGGACATGGACCTGGTCCTGGTCCTCAACCTAGTCCTAGTCCTGGTCCTGGTCCTAGACCTAGTCCTAGTCACCGTCTACTACACATTACGGATTTACACTAACTAAAAGATCGACTAACACCTGCCATTACAGATCTAAAAAATCTAACAAAAACAAATACACTACAACACTTAATAGGGCTTACAAAAACCTACTAAAACTGCCCATTGCAGCCACTTAACAGTCCTTACACAACTCAACAAAAAACTAGAAAACAGATGTGAAGGCTTCCTGAGGTAGCACTAAGTGCTCCTCAAGCTTAGTGCAAGGCAGTCCCATGCAGTGGTGCCAAAAATGTACGCTTTGCCGTACGTGTCGAAAGCTGGGAACTTGCCTTTGCATTGTGTGCAAGCCTCTAAAGGATGCAAACACACAACGAGAAGATCCTAGCAAACTCAAAGGGACAAGGGTGTGTCACTTACCGCTCAATGATTCCATCATGAAGGATCCTGTGCTGTGAAGAAGAAGGAGTCATCGTTGATGTCGTGCTCAACCGCCTTGCCATCGCAGATGCTGCCGCAATGCCCGATCACTCTCTCTCTCTCTCTCTCTCTCTCTCTCTCTCTCTCTCTCAAGCATACACACACACACACACACACACACATGTGAGCACACGAAGGAGAAGGAGATAGAGACGGAACAACAACACTTCATAGCTTACACCTCCTAGAATAAGGATTTTTAGGTCAAATGGACCTTTTATAAGAGTTTTGTCCATTCACACATGGGCGCCCACAGTGACCGGTCATTACAAAACTATTGTAAAAATAAGATAAGTGGTGCGTCGCTCATCGGCGATCACCTACACACCTATTGGACCGACAAGCCCGGTCCATGATTCAATCAAATAAATGATATGCGTCCGCTACTACAACCCATACAAATCTTTCTTACATTTGCACACTTTATCCTCTTGTTCTTTCTTCACAAAAACACGAGGCTGCGTTACATAAAATTCCTCAAATATGTCACCATTCAAGAAATAAATACAATGTAGATTGATGTACATACCAACCAGTTCCTTGAGATCTATATGTGATATGTCCAGTGTGTTTGGAAAATATGTTTGACATTGTGGTTAACTCTATCACTAAGAGAAGGTAGTAAGTGATGGCCAGCTTTTGGTATACTCTCGGATTCTATTTTTGATGGGAGTTGCAATTATTGTTTGCATTGTGATAAGTGCCTATCTGAGCACATATCTTTCTTATTGTAGAGATTATCCTTGTTGCAAATACTACCTTTGTATGCATTTGTGGATCCACCTTGGCTAGTACGGCAATTCTAACCATTTTTGAGACTTGGTTCGAAAGATAGTCATTTTTGAGACTTGACTATAGTCAAGTCATTGCTTAGCCTTTTGTGAGGGTCCTGTATGAGATTTTATGAAGCCGAACATTGGGGGCCGGGTTACTTAATGCAAGGTGGATTATGTTTTTGGAGATCCCCATATTATATCCTTGTCATAGGCCATGTATAGAGAGGAATGGGTGCTTTGACACCGTGTTGGTAGTCATTTATCAGTTTAACAGTGTGCACATATAGTTTGCTACTCTCTATTTTATGCCTATTTCTCAAAGAGTATTTCTATGCATTTTTTGTCTATGTGTATTGCACTTTGACAATCATTTTGGTTGAGATTCTCTCTCAAATTCAAACAAGATCCTTTTTAAAAAAAAAAATTGTGATAGAAATCAAGAAAGTTTGCACCTTGGAAATAGCAAATTCATGATATCTTAGTGCAAAAGAATTGGAAACTTCTCATTTTGTATGCTACAAGAACTGAGGAGATGAACATGACTCAATTTCAATGGGAAGAGTCAAACGCACTTTGCAGATCTACAAGTAGATTTCATGTTGCTGAGTTAGTTTATTTCATTGTTTTGGAGTGCACTACTATGCATCAAGTATGACTGAAGTTATGCAACATGTATGAGAAAAAATCTACCAGCAACAAGGCGTTCTTGATGCGAAAGCTATATAATCTTTGCATGAAAGAGGTAGCTAGTGTTGCCAGCCATTTTAATGAGTTCAACTCTTTGTTTGCCCAAATTTGTGCTCAACACATGAAGATAGATGATGACATGAAAGCTATTCACTTGGTTTGCTCATTACCACCATCATGGGATACATTTTGTACTGTTGTTAGTAATTTTGCAAGAAATATTATGCTAATGTATAATGATATCACTAGCTCTCTTCTCTTTTAAGTAAGTGCATCACAAGACTATGGGTAGCTCGCATGATGGCGAAGCTCACTATGTGCAGAAAGAAAGAAAACAAAGGAAAGGTCATTCTTGGCAACGTGAATCTGAAAAAGATGGCAAGAGAGATACATCTTGTGATAGATCAAAGAGGGCATTTAGTGTCAATTCTGTGAGAAGTATGGTCTTATAAAGAAAGACTGTCATGCATGGAAATGTGAGAAAGGCAAAAGCAAAAGTAGTGATAATGATGTGAAAATAGGAAAGTAGTAAAAGTACAGTGAATATCCAATAGATCAATGTGGTCATTGATTATGATGATGTGCAAGACATTAACATGCTGATAGAGTCTACATATGTGTTCTATGATGCTCAAGAGACTATATGTTTATTGTCAGCCAAATTGCTAGTCAATGGCAAAGTGTCACATACATGGATCCTAGATTCAAGAGCATATCTTCATGTGACCCCACATGGGGAGTGATTTACTCGTTATGAAGAGACTATTGGCTCCGTCACATTGGGTGATAGTTATGCTTGTGACATAGTTGGCATTCGTGACATTACTATGGTTTTGTTGAATGGCATCAGATTTTTCATTCACAATTTTCATCATGTGCCATGCTTGACTTGCAATTTGGTTTCAGTTTGGGAGAGTGGATGACTTGGGTTATAAAATCATATTCCATTAGAAATCTTGGCATATATCCAAAGGCAACTTGTTGCTTGCTAGTGGTTCTTAAGCTGGCTCTTTGTATCCTCTTTATGTTTCTAACAATAACAATGTTCTTTCAGTATTTGAACTACCAAATGTTGCTTTCTGGCATAGTCGGTTGGGACATATGTCTAAGAAAGGAATGGAAACTCTTTCTTTTTTGGGTCATTTGCCTACTTTTTTTTTGAATTTCCTCTATCTGAACACTGCCAGTATGGGAAGTAGATACATGATTCTCATAATATTTTGTTTGACAAAGAGAGATGACCCTTAGAGCTTGTGCATAGTGATGTATGCTGCCCCATTCCAACGACTTAGTCTCTTGGTGGTACATTTTATTTTGTGACGTTCATAGATGATGCATGCAAACTTTGGGCTTATGCATTAAATTCGAAGGATGAGATGCCCTCTTGCTTTAAGAGATTCTTGTCAAGTGTTGAAACTCAATCTAGTAAGAAGCTAAAGTCTTCATGTTAAGACAATGGTGGAGAATATGTAATGGAATTGGCCTATTAACTTGAGATTATCGTAAATTAGATAGAGTACTTTTGAGAAATTACTTTGTGAGCATAGCTGGTGAACATAATTGAAGTTAGCAACATAAACATAGCATTTAGTTAACTTGACATGAACAATACTTTTGCAAGAGAGAGAATTTAGAGAACATGACAATAGTTGAGGACCGGATTTATGTTGAGCCGGTCCCCCCTCCAAAAGGGATTTGTATTATGATTTCTCCCATCAAGAGATACTTGTTACAATACAATCTTGGTGTTCCTTGTGACCTAGGTGATGTAATGACGATGGAAAGCTTCATGCATCATGAGCATAACATAAATTTAGTGGAAAGCATTAACTATCCCAAGCCTCAGTCCCAAGACCTCAAACACCTTCGAAGAGGGAGAGAGCTAGCAAGGACTAAGGGTAGGGAAAGAAGAAACATTTCATAGGAGAAAGAATTAGTTCCTCACTTATCATCACTCTTCTTTCTAGCATACATTATAGCATAGTAATGAAGATGGAGAAGATGGCAAGCTTAAGCATTGAAGCATGGATCCTAAGTTTTGTGAACACTAGCCAGTGGTTTATGCTACTTCTTGCTTACCAAGGTGGAGGTAATCGAGTAGCACTATATGAGGATCATCACTATCATTTTGCTCGGTTTTTGGTTTGCTCGAACGTTTTCGCTCGGGGTTTGGTAGGACTCCTTCTACGTCATAGTCGAGGACAACTATGCTTTCAAGAGAGAGGTAATGTCATAAAATATAATATCCAACCAACCCAAAATGATTTTCTCATATTAAACTGATCATTTAATGTGGGAGAATAAACGGGAACAAGGGTTAGGATATAAACATGTGCTTATAGATGTATCTCAACACGGGGCCAATGGTAAAGGGGCCCAAATGAGAGATGGTATATCAAAGAGCAAGGCTAACCAATGGAGCATAAAGACCTTAGGGTTAGCTTCATTGAAGACCTCCAATAGTTAGTGTTAAAAGTCTTTTGACCTTAGGTAAGCTAGGGTTGTGCTTGAGGTGGGAACCCGGCCCAAGCTTGAGGTGCTTGTCATGCCTGATGCCTGAGGTGCTTGAGATGCTTGAGGTGCTTGATGATTGAGATGCTTGAGGTGCTTGTCATGCTTGAGATACTAGGGCTGTACTTGAGGTGAGAATCCAACCCAAGCTTGAGGGGCTTAAGGGCCAAGCTTGTGATGAGAACTAGGCCCAAGGTTGAGGGGCTTGAGGTGGCACAAAAGTCAAAATGAATCCCTACAAGGAGGGGGCGAGCCATACAAGAAGGGGGGGTGGTAGCTTGACCACTCTCTCTCCGAAAGGGCACCACTTGTCCAAGAGGCAAGTAGAACACATGTCAAGCCCTAGCTAGGTTACCCTCATAGTGTGCCTAAAGCCTATTGGTTGGCCTTCCAAGGGATCCAATGATAATTTAGTGGAATTAATCAATTGTTTTTGCATGTATCAAGCCCTCTCTCTCAAAGGGGAAAGGGGGACACTTGTCCCATGGCTACCCTTGTTGCTTGTGATTGGTTAGGCCTGGACGGGTCCAATGAGCTTCAAGCATGAACTACAAGGGAGGGTCAACCAAAGCAAGTAGGGGGCCTGCTTAGGGGGTATACTCTCCCACTCACACTCGCACACACTCTCATGGTGCATTGTGCAAAGTGCAAGAGATCCCTTTCCTTCTCTAAGCAAGGAGAGGCTGAGAGTCAACACCAACACTCTTGGCTATGGAGTGCAAATCCCAAGGTAGCTGGCTAAAAATTGTGACTTTGTTGAATCTGTGAAAAACGTTGTTTACATAAGGAACACTTTAGAATCTGTGACTTTGCCGAATTTGTGATAAATGTTTTTTACATAAGATACACTTCAAAATTTTGCATATAGCTGTTGGCAGTTCCTAAATTGCTACTCATTAGACAAAATTGCTAGATCTAGGACTCCATGTCGGTGTTGATTGCTAGAGAGAGAGAAACAAAAAGGGAAAGTTAGTGAAGGACTTAGAAGAAAAAGAAGATAATTTTTAGTGTCGTGGGAAATGTGTGTGTGTGTGTGTGTGTGTGTGTGTGTGTGTGTGTGTGTGAGAGAGAGAGAGAGAGAGAGAGAGAGAGAGAGAGAGAGAGAGGAAGGGAGTGTCAAAATGTGATGGCAAGAGGAGAGGTTTTCTTATAGAATAAGGGTCCTTGTTGTTGGCAAGCTCGTTAATCATTAACAACATACAAAGAAATATGGGGGTGAAATCAATGGCATACTCGTTCGTAGTACTGTTGGCTCTGCTTGAGCATGACGCCTCATCCGGGGTAAGGACCCATTTTGAGGATTTTCTCTTTATACTCTCAACCCCTGTTGTCCTCAAGCTTTTTCCCCTCGACTGAGAGAGAGAGAGAGAGAGAGAGAGAGAGAGAGAGAGAGAGAGAGAGAGAGAGAGAGAGAGAGAGAGAGAGAGAGAGAGAGAGAGAGAGAGAGAGAGAGAGAGAGAGACTCCAACCTGACGAGCTTGCCGTCGACAAGGCCTAATATTTTACAACATAATGTCTATTTCTTTTTGTTATGCTCTCTCTCCCTCCCTCCCCCTCTCCCTCTCTCTCTAGCAGGGCACATGGAGTGTGCTGCTAGAGAGAGAAGAGAGTGAGATTATAGCAAAAATGATGAGCTTGCCATCGAGTAGGCCAAATATTTTAAGATGTAACGTCTGTTTTTTTGTTATACTCTCTCTCTCTCTCTCTCTCTCTCTCTCTCTCTCTCTCTCTCTCTCCTCCCTCCACAAAAAAACAACCTTTATTGTATTTTTAAACGACAAAAATTGAAAAGTCTCGGCTACTTTGGAGGGTCACCTAGCCTTGCACCGAAAAAAAATTCCAACGCATATGGCTCAAAGTTTATACTCCCTTTATTTATCTTTATCTACCTTTTCTACTCGGCTAAAGCTGGAGGATTTTAATGGTAAAAACCCTAAAATTTTCACTGAAAACCGAGAGATTTCCAATGCTCTCCTTTTTCACATCGATTGCTAGAAAAGTATTTCGTGAACACTGCTCTCTCTCTCTCTCTCTCTCTCACACACACACACACACACACACACACACACACATCAATAGATAGATCTTTAAGGTCTCTTGGGGTAGTTTCCTACGACATTAAACAATCTTCTTCTCTCGTTTTGCAATATTGAAGTATCTCAATTCGTACACATTTCTGTCCTTCTTAGAAGCGATAACTCGGAGCCAATCCTTCACATTGTGTCTTTTTAGCTTGTTAGATATTTAAAGAGAAAATTACCAAAATACCTCTCAAATTTCAAAAACTCCCAAAATACCCCTATTATTTTGTCATAAATTTCCAAAATGCCCTTCAAATTTTCCAAAATTCTCAAAATACCCCTGGTTGTGAAATTAAATTTCTCCAAAGATTGAAAAGATGCTAGATTGAGAATATGGGTTGATTATGTAGGCTTTGGAGATGAATTGCTTCATATCTCTAGACATAATTGCCTCTTTTTGCAAGGAATTTGTGACAAATTACCTGCTAAGCATGCAAAAACGGATCTCAATTGTCAAAAAGAAATAAAGATTTAAAAATATCTCACCAAAAATAGATACAAGGGTATTTTGGGATTTTTTTTTCCCTACAGCTCCTGTGGGCACGTCTCTCTCTCTCTCTCTCTCTCTCTCTCTCTCTCTCTCTCTCTCTCTCTCTCTCTCTCTCTCTCTCTCTCTCTCTCTCTCTCTCTCTCTCTCTCTCTCTCTCAAGCTGTGCACATGCACCCAAAATCACGTGCCGGTCAGTGAAGATTTCAGGCTACCCCACCTCTGAATTGGACCTTAGCGTACTACAGCAAGAACGTGGTTCTACCACAGGTATCGGAAAGCAATGCCTCTCCTCTAGCCGTTTGCAATGGTGTGCAAGCGGTGCCTTTCTATTTTTAGTGCTGCTTGCATGTGCAAGCTACAGGCCTTTTATGTAACCTGTCTCGCCATTGTGCTTGTACATAAATGACCTCCTCGCCTAGCTGCAATGCACTGCAACATGACATGGGCAGGTTTATCTCGACTGCAATGGAGACCTACTGCGCCAAAGGTTGTGCCTCTCCACTCCCTTGCTCGGCACCGCGCATCTGAAGACTGCAGTAGAAGAGCTCAACGGTGTTGCATCTTGTCCTTCACCAGCTGAAACTGCTTCTGATAGAGAAGGCTTCTGTTTTCGTTCTCAAATTGTTAACGTCAGTCAATTCCTCTCTTCTGTAACATATATATACTGCAGAGTTGTGGTCTTAGGTTATTTTGTTTAATTACATCGATGCTCAACAAAGTCCTACTAGATCTATGTTCACCCATTAGATAAAATCTTATAAGATTCCCCTGCACTTTACTTTTCGTTGCTCACAGCAACGACTGGTAAAAACCCCACAGCCCAGGTAGAGCTCACGACATTAGCTAAATGCGCTCTATTCTACTCGGCTAACCAACTCAACCAAGAGTCATCGCTGCATACGTAGCCCAGCGTGCATGTATTTAAAAAAAAGCAGTTTACAAGTGAGCAACACGTTCTTCCCTTGTCCTATATTCCCGCCCCTCCTTGCTTCTCTTTCCACCTGTGCCTTGCCACCGCTTGGTCGTCATTCCTGTGTTGCCAGCTGTCTCACCCTTGCGACATCTCCCCGCAACGCTTGTCAATTCACCTTTCACCAACTCGCTCACCCTTCAGTTTCCCTTTTGATGATGAAGGCATCTCCCTGGATTCGCCTCAAAGAAACGCTTCAAAGATCATCACTGCATACTGGAATGTAGAAAAAACGCTACAAAAAACCCTAACAGCATGTTGATCGCAATAGGCTTGTAGGGATTGTGGCTGCGCACTTAACCTGAATAAGCTTTTTACCCCTCATGGTTGACAGAATTGCTGTCGGAACTGGGCCGATCGTGCTGCATGTGGGCAGGCTGACGGCCCGTGGTGTCCGGTGATGCTGCAGCAACCGGTGCACGTGCGCAAAGACGTCAATACGGCCGGTGGAGATTCTGTCATACTTTAAACAGTCGGCAACAGGAATATTGTGCACATTCTCTCTCTCTCAAGGAGCGCGCGCTGGCGCGCGCTCAGAGAGAGAGAGAGAGAGAGAGAGAGAGAGAGAGAGAGAGAGAGAGAGAGAGAGAGAGAGAGAGAGAGAGAGAGAGAGAGAGAGAGAGAGAGAGAGAGAGAGAGAGACAGAGACAAAGAGACAGACAGAGACAAGCTGACCAAGAAAACTTTCCTACGACTTCGACATTCAAGCCATGAGTGCCGAAAAGCTCCCCTTCGTCTTCACCATCAGCCCCAAAGACCCCTCATCAAATACACCCGCCTCATCGCCCCCCATGAACAGAACTATAACCATGTCAATGACCTTGTCAAGGGCATCATCGAGGCAAAACCCGCGTCCTCGCCGCCTGCCATGACCATTGAGGACATTTTCAAAGGCACCAAACAGTTCAAGCTCGCCGTCTTCGAGAAAGTGCAGCTTGAGCTCAACGAATTTGGCCTCCTCATATACAATGCCAATGTCAAGAAGCTCGTCAATGTCCCCGGCGAGTACTTGTCCTTCCTTGGACAAAAGACGCAGCCACTAGCGCCAAGATTGCCATCACTGATGCCAAGTATAAGGGTGATGTCGGCACCAAGGAGCGGCAGGGTCTCACGCAACGTCAGAATGCTGCAAAAGCTGATACTGAGATCAAGGTATGTCGCTCCAGCAGGTCCAGATTGCAAAACAGAAGGAGGTTCTTGCTCAAGCAGAGACCAAGATCTTTGAGAACACTAGGAAGGCTGAGATGACTCAAGCAGATGCAAAGCTAGCCAAGAAATCTATGTTGTGGTCATAGAGCTTGCCAAAATACAAAGCAAAAATGTGGTGGCCATACGAGAAGCCGAGCTGAATATACGGGCATTTGTGGTTGTGCTAACCACTTTGATTCTTGTTGGTAATTAGGCTTGATTTTCCCATGTGTCTTGTTTGGGAGGAATATCAAAATACTGAAGTACCTGGGACAACACCCTGCACATTCCATGCCATATTTGTGGAGGGTGGATTGGCACTTGCCGCTACCACTTTAGTCTTTTGTGCAGTCAATCCTCATGCGGCCTTTTCTATTGGGGAAGGACAAGTCTTTACGTGGTGGATGTGCGGCATATACAGAGGACTGTTCCGGCAAGCCTTGTAAAAGAATGCTATCTGCAGAATTCTCCTTGTGATCTTTGCTTAGTCCACTGTTGTATGCATTATGCCAAGAGCATCGAGAGATGTAGGGCAGGCTTTCTGATGATATTGTTATGCCTATGACAATCATAAATCCACCTCCTTCGCAGGAAATGCATATTCCTGAAGGCCCAAAGACTCTTTCAGCTAATGGTAATGATGAGAGTGTAAGTGTTGTACAAGTGCAAGCTCCATGATCTATTCTTTGTCTTCACCAACTATTTTGTAAGAAAAGTTGTCAAGCACTAGTAGTTGGAATTGCAAATGTTAAACCTCTATTGCCTTGGGAGGCTTGGCTATGTGGTTTCATTGTGTTCTTGAGAGGCTCCAAACACATGAACCTATACTAATGTGCAGAAGTGTTGGATTCTTGAGGGTAGAGAGAGAGAAAGAGAGAGAGAAGGCTCAAGCTATGGAGGCTTTACCCGCCTTGTGATGGTGGTGGTGGCGGTAATGCTGGCCACCTTTGTGTCTTGGATGGCGCTAGCTGCCAAGGCTGCTTGCCCCGACACTCAAGCACTCTACAACCAATGTAGCAAGTACGTGCTAGGCTACAGTCAATGTAGCGAGTATGTTCTAGGCTCCAACCCCCCATCCCTACTGCTAACAATGGATGTTGCAACCTCCTCAAATCATCTATCTCTTTGTGCCTTTGCAGTTCTATCCCTGACATCTTCAAAAACGTCATCAACCAATAGGGTATTCCAACATCAAATCCGTCTACAAGATTTCAGGTTCCTTCTGCGTTCAAGTTAAGGTGTAATAATTATCAAGGCCCACATGTTCACCCTTAATACCAATATGCCCATCTTGGACAATATAATATGTCGTTTATCTATTTCACTCAAAAATAGAATGATATGCTATGAAGCTTCCAACTTGTATGGCATGCATCATCACAAAAACCTTATTATGATGAGTATGCCATTTTGTGAATAGTATACATAACCTCTTTACCACACAAAGAGAGAGAGAGAGAGAGAGAGAGAGAGAGAGAGAGAGAGAGAGAGAGAGAGAGAGAAGAGAGAGAGAGAGAGAGAGAGAGAGAGAGAGAGAGAGAGAGAGAGAGAGAGAGAGAGAGAGAGAGAGAGAGAGAGAGATCATTAAGAAAAAGATGATGGAGGATTGTATCAATGTCTCTAATGGAAATTTCAGGGAGAGATGTTTGCAGTTTATGGCACATTTATGACAAAACTGAGACCAAGATGACATGATGTAATACAATGTACATAATTTTCAGAGAGAGAGAGAGAGAGAGAGAGAGAGAGAGAGAGAGAGCAAGAAGGGAGCAGTTTGAGCAATGCAAGACACACCTCCAATCATAGTGTAGTATTACAAAAGAAGCTGCCATAAGGTTTCCTCTACGACAAGGGCATACAATATGTCTTGTGACACTTGTTAACAAAAAGTGGTATGAAATGTGTTGTTTGGTTTTTAGTGCCTAATTGGTTGTCCCAAATTTGAACCAAGGGAACAATGTGCAAAGATATGTGCAAAAACTAACACTTCCACATGGTCTAAGCTCTCATGTGAATATGGCTATGATCGTACTGGAAAGAGCACATTGGCATTGAGCTTAAGAGGCCAATTTATTCCGCCTTCTAAATCATAAGAGATACTCTAAGATGCGAATTTCAACTTTGTAACTTCTTTCTTACCTCATCTTCCTTCACCCTCATTATTCCTAAGTTTGATTATGACTTCCTACGTATTATTTTTTCTATTTTTCTCAATTTCTGGGACAGCTCGTGATAACTCGCTCGGGTTTTGGGATTCCTCGTTCTGTTATTTGAAAAAAAATAAGATATGACCGGTTCATTTTGCTACTCTATGTTCAATATCTAAACTATTGCAATGTTGATGTGCTCTTTTCTATTGTACATATTCGCTCGGTTTCTTGTTCGCTCGAAAGTATTTGCTTGGGGTTAGAGATTCCTCAGGTAGAAGAGATAAAGCCGTAGTCATTAGTCAATATTACTTAGTGGGTAGAGGATCCCTTTTTACCCTACGACATCTTTCCAAGATGGATGACTAATCCATTTGGTGCTTGGGAGACTTAACTACCGCAAGCATGTCTGCTCTTTAGTCCATTTCATTCTCCCAAAGTAGAGTGACAAATTCTTGTTGTTGTTTGAGAGACCTCGTCATCACAAAAATGATTCTAAGCATGCATACTATTTAAATTTGTGCACAATAAAAAGAGAACTAGTCTTATAAGACAAAAACATTGTTCATTTAAAAGAAATTTGTACATGTGCTTACTCTGATGTAGCATTGTAAGCACTGACAAGGTTCATACTATCCTTAAGCTGTATTCCTTGCATCCATCTAGCATCTTCAAATGGATAAATTTTGAACTTAATAAGATATCATCGGATAATCTTACCATGTCGTAGTACCTTGTCTTCATGCCAAAGGATAGCTTCGGGTTGTAGCACCTCTTCTTGGTGTTCAACTTCGGGAGGGTCTTCAATAATTGGTTCACTTGGAGGGTCTCCTTTGTAGTGCTTGAGTAGGCTTACATGAAAACATTATGTATGAGCCAATGGTTGGGCAACTTGAGTTGGTAAGGTGTCGCATTGATAGGCTTCAAAATTTGGAAAGGACCATAGTATCTTTTTGCTAGCTTAGCATAATACTTTTGATGGCCCGTAGGATTTTTGCCCATCGTTTGCGTTAATCAAGCCTTAGGACACTTAAGTAAAACCTGATCATTTTCTTTGAGTGTTAAGGCCCTTCTGTGCTTGTTAGCAACATCGTTTTGTTGAGAGATGGATATAGCCTCCATAATCTTTTGAAAATATTCTTGTAGGTCACGGCTATAGTCATCGGCAGTAGTGAAGATCTTCCCATGTACTTTGAATAGCAAGGGACTTTTAGGTCTTCCCTCAATGATCTCAAAAGGTGCTTTTCCTATAGAAGTATGTAAAGTATTGTTGTAGGCATACTCTACAAGAGGTAAGCACTTTTCCCATTGTGAGCGTTGATCTACTTTTGTAACATAAGTCTTTAGTAGATCGAGTATCATAAGATTGGCTATCTCACTTTGGCCATCCATTTGTGGGTGATAGGCCGAAGAGAAATTCAATCTTGTTCCTATATTTTCAAAGAGACCTTTCCAAAAATTACTGGTCATTCTCGGATCTCTACCTGACACGATGGATGTTGGTAATCCATGGTGTTTGAAAATCTGTGATATGAAGAGAGTTGCCATTTGGTGTGCCTTAATAGTCTTTTTAATAGGAATAAAGTGTGATTTCTTGCTAAAATTGTTGACTATTGTCCATATTCTCGTATTCCCATGGATAGACTTGGGTAATCCAAAGATGAAATCCATGGATATACTCTCCCATGATGAATTTGGGATAGGCAATGGCTGGAGTAATCCAGTTGCTTCCCTCTATCATATTTGGTCTTTTGGCATACTACACATTTTGAAACATACTCTTTTATGTCCACTTTCATGGTAGGCCAATACAAATACATCTCTACTCCTCGGAGAGTATGTTGAATGCCTCTATGCTCTGCATAGGGATAAGCATGGGATTCATACATAACTTTCTCACGAAGGGACTCGGTAACACATAGCCTATTGCCGTGGAGAAGATAACCATCCTGCAAGGTGAATGGTTCCTCTTTCTTCCCCAAGAGCAAGGGCTGACATTATGTCTCTAAAATCAAGGTCAGTGGCATACTCATCTATCATAGAAGATAGATCATTGTGAGTAGCTATAGACATCACATTAACTTTTGGTCGTTGTGAAAGTGCATCGGCCACTTGATTGAGCAATATGAAAATTAGATTGCGAAAGAAAATTTGTCCACCTCATTTGTTTGTTGGTTAGCTTGGTTTTTGTGTCATGAAATACTTCAGACTTTGGTGGTCTGTTCACAGAATAAATTGACTCCTCAATAAGTAGTGCTTCCATGTGTCTAGGGCATGTAGAACAGCTAAAAGCTCTTTCTCATAAATGCCCAAGACTCGTTCATCCGTATTGAGTCTTTGGCTCTCATATGTTATGGCATGCCCTTCTTGAAGCAAAAAATCCAGGCAATCACCACAAGCATCACATTGGACCTCAAATGGCTTTGAGAGATCCGGAAGCATGAGGATTGGTTGGGAGGTAAGCTTCTCTTTGAGCTTGTCAAAAGCATTTTGCTCCTTAGCAATCCATAAAGCTTAACGTTCTTCTTTGTTAAGTCATGTAGTGGTCCTGCTACTTGAGAGAATTTTGCTATGAAGCATCTATAGTATGCGCACATACCAATAAAGCTTCTTAGCTTTTATTACCTCTAGCTTTGATGGATCCATACGGGTACCATCTTGAGAGATAATATGACTTAGGTATTGAATCTCTTGAAGGAAAATTTTTATTTTCTTTTGGTCGAGAAAAAGTCTCCCTCAATGCTTGAAAAATCATTTGGAGATGTTGGTTATGTTCCTCCAAAGATTTGGAGTAGATGATGATATCATCAAAGAACACTCCACTGAATTTGTGATAGGGTCTAAAAATGTTCTCCATTAGTTGATTGAATGTAGCTGGTGCATTAGTCAAACCAAAAGGCATGATTAGATATTTATAAAGACCAAACGTTGTGCGAAACACGGTCTTAAGGATACCTTCATCCACTATCCTTATTTGATGATAACCACTTTTAAGATCAATCTTACTGAAGTAGGTAGAGCCTTGTAGCTTATCGGACATATCTTCTACCCAAGGCACGAGAAATTTGTTTTTGATAGTGATATGGTTTAGTGCTCGATAGTCCATACACATACGGTATGTTCCATCTTTATTTTGCACTAAAAGGACTGGAGAAGAAAAGGGAGAGGAGCTAGGCCTCACCATCCCTTTGTCTACCAATTCATATACTTGCCTCATGATCTCCTCTTGTTGAGCTTGAGAAACTTGACAGGGAGGCTTGCTAGGCAGTGAGCTTCCTCGAAGAAGCTCAATGCGATGGTCATCATCCCCTCATTTTGGAGGTAAATGCATAGGGATATCATCAATGAACACATCTTGGAATCCTTTTAGAAAATTAGACAAGTCTAACTCTTCTTCATTCCTACCATTTACATTTGATGAAACATTAAGATCTTTTAGAGACTCTTTGACAAAAATCATGTAAACTAGGCTCTTCATTGATTTATCAAAAGCAGGAGGATTTACAAGTGGTATAGTACGACCATGCTCACTAGCATCTATATACATGTTCTTTCCCCTGCAGGTGAAGTAGATTCTCCTTTTAGGGAACTTCATATTGGAAGCCATGCCATCAAAAAATGGTGCCCCTAAGATAGCATCCTCATGTTGGAGAGGAGAGATGAAAAAGTATTCTTTGTTGACATAGCTTTGGACATTAAGCCTCAACTTCCCAATCAAGGGAGTAACGGAGGCTTGTTGTCCCTTGAAAGCTGTGTCAGCCGTTACAATATCTCCCATCTCAAAAGTTTGAATGCCCAACTTGGTGGCCAACTCCGTTGATATGAAGTTGTGAGTAGAGCCAAGGTCAAACAAGATGAAGGCATCATGCTCTCTTACCTTTCCCCAAGCATAGGAAAGTGATGATCCTTTGCAATAAGCATCCTCTTTTGGAGCTTCGATGGTGGAAGCCCTAGGAGTCTCATTACAAGCATTCTTCTTGGGGCAAGAACGATAGCCATGTCCTTGATCCCCCACTTAAAACACTTATGGTCCTTGCGAAAAGCGGTCAAGATCTTCAAGAGAGAGTTTGTTTTTGCCTTTGTAATCTCCCTTCTCCTTGGACCGGTTGTTGTTGTTGTTGTTGTTGTTGTTGGAAGTGCCTTGGGAAGAATTTTGAGCATTGGTTTTCCCCTTTGGATCATTTTTATCTTTGTTTTCCATGGGCTTGACATTTCATCTAGCCCCTTGTTGGAAATTGATGTGTGAAGCAACCATGTGTGATGGATTACTTTGGTGACAGAACCAGGCCGTTGAGAGTTGACATATACTCGGACATCTCTTCAGGTAATCCTGCACAAAACTATTGCTTTTGCTCAACAAAGTCTATCTTTTGAAAGACAGTAGACTAGAGATGTAAATCCCAAAAATTGTCTACATACTTGTGGATAGACTCATGAGAAAGAAGCTTCAAGTTGTGCCATTCAGTAAGCACTTTGTCCTTTGCATCGCTTGCAAGGTATTGCTTCATGATGGAAACTCGTAGAGTTTTCCATGTCTTTGGGGCTTCGCCGTTGCCACGAAGGCTAGCCCTCCACTGACGGGCTGATTTTTTGGAAGTGCATAGCTACATGGTGTAGCTTGGAGGACTCCGTAAAGCCCTTGTCTCCAAAGGCAACATCAAATTGCTGGATGAAGGCCAACACTTTGTCAGTAGCACCAAAGGTGCCATCATAGGTGAGAAAAGAGATACTCTTTCCTCCCTCTTTGAACCTCTTTAGCTTTTGTGACCTTTGCCATGCAGGGTATGATTTGCGATGTCCTCCCCTCCTGTATTCTCTAGGAGAATAGCCATAGCTTTCATCAAAAGAGGAGGAAGGTGAAGAAGAAGGAGAAGAGGTGACCTCTTTCTTGCCCTTTTTTTCTTTTGTTTCCTCTCTTCCCTTTCCAAAACAAGGAGAAGGACCGTGTGTTGATCTTTTCCTCTTGGGAGGAGTTGGCGATCGTCTAGACCGCCGTCTTCGTGGAGCCACATCTTCAAAGGAACTTAAATTTTCATTGCTTTCCTCTTTGGATTCATCCTCTCGTATCGGAAAGAGTCTTCTTTTGGGGATCTCTTCAAGAGGCCCCCTAAGCTTTCTCTCCTCTTGGAGAGGAATGGAAATCCCATAAGCACGAAGTTGTTGAGTAACTTCGGCTTACTAAGCAGGGTTGCCCATAGCTTGCTGCAACCTAGTAACAAGATAATTGACAAACATGGAGGCATCATCATTAGCACCTTCATGTGCAAAATCAAAGCTATCAATGTTAATTCTACTCTCTTGGTTATTCTCAACCATGTTAACAAAATTTGTGTACGTACTTAGTTTATGTTTTGGCAATTCAAAATCTTAGTTTCCACTCCTCTTAGCCTTTGAAAACCGGCTCATAAGTATCTACACCCACGGCTCGAAGTGGTTAATTATAGAGAGTAGTGGAGTAGGTCTAACATAGCAGAGTTGTCAAGGGCTAGCTCCTTTCGGACTTCTTATGGCTCAATAATGGTAAAGCCATAGGCAAGTCTAAAAAGACTCCATTATTAAGTCCAAATCTCCCGAGGTGTGCACCATATCCCACATAGTGGACTCAACAAAACCGATAATAGATCCAGCTCCACTTACCCTAATATGATTAACAAAATCAACCATTTATAGGCTACATAAGGACCTCTCTTCTTAAGCAACAAAAGAGAAACCAAATGCTCTAATACCAATGTAATGGAATTGGCCTATTAACTTGAGAGTAGCAGAAATTAGAGAGAGTACTTTTGAGAAATTACTTTGTGAGCATAGCGGGTGAACATAATTGAAGTTAGCAACATAAACATAGCATTTAGTTAACTTGGCATGAACAACACTTTTGCAAGAGAGAGAATTTGGAGAACATAACAACAATTGAGGACCGGATTTATGTGGAGCCGGTCTTCCCTCCAATAGGCATTTGTATTATGATTCTCCCATCAAGAGAGACTTGTTACAATACAATATTGGTGTTCCTTGTGACCTAGGTGATGCAATGAAGATGGAAAGCTTCAGGCATCACGAGCATAACATAAACTTTGTGGAAAGCATTAACTATCCCAAGCCTCAGTCCCAAGACCTCAAGCACCTTTGAAGGTGGAGAGAGCTAGCAAGGACTGAGGGTAGGGAAGAGGAAGAAGAAACATTTCATAGGAGAAAGAATTAGTTCCTCACTTATCATCACTCTTCTTGCTAGCATACATAATAGCATAGTAATGAAGATGGAGAAGATGGCAAGCTTAAGCATTGAAGCATGGATCTTGGTTGGATTTGCACTCCATAGCCAAGAGTGTTGGTGTAGACTCTCAACCTCTCCTTGATTAGAGAAGGAGAGGGATCTCTTGCACTTTGCACAATGCACCATGAGAGTGTGTGTGAGTGTGCGTGGAAGAGTATACCCCCTAAGCAGGCCCCCTACTTGCTTTGGTCGACCCCCCCTTGTAGTTCATGCTTGAAGCTCATTGGACCCCTCCAGGCCTAGCCAATCATAAGCAAGAGTCATACCAAGCAACAAGGGTAGCCATGGGACAAGTGTCCCCCTTTCCCCTTTGAGAGAGAGGGCTTGATAAATGCAAAAACAATTGATTAATTCCACTAAACTATCATTGGACCCCTTGGAAGGCCAACCAATAGGCTTTAGGCACACTATGAGGGTAACCTAGCTAGGGGCTTGATATGTGTCCTACTTTCCTCTTGGACAAGGGGTGCCCTTTGGGAGAGAAAGTGGTCAAGCAACCACCCCCCCTTCTTGCATGGCTTGCCCCCTCCTTGTAGGGATTCATTTTGACTTTTGTGCCACCTCAAGCCCCTCAACCTTGGGCCTAGTTCTCACCACAAGCTTGGCCCTTAAGCCCCTCAAGCTTGGGCTGGGTTCTCACCTCAAGTACAACCCTAGTCTCTCAAGCATGACAAGCACCTCAAGCATCTCAATCATCAAGCACCTCAAGCACCTCAAGCACCTCAGTCATCAGGCATGACAAGCACCTCAAGCTTGGGTCGGGTTCCCACCTCAGCACAACCCTAGCTTACCTAAGGTCAAAGGACTTTTAATACTAACTATTAGAGGTCTTCGATGAAGCTAACCCTGAGGTATTTATGCTCCATTGGTTAGCCTTGCTCTTTGATAGACCATCTCTCATTTGGGCCCCTTTACCATTGGCCCCGTGTTGAGATACACCTATAAGCACATGTCTATATCCTAACCCTTGTTCGCATTTATTCTCCCACATTAAATGATTATTTAATATGAGAAAATCATATTAAACTAACATGTCTATATCCTAACCCTTGTTCCCATTTATTCTCCCACATTAAATGGTTAGTTTAATATGAGAAAATCATTTGGGTTGGTTGGATATTAGATTTTATGACAGAATATGTTTTCTGGCTTCTACATAGGAAGGGGAATTAAGCGTGACCTCACTACTAATTATACCTCGGCTCAAAACGATGTTATTGAGAGAATGAATAGGTTGATTCAAGGGAGACTCATGTCTATGCTATCACAAGAAAGACTAACACAAGGTTTTTGGGTAGAAGCGCTTTACACAATGGTTTATTTGATCAATAGATCACCACATGCATCATTGCAATTTTGTGTGCCTAAGTAGTTGTGGTTTGGATATAACATGTCAAATGACAATTTCAAGACATTTGGTTATGAAGCTTATGCACATGTACCAGAGGAACTTCGTCCTAAGCTAGATCCCAAAATCTCAAAAATGCATCTTCATTGGCTATGGATTGGATGGTCATTTTGGATATCGTTTGTGGGACTCAGAGAGTCGATTCGTTATATGTAGCACTAATGTTGTCTTCAATGATACTAAGATGACATATAGCCACTAAAAGAGGTTGAATTTCAAAAGGTTACATTCTCCGATGTATCTTCTCCTATGCAGACAACTCAAGAGCTTATTGTAAGTGAGCGCTCCAAGTGATATAGCTACTAGGTAGGGTAGTACTAGTTAGCAGAGGTGATCTGAAAGAGCCTCACATCCGCCAGAGCGGTCCGTTCTTGGCTTGTATTTTGTGTTGCTGATAGATAGCGGTGAGTCTTCTTGTTACAAAGAGGCCATGCTAGCCAAGGATAAGACCCATTGGGGACTTGTGATGAAAAGTGAGTTGTATAGCATTAAAAAGAACAAAATTTGGATCTGGTTACATTCCCAAAAGTTAAGAAAGAATTTCCTTGTAAATGGGTCTACAAATGGAAGTTTGCATCCAATACAAAGCTCTATTAGTAGCTAAGGGATTCAAGCAAGAGGTTGGCATATATTTTGATGAAATATTTTCTCTAGTGGCCAAAATGGTGACATTGAGATTGTTGCTTGGACTAGTTTCTATAGAGGGCCTAGAGCTAGTTCAAATGGATGCAATAATAGCTTTCTTACACAGTGATCTCGATGAGGCCATTTCTATGCAGCAACATGAAGGATTTATGTAGAAAGGCAAGGAACATTTGGTGTGCATACTGAAAAAGAGTCTTTATGGTCTAAAGCAAGCATTGAGGTAGTGGTATCATAAGTTTGATACTTTTATGTGATCCCAAGGATTTATGCACAACACTTAGGATCCACGTCTTTATTTGAAACCACAGCATCATGTACAACTTATTGTGACATGCTCATTGTTGGTCATTCTAAAAAGGAAGTTGCTGACCTAAAGCAGAAGCTACATAGTTAGTTTAACATGAAAGATTTGGGTGATGCTAGTCATATTTTGGGTATGCGCATTACTCTAGATCTTAAGAACAGACGTGTCTCCGAAAAAGTATGTGCAACAAGTGCTTGAGCGTCAATATGAAAAAGGAGGAGTCATTGAGTACTCTGTTGCTTACCTATGTGAAACTACTCAATAAGAATGATTGTGTTGTGGGAGCGACTCACACACCCATGAAGTGCATGCAAACACTACCTAGATCAACATAATGTCAATCGAGGACACAGATGACACGATAGGCACACGGAGGAAATCTCCTTAGCTTGTCAGGCTGAGACCATCCTACACATACAACACTCTGGAAGGCCAACTAAACCACAATCAAGAACCTCACTGCTCTCAACTACACCACCTAGCCACATACACACATACGGAAGGTAACTCACCTAATCATGCCAGATTCGTACGAAACTTAAGGAACACCATCCCCTCACTAGGATACACCTGTCCCTACGCTCCTACACTCAAAACCCTCACTCTAAACCCATCTATGGAAAACACGTAGGATGACAGAGCAGAATTTTGAAAGTTCCCAAAACTGAAATTTATGAGTACCTATGCGTAGCTTATGTCGCCACGATTCTATAGACTACTAGCACACAGAAAACAGACATCGTTTGATACACTTACGGCCATAAATAGCTCGTAAATGCGTCGGCGTGTGCGCTTCGTCTCGCGTGGAATGCTTGGCGTTGTCGCCAGCTCTCCTCGAGCCTACAACAATGGTGCAGTCGGATCTCCAATGTGTTGAGCGAGCAAGCCGGGCGTAGCGAGAGGATAAAGCTCACGCTCACTCTCTTTCTCTCTCACACACAGTAGACGGCGGCGCTAAAGTTTAGATTATGATTAAAGTCTTCTTTACAAAATGACCTAGGTACCTTATATACTAAGGCTACCTTAGGTTTAACCAAAAATGGGGTTGAAAGAGTCAAATGGCTTTGTATTTACAATCTGGAAGTGCCATTGCGCCCCGGCTTCTGAAACTAGAATAACTACTCATTACAAATGATGTTTATAGCCATAATCCGCAGCATTTTATAACTCGCAAAAGATAAGACTTTGGTACGAAACTTGAGTTATGTTGTGTTGTTGACCCAGCGGTCAACAGATTGTCCCAAAGTTGATGAATAAAAATCCGTGTCGGCTAAGGTTCCTTATGCTTCGGCTTGTGGCAGTCTCATGTATGCCATGGTGACTACGGTACCTAACTTTGCGTTTGTGGTGGGAGTTGTCAGTAGTTTTATGTCCAATCCTAAAAGGAAGCATTGGGATGCTATCAAATTGACTCTCAAATACTTGAGTGGTACAACAGATAGAAAATTATGCTATGGTCATGGAGAGTTATTCATCAAGGGATATGTTGACAATGATTATGCAAGATGTGTTGACAATCGTAAATCAATGGCTGGTTGGATCTACACTTTTGCTAGTTTTGCTATTTCTTGGAGATCCGTTCTTCAAGACTGTACATCAATTTCCACTACAGATGCAGAGTATGTCGCTTTGAGTGAAGCATCCAAAGAATCTATATGGTTTACTCGTCTAGTGGGAGATCTTGGACTAGAGTAGAATATACTAGTTCTTCATTGTGATAGTCAGAGTGCTATTGCCTTGGCTAAGAAGCCAATGTTTCAGGCAAGAACAAAACACATTGTTGTGCATTATTAGTTCGGTCTGATTGCGTGGCAAACAAGAATCTTGACTTGGTGAAGATACATATATTAGAGAACGCAACAGATGCACTCACTAAGAATCTCTCCAGCCATCAATTTCAACATTGTTTTTAGTTGATGGGCATTGGGTGAAGATGCGGTAGTCTTCACTAATTGTACAGGTTGTATAATTTTATGGCCTCCCACATTGGTCATCAAGTGGGAGAATGTTGGGTTGTTGACCATGTAGGTCGGGGGCCCACTACCCATCACTAACTTATGATCGCTAACCTTTATCGTTGCTCATCGTTAGTCAAGTCTTTGTGTGCCATACAAAAATTGCAAACGCCAAGATGATGAGGGCGCGCTGCAAGCAAATTTTAGCACATTCTTGAAGTTCAAGCATAAAACAGAGAGCGCTAAAATTCTTGTTTGTTTTTTTATAGTAGATAGAAAAAATGGGCCAATCAACAGAAGGGGAAATCACTTGCTTCTTTGCAGAGCATATTACATATTATACCTTTCAAGTACCGAGGATGATGCGAGAGAGAGAGAGAGAGAGAGAGAGAGAGAGAGAGAGAGAGAGAGAGAGAGAGAGAGAGAGAGAGAGAGAGAGAGAGAGAGAGAGAGAGAGAGAGAGGATGCGTCCCTATGTCTTCAAATAGCTTCTGGCCCAACGACCCCCTGTTGGCTGCTTGCCCCAATATTGCCGCTCAGTAGGAGCCTCCATGTGCCAAACAAGTTTTGCAAACACCAAAAAGATCACAAGGAAGAAAGAAGGTATGCTTGAAAACATGCTTAATTTCTAAAGCATATCACCCAACTTGGGTTGCACGCATATGCATGCATGGATGTGTGTGTGCACTTGCACAAACACACACACACAAGAGGTCACCTCCTTGAGCTCCAAAGTGTCGGATCCATGTAGCAGGGAGGGAAAGAGGAGGGAAGACAAAATCCTAGCCTTTCATTTGTCAATGATAAGGCCTTGATAACTGCACCGCCACCAACATTGGATACCTCCAGCTTTGCAAAAGCTCCCTGAACCCACCATTTTTTATAGGCCTTCTTCACCTATTGATTGTGGATGCACCCACTACTTCTACTCATGAGCCCAACACTTTCACTCATCTATTCTACTCTATTATGGGAGGCGACATTTCAGCCAGTCCACGTGGCTGCAAGTGGGCACCAACGTGATGGTGAGAGTGGACGTGAACTACTCTAGCCAGAGCTTGGAGGGGATGGGAGGCGAACAGGCGGAGGCAGACAAAGAGAGAGAGAGAGAGAGAGAGAGAGAGAGAGAGAGAGAGAGAGAGAGAGAGAGAGAGAGAGAGAGAGAGAGAGAGAGAGAGAGAGAGAGATGGGTTCACCATCAATATTGGTGCAAAATAATAAGAAAACCTCTGCAATCAAGACACTCTTCACAAGCCAGTGCCCAAAATTCACTTTGAGGTCTCGATCAGCTGATATACTTTCATAATTGATGCTATTCTACTCTATTATGGGAGGCAACATTCCGGCCAGTCCACGTGGCTGCAAGCGGCACCAACGCAATGGTAAAGGTTGAACGTGAGCTACTCTAGCCGGAGCTTGGAGGGGATGCGAGGCAAACAAACGGAGGCAGTCAAAGAGGCAGAGAGAGAGATAGATAGATAGATAGATAGTTCTATTATCGTCCTTGGAGGTCAAATATGACCTATGGGACCAAATGAACATGTCACGTGGTGTGAGTGGAGTTCATAAGTGACTCTCGATGCTCAAAAATGGCTGAAATGAGCGTCGCAATAGAGAGTCCACATCGTGGTTGGGAGAGGAAGGTATGTAGGGAGAGATCATGGCTGAATATATGGGGAAAAGAGGACCTAATGTGGTCAAAAGCTAAGCACTCAAGTAGTGTGTGGTACTCACTCTCTCGCACTTGACGAGGGCATAAGGTGCAAAGTTGATGACACTCCTCGCCAGTGCCCCAACGTCCTGTCTCGCAGTGTAGAGAATGGGAGCTAAGACGAATGGAGGCAATGGTGCTGATCGCACTCAACGGGATGGGCTCAAGGATGTAGGAATGGGTTCGGTTACCTCGTTCCGAGAAGAAGAGAGATTTGTAGTTTGGGGCAATGTGTGTGGTGTAATGGCTGAAGCGAGAACCTCCGGATTTCTCCCAAGCCGTGATACATTGGCGTTGTAAGAAGGCCTCATTAACTTGGGAGTCGATCGACGCATCCTTGACCAAGTGACATGCATCCCATCTTCCAAACCATTTCTTGATATCAAGCATCCACCCCGAACTTAGTATTTTGCTCTTGCATGTCTTTTGAACCATTTGACTTGCTTCATATGCGATTCTAGGAAGTCGATGCAAAGGGCTACGTTGTGTCTTATGCATGTACTCCACAACCCTTTGCATGCCCAAGACCTCAATGGGAAGCAATCCGGACTCAAGAAGTAAGAGCATGTAGGGTGCTTGTGTCTTGACTTGGAGAAAGTTGGTGAGAAAGCGCTTTTGGACATTCTCAAACTCTTTCCAAGTAGACTTCCCGATGCTTCCACCCCACACCTCCACTCCATAAAGAAGCACCGGTGTCACCAATGTGTCAAAGAGGTACTTTTTGAGAGCCCAACACTTGATCTCTCCTGCATTGCACATGTTCTCAAATGCATAATAGGCCCTCTTTCCGGCTTCCAAGCGACGCATTGCACAATCCTTCCATTTATGATTGGATGGAACCTCAAGGCCAAGGTACTTGAAGTGATCTACCACTTCAAGTTTCTCATTGTTATATACAATGCATGGATTTTCATCATTGAGGGTCTTTACAAGCATAACCTTGGTTTTGGATCCATTCACGATCAGCCCGCTATGTAGGCAAAAGCGTTCCAAGACACTCATAAGCTTTTGTGCATCTTCTAAGGTATGTGCCAAGAGCACTACATCATCGGCATAAAGCAAAAGCATGATCACCGCATTTCCAATCTTAACCTCTTCTATGCCTTCTTGTTGCATAAAGTCAAGAACCATGCATTCCAATTCATCAATGAGTAGCCCAAAGAGGGTTGGGAAAAGTGGGCATCCTTGTTTGACACCAATAGTGCTTGCAAAAAATTCTGAAATTCCATCTCCCAGACGTAATCGACATATCACTTTTTGGTAGATGTGAAAGACTGCATGCATAAATTCTCTCGGCACTTGAAGGCTTTGCATACGTCTCCAAAGATTTCCTCGTGGTACCATGTCAAAAGCTTTCTTGAAATCCACAAAGCAACAATACAACTTTTTTCCTTTCAATCGAGACGCTTCCATAAGAACTCGAAGAGTGACAAGGTGATCAATAGTGCTATGATGCTTTCGAAAACCTGCTTGGCCAAGTGCACGTTTGCCATTCTTTTCAGCCCATTCACTTATCTTCATATCCATGATACATCCAAATAACTTTGCCATTAAAGAACCAACCATTATAGTGCGATAGTTGTTCACATTGTTTACATCTCCTCCTTTGTGCAAAGGTTTGATCCAATTTGCACTCCAATCATGAGGCATGCCATACTGAAGTGCAAGGTTAAACATATCGCATATCCAATATCATGTTTTCTTGCTTGTCCATTTAATCATTTCAGCCTTGACACCTTGAAGGTCACCTGCCTTACGAGTAGCAAGTTTCTCAAGCGCGCGGCATACATCTTCAATGGTAAAGAAGGGAGACATAAACGGAAGGGAGCTACAACACTCCATCTTATCAACATTGGGTTGCTCATAGAGATTCTTACAATGCATATACATATCCTCAAGAGTCAAGTCACCAAAGCTCTCAATGCGCTTGCCTTTTAGATTTTGCCAAAACTTGCCACATGCATGTGCTTTCTCTTGTGCTAAAAGAAGTTGTTTTTCGACTTCCGACCTTCTCCTCTTCTTTTGAACATTCCAAGTAAACTTCCAAGTGTGTGAACATTCCAAGTAAACTTCCTTGTCTTTGATTGCATCCAATCTTAGCAAGTGTTTTCGGGCTTGACTACATTCCATGTCAAACCATTTCTTCTTGGTGCTACCCTTCTTAGACCTTTTGCAAGACATGTGTTTCACCGAAAAGCATTCCTTCGCACAAGAGAAAATTACTTCTTTGAAAACTTTCCACTTGCATTCTAATGTTGGGCTCTCTTGATGCTCTATCATGCTTAACATTTGGTCCACCATATCAGCATATATAAGTGCTCGTTTGAAGTCTAGACGTAGGTACAAATGATTCACATCATGATTGGAGGCTACATGCTCGGGCCGTTTACCACACTTGAGGTCAATACATAACATCCTATGATCCGATTCCGGATTCCATTCACCAAGTGTAAAGCTTTGTATGCATTCTAGAGTGGCTTCCGAGAACAACATATAGTCAATCACGCTAGCACCGTTGTGCTTTCTACATGTAAAGTCATTGGTGCCTTGCCATAGAGATACACCATTTGCAATGAGCATTCCGGTACTATTGCACATATGTAGAAGTGACTTTCCATAGAGAGAGAGAGAGAGAGAGAGAGAGAGAGAGAGAGAGAGAGAGAGAATTAGATTACTTGGCCACTTTGGTCGTCATCCACGTCGTCGTATCATATACGACTGCTCGAGCAGGGCCAAGTAATCTACCTCTCTCTCTCTCTCTCTCTTTCACACACACACACACACACACACACACACACACACACACACACACACACACACCCCTTGAGCAAGCACCTCCTTATATTGATCATTCGAGGGAGTACAACTGACTAGGAACTATCTTGACACATCCTCTCCTTAGGTTCACACCCGGGCATGCCCGACCACATACCACAATATATATGCTATTTTCGTGAAATTCCAAGCCCTTGCACGTCTCCTCAACCAATGTGGTGTGCCCATCAATGAGGGAGAGAATGAGACTAAACCGAGTGTGTCTTGCCCTTGAGCAAGCACCTCCTTATATTGATCATGCGAGGGAGTACAATTGACTAGGAACTATCTTGACACATCCTCTCCTTAGGTTCACACCCGAGCATGCCCACGGGCATGCCCGACCACACACCACAATATATATGCAATTTTCGTGAAATTCCAAGCCTCTCCCTCTCCTAGGCCTCTTACAAAAACATATAAGCCAACCCGGGCCTCTGCCCTAAGTAGTAAGCACTATATGATGATATAGCGACTAAGGCTGCTTACACACTGCAGGTGGACAACCCATTTTTTTAATGCTAGACCAATAGCATTGCACGCCATCGAAGAAGCCCTTACACACTGAGTGCTGGACATCGCGCACATGAGCTGAGTCATCTGCCAACGCATGCCCATGCTTCGAACGAAATCGGGCAGCCAGCCATAGCTGTCCAAGGATGGGCATGCATGATGAGGACCAATCATTTGCAAGAACCCCTTTCCCGCTTATCGCATTCACGATTTTCTGCAACCTGCACATCATTTGAAAAGGAGATGAGAGCGCTTTGTTTTGCATCCTGCAAGAAGCACTGAGAGAGCCTTTGCCTCTCACCATTACTTGCTCTTCATCTCTACACCCCTGGCAGTCCATGTATAAGTTTATTTGGTGCATTTTATCTACTCCTGCTTGAGCTGAACAAAAGAAATCATGTTTACTTATGTCGGGCTTCGTTTAATAAGGTTGCTTCTCTTGTGCTTAGCCTAAGTTTAGAAGATATTGTTTTCAGAGGTTTGCTAAGAATCCTCAATGATCGGCAACTGTTGAGCTTTAGCAGTTATTCACCGCAGGTCGATGTGATTGTAGACATTAAGCTCAATGAGCATATTTGTCATCGACATAGCTCCCCATGCGTCCTGGCTATAGAGTTGTGCGATTGTGATCTAGTTTTGTTGCATGATTAAGCGTTTCCGACATGTTGGTTGCGATTCAGCTTGTACACATCGATGGATGTAGAGTAGTTGAATTTTTGCATGATGCCTTGTACCTTGGCTTGAGCTAAAACCGACTAGCATTTTCGTAAGAGTCGACAAATCTGATGTGATTTCTAGTCCATACATATTTTTGCTTACAAGAAGTTGAAAATGCTTTGCTAAGTTATTTGTGGTGCCAAAAAATCTCTAAACTGTTGTTCATCGGCCTTATATTGTTTTCTTAGGAAATGGATTCACAAAGTCCTTCTAGTTACTCCCAAGCGTGTCAGGATTGTGAGTTCACTCCCCTATTGTCCCAGTATTATCAAAGCCCATACTCTCCTTCACTTGGTCAAGGCAGCTTTCCCATCTCCCCTTTTGGAGGATCTCCATTTGGCTTCAGGCCATTTCATCCACCCATACGACCAGCGACTCAACACATCGCAAAACGGAGTCCTTTTCCTTCTCCTCCGCAGGCTGACACAACAACAATAACAATGGAGGGAGATACCAACAAGGGCATAAATGGGGACGAAGGTAGGCTACCCAAATTGCCGGCCAAGTGAAGGATTCAAGCAGTAACAAGCGAAGTGGTACCAATGATGAACACTACAAGCCATGGAGGGAAAGGAAGAAAGAAGAATCAAGCCAGCATGGCTAGTCCAGATGAGGGCAGCAAAGACAAGAAGGGAGAGAGAACTGGAAGGATGCTTGGGTTGTGCAACTCATTCACATTCGTGGCACTATGCATGATGACTTTGGGAAACCTCCCAAACAGGGTGTAGATATTTAGTCAAAGGTTGCGACATAGCTTGCTTCGCTTTTTCCAGAATGTGACAAAGATGGCCAAGCTTGCAACAAAAAATGGGGATGCGTTTACGATGCATATAAGAAAGACAAAGCTCACAATTCTATATCGGGTAATGATCGTAGGATAACCTGTGATTGGTACAATATAGTGGATGAGTACATGCATAACAGAGAGAATGTAGTCAGCGAGTCTCATGCTTCGGCACTTGGCGACTCCAACAACATTGATCAGCAGGATTCAGTGAGTCCCTCACAGGCACAGACAACAGAGGACGTAGGAGAAGGTGCATCATCACTTGCAAAAGAAAGAGTCTTAGGCCCTGCTCGAGACCAGAGCCAACGAAAGGACAAAAAAATAGAGGACTCCCTTGTTGATATGGCAAATTCCACCAAGATCATGGTAGCTCAACAAAAGGAATCAGAAGCAGTTCGCAAGGCCGAGCAGGCTGAGAAGCTTAAACTTTTGGGATCTCTCAATAATGCATTTGCTGGATTCTTGGATGTATTGAAAAATTTCAAAAAAGATTGATGAAATGATCCCTTTGTCGCGATGCTTTGAGCAATGACGTATTTTGATATTTAATGCTGTGACATGTGACATATTTTTTTGGTTTTTCTTCTACGTCTCGAGCTTTGTTGTCTCTATTTGTTGTTCATTAATCCAAATAATCATATGTATCAATGTCTTCTTTTGGTTGAGTTCAAAAAGTGATATATACTTCTGTCACACGCTATGGAGGATGAGCTGGTGGTTCTTGCTTGCTTCTTTGCATTAATTATTGGTGCAATCGCATCTCTAGAGCTTGTAGAATATGATGATCCTGGCATGGTTGACTACATGTACCAAGTTCATGTTCTTACTTGTTTCATTGGTCGAGTAATCCCAGCCAGAGCAGCGCGCACAGGGAGGAGAAGGCATGAGCATAGAGCATGTTGGGCATATCCCCGGTCACACACATTCATGGAGCAGTGCTTGAATGGTAGCTACTCCGACAAGATGTTCAAGAGCAGGCTTCGAGTAAGCAGAGACACCTTCAATTTCTTGACAGCATGGTTAGCTCCAAAGATGCGTCGCTCTGACACAAATTGTCGCAAGGCAATCATCATTGAGAAAAGAGCATGTGTAGCTTTACATCCTTGGCTTTAGGGGCGAGTCTCCAAATTATTGCAGACATGTACTCAATCTCCACAGTCGCAGTACAAGAGATTGTCATCCAATTTTGCGATGCAGTGTCCTTCCAGTCTGCATGATCTTTTTGTCAAATGGCCTTCGAATGACAGGATGCAAAGCCTTGCCAAGGATTTTGAGGCAATCCACGGTATTCCTTTTGTGATAGGTGCAGTAGATGGTAGCCATGTGCCAATCATTGCACCTCGAGCCCATCATGAGGACTACTTCAACAGAAAGGGCTTCCACTCAATTATCTTGCAGATGATAGTGGCCGCAAATTGCGTTGTTTGGGATTACGACATAAGGTGGGCAGGGTCCATGCATGATTGGAATGTATTTCAACGCAGTCAGGTAAGTCAAAAATGTGAAGCAGGTTGCCTAGGCAATTATTGTCTCTTGGGGGATTGTGCGTATCCAGCAAGATTCTGGATGCTTCCACCTTTTAAAGGTAGTAAAGACGGCTTATCTTCTGAGCGGTACTTTTGGAACTACATCCGATCTAGTTCGAGAATGCCTGTGGAGCGCATTTTTGGAATGCTCAAAGCTCGGTTCAGAATCCTTCTAAAGCGTTGTGACATGCTTTTGCAGAATGTGCCGAAGATGATCCGAACATGCTTGGTCCTCCATAACATGTGTATTGTTCCCGCATATTCATTTGATGAAGGGTGGATTCGAGAAGCCCAGTGTGAGCTACAATGGGCCCAAGCTCAATTGGATGCCACAAGCTTGGATACAACAGTTCGTAGCGGATTAAATGACGCTCTTGCAGAAGTCTCTTGCTTGATGGACTCCGACTCTTCACAAGCAGTAGAGAGGGCACAAAATGGAGGCAATGTTTCTTCCGATGTTGTTGTCAATGGGGCACATAGGCGAGATAATATTGCTAGAGTGATGTTTAAGGAGAGAGAGCGAAGAAATGCTATTGTGGTTTTTGGAGACAATGATTCTGCTAATGAGAGTTTTGAGAGCGAGTAGCTCAATTATCTTTTATGTATTGGAGAGTCGAGGCTTGATTTGTATTGGAGAGTAATTGCTTGATAATGCTATTGTTAATGCACTTCTGTTACTTAGGATCCCATCTCAAGCAATCAAGGTTGTGCTGCAGGTCATCAAGTACAAATCCTTGTACTACTGTTTTGCAAGGTTATGTCTTCACTCATGATTTGTTGTTAATGCATTAGAGAATCATTTCGATGAGTCGAATGTACAATTTTTATTTGGCAGGTCGTTAAGTACAAATCAATGTCTTGTAGGTCTTGCAGTGGTTGTCTTGCTGGTCGTGAATGAACAATCAATTTGTCTTGTAGGTCGAATGTACGATTTTGTGTTGTGCATGGTTTAGTCTCTATGGTTTGCTGGTGTTTTGATTCGTTCTAGTCTTCAAAGCGTATTCTTGTTTTGCAACAAGAGTCTTGTCAGACTGGCGGAGCACTTTTTAACGCAGTCGTATGTCTTGTTGTTGGAGCTGATAGCTAATTTGTTGCTGCGCGTACTGATAACTTTCGGTTGATAGCTGATCTAGCTGATGCGTGAAAAAAATGCTTGGTTTTGCTGTTGCGCATAACAGATTTATATTTTTTATTATATAATTTCAGTGCTCAAACTTGTGTCTGTAAACACCAGTGCCCAATATTGGGTGGACAAGTTTTTTAAGAGCTGCTCAATGTTGGCCAGGCGCTGGGCACCCTAAGAGGCCATTTCCTGCACAGAAAATCTAAAACTTGTCAGTTCACCAGGAAGTTGGTGCCTACGGCGAACAGGTAAGCCCGACATTTTTTGCGTTTCTGGCTCATGTTCTCCCGGTTCTCTTCCGGCGCGTCAAGCCTGTCTCTGCGTCTTCTCCGTCAACAAGCTATCTACTCATGCGTCCATGGGCCTCATATACGGCAGCAAGTGCTGTTTTAAGACTGCCCTTAAGAGCTGAGAGAGAGGGCCGAAAAACCCAGCTCGGAGATGCTGCTCTGAAGTACTTTCTGCGCTCCTTCACTGATGGACGGAAAACACACCACAGCGATACATTCAAATGGCAGGTTCCATCACCATGGCAAGCGGATTGCAGAGAAACTCACTTCAGGGAGGGTGAGGGGAAACTTACTCAAAGCAAGAAACTGGATGTTGGGCCAGGGAATATCCCGACGAAGTGGTGTGTGCAGTACGACAATGTTAAAGAGGAGGGCGCGGCATACAGGTTCCAAGGGTTCTTTCCTAGACGTCCTGGTTGGTACTCTTCAAGCCAAGGCATCGCAATGAAGGCGACTGACACTGATACTAATGAAGAGTGTGGCACAGAGACAAGTGAGAAAGTCAAGGTAATCACAAGAGAGTCTGAAGCATTTGCAGAGGTTCATAGCGTGCGTGTCAAGCGGACATTGACAGGGAAGTTTCTGGTCCATTTGCAAAAGAAGATCGACATTTTGTACTCAGCGGCAGCTCCAGTGATTCATGTGAAAAGTCTGCTAAGGAAAAGGGCTTTTCTTTCTGCCTCTCCAGAGAAGCTGGTGGCAGTGATCGAGGTTTTGACAGAGTTCTTTGAATCCAAAAGCATAGCCTTTCATGTGCTCGAGGCGAATGCTGGAATTCTTGAACAACCATTGGCGATGTCAAAACAGAGAATGCATGTTTTCTCGCAGTTTGAAGTAGGCAGAAGAGCATGTATCAAAATTGGTACTACAGGTATGTGGACACTATGTGCACAAAAGTTTGAGGAGAGGCTTAACTTCTTGAAAGAACTAGGTTTGGATGCACAAGCTAGGACCAGAGTCATATGTAGATTCCCTCTGCTGTTCTGCTCCTCTATAAGCAAAATGACGGCCACTGTTAAATTTCTTGAAAGTGCAGGCATTTGTGGCCCAACTCTTTTGAAGCTTCTAGAGGCTCGCCCCTCAATAGTCCGTTCATCAGTTCACAAAGACTTAGAAGTGAGGCTCAAGCTTTTCCAGGATTGGGGTTTTTCTGCCAACGAGGTAATCCGTTCTTTACAGCAGGTTCCTCAGCACAATATTGAACACATAGAGTCACAGTTTAAGCTTTTGAGGGATCAAGGATTATCCCATGAAAATGCCTCCTCAATAATCAGGAGGCAGCCCAGTGTTCTTGCTAGCACAACCAAAGATCTCAAAGCCAAGTTGGATTTTTTGTGCCAAGTGAATCGGTACATCTCGGAAGTTTTTAAGTACCCTAGATACTTTGCCTTCAGTTTGGAGTACCGTATCATTCCACGATTGAGAGTTCTGGAGGCTGTAAGCTTGAGCAAAAAGCCGTTTTTGTCTGCTATGTTAGCAAGCCGGGCCTCAATTTTCAAGAAGCGGTTCAATATTCCTGAATTTATGGAGTGCATTTGAAAAAATTTGGGGATTGTACAAGGATATTGATCCATAGCAGATGCCCTGCTTGCTTTTTGGGTAGGTTGCTTTGGTTTGTTGACTTCATCGATGCTTATCTTCATTCCATGTGCATTGTGACCTTCATATCAATAATGCTTGAGTGACATAGTCCTTCCTTCCACGGCAGGATTACATGCACTATATGCATGGGTTCCTGCTGGACAACGAGGGCTCTCATCATTCGACACATGGATTGCCTGGATGACTTCTCCTACATTATCACTGGCATGAGGTAGTGGATACAAGGATGATTGCCAGTGGTACTACAGCTGGAAATGTAGGAGGCTGTATTGTGTTTTCACACCTAGTTCTTTCAGAATTTGGTAAGATTGCCAAGATCTAAATGTGCAATACTGAGGATGCAGGGCATGCTTGGCAAATGGAGGTGGAGAAGCATAGGGAGCAGGCCGTAGCAAGATGGTTATCTCCTTCACAGCAAGCTGCGATGGGTGAGGTCATACCTCTCTGAAGATTGTCGATGTCAATGTACTTACTCATCATTTGGTTCACATAAAGACTGATGACTCGTCTCAGATCCTTGGAAGCTGGTATTTGTTGTGAGATTTATTTTGTTGGCTTTGTAGACTCTATGCAAGGTAGAGGATGCCCTGCATGCCTGCACCCATGACCTCTTATGTCAAAATAAGATTGATGGCTCACACACTCCTCCTGACCAACCCCCTATATATAGGCCATCCATGCATGCCATCAGGACTCTTTAGTCCCGGAGCTGCACTCCCTAGGTCCCCTGTCCTCGTAGGCTTGCACACTGGCAGGAATTATTTTAAATTTACTTAGTGCCCTCGTTTGTGCATTTTTAGTAGGCAGCCAATTAAGATACTTACATTCCTATAAGCTTTCATTTATTGTAGGGCCTTCTCCTTTGTTAATTTGGTTATGCCGTCTCTTTTCGTGTTCCTTGGATTTTCAAGTGAAGTAATTTCATTAAGACATGGCTTGAGTGAGCCGATGCAAGTGATGCCCAGGGTTCTCAACTTTTTTTTTGGTAGGAAAAGGTGAACCTACCGATAAACCCTTCTAGCCTTTTCGTGTACATCTTGCACAATTCACAAGAAATTATGTCGACCTTTAGGCTACTTTGAGTGATGATCTTCGAATTCTTTTTAGTCAAGGTCCTCTTGAGTTTGGACAGTGAAGGTTGTTATGTGACTTGGCCTTTTTAGGAGGTTTCTTTGTTTAGGCTTATATTCTCTCTCATTATGCTTGCCTACGGAGTTTGGGGATGCCCACCCAAGGAGGGGTTACCTCTCCCTCCCTTACATAACTACACCTCAGAGAGGTGCAATGGAGATCACAAACATTAACCAAATAACACCCCCCCCCCCCCCCCCCCCCCCCCCCCCCCCCCCGCGCGCGTGGGGCCCCATTGCCCGCGATGAGTTTGTGTATTAGAGATATATCCCATCAATCTAATCAAAAGGTATACTCCCTTGCACGTAGTGGGTACCTTATCTGCATTTCCCTCATGGGTGATCGATTTTGTATCATCAAATTTCAGAGCAAGGCTTTATAGGTCCACTTAATTGTCTAGGAAGTTTATTGCTTTATACGATTGCATTGTTCTATTTCATAGTTTTTATCCTCCACTTAACATTTTCCTGACATCAAATTTTGTTGACATTGAGGTTTTGACAACAAGGGTTCTCTTGGTCTGCTATAAGGTCAGTGATTTTGGTATCGTCTTGAAATATGATTTAGCACCTACCTTCAAGGGACTTAAGAAAGTTGACTTCGCAATTTAACTTTCTTGAGTAATGAGTTAATCCTAATAAGAGCCTACCTTCTTAATAAAAATCAGATTTGCATCTTGAATTGTCCAAAGGGGGTAGCATCTAAGCGTATTTTTTGATGTCATTCGTATTGTTATGTCTGATGCACTTCATGATGACAATTTTTCTCTCACTGATTTCAATTCTTTGGGCATTTGCAATCGACATACAAGCATGGGTCTTTGCGATGAGGATTGCAACATTTTTATTGTTGTATGAAAGTAGTAAGGACATTCCAATCGGTCTTTGCTTCATTCTTTTTTCTTTGTTTTGTGCAATTGTTGTGATGGTCTTTCTGTGATATTTTGGGCTTGCCCCAAAGGCGTGATGCCTTAGTGACGCCTCCCCTTTTTGCTAATGAAAAAAGGAGAGTTTTTTTCTCTTAAGTGCACAGAGATTTGATTGGTAAAAAAGTTAGTGGGCCCTCATTGTGGTACGAGCGTTGTCAAGAATATGATGAGGCAGTTGGCATGTGATTTGGACTTGGATAAGCTCGAGAGTTGGGAGATATGGAGGAGTGGTAGACTGACTCTAAGTCGAACACGTACTCATGGGAAAGAAAAACCAAAGCCAATTTACAAGAGGTGTCATAATAATCAATATCTAATTCTCTTAAATGAATTTTTCATGTTAAACTGATCATTTAATATGAAAGTACCAGGGAGAAAAGCTAGAATATTGGTTAAGCTAGTTGATCGGCCACAGTAGGGATCCAAAGGAGGGAAAATAGGGATCCAAAGGGAGGGCCATCTACAAAAGAGCTATGTGTAACAATGGGCTCAAAAGACCCTAAGGTTCAGCCCATTAAGACTTCCAAAATGCTAAGGTTCCAAAATTCAAAGGTTGTGTCCAAAGGTCAAACATTAGGGGAATTGGATGCTTTGTGTGTGTTCCAAAAAGTCTTTGTGAAGCCCTACATAGGAGGGGGTGAGCCCACGAATTAGGGGATGAGAGAGAAACACCCACACAAACTCACAAGCTTCATTTGTACACAAGGAGAAAGAGGGACACATGTCAGCTCCCTAGGCCAGATGTCCACAAGGTGTACTCAAATGTTATTGGATGGCCATGGAGGTGGACCAATGAGAATTAGGCTAGAGTAAATCTAGTTTAATTAATTTAAAAACACTTAATAAAAGAACCAATAAGAATAAACCTATCTAGAAGACTATTGGACAGTCTCCCAAGGGAACCCATGAGCATTCAGCAGCCCAATGGCTTGCCTGATTCCTATTGGCCAGGAGGCAAAGAGATCCAATGAGAGTTTAATTGCATTTATTAATTACCTAAAGCTCTTACAAAAGGGGAAAGGGAGACATATGTCAGAAGGCTATCACTTATGATGCTTAATTTTCATTGGCTGAGGTTGGGGAGGTCCAATAGGGTTGTAGCATGAGTAATTAGTAAGGGGGGTCGACCAAGAGAGAGAGGGGGCTGATTTTTGCAAGGCATTATCACACACACTCACACAATCTCATGTGTGAAGCAAAAAGGACTCCTTCTCAAGCTTTAATGGAAAGCTTACCACCTACTCCAAGCTTGTGAGAAGGGATGTCTACACCAATAACTCTTGGCTTTGTGATGCAAATCCAACTAAGAGCCAAGCTTCAATGCATGCTCATTTCCTCTACCATGCTAATTACTAATCTAAGCTATGCTAGTATGAGTGATTATGTGAGGAGATGTACATCTTTCTCGTAAGAACACTCCTTCCTCTCAATCTACTTTCATACCCCGCTAGCTCTCACCATCTTCGAAGGTGTGTGAGGTCTTGGGTCTGAGACCGTGAGGATATTGATGTGTTTGATAAGTGTTTTGCTTAGTACATAAAGTTTCCATCTTCGTTGCACTAGCTAGTATTGAAGGAACACGAAGAATTGTATTGTAAAATGTCTCTCTTGATGAGAGAAACCATAATACAAGGCCTTTTGGAGGGGGGACCGGCTCCATGCAAATCCGGTCCTCATCTGTTGTCAATTGCTTAATTTCTTTTTCTTTTGAAGTATTGTTCATGCTATCTAACTAGGTGTTATGCTTTTTGTTGCTCTCTCTACCCAAGCACTCTTGTTAATCTTATTAAGAATCTATTCTAATGAAATGCTCACTATGTTCATGCTATTTTTTGTTACACACAAGTTACTAGGCCATTAAATGTTACATTGGTATCAGAGCACAAGGTTTCTCTTTTCTTGCTCAAGAAGGGAGGTCCTCAAGCTAGCTATAAATGGTTGGCACTATTAATTGCATGTGAGTAAGTAGAATAGGGATTTTTCAGCCTTGTAGTGCGCCTGTCTTTGTGCAGTTAACAGGGCATCACCGTCGAGAGCTATGGTGTTAATAGTGGAGTCCTACGAGGCTTGACTATGACTTAACCACTATTGAGCTATTAGAAGCTTGACAGGAGCCGGTGCTGTTTTGGTGTTGAACGACTTGTTACCATATACATGTGGTAGTGATGTGTGTGAACACTAGGACCGCCCATGCATTTTTTCCCTCTTTAGAAGTTTTTTTTATCCGAGTATTGTATATACGCCCATCACTCTAGGGCTATCTACCTTTCCATTGCATACTAAGTAACACACTCTCTATTGTGTGCCTTGAGCTTCCTTCGTCTTCTCCAACTTGTGTGTGTTTCTCTACAACCCTAATTCCAACAATCGGTATCAGAGCAGGTTGCATTCTCTCGGGCTTAGTCGCAAGCTGCTCTAATACACGCCTGCTCACTTTCTTCGATTTCAGTGAGCTTTGGCGAGCGTTTGTAGATCGACAAATATGTCGGGCAAGCTCGTAGAGCTTGGTCTGCTCAGATTTTCGATTTGGGCTCATTTCGGTCTCCGTTTTCACTATAGGCAGGTCTGCACAGGCAATTTCGTCATTTTGTGCAGAATTTCTGTCAGTGCCGTTTTCTGCATAACAGATGCCTTATAGTCTTCTACGGTTTGTGCTATATAGCACGTGTTGTTCTCGCTCCGTTTCTCCTATTTTCGGGTAGTTTTCACATCAGGTGCAACATTTACAATGGTTGACAACAACAACACAGATGTGTTCAAGATGTTTGCTGTCGAGGACAGATTGGATGGAGACAATTACCCTATGTGGGCTTATATGATGCAACACGTTCTTGTGTCAAAGGGCGTCTGGAATATTGTGCAGGGCATTGATGTACGTCCTGGTTCTGAGGATGTAGGCGATGTTGAGGATGTTGCAGGTCTTGCTGCAAGGATTGCTGTTGTTAGAGTTGTTTTGTCTACAACAGAACAAGCTCGTTGGGATGTTAAGGATGCGCAGGCTCATGCATTGATTGCGTTGTCTGTGAAGCGCACTATTGTTTCTCACATCCGTTCAACAAAATCTGCAAAACAAGCTTGGGATATTTTGGTTGGTCTTTATGCAAGTCGCAATGAGGCTAAAATTGCTTTGCTGTGTAAAGAGCTGAAGTCGAAGATTATGCGTGAGGAAGATGATATGGACACTTTCCTTGCTAGTGTCAAGGATATCAATGAGCAACTTATTTCTGCAGGTGAAGTCATTTCAGACGGTTCCCTTGTGCAAACTGTTTTTGATGCCTTACCAGATTCTTACCAGACTTTTGCTAGTACTTGGAGACTTATGACCCAAGGAAATCCTGAAGTTGTCAAGTTTGATGCATTATGCACATTGCTGTTGCAAGAGTCACTTTCCAGAAAAAACAGGACTAGGCAGCGTGCAGTTGAACAGGCTTTTATTGCTTCTCAAAGAAAGGGTGGTAACAGCAATGCAACCACTTCTTATGGTTCTGCTGCGAGTGGCAAAACTTTTGTTCCTAATGCTTCTGTTGGCAACACTTCGTTTGACAATTCTGCTGATAAGGGCAAAAAGAAAATGCATTGCCATTATTGTAAAGCTAATGATCACTTGATCAAGTCGTGTCCTAAGTTGAAGGCCAAAGAGAAAGAGGGTGGTTCCACTGCAAATGCTGGTTCCACGACAAATGCAGCCATTGTTAAGTCTTTTGTGAAAGGAGACTGTAATGCTGATGTTGATGCAGAATGGGCTTTTAGCGCATAGTGCACTTACAACCCTGTTGTCCATGATGCATGCTTATCAGTTGCTGCAGATTCACATGTGTGGTATTTCGACAGTGGTGCTACAAAGAACATTACCTCACATCGTGAAATGTTTACCTCTCTCGAGTCTGTCCCTCGTGGGAATTCAATTACTTGTGCCAACAATGCCTCTTATCCAGTTCAGGGAGTTGGAAAGATTGTGCTTACTGCTGCAAATGGAAGTTCCTTCACACTTGTTGATGCACTTTATGTAACTGGGATCAAGAAGAATCTCTTGTCTGTATTCGCACTTGCTAGACTTGGACTTGTAGTCAAATTTATGGATGACAAGTACAGTTCATGATCTCAGTTTTGGTGATGAAATTGTTGCATCTGGCCTTTTGTGCCGTGGGCTGTATAGGCTCACTTTGTATCACAAGTGTGGACAAAATTTTGTAAATGCTGTTGCAGATTCAAGGGCTATTTCAGATGCAAAACTTTGGCATGCACGTTTTGGTCATCTGAATTTTGCCAGTTTGCTACGTTTGCAGAAATCTGATATGGTTGCTTCTTTGTTTGCCGCCTCTTGAAGCACTTGTCAAACATGTTTGTGAAGGATGTATTTTGGGTAAGATGCAGCGTTCTAAGTTTCCAAAGGATGGTTCAGTTCGGGCCACATGCAGGTTGCAGCTTGTGCATAGTGATGTTTGTGGGCCCATGCAAACTCCGTCCTTGGGCAATTACCTGTACTTCGTGACTTTCATTGATGATTACTCCAGGCATGGATGGGTATTTCCGCTTAAAGCGAAGTCTGAAGTTTTTATGTGCTTCAAACAATTTTTGGCTATGGCTGAAAATGTCTCGAAATGTACTATGGGCACCCTCTGTTCCGATCGAGGGGGGGAGTATATGTCTCATGAATTTAATGCATTTCTGGCTAGTCGTGGGATAAAACACCAATGTACAGTGCCTTATACACCTCAACAAAATGGTGTTGCTAAGAGGAAAAACAGGTCATTGACGGAAATGGCGCGATGTATGGTCAAAAGTCAAGCTTTGCCGCATATGTACTTAACAGGTGTCCTACGAAAGCTTTGCAGTCTATTACTCCATATGAAGCATGGCATGATAGAAAGCCTTCTATTGCGCACATGCGTGTTTTTGGTTGCTTGGCATATGCTTTGGTGCCACAAACACAAGGCAAAAAATTGGATGATAAGGCTGTCAAATGTATTTTTGTTGGTTATAGTGCTGAAAGCAAAGGTTACAGGTTGTATCATCCGCAAACAAAACGTATTCTGGTTTCTCGGGATGTAGTGTTTGTGAAAGATTCTATTCAGCCCTTGCTGTCATGTACTAGAGATAGTAATGTAAGCTCACAGGACATTTATGACACTTTGTTGTCTCTTTTCAGTGGTGGAAATACGAATGTAATTTCCAATGAGGCAAATGTACAGCCTATGGGGGTTTCTGAAAATGTTACAGATCAGCCTATTACTGATGCAGATGTACATGATGTACTTGATGAGGAAAGGGCTGAAAATGAGCAGGCTAGAGGTATGCCAAAATGGCTGGTGCACACTTTGCGTGACAGTAAATTGGATGCACCTTTGTCTAGTCGTACTCGTTCAGGCTCTCGCCATGCATCTTATGCATCAGATTGTTATGCTTTGGCTGTGTCTAGCTTACATGATGTTGAGGAGCCTCTGTCTTTTGATGAAGCACAAAATTCAAAAAATTAGATGGCTGCCATGCAATCAGAATATGATGCACTTATAGAAAATGACACATGGACTTTATGTGATTTGCCTCCTAGCAAAAAGGCCATTGGTACGAAGTGGGTTTACAAGTTGAAACGCCAGCTCTCGTTCACCACATCACTCCAAAGGGGATTTGTTACCATATACATGTGGTAGTGATGTGTGTGAACACACTAGGACCGCCGGGGCATTTTTTTCCTCTTTAGGAGGTTTTTTCCCCTGAGCATTGTATATATGCCTATCACTCTAGGGCTATCTATCTTTCCATTGCATACTAAGTAACACACTCTCTATTGTGTGCCTTGAGCTTCCTTCGTCTTCTCCAAGCTGTGTGTGTTTCTCTGCAACCCTAATTCCAACACGACTCTCTCTTCTATTTCTTGCAATTAATGGTATTCGAGCCACGAGTACAGTAGCTTGAGTGCTTTTTTCTAAAGGGGTAAAGAGGAGTTGCAACTAGGGCTTGAAGTGCTAAAGCACACCTAAAAATTTTACACCCAAAAGTTTTTAGAATGGCTGACAATAGTAAAGAGACTGAAATTAATGTTGATAACTGTGATTTTGCTAATGAGCAAGCTACTAATGATGCCCTGATGCTTGTTAACTATCTTGTTTCTATAGAGGCTTCTGCAAGCCATGGGCAATCCATCCCTCCAAAGTGAAGTGCAACGGTAGCTTCGTGCTCATGGGATTCTCCAAGCTCCCCACCATGCCAAGAGAGCACCTAGGAAGCCTCCTTGTAAGACTTTCAAAAGAGGTCTCTCTCCGATTTGGGAACAAGAAGAGGATCCCTATGAAGGGCTCAAAAATTTTCTCCTTGATGACGCATCTCCTTCTCAAAGGAGAACTCAAGAGCCTCCACCGAAGGAATGAGAAAGAAGCTAGTCTCTCGCCACCTTGGCGGAGATGGCTCCACGAAGACGGCGGGCTAAACGCTCTCCATCGCCTTCAAAACGGCCCTCTTCTCCATCTTCTTCATCCTCTTCCTCTTATGAAAGTGATGGTGAAGACAACGAAGATCAAGGCAAGAAAAAGGCGAGAAAGAGGTCATCCTCTTCTCCATCTTCCTCAAATTCTTTATCTTCTGAAGAAAGTGATGGTGCAACCTTTGAACCATCAAAAAGAAGAGGCCATAGGAAATCCTATGCTGCGTGGAAGAGGTCATCTAAGCTCAAGAAGTTCAAAGAGGGAGGGAAGAGCACCTCTTTCCTTACCTACGATGGCACTTTTGGTGCTACGGACAAAGTCTTGGCCTTTATCCAATAAGTCAATGCGGCGTTTGGAGATGAGGGCTTCACGAAGTCCTCTAAGCTACGCCATGTACCTATGCACTTTCAAAAGTCCGCTAGTCAATAGTGGTCTAGCCTGCGCACCAACAGTGAAGCTCCATGAATATGGAAAGCTTTAAGAGCTTCCATTATGAAGCAGTTTTTGGCCACCGATGCCAAAGGCAAAGTACTCACCGAATGGCGAAGCTTGAAGCTCTCTCCCTATGAATCCATTCACAAATATGTAGACAAGTTTTGGGACCTACAACTCAAAGCCATTGTCTTCAAAAAGTTGGATTTTGGAGAGCAGAAGCAACAATTTTGTGCGGGCTTAACTGAAGAAATGGCGGAATATGTCAACTACCAAAGGCCACACACCATATCGGCGGTTATACACCATACTATGGTGGCCTCTCGAATCAATTTCCAAATGGGGGCTAAAAGAAATTCTAAGCCCACGGAAAACAAGGGTTCCAATGAGCCTAAGGGGAAGGACAATGTCCAAAAGTCTCCTAAGGGCAACTTCAACAAAGCTAAAGAGAAGGGAGTTTATAAAGGAAAAAATAAACTCTCCTGAAGAGCTTGAGCGTTATCACAGGGATAACCCGCTGTTTTAAGTGTGGCGAGCAAGGGCATACGTACCGCGTTTGTCCCCAAAAGAACACTCGCCATGAACCTCCTAGAGCTACCTTGGTCGAAATCCAAGAGGAGGAAATTCACCACAAAGGATCTTCTCTATGCCATGCTTGGGGAAAGGTAAGTGAACATGATGCTTTTATTCTCTTTGACCGTGGTTCTACTCACAATTTTATATCTATAGAGTTGGCCACCAACCGAGGCATACAAGCCTACGAGATGAGAGATGTCCTACCCGCAGACTGTGCTTTCAAGGGGCAAGAAGCTTCAGTCACTCCCTTAATCAGGAAATTGAGGCTCCATGTCCAAAGCTATGTGGACAAAGAGGACTTCTTTATCTCTCCTCTCGAGCATGAGGATGTAATCCTAGGGGCACCATGTTTTGATCGTATGGCTGCCAATAATTCCTTGAAAGGAGAATCTCCTTTAAGTTCATGGAAAAATATATGTATATAGATGTTAAGGAAAAGGGTAATACTATACCCATTGTACATACATAAGCTTTCAACAAGTCAATAAAGAGCTCTATTTCCGTGTACATGATTTTTGTTAAAGATTCTCAAAATGAACCTAATGTTTTAGCAAAAGAAAATATACACAATCAAAAGGAATTAGAGTTATCCAATTTTCTCTAAGGGGTTTCAAGATGTATTGACGACATCCCTTGTGAGCTACCTCCTTAACGAGGCAATGATGACCATGCAATTGAACTTCTTTAGGAAGTTCACCGCCTAACAAACCTCCTTATAGAGTTTCTCAAGCTCAACAAGAGGAGATTATGCGGAAAGTTCATGAGTTAGTTGAGAAGGGCATGGTTAGGCATAGCTCATCTCCATTTTGTTCTCCTGTGCTACTAGTGCAAAAGAAAGACGGCACATATCGTATGTGTCGACTATAGAGCACTAAATAGGATCACTATCAAGAATAGGTTTCCCGTTTCACGGGTAGAAGACCTATTTGAGAAGCTACAAGGGTCCCCCTACTTCAGTAGGATTGACCTAAAAAGTGGCTATCATCAAATAAGGATAGTTGATCAAGACATTGTAAAGACCCCATTTCTCACTACGTTTGGTCTTTACAAATACATTGTCATGCCATTTGGCTTGACCAATGCACCAGCCACATTCAACCGCTTGATGGAGAAGCTATTCAGGCCTCACTGAACCTTTACTGGAGTGTTCTTTGATGATATCATCATCTACTCTTAGACGAACACAAGTAACACCTCTAGGTAATATTTCAAGTTCTAAGTACTTCATGACGCAGCCCAAGCTCTCCGAGAAACAAATGAGGTGGGCAAATTTCCTTTCGCAATTTCATTTTCATATTGCTCACATTGCTGGCAAGCATAATCAAGTAGCCGATGCACTCTCAAGACGGCCGAGAGTGAATGCGGTTTCCATAGCAACTCACAATGATCTATCTTCTATGATAGATGAGTATGCTATTGATCCCGATTTTAGAGATGGGATTTCAGACCTTGCACTAGGGAAGAAAGAGGAACCATTTACTTTACAAGATGGTTACATTCTCTACGGCAATAGACCATGCGTTACTAGCTCACTACGCGAGAAAGTAATGTATGAATCTCATGCTCCTTCTTATGCAGGGCATAGAGGGATTCAGTCTACCCTAAAGGGGATTGAAACATATTTCTATTGGCCTACCATGAAAGCAAACATACAAGAGTATGTTTCTAAATGTGTGGTATGCCAAAAGACGAAGTTTGATAGAGGGAAGCAACTTGGATTGCTTCAACCTTTGCCAATCCCTAATTCACCATGGGAGAGCATATCCATGGATTTTATCTTTGGATTGCCTAAGTCTATCCATGGGAATACGGAAATATGGACGATAGTAGACAGGTTCAATAAACAAGCTCATGTTATACTCGTCAAAAAGACTATCAAAGCCCATCAAATGGCAACCCTCTTCATTTCACAAATCTTCAAGTACCATGGCTTGCCAATGTCCATAGTGTCGGATAGAGATCCTAGAATGACCAGTAATTTCTGGAAGGGTCTCTTTGAGAATTTAGGAACAAGGCTAAACTTCTCTTCGGCCTATCACCTGCAAACGGATGGCCAAAGTGAAATAGCTAACCTAACAATTCTCGATCTACTAAAAACCTATGTAACGGAAGTAGATCAAAGATCCCGATGGGAGAAGTACTTACCCTTAGTGGAGTATGCCTACAATAACACTGTACATACTTCCACGGGAAAAGCACCTTTTGAGGTAATTGAGGGAAGATCAAAAAGTCCCTTGCTACTTAAGGTGCACGGGAAGATCTTCGCTGTAGATGAGTATAGCCGAGACCTACAAGAATATTTCCAAAAGATTAAGGATGCTATCTCTATCTCACAGCAAAGGCAAAAGGCTGCTGCTGACAAGCAAAGGACGCTATCTCTATCTCACAGCAAAGGCAAAAGGCAAAAGGCTGCTGCTGCTGACAAGCACAGAAGAGCCCAAGCCTTTAAAGAAAATGATTGGGTCTTAGTCAAATTTCTCAAGGCTCGATTAAGGCACACGACATGCAAGAATCCTACGGGACACCAAAAGTACTATGCTAAGTTAGCAAAAAGGTACTATGGTCCCTTCCAGATTCTTAGGCCAATCAATGAGATGGCCTATCAACTCAAGTTGCCCAATCATTGGCTCATACACAATGCTTTCCATGTGAGCGTATTAAAGACTTACAAAGGAGAGACACCTCAAGAACCAACTATTGAAGACCCACTAGAGATCGAGGACCAAGAAGAGGTGCTGCAGCCCGAGTCCATTCTACAACATGAAGACAAGGTACTAAGAGGCGGTAAGACTATCCAACAATATCTTATTAAGTTTAAGAATTATCCTTTTGAAGATGCTAGATGGATGCAAGGCATACAATTAAAGGATAACCTAAACCTTGTTAATGCTTACAATGCTTCCCTAGAGTAAGCAAATATACAAATTAAGAATGAACAAAGTTTTTGTCTTATAAGACTCTTTTTCTTTATTGTGCACAAAAAAAGGGTAGTATGCATGCTTAGATTAAGTTTGTGGAGACGACGTCTCCCGAACACCAAGTAGACCTTGTCACTCTACTATGGAAGATTGATAGGACTAATGCGCAGACATACTTGCGGCAGCTTAGGCTCTCAAGCGCCAATTGGACTAGTCATCCATTCTGGAACGATGTCGTAGGGCAACATAGGGATCCTCTACCCACTACGAAAAGAACTAATGAATATGCTTTATCTTCTCTACCCCATAGTCGAGGACGACTATGATTTCAAGCGAGAGGTAATGTCATAATAATCAATATCTAATTCTCCTAAATGATTTTCTCATGTTAAACTGATCATTTAATATGGGAAAGTACCAGGGGAGAAAAAGCTAGAATATTCGTTAAGCAAGCAGACTAGCCATAGTAGGGATCCAAAGGAGGGAAAATAGGGATCCAAACGGGGGGCCATCTGCAAAAGAGCTATGTGCAACCATGGGCTCAAAAGACCCTAAGGTTCAGCCCATTAAGACTTCCAAAATGCTAAGGTTCCAAAATTTAAAGGTTGTGTCCAAAGGTCAAACATTAGGGGAATTGGATGCTTTGTGAAAGTCTTTGTCAAGCCCTATATAAGAGGGGGTGAGCCCAAGAAGTAGGGGATGAGAGAGAAACACCCACACACACTCACAAGCTTCATTTGTACACAAGGGGAAAGAGGGACACATGTCAGCTCCCTAAGCCAGATGCCCACAAGGTGTACTCAAATCCTATTGGATGGCCATGGAGATGGACCAATGAGAATTAGGCTAGAGTAAATCTAGTTTAATTAATTTAAAAACACTTAATAAAAGAACCAATAAGAATTAAGGTCTCTAGAAGACTATTGGGGACAGTCTCCCAAAGGGACCAATGAGCATTCAGTAGCCAAATGGCTTGCCTGATTCCTATTGGCGAGGAGGCAAAGGGGTCCAATGAGAGTTTAGTTGCATTTATTAATTACCTAAAGCTCTCACAAAAGGGGAAAGGGGGAAACATGTGAGAAGGCTATCACTTATACTGCTTAATTTCCATTGGCTGAAGCTGGGGAGGTCCAATAGGGCTGTAACATGAGTAATTAGCAAGGGGGGTCGACCAAGAGAGAGAGGGGGCTGATTTTTGCAAGGCATTATCACACACACACTCACACAATCTCATGTGTGAAGCAAAAAAGACTCTCTCCCCTTCTCAAGCTTTAATGGACTTGCATCAATCTCGTGCATACTGTTTGTACCAGTTTGTGCAATCATAAGTAGACCACTCTCGCCGACGAGAGTGGGGCCTTCGGAGGAGGGTTTTACAACGTCTCTGGTGGTCTCTCTCCAATTTGGAAAGAAGAAGAGGATCTCTATGAAGGGCTCAGAAATTTTCTCCTTGATGACGCATCTCCTTCTCAAAGGAGAACTCAAGAGCCTCCACCGAAGGAACGATAAAGAAGGGAGTCTCCCGCCACCTCGGCGGAAATGGCTCCACGAAGACGACGGGCTCAACGCTCTCCATCGCCTCCAAAACGGAGAAGACCATCGCATACTTCTCCACACCATACTTCAAAGAGGGATGATAAAAAACAAGAGAAAAAAAAGACGAGAAAGAGGACACACTCTTCTCCATCTTCTTCATCCTCTTCCTCTTATGAAAGTGATGGTGAAGACAATGAAGAATCAAGGCAAGAAAGAGGTCACCCTCTTCTCCATCTTCCTCAAATTATTCATCTTCTGAAGAAAGTGATGGTGCACCTTGGAACCATAAAAAAGAAGAGGCCATAGGAAATCCTATGCCGCGTGGAAGAGGTCATCCAAGCTCAAGAAGTTCAAAGAGGGAGGGAAGAACATCTCTTTCCTTACCTACGATGGCACTTTTGGTGCTACGGACAAAGTCTTGGCCTTTATCCAACAATTCGATGCGGCGTTTGGAGATGAGGCCTTCACAGAGTCCTCTAAGCTATGCCATGTAGCTATGCACTTTCAAAAGTCCGTCAGGCAATGGTGGTCTAGCCTACGGGCCAATGGGTGAAGCTCCACGAACATGGAAAGCTTTAAGGGCTTCCATTATGAAGCAGTTTTTGGTCACCGATGCCAAAGACAAAGTACTCACCGAATGGCAAAGCTTGAAGCTCTCTCCCTATGAATCCATTCACAAATATGTAGACAAGTTTTGGGACCTACAACTCAAAGCCGCTGTCTTCAAAAAGTTGGATTTTGGAGAGCAAAAGCAACAATTTTGTGCGGTCTTAACTGAAGAAATGGCGGAGTATGTTAACTCCCAAAGGCCACGCACCATATCGGCGGTTATACACCATACTATGGTGGCCTCTCGAATCAATTTCCAAATGAGGGCTAAAAGAAATTCTAAGCCCACGGAAAACAAGGGTTCCAATGAGCCTAAGGGGAAGGACAATGTCCAAAAGTCTCCTAAGGGCAACTTCAACAAAGCTAAAGAGAAGGGAGTTTATAAAGGCAAAAATAAACTCTCCTGAAGAGCTTGAGCGTTATCGCAGGGATAACCCGCTGTTTTAAGTGTGGCGAGCAAGGGCATACGTACCGCGTTTGTCCCCAAAAGAACACTCGCCATGAACCTCCTAGAGCTACCTTGGTCGAAATCCAAAAGGAGGAAATTCACCACCAAGGATCTGCTCTATGCCATGATTGGGGAAAGGTAAGAGAACATGATGCTTTTATTCTCTTTGACCCTGGTTCTACTCACAATTTTATATCTATAGAGTTGGCCACCAAGCTAGGCATACAAGCCTACGAGATGGGAGACGTCTTACCCACAGACGGTGCTTTCAAGGGGCAAGAAGCTTCAGTCACTCCCTTAATCGAGAAATTGAGGCTCCATGTCCAAAGCTATGTGGACAAAGAGGACTTGTTTATTTCTCCTCTCAAGCATGAGGCTGTAATCCTGGGGGCATCATGGTTTGATCGCATGGTTGGAAATGTTAAATTCCTTGAAAGGAGAGTCTCCTTTAAGTTGAGGAAAAAAGATATGTATATAGATGCTAAGGAAATGGGTAACACTATACCCATTGTACATACACAAGCTTTCAACAAGTCCCATGCATTAATTCTCCATTTCCATAGTCAATGAGCTGCAGGGGGTACCTAGGGTGCAGCATAGTAATCACATCTACACTTTGCCTTCACAATGACCTATAAAATGCAATCGCACACCTCTGCCGCTAGCAGCTATGAACAACTCCTTCCCCACGGCGGCACCGGCTCCTACACGTCTGCAGCTTCCTGCCCTATTACGTGTCAGTTGTTGGCACTCTGACTTTGAGTTTATTATTGTGACACGTGGATCCCCTCCCAGCTTCTGGAGCCATCTATGATGTAGGCAGCATGTCAGTTGTGCTGTACCAGGCCTATCTTGATTCCCTGATTTTGCTGTTCATCGCTGTCGACGGATTCCAGAGAGCGCCAGCTGCTTATTACTAGAGTGTAGCTTCACATGTATACTGGCTTAAGAAGCTTGTTGACTTGAAGATGAAAGAAGGGACACCTATGTCCAATCATCTGAATGAATTCAACACCATCTACAGTCAGTTGTCAGCTCAAGGTGTCAAGTTTGATGAACCTGTTAGAGCTATGTTCCTGTTGATCACATTGTCGAAAAGTTGGGGCACTTTTCGCACAGCTTTGAGTAATTATGCACCTCCAGATGGTTTGACCATAGCAGGTGTAGAAGGTAGTCTGCTTACTGAAGAAACCAACAGAAAGACAATGGACAAAGGCAAAGGAACACCCTTAGTTGTCAGGGGAAGGACCAAAGAAAAGTACAAAGGTGGAAAGAGGAATCAGTCTCGTAGCAAGTCCCGCAGTGCTAAAGGCAAGAGTGACATAGAATGCTACCATTGTGGCAAGAAGGGTCACATGAAAAGAGACTGCAGAGAATGGAAAGCAGAAAAAGGCAAAGAGAAAGCTGAAGACCATGGTGAGAAGAACAAGTCCTCAGTGAAGATTCAAGAAATAAATGTGACAAACACTGTTACAGAGGATGACAGTCTAGTGTCAGGAGACATATTCTTCTTGAAGAATACATGGACTCAGCTCTTCTTACAGCATCTGATGGACATGCACTCAATGACTGGATTATAGACTCAGGGGCATCACTTCATGTGTCTCCAAACAAGGAGTGGTTTACCTCTTATGTGACCACTAAAGATCATGTTCGGCTAGGCAATGGGCAAACATGTGAGATCTTAGGTGCTGGAGATGTTCAATTGAAGTTTCAGAATGGCTCTTTGTTCACGCTGAAGAATGTGAGACATGTTCCCGCAATTACAAAGAGCTTGATCATCACAGGTTTACTTGATGATGCTGGCTACGTCACCACTTTTGGACAGAGCATGTGGAAGATATCCAAGGGTTCTATGACAGTAGCACATGGAGTAAAGTCTAGAGGATTTTACATGATTTATGTATCAAATGTCTCTAAAAATGTAATCAATGTAACCGAGAAGCTGAACGTTTCTTTGTGGCATAGCCGGTTAGGACATATGTCCTAGAAGGGAATGGAAATCTTGTCTCGTTCTGGTTATTTGCGTGGCTTTTCATTTAATGATTTTGAATTTTGTGAACATTGTCTGTATGGTAAGCAAACACAGCAGCCACATAAGCATAAAAGCAATAGAAGAGATACACAGTTGGAAATTGTTCATAGTGATTTGTGTGGACCTATGCCTAACCTATTTCTAGGGGGAGCTTCTTACTTTATGACATTTATAGATGATTACTCGAGGAAAGTATGGGTTACATTCTCAAACACAAGGATGAAGCGTTTAGTGTTTTCAAAACGTTTGTGACACTTGTGGAGAATCAGAGTGGCAAGAAGCTTAAATGCTTACGCACTGACAATGGTGGAGAGTATGTTTCAAAGGCCTTTTAGGACTTTTGTGAGTCAAAAGGTATAAAACGTGAACTTACTGCTCCTTACAATCCTCCTCAAAATGGTGTTGCTGAGAGGATGAATAGGACCATACAAGAGAAGGTCAGAAGTATGTTGTCTAATGCACAACTGTCAAATGGGTTTTGGGCTGAAGCTGTATCAACAACTGTTCATATGATAAATAGATCTCCTAGCAAGGTTTTGCAGAAGGATTCAGTGGCAGAGATGGTATGGTCAGGCAAGGTGCCCTCATACAAGCATCTCAGAGTCTTTGGCTGTGAGGTATATACTCACGTTCCAAAGGAATTTAGGAACAAACTTGAGCCAAAGAGTAAAAAGTGCATCTTTCTAGGCTATGGTAATTCTGGTGAGATGGGGTACAGACTTTGGGATCTCGAATCCAGAAAGGTTATCCGCAGTAATGGTGTTCACTTTAATGAAGCCAAATATCATTCTAAGCTAGAGAGGGTTGAGGAGATTAGAAGAGTTGTCTTCCAAGAAGATGGACCTGGACGTGTAAGACAAAATGTCAGGGCTCAAGAGCAGCAAGGACATGATAGAATGGAACCATAGGTTGTGGCTGAGCCTGAGCCACCTATTTTGTGTAAATCTGGACGTATCACACGACCTCCTGATCGGTTTGTTCCATCTATGAACTATGTCACATTGACTGATTGCAATGAGCCTTCATGTTACAAGGAAGCAGTGCAAATGAAGGACTCTGGGAATTGGCAATTGGCCATGGAGTCAGAGATGATAGCTCTGTATAAAAACCAGACATGGAAGCTAGTTAAATTACCACAGGGCAAAAAGGCTCTACCTTGTAAATGGGTTTACAGGTATAAGATCACCGCTCATGATAGTCAGTCAAAGTATAGAGCAAGGCTTGTTGCCAAGGGCTTTAAGCAAGAACAAGGCATTGACTTTGATGAAGTCTTCTCTTCGGTGGTCAAGATGACTTCATTGAGATGCTTTCTTGCATTGGTTGCCATATTAGATTTGGTGTTGCACCAAATGGATGTCAAGACAGCGTTCTTGCATGGTGATCGAGATGTGGAAATTTACATGCAGCAGCCAGAAGGGTTTGTTGAGAAAGGCAAGGAAGAATTGGTATGCCAGTTGTTAAAGAGTCTTTATGGCTTAAAACAATCACCGAGGGCATGGTACCATAAGTTCCACAAGTTTATGCTTTCTCAAGGCTACAAACGTAGTGAGTTCGATCACTCTCTTTATACAAAGAAGGCTAAGGATGGCAGTTGGTTGATCCTTATTTTGTATGTGGATGACATGTTGATTGCTGGCAAGCACTTGGAAGAAATTTCAGCTTTGAAGTCAAAGATGGCAAAATTGTTTGACATGAAAGACATGGGTGAGGCAAGTCATATACTTGGTATGCGCATTGAGAGAGACAGATCAAAGAAGTTGATTTGGTTATCTCAAACAGAGTATATTGACAAGGTTTTGCAACGTTTCAATATGGAGAAGGGAAAGGCATTGAGTGTTCCATTGCCACCATATGTGAAACTTAGCAAACAAGATTGTCCTGTGTCTGAGGAAGAACAGGTTGAAATGGATAAGATTCAATATGCGTCTGCAGTGGGTAGTTTGATTCCATATGCGTCTGCAGTGGGTAGTTTGATGTATACAATGATTGCTACTCGCCCAGACATTGCATTTGCAGTGGGAGTAGTAAGTCGATACATATCAAACCCAGGCAAGAAACATTGGGAGGTAGTGACAGGAATATTGAGATACCTGAAAGCTACAAAGAGTATGCGTATATGCTATGGGAGTCAGGAGCTAAGTGTAAAGGGTTTTACAGACTTAGATTATGCAGGTGACTTAGAAAACCGAAGATCTACGTCAGGGTATGTCTTTACATTGGCTGGTGGAGTGGTATCATGGCGTTCTAGATTACAAGATTGTGTTACTCAGTCTACTACAGAGGCTGAATATGTTGCAGAATCAGAGGCATGCAAAGAATCAATTTGGATTAATCACAGATGCATGTGTTATATTGTGATAGTCAGAGTGCTATACAATTGGCTCGCAATCCAGTTTATCACTCAAAGACAAAGCATGTGGATGTGAAGTACCATTTCATCAGGGAAATGCTCGAGGATAAGCAAATTCAGCTTGTCAAAGTTCACACCACAGAAAATCCTGTTGATCTACTTACAAAAGGACTTCCCTCAGAGAGCTTTGCGCATTTTCGCAAGCAGTTAGGTGTAGGGTAGTACATCACTTGTCTACATCTCTTGTATATTAGCTTGTATAGTAGCTTCTCTCACACTTAAAGTACCAAATTGGACTTTAATTGGGAGATTGTTGGGGTATAAAGCCCAAGGTGGTCGCCCAGGTAAGTGGGCGGGCCGCCAAGTATGTACACATATTCATTTGTAAAAACCTAATAAGAACTCACTTTGCTCTACACATTACAACAGAGCGAGTTCACCATATCGTCGTGCTCTTCTTCTCGCACTCTCTCTCACATCGTACTTCCGCTCGTACTCCTTCATGAAGCAATCTCCTCATGCTCATTTGGTCAAATGAGGCTTTCGTAATAGTCCAACAGAAAGCACTTTATATGTGAAGCGTGAGGGTGATGTAGTTCTCATCATTGTTCTATATGTGGATGATTTGTTTCTCACTGGTCCAAATGAGGCACATATTGCTGAATTTAAGCCTGATTTGAATGCTACTTTCAAGATGAAAGATTTGCAGTTGTTGCATCATTACTTGGGCATACAGTTTAAGAAGTGTAATGGTTGTATTGCCTTGTGTCAGACAAGTTACATAGAGACATTGCTATATAAGTTTGGACTTGAGGATGGCAAACCTATTGCCTTGAGCTTCCTTCATCTTCTCCAAGCTATGTGTGTTTCCTTGCAACCCTATTTGCAACAATTGGTATAAGAGCAGGTTGCTTCCTCCCGAGCTAAGTTGTTAACGTCGCCAGGACACGCCTGGTCACTTTCTTAGATTTTAGTGAGCTTTGGAAAGCATCAACATGTCGATAAATACTTCGGCTAAGCTCATAGAGCTTGGTCTACTCAAATTTTCTATTCAGGCTCATTTTGGCCTTCGTTTCCACTACAAGCAGTACTACCCATGGAATTTTTTCATTTTGTGCAGAATTTTTGTCAGTGCCATTTTCAGCATAACATGCCCCTTACAATCTTCTACGGGTTGTGCTATATAGCACGTATTGGTCTCACTTTGCTTCTCCTCTTTTTGAATAATTTTCATGTCAGGTTCAGGCATTTTTCATGGCTGACAACAATACAGATATGTTAAAGATGTTTGCTTCTGAGGATAAATTAGATGGGGACAATTACCCAATGTGGGCTTACATGATGCAACATGTAATTGTGTCAAAAGGCGTTTGGAATGTTGTGCATGGCATTGATGTACGTCCTAGTTCTGAGGATGCAAGCGATGTTGAGAATGTTGCAGGTTTTGGTGGTAGGGTTGCTGTTGCCAGAGCTATTTTGTTTGTGGTTGAGCAAGCTCGTTGGGATGTTAGAGATGCACAGTCTCATGCATTGATTGGGTTATTTGTGAATCACACTATGACTCCTCACGTTCGTTCAGCTAAATATGCAAAACAGGCTTCGGATATTCTGGTTGGTCTTTATGCAAGTTGCAATGAGGCTAAAATTGCATTGTTGCGTAAAGAGCTGGAGTCGAAGATTATGCATGAGGATGATGGAATGGACACTTTCCTTGTTGGTATCAAGGAAATTAATGAGCAAATTATTTGGATAGACGAAGTCATTCCTGATAGTTTTCTTGTGCAGACTGTTTTGATGCTTTGCCAGATTCTTACCAGACTTTTGCTAGTACTTAGAGACTTATGACCCAAGGAAACCCAGAAGTTGACAAGTTTGATACATTATGCAAATTGTTGTTGCAAGAGTCACTTTCAAGAAAAAACAGGCCTAAACGATGTATAGTTGATCAGGCTTTTATTGCTGCTCAGAGAAAAGGTGGTAACAACAATGTAGCCACTTCTCATGGTTCTTTGGAGAGTGGAAAATCACATGTTTCCAATGCTTCTACTGGTGCTTTACAGGAGGTTCCAAATGCAATATCCACACATCAAGATCTCACTCAGATGTTTTGAGGGATTGAAACCTTGGTTTGTTCGTAAGTTGAAGGACCGTTACACGTGCTGCTGTATTGCTCATATTCAGATGATATATCTCAAGGAAGCATTCAACCACATGAGACATAGTAAGACAGGCATGCACGATAAACTTCATGCACCAAATTTATGCTCGTAACTATCTTGCAAAAACATTAACTTGTCCCCAGCCTCAATCCCAAGACCTCACACCTTCAAAGGTGGAGAGAATTAGCAGGGAGTGAGGGAAGAGAAGAGGAAGAAGGAGCATACAAGAAAGAAGTACTTTTCTCACCATAGATTACTCTTGGAGCTTAGCTTAGCATAGTAATATAGATGGTAGAGAAGATGAGCATGCCATTGAAGCTTGACTCTTGCTTGGATTTTCATTCCATAGCTAAGAGGTGTTGGTGTAGGCTCTCTACTTCAGAATCTTGGAGAAGGAGGTGGATTTCTTGCTCAACACAATGATAGAGTGTGTGTGAAAGAATGAGCCAAAAATAAGTCCCCTCCTTGCCTAGATCAACCCCTCTCTCTCTTTACTCATGCTTGATCACTATTGGCCCTTGCCAAGCCTGGCCAATCACAGACTATGGTCATTTCAAGCAATAGAGGTAGCATTTGGATAAGTGTTCTTATTTCCCCTTTTGAAAGAGAAAACTTAGTTAATTTATCAAATGCATCTAAATTCTCATTGGACCTCCCTAAAGGCCATCCAATATAATTCAAGCACATCATGAGGACAGCATGGGTAGGTGCTTGATATGTGTTCTTATTGCCTCTTAAGTCTTGGGCTTGCCGAGAGAGAGAGAGAGAGAGAGAGAGAGAGAGAGAGAGAGAGAGAGAGAGAGAGAGAGAGAGAGAGAGAGAGAGAGAGAGAGAGAGAGAGAGAGAGAGAGAGAGAGAGTGTGCACGCGTGCACGCGCGCTCTCTCATGTCCCTACCTTTAGGGCTCGCCCCCTCCTCTGTAGGAGTCATGCTTGACTTTGAACACCTCAAGTATCTTAGTCATGAAGCACCTTAAGCACCTCAAGCCCCTTAGTAATCAAAAGCACGATAAGCACCTCAAGCACATGCCTAACTTGCCTAACTTGTCTAAGGTTTAAAGTACCTAAAGGTCCTAGGTCTAAGAATTTTTAACACTAACCTTTGGAGGTCTCTAATGAAGCTAACCCTAAGGTCTTTTAAGCTCCATCATCTGCTCATTGCTCTTTGATAGACCATCTCCCTTTTGGACCCTTTATGAGAGGTAGTCTTCTCTCTTTTTTGGTCCCGTTCTGAGATAGATCTGAAAGCACATATCTATATTCTAACTCTTGTTCCCTTTCATTTTCCCACATTAAATGATCAGTTCAATATGAGAAAATCATATGAGATAGGTAGATATTAGATTTTATGACACTATGTGCCAGCTCTCATTGACCGCATCACTCCGAGGGAGAAATTGTTACCATATACATGTGGTAGTGATGTCTGTGAACGCACTTAGGATAGCCGGGGTATTTTTTTCCTCACTAGGAGGTTCCTTCTCCCGTGCATTGTATGTACGCCCATCACTCTAGGGCTATCTTATCTTTCCATTGCACACTAAGTAATAGTACTCTTTGTTGTGTGCCTTGAGCTTCCTTCATCTTCTCTAAGCTGTGTGTGTTTCCTTGCAACCCTATTTCCAACATCTACTTATTGATATCTTTGATTTCAGTAAAACAAAAATTCCATTTGACCTTCCTCGTGTATGATCTTTGACTCTACCTAATTGCACAAGTAAGCTATTTTTGCCTTATTGCAACCTACATATAATCTAACTAAAACATCCCAAACTTGTTTTGTTGATTTTACAAAAAAAATTAGTGCACTTGATAGACAATGCAATCAATGCATGCACCTACACATCCCTATTATGCCAACGAGGTTGTTTGATTGTAGGTAAAAAGCCTTTTTTGAAGTTTCTAATGATTTTATACCTTTATTAGGCACATCTCTATGCTTATAAACATAATAATAGAATAAAAAAAGGCGTTCTTTAAAAAGATCTACTAAGAAGCAGAAGCACACTACAGCAAGCACCAGATGAATAATATAATAATGTGTGTGTGTGTGTGAATAACAATATACAATATACACCAAAGAATCCTTTCAGATCACAAAAGACACTAGAAACTATGTAAATGAAAAGGTGGTATAATTCCCATTCATAGTACAAAACGGTCTTTATACATAAGTATTGAAATCAAGAGCCAGAAGATATAATAGTCCGCTATCTTCAAGCCAAGGAACTTTGAAAACCATAGCTGAGAAGGTAACCCTCACAAGGGTTTTCAATCTCTAAAAAATAAACAAACAATGGATGATTTTCTGTTATTGCTGCAGTTGTCGTTGTAATCCCAAGGAAAGAATCTCTTACCTATCACCATCCAAGAAACACAAGCCTATCAAAACTGGCATTACTTGGGAAGACAGGTGTCAACGACTCCCTCCCCTTGTTATTGGTGTCAAAAATTACAACAAACACTAACAATGTAATAGATCAAATATTATGTTAAGAGAATGAGCCATTTATTTATGTTACTCTTTACATCTTTTAATTTCAAAAAAAAATCGGCCAACATCTCCTTTGTAAATTGGATCATTTCTCAACATTCCAATCTAATGCCATCTCATCCGAGACCCCCACATGAGGATTAAGGCTCTTTTTACATCATTAGACAAATTTCAAATAAATTACAAACATCGGTAAAAAATTATGCATTTATCCCCATCAAAAAAAGATAGCATCAAAAAGTACTTTGCAGTTGTGAATTCACCATCATATACTTACCTTCATCAAGAGTGAGTTCCTGTATATAAATATATATCACTATAAAGAAATTTCCTTCTCAAAAAGCTTTTAAAATTCAATTCCCAAAAGAAAGTGCTAGTTGCAGCTCAAAACCCATAAAATCTTGATCCGCAAGAATGTAAATTTCTATGTCAAAAAAAGATGTGTTCAGCTTTAAAAACTAAGAGCATTTCACCTATAACTCCAAGATGTCATTATGAGATTCGAGAGAGTACCACTTAAAGAAGGAGTACATCAAAATTAGGAGTACTCATCAGTAGTCAAAGAAAAGTATCAGCTAATCCCATGAGTATGCGAAAGTCCAAACTACATTATGGATGGTAGAGAATCAAACCCAGTTTCCTAGTTTCAAGAACAGAAATTTTGTCAACAAATAACGTTCACATGATCATGTTTGCCTATCCTCCCTTGAAAGTTGATGTTACATAAGACAATGTATACTCATGCAAGCCAATAGCATATAACTATCAAGTCATAAACATATATCCAATGAGAATTTAACTATAGCAACAAAAATCCTGCTAAATGTTTGATGTGATGTAAATGGACTACAGGATCCAAATAAGGCAGTAGAAATCCTGCTCACAAATGTTTATTCACAAGAGTATTACCATAGTTCGCAACATGTGCAATTATCAGTGCTAAAGAATCCCAAACGTAGTCGACCAGAGTCATGATGTTCGAGTCACTTTTTTCAGTCCGCATGTGATAGTTAGAACTAAAACCATGTTTATCTAAGCCCAAAGCCCAAACCATGTTTATTCTCCACAAGAAATACCCATCATTACAATCCAGAATATTTTCGTCCATCCATTAAAGTACAAAAAAGGCCAGATATACTTGCAATAGAATGCCAGGGATGGAAAGATCTCAATACCATCATATACTGATAAGGTAGAATATTGCAAGAGATGCATTCTTTAGAAAACATACAAATTATCAAATTTCTGAGTAGGTGCATAGACACCTACCTGTATGGTGCTCCAGCTTTGGTCATAGACTATTGACCTGGTGCAGAGATGAATACTGCTATTCTTCTGAGTGTTGGAAAGAGGCAAGGTGAAGAAGTGAACCCAATGCGAAGATGCAAAAAAATTTCCTCCGAATGGGGTCAACCTGCTCGTAGAGACGCATCCTTGTGATACACCAAGAGGAAACCGTATACTCAAGAGTAGTGCAAGACCTGTAATTGAGAAGTTCTAGAATGCCCACATGTGTGTGATCGAGGAGTGATCAGAGTGCTCACATGTGTGTGTGTGTGTGTGTGTCCCTCGTAGAAGGTCCTCTACGAGCCAAGTGTGTGTGTGTGTGTTGAACGATCATCCTGCATCAATGTTGAGCCGGTTAGGGCGAGTGGAGATGGCGGTATCCGAATTCCCTTCGATCGGGTAAGCAAGGAGAGAGCGAAATGCATCTACAGCATATGTGCCATGCAGGACACATCTATGCATATGTAATAAGATAGGGTATCCACTGAAAACACGATACTTAATGCCCATGTGCAAGTGATGAAGGCATCCACATGTCCTTAATCAGAGGTGGGTTATGCATATGTAACAAGATAGGGTATCCACTTGTCCACAGCTCCAGCTAAGCCAAAAGAAACATCATCAAATAGCACGAGTTGCGTAGAAGAATATGTAAAGCACCAAGCTATTATCAATCATGCATGTGTGTGTGTGTGTGTGTGTCCCTCGCAGAAGGTCCTCTACAAGCCAAGTGTGTGTGTGTGTGTGTGTGTGTGTGTGTGTGTGTGTGTGTGTGTGTGTGTGTGTGTGTGTTGAACGATCATCCTGCATCAGTGTTGAGCCGGTTAGGGCGAGTGGAGATGGCGGTATCCAAATTCCCTTCGATCGGGTAAGATAGGAGAGAGCGAAATGCATCTACAACATATGTGCCATGCAGGACACATTTATGCATATGTAATAAAATAGGGTATCCACCGAAAACTCGGTACTTAATGCCCATGTGCAAGTGATGAAGGCATCCACATGTCCTTAATCAGAGGAGGGTTATGCATATGTAACATTGAGAGGCGGAAGTGAAAAAAAATAGACCCGGTGGCCTCTACACCAAGACTATGCACAATGGCTTCATCATGGGGAATACACAATAGGGGCACCACCTAGCAAGATATGCGGCTAGGACGCATACATATACACAATGAAGCATGCATGGAAAACAATTTCAAGATCCACGCCCAAATGTGGAATGGGGTGGTCGGAGAATAAGGTGAGGGGAGTGGTGAGTGAGTGAGAATGGGCTCGCTACGCGTGCATGTAGTAAGGAAGATAACGAGGTCAGGGATACATGCAAGTATGCTCACTTCTCATACAAAAGGTGGCGAATCCGCACACCTTAAGATGGAAGTAGCAAGATGATAGGAATATGAGAGGGAGAGAGAGAGTGTGTGTGTGGTGGTGAATCCGCACACCTTAACATAAGCAGAAAAAAAATGGCAAGGAACAAGCATATACCATACTCACAATTAGATGTATCCAAAGCGACAAATAGTATGGCACCAAGATGGAGTGTGTTGATTGCTTGCAAAAGATGAATACAATAGGTAGCGTATGGCAAAAAAATGAGAAGGGAACAAGATCGTAGGAGGCATAATGGAGAGATGGGAGTTGATGGCGAGGAATATCACGAGTGTGTCCACCCTTCTTCTTCTTGAAATTGTGCCTTCAACCCTGGTGTGGAGGTGTGGTGCTCATCTTTTGTGCATGGTGATGGTGATGATGATGATGATGGTGTTGTGATTATGTGATTCGGGTTCATGCTACAAGCATGTAGCACAAGAGTGTGTATGGATAGGTGTGTGTGAGTGTGTATCTCTCCCCCAAGTGAGCTCTCATGGCCTCCTTATATAGGGAAGGAGGGAAGGATTTAGCAATATTTCTATTTGAGGTGAGTGTCCCACTTTGGTGACTAGGAAAATGGGGTGCATGTGACTGTGGCTCCCATCTTGTCTCCTCATTATTTAAAATACCAGAGTCAATAGAGAGAGAAAAAGAGAGAATGTGGGTAGGATGTAAAGGATAGGAAATATTTAGAATAGTCTAGCTTTGGATAGACATAAGCTTATTAGGGAGAGAAGAGAGAGGTAAGAAAATTATAAGAGAGGTTGTCGAAGGTGGATATTTGTTGATGAGGATGGATCCTCCAAAAATGGTGATAGAATTACTCTAGACTAGCCAAGACCTCATTAAAAGAGCCTTGTCTCTTGTAATCATGCTTGAAGACTTGTAGAACCATAGCCATTCTAGAAGGAAGAAAAGTGGGGATGGCATGTGTCACCATTACACGAGAAAACTGGGGTCCACTACAAAAATCATATCTCCGTGTTCATAACTCCAAAAATTCTGAAAAAAATTGAACTAAAAGTTGAGATCACGAGCTACATCTTTCATGTTGAACGCTCCTTCAGATTCGGGGTTCTTCTTTACTTAAAAAATTCAGCCAAATAATGTATTATTTGTGGCTGCAAAAGTCTTTTGGTGGTCCCCTTTGAGTGGACTTCTCTCTTGCCTTCAAGTGTAAGCTCCTTCATGTGTATGAAAACATGACCTAGAGTGTTGAAAAGATTGGCAATCATCTAGATGGAGGTATTATTGAAATTTGAAAGTGGGGTTGAGGTTTGAAAATGAAAACTAGTGAATAAAATATTTGGTAGAGTGGAATAATATACATACATGAAAAAAATATATTAGAAAATACTAGAATATATATATTTAATATTTTTAAGGTCAAAAGAGAGATCAACAAAGAAAGCTTACTTATTATGCTACATCGTGATTGATTAGCATAAGTATTATTTATTTAATAAAGGCTAAAACGTTTGTGAAAAAGGAAGAAAAAAATCAAAAGTAACTTATATAATGGGAAATATTTTGATAAAAGGGCAAAAATATATGGGGGGTTCCCATGCATGGAAAAGCTTTCCTCATTAGCCCTCCCCCTAAGGCTAGAGGTATTCATGCCTCTAGCGTTGTACCTGATTCTTCTTCAATTGAGGTGGAGGAGTCTCCCTCCTCGGGGATTTCCATCATAGGTGTTTGATCAAATCTCAAAAAGTACTGCTTCAACCTCCATCCATTGACACGTGTTTTGTGGAGCCTACCATCTGCATCCATCAATCGGTAACTGCCATTGGCGTAGCGCTTTCTAATGACAAATGGCCCTTCCCATCTGGGTGAAAACTTTTTATCCTTCCTAGTGTCAAACCTGTTATCATACCGTAGGACCAACATACCTTTCTTGAGACCTTTTGCCCTAAGTCCCTTGTTGAAGGTAAGTCGACGTTGCTCTGCCTGTGCTGCATAATAGTTGATAGCATCTTCTCTGTCTAGTTGAAGCCTCTCTAGATCAGGAATGTGGTTGTGGAGATGAGAATTAGGACGTTCCACCTGCCCAGCTAGCACCCTGAGACTAGCCAATTGTACTTCAATGGGTAAAATGGCATCCTTACCAAACACCAAGTGATATGGTGTGAACCCAAGGGATGTGCGAAATGAAGTGCTATAAATTCAAAGTGCAGCCATAAGATGCTTGTCCCAATCACTTTTGTGATTGTTTACGTGCTTAGTGATGATCTTGCAGATCATACCATTTACCTTTTCCACCAAACCATTGCATTGTGGGTAGTAGGGAGTTGAGTGTCGTCGTGAGATACCTAACTTCTCCATTAGCTCTCCTACAAGGTCTCCTCTAAAACCTGGTCCCCTGTCAGAAATTATTTCAAGAGGAGTGCCAAAACGGCAACAAATGTTTTCAAATACGAACTTAGCCACTTCCTTAGCTGTAATCCGGGTGGTGGCAACTGCTTCAGCCCACCTGGTCATGTAGTCCACACCCATGATGATATAAAATTTACCTGATTGGCTCCTTGGCAAAGGCCCAATAGCATCAATTCCCCATTTCTCAAATGGTCCATATGAGATTATAGGAGTCTGTGGCTCATATGTGAGCCTCCTATCCCCTGCCTTTTGACATTCCTTGCATGTTTTACACCAATGATGCACATCCCTATGTAGACTAGGCCATACAAACCCGGCTTGTAGAATCTTTCTACTAGTGATGTCAAGTGCAAAGTGTCCTCCGCAAACACCATCATGGCAACTTGAAATGATTTCAGTGATCTCTCTAGAGAGAGGTACACGCCTAAGAATTTGATCCTTACCCTTGCAGTAGAGGTCGTCATTGATAAGGCGGTATTTTGTTGCCTTGCGCACAAGCCACTGCTTTTGGCCCTTAGTAAGATCCTTAGGACACTCTCTTGTGTCCAAGAAACTCATGATGTCAGGCATAGCATCGCTACCTTGGAAGAGAGGTAGCTTCAACTTGATAGCGCCCACCACTGAAACATCTTGCAACTTCTCTCTAGCTAGAGCATCTGCTTCTTGATTTTCTGCTCGAGGGACATGATGTAATTGTACAACTTGAAATTTCCCTAAAAGTTCCTTGACTTTGCGCAAATGGCCTAGCAAGATATGATTTTTACAAGCCCAAGTTCCTTGTATTTGTTTTATAAAAAGCATGGCATCACCAAATACATTTAACCGTTGAATGCCCTGTGTCACACACCACTCTAACCCAAGAGTTAAAGCTGCATATTCTGCCTCATTGTTAGAGTGAGAATCCAAGAGATTCCCAATGGAGAAAACCTTGTCCCCTTGCTCGTTGAAGATGACAATGCCTGCTGCAGCTTTGTCCACTTTCCTCTTGTAGGCTCCATCAAAGAAAAGAGAGTGAGCCTCCTCTACCTTAGGGACTTCCAGCACAGGTGTAATATCTTGATCATTTGGCTTTATCTTTAGCTTCTTTTCATAGTGGCGATGAGTGAGAATACCTCCTAGACTGGCCCTTGTGGAGTTCTCCACTTGCATTGTGTAGTCAAACTCTTGTAGCCTTGTGAGCCATTTGGAAATCCTAGAAGAAACATCCATGTGCTGCATTACATAAAGAAATACTTCTTCCATTGTTAAGATTATGAATGGTCTAGACAATAAATAAGAGCGAAATTTGGTGGTAGCAAACATTAATGCAAGCACCATGTGCTCCACTGCCGTGTATCCCTTTTCTGATGGGGTCATCATTCGACTAGAGAAGTAGATAGGACGCATGAAAGAAGTTTGAGGATCCTTTTGCATCAATACAGCCCCAAGTGTGTCATTGCCAACACTAGGGTTTACATAAAATGACTCGTCCCACTTTGGAGGTGCTATGGTGGGAAGTGAAGCTAGAATTTGTTTTACCTCATTGAATTGTTGTTCATTTTCTTCACTCCAAGTGAAGATCTCTTGATGGGTAACTTGTTGTAAAGGGAGAACCACTTGGGAGAGCAAGTGAATGAACCTACTCAAATACCTCACCTTTTGAAGAAAAGAGACCAATTGCTTTGTTGTGGTGGGAGAGGTCAAAGCCACCAAGGCTTGAACCTTGCTTGGGTCAGCTTCAATGCCGTTGGCCGAGATCACATGGCCAAGAAGAGTAACCTTGCTTTCACCAATGTGGCATTTCTCCACATTGAGTTGGCCACCCAAAGCTTGTATCCTAGCTAGACCTTCATAAACTTTCTCCAAATGAAGAGAGCGAGAGCTATAGATGCAAAAGTCATCAATAAAAACACGGATTGATTTTCCAAAGAATGGCTGAAAAACAAATGTCACATATCGCTGAAAAGTGGTTGGAGCATTAGTGAGACCAAAAGGCATAACTCTGTAAGCAAAACATCCCCATGGTGTGATGAAGGTTGTCTTCTTTTGATCTTCTTCAGCGATGCTAATTTGGAAGTAGCCTGAGTAGCCATCACATACCGTGTAGCGCTCATGTCCTGCTACCTCATTGAGTATTTCGTCTTGAAAAGGAAGAGGAAAATGGTCCCTCTTTGTGGCTGCATTAAGAGGCTTGTAATCAACACAAACCCTCCACTTACCATTCTTCTTTGGTGTGACTACCACTGGAGAAACCCACTCTGAGTCTTCAACAGGATAGATAAAACCGGCTTCTAGCAATTTCCTCACCTCTTTGAGTAGGGCGTCTTGTTGAATTACTCCTAGCCGCCTGAGCTTCTGCACTACAGGTTTACTTCCCTCCTTGAGCTTAATGTGATGTTGAACTACTGTGATGCCAGTGATTTTATCATATTCATCAATGAACAATGTGGTAAAATTACTTAGCATCAAAATATAATCTTCACGCTCCTTCCCACACAACTCACTAGAGAGCATTTTATGTAGCTTACTTGCTTCTACCAGAGGTTGTATACTTGGTGTCTCCCCTCGGCTTGATGATGAGGCATCAGGTTTCTCCATCTTCTTAGGGTCCTTGAGAATGATCCCCATCACCTCAATGCTACTGTCACTTTCTTCACTCACTATTGACTCCTCCTCTGAAGTGGTTGAAGAGTCACCACTAGAAAACTCATCCTCGGAGGTTTCTAGATCCATGTCGCGTTGTTGACCTATCTTCATGTTGTAAAGTATTGTCCTTCCTTTTGCATCCTTCATCTGGATTATGCCGGTGTCCCAGTCCTGCTTAGCTCTCATAGCCATAAGCCAAGGCCTCTCTAGAATGATAGGATAGCCCTCCCCTTTGTGTGGCATGACAAAGATGTCCACATCTACCTCGGTGTTGAATGCCTTTATCCTAACTGCATTTATGACACCAACACATTGAACTTTTAAATTATTTGCCATTTTGGCTCGGCATGGTGCCGGCCGACTCACCTCTAAACCCAAACGGTGCATCATTTTTTCACTCATGACGCATATTTGTGCGCCACCATCGATGTAGATATTGGAGATGTATTGACCTTTGATGTAAGCATCCATCACTGGTAGTATGTCGTCTAGATTCCTCCTGGAGATAGCCCCAACTATCTTTGGCTTTGGTCGCCTCGTGTTAACCATCTTTGTCCATTGTCTCCTCACCCTAGGTGCTAGGTGGAGTAACTGGGGCCAGGTGATTTTTGGGCCCTGCACAGAAACATCTTGAACCAAATCATATAGTTTAGAACATTCACCCAAAGAGAAATCTACAATGTCAATTTTACGTCGTGACTTGGACGGCTTTTTGCTAGATTCCCCTTTATTCTTCATCTTTTCTTCCTTTTGAGAAGATTCACCATGCCTAGCGCGTTTTATCCCAATGGCATCTACTCCTTTAACCTTGGTCTTATCCTCCTCCACTTTCTCCTTTCCCTTACCTTCAAGACTGATGACGCTTACTGTTTGATTGCCAACTGGTGGTGGGGGTAAGGGTGGAATGAGAAGTTGTGGTGGTGGTGGTGGTGGTTGTGGTTGAATCGGTGGTTGTAAGATTTGCACGGGTGGTGCTTGTCGTGGTGCCCTCGGTGGTGGTGGTCTTGCTCTTGGTGGTGAAACCTGGTTTTGTCTGGCTCCTCTGTTGAAATTCTGCCTCCTTGGTTGTGGACAGTAGTACATGCCATGACCATCCTCCCCACAATTGTAGCAGTGGTATTCTTGGTTTTGCCTTCGTTGTCCTCTCCCTTGCTCTTGGTTGCGATTGTGTGCATGCCCTTGTTGTATCAAATGGACTGAGAGATTCTCAAGTTGATTGGTGATTCGGTTGAGCAGGTCTTGCTGATCTTCAATTGGTTCTTGTGGTTGAATCCTCTGGGCGACTGTTGTAGGTGGTGCTAGAGGTGGTTGGGTCCTAACGGCTTCCTCTCCATCGATATTGCTGGCTTGTAGGTGCAACTTCTTGTCTTTAAGGTGGGTCACTTCAACTGCTAGCTCATACGTAGCAGGAAACCTTCCCTTCACCTTCTCTTTAAGAGTTGGCCATAACCCAGCCACAAACCGATCCTTCTTTAGGAAATCTGGTGCCCCCTCATCCTCTCTTAGCGATGCAACCCATCGCCCCCATAAATCTACAAACTTTGACTCATATGATGCGTATTCCAGCATACTGCCCTGCTTCAACTCTGTCAACAATTGCCATAGATTCTCTGATGTTGTGCCCTCTCCAAAATGCCTGACAAAGGTTTCCCTTAATAAGTCCCACCGTTCCTTGGTTTCTTGTGCCAAGGCATTGTACCATGATCTTGCCTCCACCTTCATTAGAAGTGGGAAGATGGGCAAGCGCGAAGCATCATCATCTCTTGCAGAGATGACACATGCTATTTCCAAGTTGTCTAGAAAGTCTCCAGCATCCTCGCCCACCTTACCAGTAAAGGTTGGAAATGCTACACTTGCCATGATTACTGAGAGAGAGCTAGAAAGACACACTTCTTAACTTGCAAATTTTTTTCTTCTTTACAAGGAGGCGTGTATACCCTATTATACTAGGACATAGATTAAAACTTCAAACGGTACATTGCCTTGTACCAAAGGTAAAACAAATGGCTGATCTGATGCCAGAACCTCAAAAAACCGCTCCCCACCCGGCATGGTGTCAATGACGTGCTGGTAGTGAATCTTCAAGTCCAATATTACCTTGATTGAGCGTACACGTGTTGGTATGTGTGATCTGTCTTGAGGTAGGTTGTACTGATTCATGTGAAGCTTAGAGGTGCTTAGTCACTGTCCAAGCTTGTAGGAGAGGGTGGTGTTCTTTCCTGAAACAAACTCAGTAGATCCCTAGTTTCTCTAGTGAGAGTGTGAGCCAATGCTTCTGTTATCTGTGCTGCAGCATCAGGTGCGACTTGAAAACTGACTATGATAATTACCTTGGTGACTTGAGTTACCCGATTCTCAAAGTAGAATAGTGTTGATTCTCTATTGTGCAGAGCTCCTTCCATTTTGTTGTTGTTGGTTGGTTGTAGGTTGCGGACATGGTTTCCACCTTCTCCTTCTTCTTCTTGGAACTTGGCCTATGTATATCCACTGGGTTTGGCGTGTTGGTTGACTCTCCCACTTCAAATCGATTATCGTTACGCCTGGCAGTCGAGCTTCGATGGCGATGCGGAGTTCGTCTAGTTGTGCTTGGAGCTCTTCTTCTTCTGTCGTCCAGTTAGAAAATCCTTCATACTCATTCATTCATTCACAATAGTTTAGGGTTTTCAGTCTTGTAAACTGAAGGGTTTCAAGAGCCCTCCTCAGTGGGGGCACCAAATGAGAGGCGGAAGTGAAAAAAAATAGACCCGGTGGCCTCTACACCAAGACTATGCACAATGGCCTCATCATGGGGAATACACAATAGGGGCACCACCTAGCAAGATATGCGGCTAGGACGCATACATATACACAATGAAGCATGCATGGAAAACAATTTCAAGATCCACGTCCAAATGTGGAATGGGGTGGTCGGAGAATAAGGTGAGGGGAGTGGTGAGTGAGTGAGAATGGGCTCGCTATGCGTGCATGTAGTAAGGAAGATAACGAGGTCAGGGATACATGCAAGTATGCTCACTTCTCATACAAAAGGTGGCGAATCTGCACACCTTAAGATGGAAGTAGCAAGATGATAGGAATATGAGAGGGAGAGAGAGTGTGTGTGTGTGGTGGTGAATCCGCACACCTTAACATAAGCAGAAAAAAAATGGCAAGGAACAAGCATATACCATACTCACAATTAGATGTATCGAAAGCGACACAAAGTATGGCACCAAGATGGAGTGTGTTGATTGCTTGCAAAAGATGAATACAATAGGTAGCGTATGGCAGAAAAATGAGAAGGGAACAAGATCGTAGGAGGCATAATGGAGAGATGGGAGTTGATGGCGAGGAATATCACGAGTGTGTCCACCCTTCTTCTTCTTGAAATTGTGCCTTCAACCCTGGTGTGGAGGTGTGGTGCTCATCTTTTGTGCATGGTGATGGTGATGATGATGGTGTTGTGATTATGTGATTCGGGTTCATGCTAGAAGCATGTAGCACAAGAGTGTGTATGGATAGGTGTGTGTGAGTGTGTATCTCTCCCCCAAGTGAGCTCTCATGGCCTCCTTATATAGGAAAGGAGGGAAGGATTTAGCAATATTTCTATTTGAGGTGAGTGTCCCACTTTGGTGACTAGGAAAATGGGGTGCATGTGACTGTGGCTCCCATCTTGTCTCCTCATTATTTAAAATACCAGAGTCAATAGAGAGAGAAAAAGAGAGAATGTGGGTAGGATGTAGAGGATAGGAAATATTTACAATAGTCTAGCTTTGGATAGACATAAGCTTATTAGGGAGAGAAGAGAGAGGTAAGAAAATTATAAGAGAGGTTGTCGAAGGTGGATATTTGTTGATGAGGATGGATCCTCCAAAAATGGTGATAGAATTACTCTAGACTAGCCAAGACCTCATTAAAAGAGCCTTGTCTCTTGTAATCATGCTTGAAGACTTGTAGAACCATAGCCATTCTAGAAGGAAGAAAAGTGGGGATGGCATGTGTCACCATTACACGAGAAAACTGGGGTCCACTACAAAAATCATATCTCCGTGTTCATAACTCCAAAAATTCTGAAAAAAATTGAGCTAAAAGTTGAGATCACGAGCTACATCTTTCATGTTGAACGTTCCTTCAGATTCGGGGTTCTTCTTTACTTAAAAAATTCAGCCAAATAATGTATTATTTGTGGTTGCAAAAGTCTTTTGGTGGTCCCCTTTGAGTGGACTTCTCTCTTGCCTTCAAGTGTAAGCTCCTTCATGTGTATGAAAACATGACCTAGAGTGTTGAAAAGATTGGCAATCATCTAGATGGAGGTATTATTGAAATTTGAAAGTGGGGTTGAGGTTTGAAAATGAAAACTAGTGAATAAAATATTTGGTAGAGTGGAATAATATACATACATGAAAAAAATATATTAGAAAATACTAGAATATATATATTTAATATTTTTAAGGTCAAAAGAGAGATCAACAAAGAAAGCTTACTTATTATTCTACATCGTGATTGATTAGCATAAGTATTATTTATTTAATAAAGGCTAAAACGTTTGTGAAAAAGGAAGAAAAAAATCAAAAGTAACTTATATAATGGGAAATATTTTGATAAAAGGGCAAAAATATATGGGGGGGTTCCCATGCATGGAAAAGATTTCCTCAACATGATCCACCTGTTCACAGCTCCAGCTAAGCTAAAAGACACATCATCAAATAGCACGAGTTGCGTAGAAGAATATGTAAAGCACCAAGCTATTATCAATCGTGCATGTGTGTGGGGAAAGAGAAGGAGCTCGAAAGCAGTTCCAAGACGGATAATGCCCACTAATTCATTAAATTATACTTACTATTTGCTTTATCGATCGTGCATGTGTGTGGGGAGAGATAAGGGGCTCGAAAGCAGTTCAAAGACAGATAGTGCCCATTATTTGTCATTGAAACCTATAAATCAAAATATGTGTTTATTGAGGGTGAAGAGGGAAGCACTAATACCCACCAACATGCATGCATGTATAGTGAGAATACAAGAGGGAAACAAAGCCAAAGAAGGTGTATAAGACTAAAGTTGATCATACCAGATTATGCCTTTTCTCATAAACACCAACCAAACCCAAGTGTGCCATGTGTATATACCTCCACTTCCAACTGGGAGGAGTTGTTATCCACATAACTCAATGTCAATAGTTCGCTAAAAGTTGATACAACCAACCCTAGCATACGTGTCTTTACTAAGCCATCCTATGTGCATCAATCTTTGAGTGTGTTGTCATAGATTTCCTTCAAAAGGAAGGCGTGAAAGGCTTAGCTATATTTGGCTAAGGGCAAGTGGAATGATTGTATAGTCTATAAGCTCTGTGTGTGTGTGTGTTCGTAATCGTCACTCTCGTTTTATCCCTCTCCTTGCCCCTCACTAGTTCACCCAAGAAATGATAGTGCCAACCTTTCATAATCACTCGAAAGATTTATATACAAAAAAGCACAAGGTGGTATCGATTTTTATACGAGTTTAGAAACTTTCAAGAAATCATCAACTTAGCAACATAACATAAAATGCAAAATTACAACCGCAATCCAAAGAAGTAGCAAACTTTGTCTAAAGGAAAGACCATAGCTTTACAATCAAGTCCCAACTCCCAAGCATCATAAATTTGAGAGCTATAAACGGAGGAAAGTGACCACACCAAGGCTCTGACGGAACTACCTTGACTTTTATCTCATGGTCTTAGGTCTAGGATGTTTGTGTAAAATTAACCATTTTCTCTAACCAGAAACACTTTCTATAGTTTAGATAGGTGTGTAAGCTTTACCATACAAGTGATAAAATCACAAGGCTTGCCAACAAAAGGAGCACATCAATCTAGGCTGGCTTTACTAGGAAAATGTACACCAAGCGTAAGGTTTCTTTCTCACAATTCGTGGCTCGATGTACAATCAAGCCACGAATTGACGATGCGATAAAGCAACACATTAGCTGATGTTGCAATAAATCAAGGCAGATGAGAAAACCATCTCTATATAATGTTCTAAAATGGAGTAATATGAGTTCCATAATAAGTATCTTACTCCAAGCATGTATAATTCAATGTGATACTAGGGCTTCATGATAAAACCAAGTCTTTGGCAAAAGAATGGTGATGACTTTTGATCTCTCTTTCGATAGTGCTTGCATGGGTAGACCATATTAACCAATTGGTGGCTTGAAAACCAAATAACAAATTATGCATCATATAAATGTATCTTCTAGTTAGTTGAACCAAATATTGTTGCTTAATTTATAATAACCACCTCCATGCACTTATTTTGACAATAAAGCACTTACAAATTGGCCGTTCATTTTAGATTTGGCATGATTGTCTCCTCCATGATCATCACATTGTAACACTAACTCCCTTGAGCATAGAGACTACCAATCACATTGTGGGTCACTTGGAAGAAATGTCTTAAAGACAACATGTGATCTAAAATACTACACGATCTCACATTGCTTGTCCCCATGATCTGTTTGTAGAGCTAGTGCCTTAGATGTATGCATCTCATTTACAAGCTGCCTCACTGAGCTGCCTACCAGATTTGTGTCTTCAAATCATTCCTTATTTATAGGTCGCTTCCCATTAAAGAGCTCTAGCAAGATCACCCCAAATGAGAAGATGTCCCCTTTTGAAGTGCACCTAAAGCTTTGGTAGTACTCTGGAAGCACATAGCAAGGTGCCCTTGCCAATGTGCTCACACTCAAGTGAGTGTCCAATGCACTTATTAGCCTTGCCATGCCAATGACAAACACTCTAGTATCAAGATTTTTGTCTAACAACACGTTATTGGGCTTATATCCCTATAAATTATTTGGGACAACCTCTCTTAATGTAGAAGGCAAAGCCCTCACACTGTCCCTTTTTCAATTTGCTTCCAGTGTTGCCATGCCACCCTCTGTTTTATCCCCTCATCTCCATGTAGTCTATTTTCTAAGCCTGCACGTTCCATCTACTCATACACTAATGACTTCTTCTCACTCACCTACAAGTCTAACAAGGGCAACAAGTTTCTATGATAAATCTTGCATCAAGCCTCCATCTCTACTATTAACTCTCTATCTCCTTGATAATTGAAGTGCAACTTACTAATGGCAACCATAGAACCATCTTTATGCTCAACTATGTACACCTTGCTAAAGCTACCTATGTCAATGAGGCTCCTCTGATGTTGAGGAGCTCCCTCTCCCCTTCTATGTTCCAATTGTTGTTTCCATTGCATGAAGCCAGACAAAGATTGTTGAGCACACATCAATATCTAGTTGTCCCTTCTTAGGGCTTCACATGATACACAACACTATCACACTAAGAAAGAGCTATGAGAAGTTTTTGGCCCATAGCAACAAGTAATTATGATTGATGAAGCCAACAGCAAGAGGACTTGCCTACAAGGAGGGGGTAGAGAGGGTTGGAGGATGGAGCTTTGACTATGAGTCTCGAGGTGGAGAGGTGGTCATGAAAGTGGAGATGTTGCTCAACCCAAGTGGAGAGGTGGTCATGAAAGAGAAGTTCAATCTACCAAGTTCAGCTAGCAACAATGAAGCAGAATATGACACTCTACTTCAAGGTTTGAAGATGTGCATTGGCCAAGGGATACAACGCCTCATGGTAAAGGGAGATGCACTTCTCATTGTTAAACAGATTTTAGGCATTTGGGCATGCAAGAATGAGAGCTTACGGACAAAAGTTCATGCCATTCGTAGATTGTTTAATCAATTTGAAGAAGTGCAACTATATCATATTCCTAGGAAACAGAATGAAGATGCTGATTTACTTGCACAACAAGCCGTTGCATGTGTAAAGAAAGAAGTGCAGGTCATCATGGTGGCGGCTGCTGTGAAGCAGCCGAGGTACCAGGGATTGGAGCCATTGGCTCCCATCATTGGCTACATTTTGGAGGGTGAGTTTCCACCAGACTTCACAAAAGCTCAGAAGAGGAGACTCATGAAGAAGGCAAGCGTATATCTCTTCCTAGAAGGCTCCCTCTATCAAAAAGGGAAGGATCAAGTATGCAGAAGAGTACCAACTATTGAGGAAATTCCAGCCATTCTAAAAGGTTTGCATGAAGAGGCATGTGGTGGTCATTTTGCCCAAGACTCAACTGTGAAGAAGATTTTGCTTGCGGGGTATGTTTGGCCAAGCTTGCATGTGGATGTTCAACATTGGTGTAAAAGCTGTCACAATTGTCAGATAAATGGAAATAGAAGGTTGGTGCATGGCCCGAGGCAAATAGTGCTTGCAAATGGACCCTTTGAAAAGTGGGGCATTGATGCTATGGGTCCTCTGCCTAGGACAAAAAATGGTAAACTCTACATTCTAGTGGCTGTAGACTATATGACTAGGTGGGTGGAAGCTCAAAGTGTGGCAAGAGTGAATGAGAGGACAGTTAGCAAGTTTGTGTACACTCACATTTGTTGCAGATTTGGCACACCTTTGGAGATTGTTTCTGATAATGGTCCAAGGTTTAGAAAGGGATTTCTCACAGAAGTCTGTGAAGAACTTCACATTCTACATCGTCACAATACACCCTACTATCCCCAATCAAATGGTTTGGTAGAAAAAGCTAATGGTGTCATTGCAGGCATCATTAGAAAGATGGTGAAAAACAAGACAAAGTTGTGGGATGACTTCTTGGATGGTGCATTGTGGGCGTATCGAACCACATATAGGGAAGCCACGCAGTTCACACCATTTCACTTGGTCTATGGTCAAGAGGCTTTGCAGCCTATCGAGCTCAACATTCCAACAATGCGACTTCATGGCAAATCAGCACAAGATGATCAAGAGGTATGGATGGATCGACTTCTTACGTTAGTGGAGCTTGAGTGGAAAAGAGAAGCAGCATACGAGTGCTACAAGAGGAAAGCCACACAAGCGAAAGAAACGCACGACAAGAAACTGAAGGACAAAGGCATCAAGGAAGGAGAGCTTGTGCTAAGGTATGACAATCGACTTGACAATCGTTTTGATGCCAAGTTTGAAACTAGATGGCAAGGGCCATACATAGTCAAGAAGGCTTTCAATTCTAGCTACTATCAGCTTATGGACTTGAATGGTAAAGAGCTCTCCAGGAAGGTAAACGGGTATCGCTTGAAGCCCTATTTGAGTCGCCTTCTACCAAAGGATCTACCAAAGATCTGTCCAAAGGCCGCTGTCTCATGTAAGTATTGTTACATGAAGCATGAGTGTAACTCCAGTCAAAATTCTGAGGGGCCAAACAATGAAGATCTCGTCAAGGACTCTGAAGCACTCTCTTTGGAAAAGATGCTCTATGATGGTACATGAATATACCATCATCCAAGGGGAGGGCTAATGATAGCCGTTTTTTCGGCTCTTTGTAATTTCCACAGTGAGTTACCTCACCCCACCAAAATCACCCAAACACTGTGGCTATCCCTACCATTTCACTGTACATAGGCGTGCGTGAGTCACGGGACTTTTCCCATATCTTCTTAAAAACCCTCAGCTAGCTAGTCACTGGGCTAGGTGAGCCAAAAAAAATAAAAAAATAAAAAATAAAAGTATATTATGGCCTCTTTGTGTGTAAATATTTCATTGTATATATGGCCTAAATATAGGATTTTTTAATAATTATTTTGGTATTTTATTTAAATATTTCTACTTAGGTGTGTGTTTTATTAAACCTATGTACACCTTCTTTCATCCTCTTACACCATAATTATATATTTTTTGCCAATATGTACATACTCTAACCTCATATTTTTCCTTTATACAAATCACTCCCACATTTTCACCCTCACCCTCGTGAAAACAAAAAATTGATTTCTACTCATTGGTTACTTTTATTATATTATTTACTTGCATACCTTTTCCTCTTTCACCCAAAATAATTCAAGGAGGGATCATATCATATGATTCCAATATCTTTCCATATCCATAACTCCTCCATATTTTTATTATTATTTTTACTCATTATTCTAACACCATGTGCTCATTGAGCTAAAGTCCATGAATAGTCCATACACTAGTCCCACCATGTACATATTTCTTTATTCACCAATAATCCTCCTCCATGCATGTGTCAAGGGCAACTTGGATGCTTTGTATTATGATATGACAAAGGAGGGGCTCACTCTTGGATGCATTGTACAAATTCAACAAAGGAGGGGTCCACTAAAAGACTTTTGCAAGCATAAAAACAGGCTTTTTGGTGAGAATTTTGGCACCTATCTCCACTCCGAATTTGGAGCAGTGGTCAAAAGAGAAAATGTAGCCCACGCTCTGAATAATCACCTCAAATTTTTTCATGATTTTTGGAGCTACCAGCGGTGAGCTATGATTTTTTGAGTGGACCCCAGTCTGCCCACTTTTTTCACAAGTAGCCCATAGTCTTCTCTCACCTCTTTCCACACTTCTACACACACACACACACACATTTCTCTCAATCCCTCACTCAAACCTGCACCTTCAATGGTTTCTCTCACCTTCTTCACCATTAACCTCCCCACTTACTCCCTTAGCTCTCATATGAGCTCTCCATGTACATACACCATCTCTATGCCTCTCTCTATTACTTCCAAAGTACAATTCCATCTTACCCCTTATATATATACATAAATTCAGCATGTGTACCATGATTAACCTCTGCAAATCAAGAGATATCATCAACGGAATTACCATTTTCATCGCGATAATCAACCTTGGCGGCGGTGGCGTAAAGAAGGGAAGACGAAGAAGAAGGTCGATAGTCATTTTGAGAACCTACACAAGTAAGTCCAAAACTTCTTCAAGCTTCACCATCACAAGGATTTTCTCACTTCATTCAACCATCTTACTTCAACCATCGACCTCATTCTACCCATTGTAAATGTAACATTAACTTTCTAGTGATTACTAACACTAACCACTAACATACTAACACAAAATAGCATTGACCTAACCATAAAAGACACCTCACCTCAAGACATGTATAGTAACTCTCTCTCTCTCTCTCTCTCTCTCTCTCTCTCTCTCTCTCTCTCTCTCTCTCCCCTTCCTTAAAACTTACTTTCACCTTATCTACCATCAATAATGCTCTCTTTTGAGCCCACACCCATGACTCAAGCAGACAAAGAAGGCCCGCAATGTTTTGATATTCAAAAAAATCATAATCCTGATTTGTTAGCTTGTAAATTAGGATTTCCAATAATCTTAATATGGGGTCTCCAACCTATAAATAGGCCCCTCTCCTTCTTGTAAAACAACCTCCAACATCTCACATAGCACCCCAACACTCTATGCGTGAGGAGAGACTTAGGTGTAGCAACCACTTGCGAGCTTCACTCTTGGTGTGAGAGAAGCCTTCAAGCTACACATTGCAAGTGAGAGAGCGTGAGTTCCACAAATCTCAAAACCACTATTTTACATGCTCCTTCATCATCAATAAATTGAGGTTTGGTGCATCAAAGGCGTGATTCGACGTTTAAATCTTCGTCCTTCCATTTGTGCAATACGGTTTGGTAAATTCAAGGTGACTTGTGTATTTTGAGTTTTTATCGGTTGATCTTGATTTGAGAAAGTGTTTTAGTGTGTTTTCCATTGCCAGTTTTGTGTCCATTGTAAGAGGGTATTGTGGTGAGAGGTCTCCCACACCCTAAGACAGTGTGTGTGTGTGTTTTGGCAATGATTAGCAATCACTAAGCATTGAGTGAGTTTTGTACAAGTTCTACGATAGCATCATAACAAACCATCTCCATTTGCAAGTCACAAATAAGGTATTACGCAAGATCCTTCCCTCTCTCTCTTCCCTTTGCTCTAGCTCTCTCTGGTCCATTTCATGTGTGTCTTGGTGTGAGGTTGTTTGTGTGTGTTGTGTGGTGCATCTTCTTGGTTGTGCCAAAATCTCTCTTGCGTCCTAGTTCGCATACCATAACTAGGTGGTGCCCCTATCTTGTTTTGGTTTGGCTGTGGGTTTGTTGTTGTGTTGTGCTTGTGGTTGCCCCAGCCCCAATTGAGCAGCACGGGAGCCTTGAGGGGTGTTTAGAGGTCGCCTCTCTTGTTGCCCGCCCCGGACCGCCTCAATATATAGTTGTGTTTGCTTGATCATTGCCGATACGTTTCAAAGCAGCCCGAGCACTATCTCTCTCTCTCTCTCTCTATCGTGTTTTAGTGTGTAAGAGTGTTCCATTGGTGTTAGGGTTAGTGTAAATTCCTTGCTTGTTTGTGGGTTACTCTAACGATTCTCCTCTTTTGCGTCCTAGTTCGCTCTTAAACTAGGTGGTGCCCCTTGTGTAGTTGGGATTTGGCTGTGGGTTTGTTGTTTTGGTTTATGTTGTGTTGTGTCCCAGCCCCATTGAGCAGCACGGGAGCCTTGAAGGGTGTCTAGAGGCCACTCTTCTTGTTGCCCGCCCCGGACCGCCTCAAATTGGTGCCCCCACTGAGGACGGCTTGTGTATTTTTGTGTAGAATCAACCTTTAGCATAGTCAAGTAGTTTGCATGAATCACGAAAATTTGTATGATCCCTTCATTCCCATTGCAAGGCAAAAGGTACACATAATTGTTAGTACTAAGTTGCAATTTCAACGTGTCATTCGTAGAATTTTAGGTCCTTTTAGGTTGGCCGAGATAAACGCTTCAGTAAATCCTTTTATTTTGCCTCTCATTAGGTACGACCTTAGTTTGGACGTCTATATTTTTGTTTTGTTTTAAGCATTAGGTCATGCATAGACCATGGATAATGGCCTAGGAATAGAGGTTTTCCCCTTCCATTTCACTCCACACATTAGAATAAACATTGCAATTAGTAGGAAAATCCATTTTCAACAACGTATGGTGTTCATGTTTGGTGCCCAAAGAGTAGGAGAAATTCTCGCATCACCAAACCTTGTTATCCTACCTCTTATTGATTATCATAGGTCGTTTGATGTGAATATCTTCATTTTGTTGTAGAATAGATTGCAAGCTAGAAAACATTATTGTGTAAATCTTTTTAAGAAAGAAAAACAAAAACGGGTGTCACTTTGAAATCAATTCAATGGAAAGCCAACGCCAAATGTTTGGGTATCCTCTTTTCTTTGGAGAGCCTGGAGAGCATGCAGAACTATTTTTAGCGAATTTCAAGATGTCTTGCCGTATCAAGAGGATAATAACTGATCAAGAACGTGTAGAAATGTTTGAGGTGGTCCTTAGGAAAGATGCTAGCACTTGGTTTGACTCTTTGCCTGAGGAAGTTAAGGGGAATTACACAGAAGTTTTGAATCGTTTCAAGAAATACTTCTTTGATCCCCAAAACACTCAAAAATTATGGCAAGACATTGTTTCTCATAAGCAAAAAGACTTAGATGACTACTACTTGTACAAGCAAGAGTTTCTACGTCTTTGGGCTCTATGGATACGAAATGTTGCTAACCCTGGTGATGGTGCAGAATTCCTAAAGAAGGAGAGGTTCATAGCCGGACTCTTTCTTGACCTTAAGGTAAAAGTTTAGGCGGGTGCACCTGCTACCTTTGATGCAGCTGAAACTAGGGCTGCTGAGAAATATAGGAAACTCAAGTGCTTAAGGGGAGAGGTTCCAATAGAAGGTCTTAGACCCAAAGGTAACTCACAAGCATCAACATCGATAGAGCTTCCTGAGGTAACGGCAGAAGTAATTGAGAAGTTAAACGAATCTTTAAGCAGCCTGTCAATTCACCTTGCACAAGCTGTAGGTCCAAAGGGACAAGCAAAGAAGTCTGAAGAGCGAGATCCACGACCTAGGAGAGTCTTGCAATGTTGGAATTGCGGAGAGTCTGGACATGGGATGTATAATTGTCCTTGGCCTCGTGGGGAGCCAGGGAGACCTAACTTGAATTACCCAGTGATGAATGCAAGTGAAGGAACTGGTCAACAACCAAGGCTTCTACAAAGACCAAATGGACCAAGACCACCTCCACAAGGGTTAGAAGGAGTTCCACCTTTGCCAGATCCAAATGTGCATGTGGTAGAGGTGACAAACTCAAATGAGGTTGACATGGAAGCAAATGGCATTAAGCGTGGCCGAGGAAAAGGTGAAGAGAAAGAGGGTGTCCCATCACAGAGTGACCATGGACAAGGCAAGAAGGCAAAGGAGACCAAGGAAGCTAAGAGGACTCGACGTCGTATCAATCTCCAAGACTTCCCTCTTGGACATGGTATGGCTCCATAAAACCTGTTGGAAGACATGCGAGGTAAGGGTCCTGATATCTCATGGCCTCAGTTTCTTGCATTATGCCCACAAGTTAGGAGGGATTTAACAAAGGCAGTCAGCACTCGGAGAAAGGTAAAAGAGAGTTTTCCTATTGTAAAAATTTCACATGCTGAAATGAACGAGGATATTACACCTGTGCTAGATTGTTACATAAAAGGAAGATTGGTTAGGAAAGGTCTAGTGGATGGGGGTGCACAAATTTGCATCATGACAGAAGGGCTCATGCAAAGACTAGGCATGCACATCCATGAGACACCTGAAATCAAAGTGAAAATGGCAAACAATAGCAAGGCTAGGTGCGTAGGCATTTGTAAAAATGTTTTTGTGGAGGCCTTTGGCATTAAGAAGGCAGTGGATTTCTATGTCATGTCTACCAAGGGAAATGGTTACCCATTTATCCTAGGAAGACCATGGCTAATGAAAATGCGAGCTTTGCAGGATTGGGAGAGTGGAAAATTAATTTGCAGGAATGACAATCATAAGAAGGTTGTCTTTGACATGAAGGAGCAACGCCAAGAGGAGCTCCATGAAGAATCATCTCAAAGTGAGACGGAAGAAGGTTGGACCGATAGCACTTCAGAAGAAGAAAGTAGCAGCAGCATTACTGAAGAGGAGTCTTCCATCGAAGTCATGGGGGTAAGGTTTAAGCCAAGCAACCAAGAGACCTCTTGTCGAGGTTTGGAAGAGGTATGTTCCCAAGAGAACCAAAAGGTGGAAGATGAAGGAATGTTAGAAGGTATGTTGTCTACAACACTTACAAAGGATGAAAGAGAGGAGTTCAAATGTGTGCTAAGGAAATTTCCGAGGCTTTTTGCTAAAGACTACACCGATGTGCGTGGAGTAGATGTTGTTCAACACAAGATTGAGTTGAAGCCAGAGGCCACACCTAAGGCTCAAAACCTACGAAGGCTAGGAGTCATTAAGGAGCAGGCTCTACTCAAGGAGGTAAGAAAGCTTCTAGCAGCAGGTTTCATTTATCCAGTGGAGAATTCAGAGTGGGTCTCTCCTGTTGTTGTCACTCCTAAGAAAAATGGCAAGTGGAGGGTGTGTGTGGATTACCGTCCCCTCAATGAGGCAACAAAGAGAGATCACTTTCCCCTCCCATTCCAGGATGAGATACTAAATGAGGTAGCTGGTCATGAGAAGTACACTGTGTGCGATGGTTACTCAGGTTACTTTCAAATAGGGATTGCATTGGAGGATCAATTGAAAACAACCTTTATCACTCCTTGGGGTTGTTATGCTTTTAGGGTCATGCCATTTGGCCTGACAAATGCTCCTACAACTTTCCAATGCTTCATGAACATGGTGTTTCAAGCATTCTTTGGAAAGTCCATTAGGGTTTTTATTAATGATTTTTGCATTTATAGCTCAAAATCATTGCATCTACAAAGGGTAGAAGAAGGTTTAAAGAAGCTCTATGACATGGGAGGTCAACTCAACCCCGACAAGTGTTACATAGCTGAGGATGAAGTGATCTTGCTTGGTCACAAGGTTTCCTATAAAGGCATTGAGGTGGATCCTTCAAAGGCAAAGGCTCTTATTGAGCTCCCCTCACCCAAGAGTCTTAAGGAGGTCATCTCTTTCATTCAGAAGGTGAAGTATATGTCACGCTTCATTCACTTAGCTTCGGAGTTGCTTCATCCTTTGCAAAAGTTGACACAACAAGTAGAATTTGCATGGTCTGATGAGCTTGAAGAGTATTTTTGTAACATTAAAGTCATTTTGTCAGAGCTACCAACACTCATGCCTCCTTGTTGGGAGTACACATTCTTTGTTAGCTCTAGTGTTGGAAGGGAAACAATTGGTGCTGTGTTGCTACAACAAGATCCCCACAGTACAAGGATGCGACCCATCTACTTTGCTAGTAGGGTCATGAATGCTTTGGAGAGAGACTACACAGAAGCAAAACTCATGATGCTTTCTCTCATGTTTGCGGTGAGAAAGTTTAGATCCTACTTGCTCCCAAAACCTTTTGTAATCCTCACCGTAGAGAATTTGTTCCCTTGGGTGTCATCTCAAATGAATCTTAGTACTAGGATCTCAAAGTGGATTATGGAGTTGCAAGAGTTTCAATACTCTTTCAAGGTAGAAGATAGTGTGCGTGCACAATTGGCAGGGATTCTCACTTATAGGGTACATGAGAAGGAAATTAAGGTGCCTCAAGTAAAGACCCTACCAGTACCACCACCAAAAAGTATTCCTAATGCTTTTACCTTGTTCTTTGATGGAGCTTTTCGTCGAGCCACAGGGAAAGCAGGGGGAGGGCTAGTGTTGCTCAACCCAAGTGGAGAGGTGGTCATGAAAGAGAAGTTCAATCTACCAAGTTCAGCTAGCAACAATGAAGCAGAATACGACACATTACTTCATGGTTTGAAGATGTGCATTGGCCAAGGGATAAAACGTCTCATGGTAAAGGGAGATGCACTTCTCATTGTTAAACAGATTTTAGGCATTTGGGCATGCAAGAATGAAAGCTTAAGGACAAAAGTTCATACCATCCGTAGGCTATTTAATCAATTTGAGGAGGTGCAATTATATCATATTCCTAGGAAACAAAATGAAGATGCTGATTTACTTGCACAACAAGCCGTTGCATGTGTAAAGAAAGAAGTGCAGGTCATCATGGTGGCGGCTGCTGTGAAGCAACCGAGGTACCAGGGATTGGAGTCATTGGCTCCCATCATTGGCTACATTTTGGAGGGTGAGTCTCCACCAGACTTCACAAAAGCTCAGAAGAGGAGACTCATGAAGAAGGCAAGCATGTATCTCTTCCTACAAGGCTCCCTCTATCAAAGAGGGAAGGATCAAGTGTGCAGAAGAGTACCAACTATCGAGGAAATTCCAGCCATTCTAAAAGGTTTGCATGAATAGGCATGTGGTGGTCATTTTGCCCAAGAATCAACTGTGAAGAAGATTTTGCTTGCGGGGTATGTTTGGCCAAGCTTGCATGTGGATGTTCAACATTGGTGTAAAAGCTGTCACAATTGTCAGATAAATGGAAATAGAAGGTTGGTGCATGGCCCGAGGAAAATAGTGCTTGCAAATGGACCCTTTGACAAGTGGGGCATTGATGCTATGGGTCCTCTGCCTAGGACAAAAAATGGTAAACTCTACATTCTAGTGGCTGTAGACTATATGACTAGGTGGGTGGAAGCTCAAAGTGTGGCAAGAGTGAATGAGAGGACAGTTAGCAAGTTTGTGTACAATCACATTTGTTGCAGATTTGGCACACCTTTGGAGATTGTTTCTGATAATGGTCCAGGGTTTAGGAAGGGCTTGCTCACAGAAGTTTGTGAAGAGCTTCACATTCTACATGAGTCATAGCACACCATACTACCCACAGTCAAATGGTTTGGTGGAGAAGGCTAATGGTGTCATTGCAGGAATCATTAGAAAGATGGTGCAAAACAAGACAAAATTATGGGATGACTTCTTGGATGGTGCCTTGTGGGCATATCGAACCACATATAGGGAAGCCACGGAGTTCACACCATTTCACTTGGTCTATGGTCAAGAGGCTTTGCAGCCTATCGAGCTCAACATTCCAACAATGCGACTTCATGGCAAATCAGCACAAGATGATCAAGAGGTATGGATGGATCGACTTCTTACGTTAGTGGAGCTTGAGTGGAAAAGAGAAGCAGCATATGAGTGCTACAAGAGGAAAGCCACACAAGCAAAAGAAACGCACGACAAGAAACTGAAGGACAAAGGCATCAATGAAGGAGATCTTGTGCTAAGGTATGACAATCAACTCGATAATCGTTTTGATGCCAAATTTGAAACAAGATGGCAAGGGCCATACATAGTCAAGAAGGCTTTCAATTCAAGTTACTATCAGCTTATGGACTTGAATGGTAAAGAGCACTCCAGGAAAGTAAACGGGTATCGCTTGAAGCCCTATTTGAGTCGCCTTCTACCAAAGGATCTACCAAAGATCTGTCAAAAGGCCACTGTCTCATGTAAGTATTGTTACATGAAGAATGAGTGTAACTCTAGCCAAAATTCTGAGGGGCCAAACAATAAAGATCTCGTCAAGGACTTTGAAGCACTCTCTTTGGAAAAGATGCTCTATGATGGTACATGAATATACCATCATCCAGGGGGAGGGCTAATGATAGCTTTTTTTCGGCTCTCTGTAATTGCCATAGTGAGTTATCTCACCCTATCAAATCACTCAAACACTGTCGTTACCCTCACCCTTTCACTGTATATAGGTGCGTGTGAGTTAGGGGACTTTTCCCATATCTCCTTACTGAAATAAAAAACCCTCAATTAGCTAGTCATTGGGCTAGTTGAGCCAAAAAAATAAAAAATATAAAAAATATAAGTATATTATGGCCCATGTGTATGTAAATATTTATTTGTATATAGGGCCTAAATAAAAGATTTTTTCATAATTATTTTGGTATTTATTTAAATATTTCTACCTAGGTGTGTGTTATTTATGCTCTGTACATTGCCTCACCATTACCACAATTTTTCTTACCATTTTTCATACTCTTTATTCCGTATAGAAATATTTTCATGTAAGCTTCTCTTATATTTGGTGTAACTCCACCCCAACAAAAATCCAAAAAAACTAGTTTTATTTATGTGTATATTTTTTCACTATTGTGATTTTTCCCTTCCTACATCTATTTTGTTTTTTTTTTTCTAAAAAATTAGAACACCAAAAATATTTATCTTTTTATGGTAGCCTCATAATGAGAGAGATTTTTTTTGACCCCTTTATATTTTTTCCACTTATATTATTTATATTTGACATGTACATATTTTTTAGACCCCTCAATATTTGATTTTCTTAGTTGTACTATTCACTTATATCATGATCTCAATAATATCTTCAATAATAGACCTACCAAATAAGGTCAAGGGTAGGTGGCATGCATACATGCTCTATGGAGGGCTCACTCTTGGAGGTATTCAAAAGAATCATCCAAAGAAGGACCCCACAAGGACCTTGTGCAGTGGAAAACAACAGTCGGTTTTGCTGAATTTTTAAAGTTCACTTGCTCTCCGAATTTGAAAAGGTGATACAAATAAAAGTTGTAGCTCGTGGGCTGAACTTTTGCCTCAAATTTTTTCATATTTTTTTGAGCTACGAGCTGTGAGCTATGATTTTATTAGTGGACCCCAAGTTTCCCATGTTATGCAGCCACACTCTCTCTTCCACTTTATCATTTTCCTCTTTCACACACACTTCTCCACTCATCATCCCCACCTCCCTCACCCCTCCTCTCTGCACCCTACTCACCTTCTCCTCAAACTCAAAGAATAAGAGAAACCATGGTGAACTCATACCTCCCACACACAATTCCATTCCAAAATTGACCACCTAGTCTCATTTTTCCTCCTCCAATTTACCCATATCTATCAAAAAAACCACAAAATTCAGCCTCTTCTCTTAAAAGACAGCATCATGGTGGTTGATTACTTAGCTTCAATTACCTTGTCTCTCAAGGAAGGTCAAGAGTGGAGAAAAAATGCACCGTCAAAGCTAGTGGACCGTCAACAAGCGTCAAAATTGGCCCTACTCAAGACACTTGAAGCATCAACCTTGTAAGAAATCCACCTTTTCTTACCTCTTAAGAGTTTTTCTTCCTTATTTGTATCCTACATGGATACTCCCATTGTAAATATCCAATTCCATTTGTAAATTAATACTAACTCTACTAACACTAACCCACTATGAAAAGTCCTATCACCTCCATTTATCTCCTCTCTCTTTCCCCACCAACTTCTTGATAATTCCAAGCAAAAGAAATTAGAAAAATTGCTGAAAATCTAACCCAACCATGGTTAGAGGAGTAACCCTAGCCTTCAAAATTGCTATAAAAGGAGGGTGTAGCTAGCACAAAAGGGGGAGCCATAAGCAAGAGCACTATGCTATAGCTTGAGAAGCCAAGCTCAACCTCTCTAGAAGGAGCTCTTGAGTGGAAGCTCATTGTCTTATGCATGTGCATGTGTTGTAATAGGGGATTAGCAAGGGAACTCTATGCCATTGTAAGAGAGAGAGTGATAATTCAATTGAGAGTAGGAAATCTATCATTTCTCCTACTAGTGTAAGCCCAACATTTGCTGAATCAAGGAGGGTGGATTTGGACTAAGCTTGGATACTTTGTCTCCCTTCCAACGTGAAGTAATGGACAACAATGATGCGTAAGTGTCTTGGTGTTTTTTGTTAAGTTCTTGATAGCTTGTCTCTGGTGTTGTCATCAATCTAGCCATAAATCCCACATACTGTAAGAGGGCGACAGGGTGGAGAGGAATCCCCTGGCCTTAAGACAGTGATTGGGGTGGCTTTTCTTGTGATGTGTTGTGGTGAAATTTACGCAAGCTATGTTGAACAAATACTAATCTCACTTTGATTTGTCATGACAGATTCATAAGAAGGTATTAATGCAACAAGCACCCCCTCCCCCTTTCTCTCTCTTTCTTAAATATATAGTTGTGTTTGCTTGATCATTGCCAATGCGTTTCAAAGCAGCCCGAGCACTATCTTTCTCTCTCTCTCTCTATCGTGTTTTAGTGTGTAAGAGTGTTCCATTGGTGTTAGGGTTAGTGTAAATTCCTTGCTTGTTTGTGGGTTGCTCTAACGATTCTCCTCTTTTGCGTCCTAGTTCGCTCTTAAACTAGGTGGTGCCCCTTGTGTAGTTGGGATTTGGCTGTGGGTTTGTTGTTTTGGTTTGTGTTGTGTTGTGCCCCAGCCCCATTGAGCAGCACGGGAGCCTTGAAGGGTGTCTAGAGGCCACTCTTCTTGTTGCCCGCCCCGAACCGCTTCAATACCTTCCATGAGAACTCACAAAATCAAGTTGTTGGTTGGCAACAAGTTGCCAACCAGCCTCTCATGTGAACTAGCTCTTAGCTTCTGCATTACTTGTCCCATTTCACTCTTGTTCGCGGGCATCTCCAACGACGACGGTTTGTGGGTGAAATGGCGAAGTCCATGGGAGGTGTGAAGGAAGTGTGGAGCTCGAGGCACTGGAGGTGCTCGCAAGAAGCAGGGAACATGAGCATGGAGGCTTCTGGACAGGTTCTGCAGGACATACTTGGTGCCACTGGAGTACTCGCCGGCCTTGCACTCATAGCAGTTGGCGCTGAGGGTAGTCGACATGACCGTCACCATGAGAGCATTGGAAAGCTCCTTGGCGGTCTGTGTGTATTGAGCAAGAAGAGCCAAATGCTGAGCTTATTGCTTCTCATAAAGATCACTCAGCTTTTTCCATGCTTCATAAGCCGACATCTTGTCTGCTACATTGAATTAAACGCTTTCTGCCAAAGTCAGCATAATGATAGAAAGTGCCAATTTATCCATTTCGCTCCATTCATCTTCGTCCATATCTTTTGGTTTTATCCCCTTGAGCTTTATAGGTTTTATCTGCTTCTTTGTACCAACACGTGCCAAATCTGCTTCTTCCACAATGGGATATTGGTTCCATCCAGCTTCTTGATATTGTAAAGAGCAGTGTCCGGTGATCCAGCCATAGCTACGCTTCATAGTAGTTTACTTTCCTGGGAAAAATTCGGCAGAGTTTCCCCTGTAAATTGACCTCTGAACCAATATCAACCTGTCAAATGGACCAAGAAAGCTTCAGATTCTGCAGAAATTTTGGCAGAGTCTCCTTTGTAAAATGGCTTTGGTGTACTCAAAAAACAGACCAAAAAACAGCTCAAAAACCACTGTCTCTCTAACTCTGTAAGTTGCGGGTAAACCTGTCCTGCACCTGTACTGTCTCTCACTGTCCTGTTAGTCCTGTAAGCATAGACTGCGACAATGCCTCAATGGCAGTAAAGCAAAGATGCAATCCCAACTGTCTAACTCATAGTCAATACATCCTAGCTGCCTATCTAAGGGTGCTCGAGGGATCGCTCCAAGACCTGTATCACCGAAAGGATCTCAACATTCGAGAATCCCCCAGCTCAATAAAACCTTACTCGACCCTCAACAAAGGTTGCAGTAAATCTGACAGTACATAGACTTCCCACAAAGTCATACATCCATAAATTTCCCACTGTATGTTGTAACCGCTGCGGCGGTTGTTTGCTGCGTGACTCACAGCCAGCAAACCCTCAACAGATATACATCATCCCTGACAATACATCCCATGTGGAAGCACCTGCAATGTCAGGATGAAATCTGGAATATCAAGCAACAAACACAAGCTACCTGATGAACTAGTGGATGTCGCCTACATTCTGTGTGTAGATGCTCCCATGTCGTATGTGACACGCCTCCAAGAACTGTGAGCTGTCCTTCGATGTGTAGACAGCCACAAATCAGCACTCTCAGAGTGCTGATATCCTCAGCACCTGCAGTCGTAAGCCGAAACCCCAAATTTGCAGAGTCGGATCTGCACCCGCCGAGACCACGTAGTCAAAAATGGCCTGCGTAGAACTTTGTCGAAGCCGAACGGTGGCCGAGATGACCTCAGAATGAAATTCTAAGAACACCGAGCCCTCCAGGCTCGCCCACAGGATTTGGGGCCGTGTCTTCGCCTGTCGAATCTCACTCCAATCTGAGAAGGTGACTCTAGCTTCCTGTAATGCTGCCCCGAGCCTCGATCTGAGCTCTGATACCAGTTGAAGGAGTACGAGTGGAAGTGCGACGCGAGAGAGAGTGCGAGAAGAAGAGCACGATGATATGGTGAACTCGCTGTGTTGTAATGTGTAGAGCATAGTGAGTTCTTATTAGGTTTTTACAAAAGAATATGTGTACATACGTGGTGGCCCACCCACTTACCTGGGCGACCACATTGAGCTTTATACCCCAACACTTCAAGCCATACAAAGCTTTCTTACATTCACACACTTTATCCTCTTTTTCTTTCTTGAAAAAATTGCGAGGTTGCGTTACATAAACTTCCTCAAATATGTCACCATTTAAGAAAGCAGTAAAAATGTTTGATTGATGTACATCCCAATCAAAGTGAGCTGCCAATGCACATAGAAAATGCACAGTAGTCATACGACAAGTGGGAACAAATGTCTCTTCATAATCTATGCCTTTCTACTGTGCATAGCCTTTTGCAACAAGTTGAGCCTTATAGTGATCAATTTCATCATCTGTCTTACGCTTCAACTTGTAAACCAACTTCCTACCAATGGCCTTTTTGCCAGGAGGAAAATCACATAAAGACCATGTGTCACTTTCTATAAGTGCACCATATTTTGATTGCATGGCAGCCATCCAATTTTTTGAATTGTGTGCTTCATCAATAGGCAGAGGTTCCTCAACATCATATAAATTGGAAACGACCAAAGCATAGCAATCTGATGCATAAGATGCATGGCGCGAACTTGAACGAGTGCGATTAGACTAAGGTGCATCCAATTTAGTGTCACACAAAGTATACAGCAGCCATTTTGATACCTCTAGCCTCAGAATTCTTAACCCTTTCCTCATCAAGTACATCATGTACATCTGCATTAGAAATTGGATGATCTCAAACATTTTCAGAAACCCCCATACGGTGTACATTTGCCTCATTGGAACTTACATTCAAACTTCCACCATTGAAAATAGGCAATAAATTGTCAATGTTATCCTGTGAGCTTACATTACTGTCTCTAGTTGTCATAAAATCTAATATCTAACTAACCCAAATGATTTTCTCATATTAAATTGATCACTTAATGTGGGAGAATAAACGGGAACAAGGGTTAAGATATAGACATGTGCTTATAGATCTATCTCAACACGGGGCCAATGGTAAAGGGGCCCAAATGAGAGATGGTCTATCAAAGAAAAAGGCTAACAATGGACCTTAGAAGACCTTAGGGTTAGCTTCATTAAAGACCTCCAAAGGTTAGTGTTTAAAGTCCTTTGACCTAAGCTAGGGCTGAGCTTGAGGTGGGAACCGACCGAAGCTCGAGGTGCTTGTCCTGCTTGATTAAGGTGCTTGAGGTGCTTGTCCTGTTGGATGATTAAGGTGCTTGATGTGCTTGTATTGTTGGATGACTAAGGTGCTTGAGGTTCTTTGTTGTGCTTGGTTGAGATGCTTGTGGGAACACCCCCAAGCTAGAAGTGCTTTGTCATGCTTGATGAGTAAGGTGCTCGAGCACCAAAAGTCAAAGTGATCCCTACATAAGAGGGGGTGAGCCCATATTGTAGGGGTTGGTGAGAGAATACACACACACACACACACACACACACACTCTAGGTAACCCCAAGCCTTAAGAGGTAGCAAGGACACATGTCATGCTCCTACCCATGTTACCTTCATGAGGTGCTTGAATCCTATTGGCCAGGCTTCAAAGGGGTCCAATGATAAATTACTTGAATTAACTAATTGTTTTTGCATTTATCAAGTCCTCTCTCTCAAAGAAGAAAGGGGGACACTTGTCCCAAGACTACCCCTATTGCTAGAAATGGCCCGAGCTTGTGATTGGCTAGGCTTGGCATGAGCCAATGAGCTTCAAGCATGAGCTAGAAGAGGGGGTCAACCAAAGCAAGAAGAGGCCTTGCTTATAGGGTATACTCACCCACACACACACACACACACACACACACTCATTGTGTGCTATGCAAAGTGCAAGAGCTCCATCTCCTTCTCCAAGATCCTTGAGAAGTTGAGAGCCTCCACCAACACTCTTGGCTATGGAGTGCAAATCCAACCAAGAGCCATGCTTCAATGCTTAATCTTGCCATCTTCTCCATCTTCATTACTATGCTATTCTGTATGCTAGCAAGTAGAGTTATGATAAGTGAGGAAGTAATTCTTTCTCCTATGAAATGTTTCTTCTTCCTCTTCCCTACCCTCATTCGTTGATAGCTTTCTCCACCTTCGAAGGTGTTTGAGGTCTTGGGACTGAGGCTTGGGATAGTTAAATCTTTCTTCAAAGTTTATGTTATGCTTGTGATGCATGAAGCTTTCCATCTTCATTACATCACCTAGGTCACAAGGAACACAAAGATTGTATTGTAACAAATCTCTCTTAATGGGAGAAATCATAATACAAATGCCTATTAGAGGGGGGACCGGCTGCACATAAATCCGGTCCTCAACTGTTGTCATGTTCTCTAAATTATATGCTTTGATTTTGCACATGGAGGTGCTAATGATGATGCCCCCATGTTTGTAAATAATCTCGTTATTACTAGGTTGCAACAAGCTGTGGGCAACCCTGCTTTGCAAGGCGAAGTACTCAACAACTTTGTGCTTATGGAATTTTCCTTCCTCTCCAAGAGGAGAGAGAGATTAGGAGGCCTCTTGAAGAGACCCCCAAAATAAGACTCGCTCCCATTCGAGAGGAGGAATCTAAAGAGCAAGAAAACAATGAAACTTTAAGTTCCTCTGAAGATGTGGCTCCATGAAGACGGCGGTCTATGTTAAGTATGGAGCCTGATTTACCCTTGTAATTTTCTGTGGTAAAAGCGCACATTTGTAAGGCCCCCATTATGAGGAGAAGCCATCGTGCGTGAAGGAAAATCACTCACCGGAAACCAAAATTTTCACGGACAAGAATCAGGGGCAACTTTAAAGGCCTCGGGGGCGGAGGCCCCTGAGACTTTTTTCCCGCCGGAATATTCCTTTTCGTTGGAATATTATGGCCGGACGGTGGCCGGAAAGTGGTCGGAAAACAACCGGTCGGTTGGCCGGTGGCCGGTAGTCAATGGCCGATGGCCGGTGGTCGGAAGTCAATGGCCGGTGGCCGGTGGTCGGAAGTCAATGGCCGGTGGCCGGTGGCCGAATTCAAAAGCGGACTTGTCTTCTCAAGGGCGGCCACACATGGGCGGATTGGAGGGTCTGATTTGGACTTATTCGCACAAGGGCGGCTACACATGGCTGTCTCTCATAAGAGAGGGCAACCCTTTTGGCCTATAAAAGGAGGCCATTTCTACACACATTTCATAGTGTGAAGTTGATGCAACAAGGTGAGTGTGAGGTGGTGAGAGTGAAGCAAGGCGGGAGCTCCATTAAGGGTATAATCCCTTTGTAAACTACTTCTTGTTTTGAAGTACTAAAGCCATTGAGTGGTTGCTTTCCCGTGGACGTAGCCCACATTGGGTGAACCACGTATATCGTGTGTACTCTCTCTCTCTCTCTCTCTACTCTATAATCTCGTGTATATAAATCTGTCTCTCTCCATTAAGTAATCTACTCAATTATCTATTTAGCTACGTCTTATTTCCTAACAACTGGTATCAGAGCAAGGTTTGCTCGTAGCTAAATTATCTCAAGGAAAGGATTCCTTGAATTGAGTGGGAGTTATGGCGGAGGAAGGGAAGCTCAAGATTGAGAAGTTCAACGGCAAAAACTACCAACATTGGAAGATGCAGATTGAAGACTATCTCTACGAGAAGGACCTCTATTTGCCACTAGGCGGTCTTGCGAAGAAGCCCACAACAATGGCAGATGAAGCATGGATTGTCCTTGATTGAAAGGCACTGGGAACAGTCCGGTTAAGCTTGGCATCAACGGTGGCCTTCAATGTTTCGGAGATGAAGACCACGGAGGACTTGATGAAGTCACTTGACGACTTCTACGAGAAACCATCAGCATCCAATAAGGTATTTCTTATGAAGCGCTTGTTCAATCTAAAGATGGCAGAGAATGGTTCAGTTGTAGAACACCTAAATGACTTTAACACAAACATAAGTCAACTTCGATCAGTGAAAATCAATTTCGATGACGAAGTGCGAGCTCTCCTTATACTATCATCTCTACCGGATAGTTGGGACAGCCTTGTGATGGCTGTAAGTAATTCTATCTCTGGCACAAATACTCTTAAGTTTGATGATGTTGTGGGTGTTCTCCTAAGCGAGGAAATGCGAAGGAGAAGCACATGAGAATCATCAAGTGCATCACTATTAGTGGAAACAAGAGGAAGGCTTAAGGAGAGGTTCAAAAACCAAAAAGGTCGTGATCGCTCAAGGCGGAGCAAGTCACGCACAAAGTCAGTTCTTGAATGTTGGAACTGCGGCAAGAAGGGCCACGTCAAGAAGGATTGATGGTCCAAGAAGAAGAAGGAGACAGAGTCTCAAGACAACAAGCCAACATCGGAGGCCAATGTGGCAGGTAAAGTAGAGCAAGATGCTCTAATTCTCTCATTAGACAATGTGTCTAATTCCTGGATAGTAGATTCCGGGGCTTCATTCCATGTGACACCACACAAGCAACATTTCCAAGACTACACCAAAGGTAATTTTGGGTATGTATACTTGGGAGATGATGAAGCTTGTGAGATTGTCGGCAAAGGTACAGTTTCTGTCAAAACTGCTAACGGAAATGAATGGAAGCTTAAAGATGTTAGGCATGTTCCTTCTCTTCGCAAAAATTTGATCTCTACAGGACAATTGGACGATGAAGGTCACAACATTGCATTCGGAAACAAACGGTGGAAGATCTCAAAGGGATCTTTGGTGGTTGCCAAGGGTGAAAAAGTCGGTACACTTTAGTTGTGTACTGTTAGCACGCAACCTTCAGCTTGTGCAGCAACTACAGAAGTTGACAGTGCCGTGTGGCACTACCGACTTGGGCATATGAGTGCCAAAGGAATGCAAATCCTTCAAACAAAGAAGCTTCTACCAGGTTTTAAAGAAGTGGACTTAGAGTTCTGTGAAGATTGTGTTTATGGTAAACAAAAGAGGGTAAAATTTCAAAAGTTAGGAAATGAAAGAAAAAATAAAAAACTTGAGTTGGTTCATTCTGATGTTTGGGGTCCTGCAAGTACACCATCAATTGGTGGCTCATTGTACTATGTAACATTCATAGACGATGCGACTAGAAAAACATGGGTTTATGTCATGAAGAATAAATCCGATGTATTTTCCATATTTCAAAGGTGGAAAGCCTTTGTGGAGAATGAAACAGGTACCAAGGTTAAATGCCTCAGATCCGACAATGGAGGCGAATATTGCAGCCAAGCTTTTGAAAGATTTTGTGCTAGCAATGGCATTCGGAGGCAAAGGACAACCCCAAGGACACCTCAACAAAATGGGATTTCGGAAAGGATGAATAGGACAATCATGGAACGAGCACGAAGCATGCGGCTACATGCAGGCCTACCGCTTGAGCTTTGGGCGGAAGCTGTAAGTACGTCTGTGTACTTAATCAATCGGTCACCCTCAACGGCATTGGATGGGGGAGTTCCAGAAGAGGCATGGACAGGTAAACCGGTGAATTATGCATTTCTCAAAGTGTTTGGGTGTGAGGCTTTCATGCACATAGATAGAAGCCTAAGATCAAAGTTAGATGCAAAGTCCAAAAAGTGTTTCTTCATTGGCTATGGAGAAGGAGACTTTGGGTATCGCGTATGGAATCCTGAAGATGGTAAAATCTTAAGGAGTAGGGATGTAATTTTTAATGAACAAAATATGTACAAAGATTGCTTGGAAAGAAAACAAACAAAAGAAACAGGTGATGAGTACATGGAGCTTGAGGACGGTGAAGACTCAAGGACTGCAAATGGTGACAATGTGCAACAACGTCAACCAAATGAGGAGCCTCAACCTATTCCCCGAAGATCTACAAGAGCAAGTAGACCTCCAGAAAGGTTTGTTCCTTCCTTCAACCATCTCTTGATCTCAGATTCTGGAGAGCCGGAATCATATGAAGAAGCTATGCAACATGAATCCAAAGAAGAATGGACGAAGAGCATGCAAGTGGAGATGGACTCACTACATCGCAACCAAACATGGGAGTTGGTTGAGTTGCCTAAAGGTAAGCGGGCACTTCCAAACAAATGGGTGTACAAGCTAAAGGAAGAAGAAGGTGGGAAGAAAAGGTACAAGTCTAGGCTTGTGGTAAAAGGTTTTTCTCAAAAGAAAGGTATTGACTTCAATGAAATATTTTCTCCTGTTGTAAAAATGAACTCAATTAGTCTTGTCTTAAGCCTTGTGGCTGCTCATGATCCAAATCTCGAGCAAATGGATGTAAATACGGCATTCCCTCACGGTGACTTAGAGGAGGAAATCTACATGCTTCAACCAAAGGGGTATGAAGTAAAAGGTAAGGAGAAAATGGTTTGCAGATTAAAGAAGAGCTTGTATGGTTTAAAGCAAGCATCAAGACAATGGTACTTGAAGTTTGATCGATGGATGTTGGATCATGGATTCACAAGATGCAACTCGGATCACTGCGTCTATACAGAGAATTTGGGAGATGTGAAATTCATCATCCTAATGTTGTATGTTGATGACATGTTGATTGCAAGTGCTAACATGCAGAACATCAAAGACGTAAAAGAGGAGCTGTCCAAATCTTTTTCAATGAAAGATTTAGGTGTTGCAAAGAGGATACTTGGTATGAAAATATCAAGGGACAGGACGAAGAATACAATAAAGCTATCTCAAGAAGATTACATCAAGAAGGTACTAGAAAGGTTTGCAATGCAAAATGCAAAACCAGTTTCTACACCTTTGGCTGGTCATTTTAAACTAACGAAGGATATGTGTCCAAAGACACAAGAGGAGATAGCCTATATGTCTAAAGTTCCATATGCTGCAGCGGTAGGTTCTCTAATGTATGCTATGGTCTGGACAAGGCCAGACATTGCACATGCAGTGGGAGTTGTGAGTAGGTTCATGGACAACCCAGGTAAAGAGCATTGGCAAGCTGTGAAGTGGATACTTAGGTATCTAAAAGGGACAACAACAAATGCTTTGTATTTTGGAGGAACTGATATTTTTCTAGAAGGGTATGCTGATGCAGATATGGCATGTGACAAAGATACTCGAAGGAGCACTACTGGCTATGTGTTCACGGTTGGAGGCACAACAGTAAGCTGGGCTTCAAAGCTGCAGAAAGTGGTTTCACTTTCTACCACGGAAGCAGAGTATGTAGCAATGACGGAGGCAAGCAAAGAAATTCTGTGGCTTCACAGATTCTTAGAAGAGCTTGGATTCAAACAAGACAATTGTGTCTTGTACAGTGATAGCCAAAGCGCTATCCATCTTGCGAAGAACTCAGCCTTTCATTCAAGGACAAAGCACATTGAGGTGAGATATCACTTCATACGCACTCTTTTGGAAGAGGGACAACTAAAGCTAGGAAAGGTGCATACAAGTGAAAATCCTGCAGACATGTTTACAAAGGTGGTCAACAAGGAGAAGTTGAGCTTTTGCTCATCTTCAATCCGCATTCAAGGATAAGAAGCCAGAATGGAAAGCAGTCACAGGTTTGGTTTGGAGATCAGTCTCCAAGTGGGAGATTGTTAAGTATGGAGCCTGATTTACCCTTGTAATTTTCTGTGGTAAAAGCACACATTTGTAAGGCCCCCATTATGAGGAGAAGCCATCGTGCGTGAAGAAAAATCACTCACTGGAAACCAAAATTTTCACGGACAAGCATCAGGGGCAACTTTAAAGGCCTCGAAGACTTTTTTTTTTCGCCGGAATATTATGGCCGGACGGTGGCCAGAAAGTGGTCGGAAAACAACCAGTCGGTTGGCCGGTGGCCAATAGTCAATGGCCGGTGGCCGGTGGTCGGAAGTCAATGGCCAGTGGCCGGTGGCCGAATTCAAAAGCGGACTTGTCTTCTCAAGGGCGGCCACACATGGGCGGATTGGAGGGTTTGATTTGGACTTATTCGCACAAGGGCGGCTACACATGGCTGTCTCTCATAAGAGAGGGCAGCCCTTTTGGCCTATAAAAGGAGGCCATTTCTACACACATTTCATAGTGTGAAGTTGATGCAACAAGGTGAGTGTGAGGTGGTGAGAGTGAAGCAAGGCGGGAGCTCCATTAAGGGTATAATCCCTTTGTAAACTACTTCTTGTTTTGAAGTACTAAAGCCATTGAGTGGCTGCTTTCCCGTGGACGTAGCCCACATTGGGTGAACCACGTATATCGTGTGTACTCTCTCTCTCTCTCTCTCTCTCTCTCTCTCTCTCTCTCTCTCTACTCTATAATCTCGTGTATATAAATCTGTCTCTCTCCATTAAGTAATCTACTCAATTATCTATTGAGCTACGTCTTATTTCCTAACAGTCTAGACGATTTTCCACTCCTCTCAAGAGAAAAAGATCAACACACAGTCCCTCTCCTCGTCATTTGGAAAGAAAAGAGAGGAAACAAAGGACGAAAAGGGTTAGGAAGAGGTCACCCTCTTCTCTATCTTCTTCACCTTCCTCCTATTCCGATGAAAGCTATGGCTATTCTCCTAGAGAATATAGGAGGGGAGGACATCGCAAATCATACTCTGCATGGCGAAGGTACCAAAAGCTAAAGAAGTTCCAGGAGGGAGAAAAGAGTATCTCTTTTCTCACCTATGATAGCACCTTTGGTGCTACCGACAAAGTGTTGGCCTTCATCCAACAATTTGATGCGGCCTTTGGAGACGAGGGCTTCACAGAGTCCTCCAAGATACACCATGTAGCTATGTACTTTCATAAATCAGCTTGTCAATGGTGGGCTAGACTTGGTGGCAAGGACAAAGCCCCAAAGACATGGAAAACTCTACAAGTTTCCATCATGCAGAAATTCCTTGCAAGCGATGCAAATGACAAAGTGCTTACCGAATGGCGCAGCTTGAAGCTTCTCTCTCATGAGTCTATCCACATATGTAGATAGGTTTTGGGATTTACATCTCAAGGCTACTGTCTTTCAAAAGATAGACTTTGCCGAGCAAAGGCAACAATTCTATGCCGGATTACCTGGAGAGATGGCCAAGTACATCAACTCTCAAGGGTCTGGTTCTATTAGTGAAGTGATCCATCACACCATGGTTGCTTCACGCATTAATTTCTATCAAGGGGCTAGACAGAACGTCAAGCCCATGGAAAACAAAGACAAAAATGATGCAAAGGGAAAACCAATGTTCAAAATTCTTCCCACGGCACATCCAACAACAACAACAACAACAATAGGTCCAAGGAGAAGGGATTTTACAAAGGAAAAAACAAACTCTCTCCTGAAGAGCTTGAAGCTTTTTGCAAGGACCATAAGTGTTTCAAGTGTGGGGAGCAAGGACATGGCTATCGTTCTTGCCTCAAGAAGAATGCACGCAATGAGACTCCTAGCGCTTCCACTATTGAAGCTCCAAAAGAGGATGCTCATTGAAAGGATTATCACTTTCCTATGCTTGGGGAAAGGTAAGAGAGCATTATGCCTTCATCTTGTTTGACCCTAGCTCTACTCACAAATTCATATCAATGGAGTTGGCCACCAAGTTGGGCATTCAAGCTTTTGATATGGGAAATATGGTAATGGCTGACACAACTTTCAATGGACAAAAAGCCTCCGTTACTCCCTTGATTGGGAAGTTCAAGCTTCATGTCCAAAGTTATGTCGAGAAAAAAGACTTTTGCATCTCTCCTCTCCAACATGAGGATGCTATCCTAGGGGCACCATGGTTTGATCACATGGATGCCAATATGAAGTTCCTTGAAAGGAGAATCTACTTCACCTATAGCGGAAAGAACATGTATATAGATGCTAGTGAGTGTGGTCACACTATTCCACTTGTAAATCCTCCTGCTTTGGATAAGTCAATGAAGAGCTCAGTTTGTGCGTACATGATTTTTGTCAAAGAGTCTCTAAAAGATCCTAATGTTTCATCAAATGTAAATGGTAGGAATCAAGAAGATGTAGACTTGTCTAATTTTCTAAAAGAATTCCAGAATGTGTTCATCGATGATATCCCTATTGACTTATCTCCAAAACAAGGGGATGATGACCATCGTATTGAGCTCCTTAAGCTCACTGCCTAACAAGCCTCCTTATCGAGTCTCTCAAGCTCAACAAGAGGAGATCATGAGGCAAGTACAGGAATTGGTAGACAAAGGGATGGTGAGGCCTAGTTCCTCTCCCTTTTGTTCTCCACTCCTTTTAGTGCAAAAGAAAGATGGTACATACCGTATGTGTGTGGACTATCGAGCACTAAACCATATCACTATCAAAAATAGATTTCCCGTGCCTCGGGTAGAAGCTCTATTTGATAAGCTACAAGGCTCTACCTACTTCATTATGATTGACCTTAAAAGTGGCTATCATCAAATAAGGATAGTGGATGAATATATCCTAAAGATCGCGTTTTCCACAACGTTTGGTCTTTATGAATATCTAGTGATGCCTGTTGGCTTGACTAATGTTCTAGAATTGACATTTTATTATTTATTGCAATTGACAGGTGGAAAAGACTAGACCAAGCTTGGCCTATGAGAATGGATATGTATATCATGTACATTTTATTATTCAAGTGCTCCTTTATGAGCATTGGCCATTTATGACCGGCCGGCCAGTTTGTAACCAATTTGACCATTCAAGAAATCTATATAACAAATACGTGCAAGAGGGAAATGGTCACTCTTGCACGGGGGGAGATTGCACCCAGTGTTTGTGTTATTCTCCTCTCCTCTCCCTTCTCTCTCGCTGTGCCGGCGTAGCACTCCACTTTAGGAGGTGCGCCTACACGTGCTCTTTTTCTCTGCTCGGAGTCTCTCTCTGTTCGCATATGTCACGGTTTATATGCTATGGGAATTGCCAGGTATGCAGGTTTGTCAGTTTATGCTAGATATTGCGTTATCTTGGGTATTTTGCAGGGCAACCATGTTTCCGTTTGTAGCAGTGGTATCAGAGCACAAGCTAGACTCCTGGAGCTTATTCAGAGTGAGCATCTCCAAACAAGGATTCAAATCATGGTGAAGAAAGGAAATATCACTTTCATGTATCAAAGCTAAGTACACCTTTATTTTGTATTGGAAGTTTGTTTTTCTGATAGCTATGTTGCATCTCTCCTTAAAATTCCTCGATCTCGAGGTATCAATTGAACATTCTAGGTTGCATGTGTCATTAGATGTACGTGATTGGATGAAGATTTTTGCATACGATAGAGAATTAATTTATGCAATGGTACTATCATTTGTGTATATAGATAGATTAAGCAAGGCAATAGAGGTTTTTTGTTTTTTTCAATCATAGTGGATTTTTGTTTTCACTCATAGAGGAGTCTATCGGATGGGTGATGGATCATCTTTGAACAAAATTAATTATGGTATGTAAACATAGGAGTACGTTTAGAGTGTTTGATGAAGAAGAAGAAGAAGGAATCGGCCAATGAAATTCCTCTGTATTACCCTAGGGCAAAAGATATTAATTCACTGAAACAATTCCGGTCGCCATCAAAGAATGTCCGCATAAGTGCTGAGTTCCAACAAAATAAATAATTTGCTAGCTATCATCCGAATTGTGCATGGAATCCATCCCATCCACCAATAGAATGAAAGAAGGCGTTCAAAGGTCGACGCTTTCCTCCACTACGTTCCCAGACCAGAGGCGGCCCCGATTTTCCCATCTGCCTCATCCACTCCTTATCACACACGACAGTGGGAAAAACTGAAGTTCGCATGTGAATGGCTACATGGTACGTAGGATAAGCAGAGGAGCAACGCGCGTTAGCCATCACTCAACCACTTTTTTTTTGAAAGAACTGCATGCCGCCGCTACCACTCCTTCTGAGGCTCGCACTGAACCCCAGCCCCAGCCCTTTGTGGCGCAGTGTTTTTTTTTTAGCTGCATGTCATGCAGTATCTCTTACTCTCTCTCTCTCTCACTCTCTCTCTTTGGTGGTAAACCACCCACCCAGTTACTCTCTCTTTCTCTCATGCTATGGCGACTGCCAGCCAACTCCCTCTCTTTCTCACTTTTCCCCTCTACTGTCACTTAACGAGCGACTCCAACTCTCTCTGCAATCCGAATCACCCTCTCACTCTCTCTTTCTCCCTACCCCCACCAACCCAGTATCTCCTTCTCCGACAACCAGTTGCTCACCATGCAACAGGTCCTCGTCACTTTCGTGCGGCAGTGAATATCTCTCTCTCTTTCTCTCTCTCAATTGCCTGCATGGCGTCGCCCACCCAGCAAATCAGTGGCACCCATAGTTCTGAGGTGCAACCAATCCATCTCGTGGTGCCCCCCCCCTTAACTGGATTGCATGACCACCTTATACTGGCAACAAACACTGAAAACAGAGCTGCAGCACGTGCCCTCCCACCCCTCGCATGGCGAGATGCATACCACCACAGAAAATGGAAAAAAAAGGGACGACTGCTAAATTTTTTTTTAAAAAAAACCAACTGCCAACCAGCGAAGCTGATTATTCCAACCCACCACATCATCCTCTCTGTTGCCCACACCATGCATAGGGCATCAATCAATATCCCTCTCTCTCTCTCTCTCTCTTTCTTTTGCAGACACAGGTACTCTTCTTGTTCTAGTATTGCTACAGCTTGTGGAGACAAGGCACTATTTGAGCACGTTAAGGAAACCACTTGCCTTGTTGATTAAGCACGCTCTTCAGCACACGGTACAATTTGTGGAAGCTTTTGCGGTAGGTCTTGACTCACTACCGGACATTGACGAAGATCTTTTCGTGCTCACCACCCCGATTATCAGGTGGTGCTCCACACGCCAACTTCTTCAAAAGTGCTTCGATTACGTGTGTCGAATCATTTTTTTTTCATGGCTCTCCACGACATTAGGATTTCTATTTTGCAAGATTACGCCGTCGACAATGACATCTACTGGGGTATTGAAGTCTGTCGCTACTTTCCCACTGGTTGCTCAATTACAGATTATTAGGTACCCAACACTCTCCGCGCTTGGCATGAATATGTTGAAGGGCAACCAGAATTTCGTGGACTTCCGGACCTCGGCACACCTCGTCCCGGAAACATCGAGTGGGCTAAAGCAAAACTTCGCATAGGAGAAATCCGCATCACCAATAAAATTCTTTACATTAATGCCTTTGACTTACTGCACTCGCTGACGGTGGAGACCACTCGGGCTCATAAAGCACTCATCCTCAATCAACAGTGGGGCTGTTTTCCTATTGTTATGTTTAAAGTTTGGGACAGGTTTGTCAAGCATAATGTCTATCAGTCTTTTCATTGTGTACCACCCGAGCACTTCCACAATGTCTTTGGTAAAATTCTATGTAATAACCCCCACAATATCCTCATCATGTATGATACTTATCACAAACCACGTATGTCTGCGGATTTTTGCGACGTTTGCATTGGTAATCAATGGGATGTTCATTCACCCTATCTCTCTGACCATCTATCAGAACACAGAGCCGAGATCCACGCACGTGAACACATCCCCACTACCAATCTCACCCTTCCCAATGCTTGGTACGATGACCATAAACCTTATTTTTCTCGCCTCGAATATGGCCCATGGCAGTCTCAAGAACCACAACACAACCGTTCTGACTGGAAAGAAATGACCCCAATTGCTGCAGGTTACAACTGGGAAGCAGAAGTTCACCGTATCTACGTTGATAAAAAAACCCCTCTAATTTCTTTATTTATTCATTACTTGTCATTTTTCTAGATTTTCTAGTCTATGCCTACACTAGCCCCGACATAAAACTGCATTTTTCATCACAACGTCCCCTGCTCAACATAAAATCATCATCTCTTCTCCGACCGCCAAAGAGAACCAAAAATCTATATTCTCATCCCTAGTTCTAGCTCTACTTAACACATATTTTGTCATAATAAAGCCTTCTAGGCAAAGGCAACTCAAGATCAAATTACTTTTGGGTTGTTTGTCCAATCAGTCACGATTAATCATCGTAGACGTCTGTCAGTCCTCGATGTAATTTTGTCTCCCACATTGCACTATAAAATCCAATTAGCTCTCCCGATTTACATTTTTTTATGCCTTGTTCATGGTTTTTGTTTATCTGTGCTATTTCGTTAGGACTGCAACATTTTCTCACATTTCCATTTTCGCTGGACTATGTCTAACTTTTAATTTGTGTTCAAGCTTCAGTTAATTTATTTTCCGATGGTTGAATCAAAGTGCTAACACTGTATGTTCTAAATATGTGATCTCACACTAATCTTGAATTAAATTCTCAACAAACCACATAGTCTTTTATTTTATTTCAAATTACTAACACAAAATTAACATATTTTGGAATTGTTAATTATACTATGGTGCAAGTTTGATAGTCGCAGTTCTCCTTAGATTCTACAAATCTGTTTGACACGTCTCAGATACAAGTTACAATCATATCTCTCTCCACAAACACTGATGCAGTGTACCCTCAAGGTATGTACATTAACCTCACTCCCCTTTTCATAATTGCTTTACCAACAATCTTTTATATTAGGCAACCCAACATCTCTCATATCATCACTGATACTTATCAAATGAAATCTCAGATACATCACTTTTATTTTTAAATTTCATTTCTCTACATTATCTGCTCACTAAATACTCCATCAAATGCTTCGATCATGGCTTCTAATTGTACTACAAGTACTTTTTTGATGATTTGTCAATAAACCCTACAGCTACTCATGTGAGCCACGGTGTTTTGGGATTGTACACAAAATTTGTAAGTGGCTTGATATACTGCACTGCGATGTCAACATAGTAACTATTTTTCTTTTCTCCTTTATGCCTTGTCTAGTCCATTGGTCACAAGCACACAGATCCACCGATTTAGGCAGTGTGTCAATGCTCATCTAGTGCAAATTCGCCGATTTAGGCAGCACAACAACAAACTATAGATTCACGCTTTTTGAACTTATATCAAATGCAGATTTGCCGATTTAGGCACCACAACAACAAACTACAGATTCACGCTTTTTGAACTTATATCAAATGCAGATTCGCCGATTTAGGCAGCACATTGATAAATAACAAATTCATGATTTTTAAGCAATATTAAATGCAGATACGCCGATTTAGGCAGCATTAGTGCAGATTCGCCGATTTAGGCAGCACGTCTTACTGGTGTAGATTCACCGATTTAGGCAACACCGATCACAAAATCATGCTGCAGTGGCTGGCCACCATTGCAACTGGTATGATTTTGTTACCCGGGTACATAATGAAAGTGATTTGGATTTGGACTTATATTGTGGAATTGCAATTTGAGTGGGATTTGATATCTGATGATTATTTTATCACGGCAATATTTATGTGATGAGACTTGACATTATGAGATTGATGATGAGTGTGACCAATGATATCCTGATTCATCAGGGTATGACATATACTGCTTATTCTAGTGGTATGGGACACTAGAATAGGTAGTATGTGGATGACGGCAGGCATAAGCAATGTTGACTAATTTAATGGAATGCCAAGAAAGTAGCGCAACTCGCCCAAATCTTTCATTTCAAACTCCTGTTTGAGAAGACCCTTCACATGGTCAATCTCCATAGCATTGTCACCCACAATAATAAGGTCATCTACATATATGGTAATGACCACAATCCCCACATCACTCTCACGTACATAGAGTGAATGATCAGCATGAGCTCTCCTAAAACCAATATTGACAAGATACTTGGCAATCCTGTCATACCATGCTCTAGAGCCCTGCTTCAAACCATACAAAGCTTTGAGAAGTCTGCATACATAATCTGGGTAACCTGGATCGACATAACCAGGTGGCTGATCCATATACACTTCCTCTTGCAACTCACCATTCAAGAAGGCATTCTTTACATCCATTTGATGCATAATCCATCCTCTAGATGCAGCCACTGCTATGACAGCTCTCACAGTCGTCAACTTTGCCACTGGAGCAAAGGTCTCCTCATAGTCTATGCCATATGTCTGCGCATAACCCTTTGCGACCAGCCTTGCCTTGTGACGCTCAATGTTACCATCAGCCTTATGCTTGGTTTTATACACCCATTTACAGCCAATAGCTTTCTTGCCACTTGGCAATGGCACCAACTCCCATGTGTCGTTTGCTTCCAATGCAGCCATCTCTTCATTCATTGCATCATCCCAATGCACATTTCCAACTGCATCCTCAAAACATGTGGGCTCCACATCGTGTATCACCTTAGCCATGTAGGCTTGGTGATGCGCTAGATACCCATCATAAGTCAATTTTTGAACTGGATTTCTGACTCTATTAGATCTGCGAGGTCCTGGGTCACTCCTTTGTCCTCTAGCATCTTCTTGTACTTTCCTTACACCAGGTGTCCTGACAGCCGGAATTCCAAATTCCTCATCAAGACTTTGTTCAGAACCATCTGAATCCATGTCTACATGTGAAAAACCTGATGATGCATCAGCCATAAAGGGAGGTTCATCAACCTTTTCCTTTCCTTTTCGTGATACATTCCCTGTTCCTGTTGGTGGAGTAACCTGCGTACATAGTCTACCATTCCATGGTTTCTCAACAGAGCCACGAGAAGAGGACTCTTGTGGTCCACTCAAAACCTGTGACTGTGGCCTCACATTTTGTACAACCACATCATCTTTTACATCAGCCCCAATAGTGCCATGTGCATTACTGTACCAGCTGCTCATCTCATCAAAGACTACATCTCTGCTCACTTGTAACTCTCGTGTAGTAGGATTGTAGCACCTGTACCCCTTTTGTTCAAGGGAATATCCCACAAGAATACATTTCTCTGCTTTAGGATCCAATTTCCTACGCAACTCATCTGGTACATGCATGTAAGCTATGCAGCCAAACACTTTCAAGTGTGCCAAATCAGGCTTTGTACCTGTAAACTTTTCCTCAGGTGTTACATCATGCACCGCAGCTGTAGGTGTCCTGTTCATAATGTACACAGCTATATTTACGGCTTCAGCCCAGAAATGATGAGGCATGTTCTTCTCATTCATCAATGCACGTGCAACCTCTGCAATGTGCCTGTTTTTCCTTTCTGCGACCCCATTCTGTTGTGGAGTATATCTGCATGTAAACTGCCTGTGTATACCATGCATTCGCAGAAAATCTGAAAAATCATTGGAGAAGTACTCTCCCCCTCCATCTGACCTCAATGTCTTGATTTGCATATCTGTCTCCTTCTCAATCATGACTTTGAAGTCTTGAAAGTGACCAAACACTTCACTTTTGTTACGCATGAAGTAGACCCATACTTTCCTTGTATCGTCATCAATGAAAGAGACATAATACCTGCAACCATGTATACTTGCAGTATCAGTTGGACCCCAAACATCTGTGTGCACCACCTCAAGTGGCTTTTTACATACATTGCGCTCATGTGGAAATGAGCCCTTTGACTGTTTTCCAAACTGGCATGCTGCACACACTTTATGGATACCATCCACCTTGAATTTGGGCAAACCTTTTACAATCTGTTTTGATTGCATGCTGTGCAATCTCTGCTCATTGACATGGCCAATGCGTTTGTGCCAAATGTCAACATCATCCACAACACCTGTGCCCTGTGCAAATAATGCATCTTTTACCTCAGGCATGTCTACATTCAGCGTAAACATTCTGCCCACACATTTGCCCTCTGTGATCAGCTTACAGCCATTCTGGAAATCTTCTACATAACAGCCATTTGGATTGAAGCGAACCTGCAAACCCTGCTCAACCATTTGTCCAACAGAAACAAGATTCTTTGTAATGTTTGGGACATGAAGTACATCTGCTAAGTACTTTGATTTCCCACTCTTCGTATTTAGAGGTATGTCCTCTACATGAGCAATGGGGTGAGCTGTGTCATCTCCTGTCTGCACATAGGATGACACATCTACTTTGCGCATATCTCTAAACCACTCTCCACGAGACGTCATGTGATTAGAGGCACCTGAATCCACATACCAAACATCATCTTGGGTGGAATTCTCTGCAGTCATTGTATTCATTACATGCTGCATAACAAACATGCGCTCGTTTTTGCTGTCATCTGCATCTCTGCTAGTAGATGCATAGTTACCCTGTTCTCTCTTTCCACTTGCTTTTCCCTTTGGACAGTCACGTGACATGTGACCTCTTTCACCACAAGTCCAACATTCTCTGCTATTTGGAGTATGTTGCTGCCTGCTTGATCCTGCACCACGACCTCTTTGACTCCCCCTGCCTTGAGACTGGTTTCCCCTGCCACCTGTATTGTTTTGATTTGATTGACCTTCCAGAAATTGGCCCCTGCAACCCCTTGGGCCTCGACCACGACCTCTACCTCTACCTCTGTTGGGGTTAGAATAGAAGGCCTGTTCAGAATTATTTCTTCCATGAGAAGAAGATGTGTCAAGGTTCTTCTCCTCAAGAATAAGCATAGAAATCAAATCTTGGAACACGGGGATGTCGTCTCTTGTATTCATGGAAGACCTAAAATGTACATACTCATCTCCTAGACCATCCAAGCATGCACGGACAATGTCATCGTCTTCCATTGAGACTTTAATAGATCCAAGAGCCTCAATGATACTCTTGATCTTCAAGGCATAATCATTGATTGAGAGGTTGTTCCTCTTAACCTGATTTAGCTCCGACTTTAGTTGAAGCTTCCTGGCCTTGGTGTTCACCTCGAACACTCTGCCTAATTTTCTCCATGCAATGGCGGGGGTTTCAGCATCCTGTAGATAGCCCATCATGCCATCTGTGATGCTCATAGAAAGCTAATACATCACTTTGCTCTGGCCTTGTTGCCAGTCCCTCAAAGCTTTCCTTTGTTCTACTGTAGCATTTGCCTCGGGAATCTCTGGTTCCTTTTCATTGTCTCCTTCTACATAGTCCCAATAACCTTTTCCTTTTAGGAAATTTGTTATTCTGAACTTCCATGAAGGGTAGTTATTTTTCTCAAGCTTCTCAGTAACAATCTGACTGAAATCGTCAGACATCTTGAAGCACTAAGACAAAATAGTTGCAATCTGCAAAAACCTGCAAATCTGCTGAACCTGCTATCGTGGTACCTGTAACGCTTTCTTCACTCAACGAGTGTACACAATCAAGCGTACATACAACCACTGTACTTGTACAGTAAATCTCTGTATACTGCACTTTGGAGACCTGTTCAGAAACCTGTTCTGGTCGTGGATTGCGAACGAAGGGATTGTGATGCTCTTGCTCTCTTAGCCTCTCTTGCCTGCACCAGGCTCTGATACCATGTAAAGAATGAGGATGCAAGAGAGCTACACAAGACAAGCACAAAGCACACAGAGATGGAAAGCTTCTTCTTCTTCTTCACAGAAAAGAGAGTACAAAATGACTAAGTGCTAAAGCTGAAAAGTAGCACATATGTACATGTGGTCACAAGTGTGAACACGCTAGAAGCGTACTAGGCTGGCACTATAAGTGTAGTCCAGTTGTAGAATCACTGGAAGAGATCCTCCGTGTCGGTCACCTAACGCGCCAGTGAGTAAATGCCGTAAGCGGCCAAGACCCGTATTGGATGCCAGCTCAAGGTTTAGAGCTCGACATCTCAACAGTTTTTAAAACGAAGCACATTCAACATGCTGGTGAATGGATTACTGCATGATAATGGGAGCCAAGGTAGAGGTGTTACTCTACATAAAGTGGAAAAGCTATTAAATGTTCATCCAAGGAATTTATATTCAGCTTTGGGTAGACTTCATAGCGATCCTATGTCAAGTACGTTGAGGTTTGAATTATGCAAAAGAAAGTCTGGAAATATTGGGTCCTTATCGGAGGAATTGAAGCAGACAATTATTACATTTTGGATAGAGCACAGTAGGGTGTCTCCAAACAAGAAAGATATTTGTCGGAAACGATTGGGCAGAAAACATTATCAAGAGCATCCCATACACTTACTTGATGAATCTCAGGTAAACGTGTCTCATTCTTACAATGAATAACTCTCAAGTGAAACATCTCACTCTTATGAATAGCTACCCATTGGGTGTTATGGAGTTGTGTACATCCTACTATATGTGATATGTAGCCAAGTAATGTGTCAAGATAGTCCATTGTCTCTACCTACGCTATTATGTGTGCTATATTGCACAAGTGTAGGCCAATGTCCCTGTCTATGCTATAAGTGTGCCATGTAAAAGGACTCTATTGTAGTAAGATAGCAACATGTGTGCTATACAATAAAAGTGTGTGTAAGAATAGCACAATGTTCTTGTCTATGATATGATGTGTGGTATGTGAAAGAGCTATATTACATATTGAGAGCACTATGTGTGCCATATAGCGTTAGTGTGTGTAATAAGAGGCCAATGTCCCTATCTATGCTATTATGTCATAGTATTTCTTGCAGTATGAGTGCTATATAGCATAACTATGTGTAATAATATCCCAATGGTCATGTCTATGCTATTATGTGTGCCATGTAGCAGTCGTCTATCAGAGTATGACAACATCATGTCTGCTATATAGCAGACATGTGTGTATAATAGCACAATATACCTATCTATGGTATTATGTGTGCTATCAGATTTTATAATATTATGAGAGCACTATGTGTGCTACATAGCAGATGTTAGTGTAATAGTAGCACGGTATCCATGTCTATGCTATTATGTGTGCTATGCAGAGTGTGATATGTGTAATAATAGCACAATATCCCTATCTATGCTCTTTTGTGTGTTATGTAGAAGAACTGTGTTATAATATGAGAGCACTATGTGTGCTATATATTAGACGTGTGATATGTGTGTGTAATAACAGCTAAAAATCCCTATCTATGCTATTATGTGTTATATAACAAAATTGAGCATGTAATGAAAGGTGAGTTATCTATCTATGCTATTATCTGTGCTATGTAGCATAGCTATATGTATTTATACCAATGCATCTGTAGCTATGCTATTATGTGTGATATATAGAAAAATGTAATTCTAATGCATTTTTTTTCAAGCAGACAGAGTATTTCTTGAAGTTTAAAGATAGCCACCCACATGTGACAATTGGGAAAAGGTCCTTTGAGAAGCTGAAGCCTTGGTTCGTGCGAAAGTTGAAAGATCGAAATACTTGCTGTTGTGTTTATCATATCAAACTGATGTATCTCAAAGATGCATTTAATGTTATGCGCTCATTTGCTTTTGGTTTTCATGGGAGGTCATGTACATGTAAATGCAATGTTTGCAAATAAGATGGGGTGAATGCAGAATGTCTTGTTGTTGAGCACTCGTTTTTAGGGATCACGAAGTTGTGGGAATCATGCGTATGTACAAAGGCTGAGGGGGATATGTTCCATAAACACACTTGCTTGATGGGCCAATGCAGAAAATGTGGTGTGGAAAAGCTTAGCCTTTGTCCACAAGAGCTTGAAGAGATGACAAAGACAGTTCCACTGCAAGTCTTTGAGGACATTAAAGTTCAAACCAAGCATGGTCTAAGTAAGAGAAATATGTTGTCACTGTTGGGGTATAGGTGTCTGTGCCTTGCCCGGCCGCCCAGAGTCTGGGCGCCCACTGACTTGTATACCTTATACATAGCATAAGTGTATAGGGGGCTGCTCACTCTTTTTGAGTCTCCCCACCCACATCGTGTGTGTGTCTCCTTCTCTCTCTCTCACTCTCCGTCTGTGGTGCTCCCCGATCCCCTTCAATTGGTATCAGAGCTATGGTGACCGCGGAGAGCACGACGGCTTTGAGAGCTTCGAGGCGATAGCTCGCTCTCTCTCAATGGTAGAGAGATTAAGAAAGCAAAAGACTTTGTGAGAATGCAATGGGAGCTTGTGAGCTCAGTTGAGAGTGATGTATGCTCTTGTGGAAGCTCAGAAAGGAGTGTGGAAGATTGTGTGTAAGTGAAGGTGCTGCCCTAAAACTGTGTGCGCAGCAGCACTGTTTTCAGATTCGTTTTTCTCCTTGTAAAATGCAGATCTGAGAATTTTGTCCTCCAAGCCCATTCGTTTCGACGTGGTCTACAACTTTGCAGAAGAAACTTTTTGCAAATTCCTCACCGTTTTGCTGATATTCAGCTCAGACTGACTGTATACATAAATTCTAGATTTTCTGTTGTCGCATTGTGTGCGAGTTTGATGCACTTTTGGAAGCACGGGAGATGCTTGAAGTTGAGTGCATAAATTCTGATCTGAAGATGCAATTGCAGCTTGTGTTAAGCTTGTGGTTTGAGGGTTTTTTGGTAGACTTGGGCAACGAAGTACAGAGGCGTTTACACACCATCGAGGCGGTCTCTTGAGAGACGCAGTTTTTTGGAGCACACAGGTGGAGCTTCTTTCACTGGTTTTCACAGGATACTTTGGCAGTGATTTTGTGCTTGGATTCATGGTCTTTGCGGATGGTTTGCATATGGTTATGGAGCATGGTTGATGCCCATTATACATGCATTTTGACGAGCACTTTCAAGTGCCGGTGAGCTCTCTTGAGAGCATTGTTTTCGCATTGAATAAGTTTTCGGATTGCAAATTTTTTGGCGCTTGCTTATGCGCGGTCACTCCGTTGATGTACGTTGAGTGCGGATTGCCATTGTATGTGAAAATGTGGAGCCATTTTGGCATTTCTACTCATTGGCATTGAGTAGTGTTATGGTTTATGGTAGAGATTGTACTTGAGTTTTTTGCTCAGTTTTCAGGGGAAATTCTGTCAGATTTTTCCCAGATTCTCGCCATAGTTTGTGATCGAGTGTTTACTCTCACTTTGACAGGTTTTGTCAGTTTGGACACAGTTTTGTGTTTTTTGTATCCACCCTCGCAAGAGTGAGGAGTTGTGTATCTTTCTTTGCTTGAGACAATGGTTTGCTCTCGGGTGGGTGAGTCTTGTGATCTCGAGCATTGTTTGCCATAGTTTTGCAAAGCTTATGCATGTATGTTGAGTGTAGTTTGATGCGCATTGATTGCTCATTGTATTGAGCTTGCAGGACAATGGTTATTTTGTGTTGATAGCCATTGTGCGTCGAAACTCTGGCGAAATTTTCCCAGGAGTTTTATGCGTATCATTTATGTGATCTAGGTAGAGATTGCGGGTTGCACTCATCATTTGTGTGCGGTGTTCTCTGTAGGTGGGATATTTGTGCGTGTGTATGCATCGATAGCGCACACTGTGGGCTTGGTGATTAGCTCACAGATTGCAGTGTGATACTAGAGCATGCGAGGCTTGTATTGACATTGCGGGAGCTCTATTTTGGAGTGTGTCTCACAGGTTTTACATTGTGTTTCTGGCCATATTTGTAGACAACTTTCAGGTGTTGTTGGTGAGGTGGTTTTGCTTTCTAGTTTGCTACATTGTGCTCATGGCAGAGACAGGTGATCAATCAGATTGTAACCTCTCACAGATGCGCGTGTTTGATGGGTCAGACTTTGCGACATGGAGAGAGTGTATGCTTGATGCATTGACACAACGAGGGTTGCATCGACCATTGAGTGGTGATGCAGGTAGACCTTCAAACATGTTTGACGATCAGTGGCAGGAGCTAGAGGAGATGACACTATCTACACTCTCTTTGCACCTTGCGGAATCTGTATATGCTCTTGTTATGTATGAGACTACTTCGAGAGCACTTTGGCGCAGATTACATGATATGTATGATAGATCTGAGTCATCACGGACTCGTGTGAGACATGTACATTCACGAGCACGCCGACAGGTGACATGTTGGTATTGTGGTCATTCTGGACACGTTAGACGGCACTGTTTTCGTCGTATGCGACATCGTAGGAGACATGGCAGTCTCAGAGATGTATGTAGTGATGCCATGGACTCAGTTGCTTTGACAGTTGAGGCACATGTAGTGTCGGAGTATACTAGTGACGGGGATGTCACTTTTACCTCGAGCTATGCACGAGATGCTATACATGTGGATAGTGCACTCCCTTCGCAGTGGTTGCTAGACGCAGATGCTATGTTTCATGTCACGCCGCATCGTGGATGGTTTTGTAGCTATTCTAGCGGGATGCTTGGCAGTGTACGTTTGACTGATGGACCGGTGCATGCGATAGTAGGTGTAGGAGATGTGAGACTGTCATTACCGAGTGGTGCATTACCGACTGTCATTACTTGTTACGACATGTGCGCTATGTACCAGATTCGACAGTGAGTTTGATCTTGATTGGTCAGCTTAGAGATTGTGGATGTCAGATTTCGCTACGAGAGCGAGATTTTGTGAGGCATTTGGGTTCGCTAGTGATTGCGAGAGGTGCCAGGAGTGGTACAGGTTACCCATTACATATGGATCACGCGAGAGACGGTGCTGTCTCTGTGATCACGCAGCCAGGTAGAGAGCGAGAGAGTAGGCGAGTCTCTTTTGCTTGTGGGTTGCAGGATGCTTTGCATGGAGTGCAGAGTAGTGAGCTCGTTGTGCACACAGTTGGGGCACGACTTGAGCAGTCACACAGAGAGGTGACAGAGTCAGACATGCATGCTTTGCTAGTGACTGAGCAAAGCAGAGAGTTAGTTGTGCGAGATACTTCTATGCAAGATAGACAGGTACAGAGGTCTTGCTCTAGTGAGTCACGCCAGGAGGAGGTTGTGCAAGAGCCTATGCATATGGAGTTAGAGCATGAGAGCTCTAGTGAGTCACAACAGATTGAGTGGTCATGTTTGCAGTGGACGATTGCAGAGGAGACTGAGATGTCAGCGATTATGCAATCATTCCTTTCTATGCTCGATAGCGAGCATGGGGATATAGTTGTGCAGGATATGTCTTCCAGCAGACACCTAGAGCAACTAGTTTGCTCTGAGGTTTCACGACAGGTTGATGCGTCTTTTGCGGACAGTCAGGAGATGCATGTGGCTGATACGCCTCGTCAGTCAGAGATGCCTATTTCTAGGGATATAAATGTTGATGCATGCTCCGTAGAGCTAGCAGGGCCCGCTAGCATTGCATCGGCATTCGGTGGTCTCATGTATGAGATGTTGATCTTGAGACCGGATATCGCAGCTGCAGTGGGAACATTTGCAATTGTGGTTGTCAGTCGTTTGTTGACTGATGATGGCATAGTGCACGAGGGAGATATGCAGGTATTGCGTACATACTTGCAGTACGTGTCGGTACGTCTGGTGGTGTATGGACTTACACGGGAGCAGGACATCCGGATGCACATGATCACAGCCAGCCAGTGGGCATCGGTTGAGATCCATTTTCTCTCACCTTTTGTAGTCTTTAGACTAGGTTCCCTTGCTTAAAGGCACAGTCGCCTTTAAGTGGGAGGTTGTCGGGGTATAGGCGTCTGTGCCTTGCCCGGTCACCCAGAGTCTGGGCGCCCACTGACTTGTATACCTTATACATAGGATAAGTGTATAGGGGGCTGCTCACTCTTTTTGAGTCTCCCCACCCACATCGTGTGTGTGTCTCCTTCTCTCTCTCTCACTCTCCGTCTGTGGTTCTCCCCGATCCCCTTCAGCCACTCAAACATGTGGCTTTAAGTGAGCTGATAGGGAGGATAAAAGACGATATCAGAATCTTCATCGAGCACAATTTCACTTACAAATGGCAGGCACATCAATACAGAGAATGTTTGAAGGTGTTTCCTTCAGATACCATTATATATGTAGTAGACTTTGCTGAAAATTACTCGTTGAAAGAGCAAAATTAAGTACAATACATGCATTGGCATACAGATCAATGCACCATCCTTGTTCACATAATGTACATGCGTGACAACGAAGATGACAATATTATCAAGCATATGCATTTCTACATCTCCGATGATAGGCAACATGATACGCTCTATGTCCAGCATTGTTTTCTTCTTTGTGACCAGTGGCTTTAAGACTAGGGGCTGAATTTCAAGAAGCACTAGGTGTGGTCAGATGGTGCAGCCTCGCAATTCAAGGCTACAAGGCCATTTTACTTTGTTGCTAGATATTACCAACTAACAGGTACAGAGATGACATGGAATTTTTTTGGCTCTGGCCATGGCAAGGGGGAGCATGATGGCACTGGCGCTATGATAAAGAGAGCCCTTACACATGAACAACTCAAGAGTAATGGAGTTGTTCTTAGGCAAGCTACAGACGTGGTTGCATTTTTTATGAGAACAATGTCCAATGCTGCATGTAGCTCTTATACACAATCTACTAAAGTAGCTCCTACTATAAACAAGAAATTTTGGCTAGTAAAAGAGACAGAAGTGGACAGGTCTAATCTATGGGGTTGTGAGAGAGTACCAGGATCTCGATCATTCCATTGCATTTCAGGCTTTTGTCGTCATGATCCTACTCAATTAAGGACCAGGCGGCTTTCTTGTTTTTGTGATGCTTGCATGAAGGGCCATTGGAGGACTTGTTCCATCAAATCATATGCAGGCAAGTGGACACATAAGGCATTGAAACCACTCTCTGAGGTAGCAGAAGAGACTGAGGTACCAGAAGATGAAACTGCAATGTCTGAGGGATCCTAGGGTATGCTGAGTTAGTATCTCATTGAAGGTGATAACTTTGCAGTCAATGCAGACGCTGGCAATGCAGAAGGTGTAGAGTTCTTTCTTTTGAGATGTACAAAGAGAAAATGGATGACATATTGCATCTTAAGAGATAAGTGGAAAAACAAATGTGGTAAAAACACTTATGTTGTCATAGGGTGTTATTATCAATAGCAAGAGGGGGACCCAAATCACTACACTCTACTTGATGATAGGGGAGTTACTAACCTGTACTCTCACCTTGTTCGGGCAATCAAGTTTGACATACCTTTGGTAGATGCTACCTCAAGAACGTATTATTTATCTCTGGAACTACATGAAACCATTTACAATGCCATGCCCTATGAAGCAACATGATACCTATTTAACAGGCTTATATTATGTTCTATATAGCCTTCACCATTCAGTACCTCCTTACACATGTCCATTGTGCTATGTATCACATAGCACACAACCACACAGAGCACATAGCATAGAATCACACACATTTCAAATAATGAGGTTACTATTGTGAACATGTTGCACCTTGAAAAAAGTTAGCCAAGATATTTGTCGGAAACGATTGGGAAGAAAAAATTATCAAGAGCATCCCATTCACTTTCTTGATGAATCTCAGGTAAACATGTCTCATTCTTACAATCATCTCACTCTTATGAATAGCTACCCATTGGGTGTTATGGAGTTGTGTACATGCTACTATATGTGATATGTAGCCAAGTAATGTGTCAAGATAGTCCATTGTCTCTACCTAGGCTATTATGTGTGCTATATTGTACAAGTGTGTGTAATAATAGCCCAATGTCCCTGTCTATGCTATAAAAGGACTCTATTGTAGTAAGATAGCAACATGTGTGCTATACAGTAAAAGTGTGTGTATCACATAGCACAATGTTCATGTCTATGATATGATGTGTGGTATGTGAAAGAGCTATATTACATATTGAGAGCACTATGTGTGCCATATAGCGTAAGTGTGTGTAATAAGAGGCCAATCTCCCTATCTATGCTATTATGTCATAGTATTTCTTGCAGTATGAGTGCTATATAGCATAACTATGTGTAATAATAGCCCGATGGTCCTGTCTATGCTATTATGTGTGCCATGTAGCAGGACTCTATCAGAGTATGACAACATCATATCAGCAAAATAAAATTACATCATATCACCAAAATAAAATTACATCATTCAATCATTAAGTTTAGAGAACTTTGAACAGGTCAGTTTTTTGTATAGTAATCGCAAGTACATTCAGTGCGCAAAATGTTGTATACATGATTCCATAACCATAATCAAGCTTCCCTACATACTTCTCGTTGACTTCTATAGTGGCTGATGACACGAGTAGACACTATGTCCAAAGGATTTTCAAACTAGTTCATCTTTGCATAAGCATTAGGGCTGGGTGAGATTGTCCACTTGACTAACCAAGGGAACAATGTGCTAACCAGGTAAATTGGGGACTAACAAATATCTGCTGGTTCAAATGAAGCAGGACATACCCAAGTCCCGAGAGGGTTGAGCACACACTTGTAGAGTGTGTCATCCACCACCAGTGTATTATCAGAGTTGAACTTAGGATGGTGCTTCCAAAATTCTTTCAAACACTTGAAAAATATGGGCTTTGCATTATCTCTACATGGAGGGATCCCAGGAACTTCATTTAGATTGAAGCTCGCCTCTCTACACCTCTCTTGACCGATAATATCGAGGAAATGCTGTTTGTTCAGCCTACCTTATACCTCCTTATGAGAAGCCCATTCACATCCAGTATGATGCATAAATTGTCCCTTCTCTTCTTGTCCTCAAAAGACGTAGGAGGCAGTGCAACAATCTGTAATGGCATTACCACAAGACACGGCCTCTCTTGCCTCTCATATTCATGTCCATTTTTGGCCTCTTTATCAGCATTCTTTGTACCTGCCTCATTTGTATCTGTAGCAGCCGCTCGACCCATAGGGACCTCTAGACTTTTACCTTTGGTATTCCCAACAGTGGGATCTGTACAAGACTCAGTTGTATCATGTGCAACTGCCTCTTTCGTGTCCACAGTAGCCATGAAATGTTCTCCCATTGCCTCTCCCGATTGAGCTGCTCTGGTAGTGGGCACCTCTATGCCTTTCCCTGCCTCATTGTTTTTCTCTATACATGCCTCAGTTCTATTATGTGTATTTGCCTCTTTCATGTTCGTAGCAGCCACGAGAACTTCTCCCATTGCCTCTCCCGATTGAACTTCTCTGTCGTATGCCTCAGTTGTGTCGGCAGAAGCCGCGACATCACCATTACCCACTACTGAGCCTATTCTAGGTACTCTCTTAGTGAGGTCCTCCTCACCCAAGCCTCCCATATCTTCAACAGCGGCATCTGTACCCTTTGCCTCCTCTGCATCAACAATGTCATTAGCTGTATCAGTTGGACAGACCTCGGCTTGAACTATGACATCACTTGCACCCACTGCCTCACGTGTTCCAGCTTCTCTCTCAATGAGGACCTCCTCACCCATGCCTCTGGTATCCTCAACAGTGGAATCTGTACCCATAGGCACAACTGCATCAAGAATGGCATCCATGACAGCATGAACAATACTTTCTGTTCCACCATCATTAACATTGCCATCAACAGCAACATTTGTGCTAGCATCAACTTCCATAGCATCCACAATGTCATTTGTGCAGGCATCAACTACCGTAGCATCAGCAATGGCATCTGTGTAGGCATCAACTGTGGTAGCATCATAAATGGCATCTGTGCCAGATTCAACAGTGGCATCTGTACCCATAGGCACAACTGCATCAAGAAGGGCATCTATGACATCATGAAAATACTTTCTGTTCCACCATCATTAGCATTGCCATCAGCAGTAGCATCTGTGCTAGCATCAACTTCCATAGCATCCACAATGTCATTTGTGCAGGCATCAACTACAGTAGCATCAGCAATGGCATCTGTGCAGGCATCAACTGTGGTAGCATCATCAATGGCATCTGTGCCAGATTCAATAGTGGCATCTGTACCCATAGCCACAAGTGCACTAAGAAGGGAATCTATGACAGCATGAACAATACTTTCTGTTCCACCATCATTAGCATTACCATCAACAACAGAATCTGTGCGAGCATCAACTTCCATAGCATCCACAATGTCATTTGTGCAAGCCTCAACTAGCATAGCATCAGCAATGTCATCTGTGCAGGCATCAACTACCATAGCATCACCAATGGCATCTGTGCCAGATTCAACTGTGGTGGGGGTGGGTAATGTACCCTTCTCAAGTTTAGCACTAGAATGGTAACCTAACAGGACATAAAAGTGTCCTTTCAGGGTTTTGGGAAAAAATTCCAAAACCATAGTAGATCCACTCATTTTGAAAAATCCTTTCATGAGCTTATAGATCAATAACTACTACATATGGGAAAAATGAGAAACTTGTAATTTTTCTCATCCCTTGGTCACTACAAGCCTCCAAAGTTGATGGACCAGTGCATTTTGCCCAAAACAGCAATTTCTTACGGTTGATTGCATATAAATAAGAGTGAGGATTTTTGTAGGACATGAGATAAAATGACCCGTTAACTTCAGTGGGTTGGTGACCAAAACATATGGTTGCTTTTACCTCACTAATTGTTTTTTGGGCAAAAAAAATAGGTACAAAAAAGTTGCATTTTTGCCATTCTGCGGACCTATTATTAAAGTTTCTATAGTCACGCTCAACACAGATACTATATACATGTTTTCTTAGTTCCCTTTGGGCCTTTGGATTCAAAAGGAGCCATGGAGCATGTCAAAAGGATAATGGATCTCTTACAATTGGAACTTTGGGGGCAATAATAAAGTGCTAAATACAACAAACATGAAAAAACTGGGTTTAGCATTATGACCTCTAGAAACCCATAGAAACTACTCAATATCTAGCCAAGTTTGTAGTCTATGATTAGATATGGTTACTACCTACAAAATACACACAATTGGCCTAAGAAACTAGCAATATTGAGAAAGTTATACTTGCTACTCTAAAATGTATTGTATTCTTCAGCAATCAAAAAACTCAACCATCATCATATACTATGCTATATAGCATATTAGGTCCCCCAAAACTCAATGAAGATTAGCTTTATGTTATACATTACACTTACACAATCAAAATTGAATTTGGATATGAAGAAAGCCACCAAAAAAATCATAAAAGTGCTAATTTTGGCCAAAAAACAGGATTATGCAATTCTTGTAAATTGGTCATAACTTTCAATTTTAACACTTAGCTCTCCCTACAAGCATCAAAACATGTTGAGAACTATGAAGGCCTAACCTCTAGCCATCTAAACGTCACAAACATGAAGTTTAGAGTGGTATAGTTGCCAAAAATTGAAAAAAAGCCAAAAACAGGACCCGTTTTATCACACAGTTTAGGTTCAAAAATGTTGTGCAAGAGTAAGGTTAATGGTGAGATTGATACTCCAAAAAAAATGCTAAGTTTTTTTCAGGTCATAAGGCAACTTTGTGGATATATAGCACCTAGAAATTCATTTTCATACTCTTCAAATAATTCAAGCAAAATGGTCACTTAACAGGACACAAAAGTGTCCAAGGACATAAAAGTGTCATGTTACCATTCTAGTGTTAGCACGGTCAACATCTGTATGAACATCATCATGCACAACCTGCACATCAACTGCATTAGGCACATTTGGAACAAATTCAGCAGTACTAGTAGGTGTGCAGGGATCAACTGTATCAAAAGACTCTTTTTTTTTTCCTGTAACCCCCTTGGAAGCTGTAGCACCCCCTCTTGGATTCTTCACAGGATAAGACTGAGCCAGTGAACCTACAAACCCCTCAACTGTATCAAAAGACACTTTTTTTTTGCTTGTAACCCCCCTGGAAGCTGTAGCACCCCTTCTTGGATTCTTCACAGGATAAGACTGAGCCAGTGAACCTATAGACCCCTCATCTAGAAACCCTGAAGAGCGAGTGTGTCTCATGCAAGTTCCTCTTTTTTCAGCTTCTTGATTATCTACGACAAGGGAAAGTAGAAACATATTACTAAACATGTACAAAAAATAAATCAAATAGTTTACAACTACTCGATGCAAAGAATTAAGAGACATGTCACTAACAAATTCCAACACTTGATTCATCAATGAGCATGGATACAATAGGGGTTCACTGGATTGCACATGCCTTCTAAAGACATCTTCTAATTGCATGAAGTTACAACAAAAACACACTCATTGCTTTGCATTTGGTTTCTTTCTCTTCCTAAATTAATCAAGAGGTATATCCATTGTGGGACTTCCACCTAAGTTCTTGGGAGTCGATTTCTTGCGCTTTGGTGTTGGCTTCTTCCCCGCCGGAAGGGGTGTTGCTTTCACCGCATCTGCAACTGCCTCATCTAATGCTTCATCTCTAGTGTCCACACTTGGTGATGCTTTGGCACTCAACGGAGAACATAACAGCCTTCTTGGAGTTAGTTTTTGCCTAGGTGATTTGACTGCAGAAGACTTTGCCATCAAGATGTCTTCAACTACTCCACGTACTGCATCCCCTACGGCAGACTCCGCTTCAAGGGCTGGCTGCATCCCTCGGGTAGACTCCACTTCAAGGCCTGGCTGCATCCGTGGGGTAATCAGGCCATTCTTCCTTGTGGAATGCATCGTCTTGTTAGAGCAAGCATGCGATGATTGTTCTACAAAGCAAGCTATTTACAAAGTCTCACTTCGAGTATCCCAAAATACACACATGAATACTGATTTTGGTACCTACCAATGGCCTGCGTAGAGACTCTCTTTGTTTTTTTCCTCAATGATTCTTGTATACAAGTCTCTCCTGCGATGTTTGTACCTGCAAATTATTTCATTAAATGCAAGAGTTTAAACTACCAATGGAAAGTGGGCCTGCAATAGTAGTAGTAAATAATTGACACAATGACTACCTGCACTTGATTCTTTCATCTCACTCTTCATTTTCAGACCAATCATATGCTTAGCTCTAGGGGGAACATACATGTTGCAATCTAGTGCACACAATAGCCATAGTCCCTACATACATGCACGAGCATATCATATGGTACACATGGGTGCAAGGCAGGGAGAATACATCCAATCTTCTGGCATCAAACGGGAATCCACATCCTACACAATGGTAGAACCCATTAAGTGCCACCTCGCTAATGCTCTGCTTAAAATCCACAGGAGGAAAAGGCATCATCAAATTGGCTCCCACGTTATGTGAAGTCCTCTCCATGGTAACACAAAATTTAAAGTTCTCTGATTCCTGTGCTATGTTGGTCTCTACTTTTGCAAGTAGTGCATGTGAAGCAAAGAAGACAACACATCTAATTTAAGTCTCAATAACCCAACAAAAGCAGATTGCTGAAAAGAATATGCAGTGTGAATATTATCCCTTATTTGCAATACCACATATAAGACAAGCACTTACTCTATATGCTATAAACACAAGCTTGATGTGGTATATGATATGCACTGTGCTATATAGCACATAGCACAGTCCAAGTATAATGTGCTATAAGTGCTACATAGAGTATGCATTGTAGATCATAGTAGAGAGACTTTTTAAAATACCAGATATAGCCCAAACATTTTCTATATATGCTATATAGCACAAGCTTGTTGGGTATATGATATGCAGTGGGCTATATGAGACATAGCACATAGCATATAGCACAAATATTGTGCTATGTAGCACATATCACAATTAGAGATGTGCTATGTAGCACATAGCAAAAATAGAGATTGTGCTATATAGCACAATTCACTATTCCACACACTCCAAGGCTATATTGTGAACATATAACACACAAAATGTGCTATTTAGCACATAGCACATAAAAAGATTGTGCTATGTAGCACATATCAATATTTAACACCCACTTTAGGGCTATACTCTGAGCATATAGCATACAGGTATGCTATATAGCACATATTACACATGTCCATTGTGCTATGTATCACATAGCACATAACCACACAGAGCACATAGCATAGAATCACACACATTCCAAATAGATGAGGGTAATATTGTGAACATGCTGCACCTAGATTGAACTATAAAACACATAGCACATAACCACACATAGCATATAACCACCCACTCCATGAAGATGATGGCTATGTTGTGACCATATAGCACATATTTTGTGCTATATAGCACATAGCAAAAATAGAATATGATCATAAAATACGTAACCATACAATCCATAACACTCTAACCACATAACCACATGGAAGTGAACCACATACTCCAAAACAAAGTGAAGCACATGTAGGAGCATGTATGCACCTTTGCTTTAGCCACATTGGCTTCTAATTCAGCAACGTTCTCTCTAGTAGTACTCGAGAACTGTCCAATCAAATCAATCAGGTGTTGTCGAGCTACAGGGTCTTGCATGCAATCAATCTCTGTTTGCAACTTTATGGCGTGAGTGTTTGAGCTTTGAGCACCCTCAGCCCTATGCAATTCTCTGACTTGATCCTCTACCTGCTTCTTTGCACCCTCAAGTCTTGACTTATAGTCTTGCAATCTGCCCTCTACAATATTCTTCATTTTTGCAAATGCCCTGCTATCCTCCTCTGCCAATTGTACCAGGCATCCTCCTGTAGGCACGCTTGACAATGGTACAGATGTACCTTCTATTTTCAATGATGATCTGGTAGAGGCAGCAGTGGTTTTGGAACCTCTCCCTCTACCACTCATCTGCTCTTCCCACCTCTTGATCTTGTTTTGCAAGTTGTGTCTTTCTTCTGACGCTCTCATTGCCCTCTCTGCAAAGATAGCCCAAGAAATTTGATGTTTGCCAGATTCACTGCATTTTTCCAATGCAAAGGCCTTTGCAAATTGAGTCCCTACTTCATACATGAAGGGACCCTCCTGGTAGACATCCTAGAGTCTCCACACAAGCTTTTGTAAGAACTCCGATCGAGCATGGTATGCCTTCACTTCTGGCTACCCGGAACATGCTTTGGGCATATAAAGACAGCTTCCCAGTCCTCCTCAGAGATGTCATTGTTTCCTGTCAAGCTACATGGATCAACTCCCTCCAATGGCAATCCACTCTCAACATGAAATTCCTCGGCAAGACGACAAAACTTCGTATGCAGAGGTGGTTTGATGTTCCTAACTAGACTGTTGCTTGCTTGAATCGGATGCTTTGAGGAAGGTGCCATGATGCAGTCTCAAGTGATACACCTGCATATCATCCAATGAACTCATGAGACGTGGTGTGCCCTCGCTTATCATCCCTGCTAAAAAGAAACAAGAACTTCATGGGCCTGCTCTTGTAAGCAGGGCATTCAAGGTGATGTGCTATGGGATTTTCCCCAAGATTGCATGCATCTTGTGGACTAGCAAATTACCTCGGGAGTCTATGTCCTCTCATGCAGCCAACAACAGCAGCATTAGGTTTTGCTCGCCTCTTGTTGCAAATGAGCAAGGTGTGGCACTCATGCAGCTCCAAATGCAGCTTAATGTAGCTAAATGATCCCAGGTGGGGCGCACGTGCTCAAGCAATAGAGAGTGTACATGTTCATTGGGAGAGACTCTACCTCGAAGAGAAGAGGGCGGTTACTGCAATCATCAGCGCTTCGAGCCTGTCATGGTAAAGCAAACAGGGGGCACCACCTAGCTTCAGCGGCTAGGACGCAAACAACACACCACCATAACAAAGTTTTCATCCACGAGAGATGGATGCTTGGGAGTAATGATGAAGAGGAAAGGGAATGAGATCAAGTGAGAGAGAGAGAGAGAGAGAGAGAGAGAGAGAGAGAGAGAGAGAGAGAGAGAGTGAGGGAGGGGGTATAGCGGCTTAGTACTTAGGCACCACAAAAGGATGGCGAATCCGCACACCCTTCACACATACACAAGCTCACTCCAAACACAAGATTAGGTGGCGATTCCTCACACATCACATGGGCAAAAACATTGCAAGAAAACATACTCACAAAACCTCAAGATTTATTTAGAGAATAAGGCGATGAAATGGGGAGCATAGGGTAGGGGAATGAGAAGGGAGAGAGTGGTAGAGCACATGGCGGATAGGTGGGAGTTGATGGCGAAGACTCGCACGAGGGTTATGGACATCATCCTTCATTTAGTTTCCCTTCATCTTCCATAGCCAAGGGTGTAGAGGTCATGCTCAAGACAAGCATGGTGATTGCGGTGATGGTGATGGTGTGGGTGTGTGTGTGTGCACTAGGCACACACAGTGCATAGTGTGTTCTTTGGTGATGTTGTGTGTCCTTAGTGTGATGGTGACCCCTCTTTATATAAGGGAGGAGGGGGGAGGAATTCTAGAATTTAAAAATGAAGAAATCTTTATCTACATAGGCCATGTGACTGTGGGCCCCACTTGTCTGGCTGTGTGTATATGTGCCAGAACAGCAGTCTCATGAGAGAGAGACTAAGAGAGAGAGATGGGTTGATGAAAAAAAGTGAGAGGTGACATGGAGAATAAAGTAATTACAAGAGGGGAGAGAGGGGAGTGTGTTCAGAGGTGAATCTGTGTGCAGATGTGTGTGAACACAACAAAAATCAGGTAACCACCGTGTGGGGATGGGTCTGTGGGCACCTTTTTCAGTGAGACTGAGTGTGTGTGAGTGTGGGGGAGGTTATTTAGCTACAAGACAAGAGACATGGCGCCCTTTAGAGAGAGAGGGGGGTATTTGGGTCATGGGATATGATAGGAGAGAGAAAGAGGGGGTGGGGTATACTATTTTGGAAGATAGGGTAAGTTGCATGTGAGTAAGGGTGCATTATTGGTGAGTTATAATGCATTATTGGTGAGAGGTGGGGTAGCTTGAGGGGAGAGAGAAAGGAGAAAGGACAAGGGGAAGAGAGAGGGGGTTGACCTTTTGAGTGGAGGAGAGGAAAAGGGACACACGGCGGGGCAACAGTGAAGAAAAAGGAGGCAAGGTGGGGATGGGCTACCCCGCAAGCATGAGGTGGCCTATTTTACCTTTCTTATATATTTACATAATCATACTTTATTTTTTTCTTACTTTTTCCAATGCCTTTTATCACTCCCTCCCTAAGAGGGGGTTTTCATGGGGTGGGGACGAGAGAAGAGGGGTATGGGAGCTTGGCTTGTGAAAAGCCCCCATCACAATCAGCATGTCATCAACATACAACATTAGGATGATGAATTTCCCATCTCCCAAATTCTTCGTGTAGACGCAGTGATCGGAGTTGCATCTTGTGAATCCATGATCCAACATCCATCGATCAAACTTCAAGTACCATTGTCTTGATGCTTGCTTTAAACCATACAAGCTCTTCTTTAATCTGCAAACCATTTTCTCCTTATCTTTTACTTCATACCCCTTTGGTTGAAGCATGTAGATTTCCTCCTCTAAGTCACCGTGAGGGAATGCCGTATTTACATCCATTTGCTCGAGATTTAAATCATGAGCAACCACAAGGCTTAAGACAAGCCTAATTGAGTTCATTTTTACAACAGAAGAAAATATTTCATTGAAGTCAATACATTTCTTTTGAGAAAACCCTTTTACCACAAGCCTAGACTTGTACCTTTTCTTCCCACCTTCTTCTTCCTTCAGCTTGTACACCCATTTGTTTTGAAGTGCCCGCTTACCTTTAGGCAACTCAACCAACTCCCATGTTTGGTTGCGATGTAGTGAGTCCATCTCCACTTGCATGCTCTTCGTCCATTCTTCTTTGGATTCATGTTGCATAGCTTCTTCGTATGATTCCGGCTCTCCAGAATCTGAGATCAAGAGATGGTTGAAGGAAGGAACAAACCTTTCTGGATGTCTACTTGCTCTTGTAGATCTTCGGGGAATAGGTTGAGGCTCCTCATTTGGTTGACATTGTTTCACATTGTCACCATTTGGAGTCCTTGAGTGTTCACCGTCCTCAAGCTCCATGTACTCATCACCTCTTTCTTTTGTTTATTTTCTTTCCAAGTAATCTTTGTACATATTTTGTTCGTTAAAAATTACATCCCTACTCCTTAAGATTTTACCATCTTCATGATTCCATAGGCGATACCCAAAGTCTCCTTCTCCATAGCCAATGAAGAAACACTTTTTGGACTTTGCATCTAGCTTTGATCTTAGGCTTCTATCTATGTGCATGAAAGTCTCACACCCAAACACTTTGAGAAATGCATAATTCACCGGTTTACCCGTCCATGCCTCTTCTGGAACTCCTCCATCCAATGCCGTTGAGGGTGACCGATTGATTAAGTACACAGATGTACTTACAGCTTCCGCCCAAAGCTCAAGTGGTAGGCCTGCATGTAGCCGCATGCTTCGTGCTCGTTCCATGATTGTCCTGTTCATCCTTTCCGAAATCCCATTTTGTTGAGGTGTCCTTGGGGTTGTCCTTTGCCTCCGAATGCCATTGCTAGCACAAAAGCTTTCAAAAGCTTGGCTGCAATATTCGCCTCCATTGTCGGATCTGAGGCTTTTAACCTTGGTACCTGTTTCATTCTCCACAAAGGCTTTCCACCTTTGAAATATGGAAAATACATCGGATTTATTCTTCATGACATAAACCCATGTTTTTCTAGTCGCATCATCTATGAATGTTACATAGTATAATGAGCCACCAATTGATGGTGTACTTGCAGGACCCCAAACATCAGAATGAACCAACTCAAGTTTTTTATTTTTTCTTTCATTTCCTGATTTTTGAAATTTTACCCTCTTTTGTTTACCATAAACACAATCTTCACAGAACTCTAAGTCCACTTCTTTCAAACCTGGTAGAAGCTTCTTTGTTTGAAGGATTTGCATTCCTTTGGCACTCATATGCCCAAGTCGATAGTGCCACACTGCACTATCAACTTCTGTAGTTGCTGCACAAGCTGAAGGTTGCGTGCTAACAGTACACAAGTAAAGTGTACCGACCTTTTCTCCCTTGGCAACCACCAAAGATCCCTTTGAGATCTTCCACCGTTTATTTCCGAATGCAATGTTGTGACCTTCATCATCCAATTGTCCTGTAGAGATTAAATTTTTTCGAAGAGAAGGAACATGCCTAACATCTTTAAGCTTCCATTCATTTCCGTTAGCAGTTTTGACAGAAACTGTACCTTTGCCGACAATCTCACAAGCTTCATCATCTCCCAAGTATACATACCCAAAATTACCTTTGGTGTAGTCTTGGGAATGCTGCTTGTGTGGTGTCGCATGGAATGAAGCCCCGGAATCTACTATCCAGGAATTAGACACATTGTCTAATGAGAGAATTAGAGTATCTTGCTCTACTTTACCTGCCACATTGGCCTCCGATGTTGGCTTGTTGTCTTGAGACTCTGTCTTCTTCTTCTTCTTGGACCAGCAATCGTTCTTGACGTGGCCCTTCTTGCCGCAGTTCCAACATTCAAGAACTGACTTTGTGCGTGACTTGCTCCGTCTTGAGCGATCACGACCCTTTTGGCTTTTGAACCTCTCCTTAGGCCTTCCTCTTGTTTCCACTGACAATGCAGCACTTGATGATTCTCCTGTGCTTCTCCTTCGTATTTCCTCGCTTAGGAGAACACCCACAACATCATCAAACTTAAGAGTATTTATACCAGAGATAGAATTACTTACAGCCATCACAAGGCTATCCCAACTATCTGGTAGAGATGATAATATAAGGAGAGCTCGCACTTCGTCATCGAAATTGATTTTCACTGATCGAAGTTGACTTATGTTTGTGTTAAAGTCATTTAGGTGTTCTGCAATTGAACCATTCTCTGCCATCTTTAGATTGAACAAGCGCTTCATAAGAAATACCTTATTGGATGCCGATGGTTTCTCGTAGAAGTCGTCAAGTGACTTCATCAAGTCCTCCGTGGTATTCATCTCCGAAACATTGAAGGCCACCGTTGACGCCAAGCTTAACCGGATTGTTCCCAGGGCCTTTCGATCAAGGACAATCCATGCAAGACCGCCTAGTGGCAAATAGAGGTCCTTCTGGTAGAGATAGTCTTCAATCTGCATCTTCCAATGTTGGTAGTTTTTGCCGTTGAACTTCTCAATCTTGAGCTTCCCTTCCTCCGCCATAACTCCCACTCAATTCAAGGAATCCTTTCCTTGAGATAATTTAGCTACGAGCAAACCTTGCTCTGATACCAGTTGTTAGGAAATAAGACGTAGCTAAATAGATAATTGAGTAGATTACTTAATGGAGAGAGACAGATTTACATACACAAGATTATAGAGTAGAGAGAGAGAGAGAGAGAGAGAGAGAGAGTACACACGATATACGTGGTTCACCCAATGTGGGCTATGTCCATGGGAAAGCAGCCACTCAATGGCTTTAGTACTTCAAAACAAAAAGTAGTTTACAAAGGGATTATACCCTTAATAGAGCTCCCGCCTTGCTTCACTCTCACCACCTCACACTCACCTTGTTGCATCAACTTCACACTATGAAATGTGTGTAGAAATGGCCTCCTTTTATAAGCCAAAAGGGCTGCCCTCTCTTGTGAGAGACAGCCATGTGTAGCCGCCCTTGTGCGAATAAGTCCAAATCGGACCCTCCAATCCGCCCATGTGTGGCCGCCCTTGAGAAGACAAGTCCGCTTTTGAATTCGGCCACCGGCCATTGAATTCGGCAAGCGGCCACCGGCCATTGACTTTTGGCCACCGGCCACCGGCCATTGACTTCCGACCACCGGCCATCGGCCATTGACTACCGGCCACCGACCAACTGACAGGTTGTTTTCCGACCACTTTCCGGCCGCCATCCGGCCATAATATTCCGGCGAAAAGGAATATTCCGGCGGGAAAAAAGTCTCAGGTTCCTCCGCCCCGAGGCCTCTAAAGTTGCCCCTGATTCTTGTCCGTGAAAATTTTGGTTTCCGGTGAGTGATTTTCCTTCACGCACGATAGCTTCTCCTCATAATGGGGGCCTTACAAATGTGCGCTTTTACCACAGAAAATTACAAGGGTAAATCAAGCTCCATACTTAACAGTCTGCAGTAGTTTGAAATGAATGAAGTCGTACAAAAATTCCTGATTGTAATAGTGAACTGAAATCCATTGCTGCTTGTAAGGAGGTATGAGGTGGAACCAAAGCGAGAGGAAGGGAGTCTCCATCATCCATATTCTGAACAGGAGAGTAGGAGAGAGAGAGAGAGAGAGAGAGAGAGAGAGAGAGAGAGAGAAAGGGAGAGAGAGGGAGAGGTCCACGCATGCTAACCGCTCCATGTCTTTCAATCCGAGTAGTGGAGTTGTGAAGTCAGTTATCTTACCTATATTCTTTTAAAAATTATTGACTCAAAAGCCCAGCTATGGTGCCATCCATAGCATCATACTTGGTGTCCATGGACACCAAGTATTTAGACACCATTCTATGCTTTCACCCTTGGTTGATTGCTACGTGATGCAAGTGGGTGAGAATGCTTATCCAATCATTTTGTTGGGGTATAGGCGTCTGTGCCTTGCCCGGCCGCCCAGAGTCTGGGCGCCCACTGACTTGTATACCTTATACATAGCATAAGTGTATAGGGGGCTGCTCACTCTTTGAGTCTCCCCACCCACATCACGTGTGTCTCTCCTTCTCTCTCTCTCACTCTCCGTCTGTGGTGCTCCCCGATCCCCTTCAATTGGTATCAGAGCTATGGTGACCGCGGAGAGCACGACGGCTTTGAGAGCTTCGAGGCGATAGCTCGCTCGCTCTCGACGGTAGAGAGATTAAGAAAGCTTGAAAGCTTTGTGAGAATGCAATGGGAGCTTGTGAGCTCAGTTGAGAGTGATGTATGCTCTTGTGGAAGCTCAGAAAGGAGTGTGGAAGATTGTGTGTAAGTGAAGGTGCTGCCCTAAACCTGTGTGCGCAGCAGCACTGTTTTCAGATTCGTTTTTCTCCTTGTAAAATGCAGATCTGAGAATTCTGTTCTTACGGCCCATCCGTTTCGACGTGGTCTACAACTTTGCAGAAGAAACTTTTTGCAAATTCCTCACCGTTTTGCTGATATTCAGCTCAGACTGACTGTATACAGAAATTCCAGATTTTCTGTTGTCGTATTGTGTGCGAGTTTGATGCACTTTTGGAAGCACGGGAGATGCTTGAAGTTGAGTGCATAAATTCTGAGCTGAAGATGCAATTGCAGATTGTGTTAAGCTTGTGGTTTGAGGGTTTTTTGGTAGACTTGGGCAACGAAGTACGGAGGCGTTTACACACCACCGAAGCGGTCTCTTGAGAGACGCAGGTTTTTGGAGCACACAGGTGGAGCTTCTTTCACTGGTTTTCACAAAATACTTTGGCAGTGATTTTGTGCTTGGATTAATGGTCTTTGCGGATGGTTTGCATATGGTTATGGCACATGGTTGATGCCCATTATATATGCATTTTGGCGAGCAATTTCAAGTGTCGGTAATCTCTCTTGAGAGCATTGTTTTCGCATTGATCAAGTTTCCGGATTGCAAATCTTTTGGCGTTTGCTTATGCGCAATCACTCCGTTGATGTACGTTGAGTGCGGATTGCCATTGTATGTGAAAATGTGGAGCCATTTTGGCATTCTTACTCATTGGCATTGAGTAGTGTTATGGTTTATGGTAGAGATTGTACTTGAGTTTTTGCTCAGTTTTCAGGGGAAATTCTGTCGGATTTTTCCCAGATTCTCGCCATAGTTTGTGATCGAGTGTTTACTCTCACTTTGACAGGTTTTGTCAGTTTGGACACAGTTTTGTGTTTTTGTATCCACTCTCGCAAGAGTGAGGAGTTGTGTATCTTTCTTTGCTTGAGACAGTGGTTTGCTCTCCGGTGGGAGAGTCTTGTGATCTCGAGCATTGTTTGCCATAGTTTTGCAGAGCTTATGCATGTATGTTGAGTGTAGTTTGATGCGCATTGATTGCTCATTGTATTGAGCTTGCAGGACAATGGTTATTTTGTGTTGATAGCCATTGTGCGTCGAAACTCTGGCGAAATTTTCCCAGGAGTTTTATGCGTATCATTTATGTGATCTAGGTAGAGATTGCGGGTTGCACTCATCATTTGTGTGCGGTGTTCTCTTGCAGGTGGGAGATTTGTGCGTGTGTATGCATCGATACCGCACACTGTGGGCTTGGTGATTAGCTCACAGATTGCAGTGTGATACTAGAGCATGCGAGGCTTGTATTGACATTGCGGGAGCTCTATTTTGGAGTGTGTCTCACAGGTTTTACATTGTGTTTCTGGCCATATTTGTAGACAGTTTCTAGGTGTTGTTGGTGAGGTGGTTTTGCTTTCTAGTTTGCTACATTGTGCTCATGGCAGAGACAGGTGATCGCTCAGATTATGATCTCTCCAAAATGTGCATGTTTGATGGGTCAGACTTTGCAACATGGAGAGAGTGTATGCTTGATGCATTGACACAGCGAGGGTTGCATCGACCATTGAGTGGTGATGCAGGTAGACCTTCAAACATGTCTGACGATCAGTGGCAGGAGCTAGAGGAGATGGCACTATCTACGCTCTCTTTGCACCTTGCGGAATCTGTATATGCTCTTGTTATGTATGAGACTACTTCGAGAGCACTTTGGCGCAGATTACATGATATGTATGATAGATCTGAGTCATCACGGACTCGTGTGAGACATGTACATTCACGAGCACGTCGACAGGTGACATGTTGGTATTGTGGTCATTCTGGACACGTTAGACGGCGTTGTTTTCGTTGTATGCGACATCGTAGGAGACATGGCAGTCTCAGAGATGTATGTAGTGATGCCATGGACTCAGTTGCTTTGACAGTTGAGGCACATGTAGTGTCGGAGTATACTAGTGACGGGGATGTCACTTTTACCTCGAGCTATGCACGAGATGCTATACATGTGGATAGTGCACTCCCTTCGCAGTGGTTGCTAGACGCAGATGCTGTGTTTCATGTCACGCCACATCGTGCATGGTTTTGTAGCTATTCTAGCGGGATGCTTGGCACTGTACGTTTGACCGATGGATCGATGCATGCGATAGTAGGTGCAGGAGATGTGAGACTGTCATTACCGAGTGGTGCATCTTACTTGTTACGACATGTGCGCTATGTACCAGATTTGACAGTGAGTTTGATCTCGATTGGTCAGCTTAGAGATTGTGGATGTCAGATTTCGCTGCGAGAGCGAGATTTTGTGATGCATTTGGGTTCGCTAGTGATTGCGAGAGGTGCCAGGAGTGGTACAGGTTACCCATTGCATGTGGATCACGCGAGAGACGGTGCTGTCTCTGTGATCATGCAGCCAGGTAGACAGCGAGAGAGCAGGCGAGTCTCTTTTGCTTGTGGGTTGCAGGATGCTTTGCATGGGGTGCAGAGTAGTGAGCCGTTGTGCACACAGTTGGGGCACGACTTGATCAGTCACACAGAGAGGTGACAGAGTCAGACATGCATGCTTTGCTAGTGACTGAGCAAAGCAGAGAGTCAGTTGTGCGAGATACTTCTATGCAGGATAGACAGGTAGAGCGGTCTTGCTCTAGTGAGTCACGACAGGAGGACGTTGTGCAAGAGTCTATGCATACGAAGTTAGAGCATGAGAGCTCTAGTGAGTCACAGCAGATTGAGTGGTCATGTTTGCAGTGGATGATTGCAGAGGAGGCTGAGATGTCAGCAATTATGCATTCATTCCTTTCTATGCTCGACAGTGAGCATGGGAATATAGTTGTGCAGGATATGTCTTCCAGCAGACACCTAGAGCAGCTGGTTTGCTCTGAGGTTGCACGACAGGTTGATGCGTCTTTTGCGGACAGTCAGGAGATGCATGTGGTTGACACGCCTTGTCAGTCAGAGATGCCTATTGCCAGGGATATATATGGTGATGCATGCTCCGTAGAGCTAGCAGGGCCCGCTAGCATTGCATTGGCATTCGGTGGTCTCATGTATGAGATGTTGATCTTGAGACCGGATATCGCAGCTGCAGTGGGAGCATTTGCAGTTGGGGTTGTCAGTCGTTTGTTGACTGATGATGGCATAGTGCACGAGGGAGATATGCAGGTATTGCATACATACTTGCAGTATGTGTGCGGTACGTCTGGTGGTGTATGGACTTACACGGGAGCAAGACAACCGGATGCACACGATCACAGCCAGCTAGTGGGCATCGGTTGAGAGCGGTTTTCTCTCACCTTTTGTAGTCTTTAGACTAGGTTCCCTTGCTTAAAGGCACAGTCGCCTTTAAGTGGGAGGTTGTTGGGGTATAGGCGTCTGTGTCTTGCCCGGCCGCCCAGAGTCTGGGCGCCCACTGACTTGTATACCTTATACATAGCATAAGTGTATAGGGGGTTGTTCACTCTTTGAGTCTCCCCACCCACATCACGTGTGTCTCTCCTTCTCTCTCTCTCTCACTCTCCGTCTGTGGTGCTCCCCGATCCCCTTCACATTTTAGGGAGGCCATGGCTTATAACCCTGGGTTCTAAGCAGGATTGGGGTACAGGCTTGATCACCATCCCCGACAAAGAGAAAGGAGGGACCATTGTCTACAACATGAAGACACATGAGAGCTGTACACAGCCCCTAGTGGAGATGCAAGATATGGATTCGACCAAAACCACGTCATACAATAGTGATGCTTCGTCTGCATCATCAGAATAAAGTGTAGAGGAAGGCTTGATGCAATTATGTCCTGATCTTTTTGGGATAAGTGTTGAAAAGGAAGCATTAGTGCATGATGTGAACGTCAAGGAGGAGAAGGATAGTCCAAAAGCAGTTGTAGAGCCTGCCAAAGTGAACGCAAGGAGCATGCTAGGAGAGGACTTGATAGAGAAAGAAAAAAAGGAGTATGAAGACATGTTCACGAAGTTTCCATATTCGCCACTGAATATACAGAGTTGCAAGGAGCTAAAGGAGTCGAGCATAGAATCAATCTAAAAGAAGGTGCCAAGCCAAAGGTTCGAAATCCTAGGAGGTTGGGGGTCATTCATGAGAAGGCACTTCATGAAGAGGTGACAAAGCTTTTGGAAGCAGATTTCATGTTTCAAGTGGAGGAGTTCGAATGGGTCTCTCCAGTTGTTATTGTGCCCAAGAAGAACGGAACATTTAGGATATGTGTTGATTTCAAACCTTTGAAATGCGGCTACAAAAAGAAATCATTATCCACTACCCTTTCTAGATGAAATCCTCAATCAGGTTGCAGGTCATGAACATTAATCAATCGTGGATGGATTTTTTGGCTACTTTCAGATCTTGATAGCGATTGAAGATCGATTGAAGACGACCTTCATTACTCCTTCGGGTTGTTTTGCCTACAAAAGAATGCCTTTTGGGCTGGTTAATGCATATGCTACCTTCCAAGGATAAATGAATAGAGTGTTTGGTCCCTACTGGGGTAAGTTCATTCGTGTTTTCATGGATGACATTGGGTGTTATAGCTCAAGGGTCACACATTTGGAGAAGCTAAGTCTGAGTTTTGAAATGCTTCAACAATAGGGTGGGCAACTCAACCCAAAGAAGTGTAAATTTGCTCATGCCAGAGTCCATTTGCTAGGACATGTGGTTTCCTAAAATGGAATAGAAGCTGACCCAGACAAAGTTAAGGCTTTATTGCTTATGGATCCGCCTAGCAACACAAAGGATTTGGCATCATTTGTGCATAAGCTTAGGTACTTATCACGTTTCTTTTGGATGCTATGTCAGTATGTGTATCCTCTCCAAAAATTGAGTCAAAGAGTTCAAGGGTTTGAGTGGAATGAAGACATGCAACAGGCTTTTGATGGTATCAAGGAGGTATTGTGTGCTTTACCAACAGTGAGTCCCCCCAACTTGTAGTCGATTTTCTATGTATCTATTAGTGTGGGGTCAGTAGCTTTTGGGTCGGTTCTCTTACAAAAGCAAGGAAGGAACTTCAAGCCACTTTATTTTGAGAGCAAGATGAATAATGTAAGCGTGTTCTCCTACATGGAAATGGAACAGTGGATATTCTCCTTGTTTCTTGCTTGTCGAAGGTTCAAAACCTATCTGTTGCATCAAAAGTTCTATGTGCTCACCACATCGAATCTTTTGCTTGATGTAGTACAACATTTGAATCCTAGCAAGTGCATCTTAAAGTGGACTTTGGAGCTTCAAGAGTATGAGTTTGAGTTTAAAGTGGATCATTCTGTTAAAGCTCACTTGGCAGACATAGTGGTACATAAGGGGGGGGGGGGGGGGGGGGGGGGGGGGGGGGGGGAGCTTCCATCTTATCCAAGGGTTGACAAGGATATTCATGAAGAGGAACTAGATATTATAGATGCGTATACAATGATGTTTGATGGTGCATATAGGAAAGTTCTTCAAAAGGCAAGTGGTGGGGTAGTCATTAAGAACCCAAAAGGCGATGTAATCTTTTCTAGAGCTTATGATCTTGATGAAGCTGAAAGTAACAATGAGGCCGAGTATCTCACGCTTTTCCTCGGGTTGAAGCGGTGTGTTGAGTTTGGATTGAAGAGGGTCATTGCAAAAGGGGATGCATTGCTAGTCATGAATCATTTGCTTGGTTTGTGGAATGTTAAGAAAGACAATTTGAAGAAGTGGTTATATGGCATCAAGAAGCTTTTGCATAAGTTTTAGAAGATACAATTTAAGCATGTTCCTCATGAACAGAATAAAGAAGCTGATGAGTTGGCTAGGCACAAGTTGGATGCCTTGGTAGCTCCTTCAAAGGTCAAGGAAGCCTTGTATGCAGGAAGGGAATCATTGCAAGATGTAGAAGTATTTCTTGGTAAAGCGCAATGTCCAAAGGGCATGTCAAAGGTTTGGTGTAAGAGAATAGTTGCAAAAGCAAGAAACTACACATTGGTAGGTGAGGATCTCATGCTTTATGGCAAGGATAGCATTTTGAGAAAAGTGCCGTACAAAGAAGAGATAGGCTTGATTTTGGAGCACTACCATGAAGAAACAGGCCATCAATGCGAGGATTAGGTTGTCTTTTGTGTTTTGAGAGCAGGTTACTGTTGGCCCTCTATGATGAGAGATGCTTATTTTTGGCGCAAGTCATGCCATGAATGACAAGTGTTTGCAAATCGGAAGCTTTTTGGCTGATCCTCAAAAAGCTATAATGTCTTTTGATGCATTTGCAAAATGGGGAGTAGATGTTGTAGGTCCAATGCCAAGTACCAACAATGGAAAAAGGTATATCCTTGTGGTTGTGGACTATTTGACAAAATGGGTGGAGGCAAGAGCAGTAAAAGATGTAACAGCAGGAAGAGTGGCCTCTTCTTTGTAAGAACAGGTGTGTTGCAGGTTTGGATCTCCTATGGTTATCATTTTTTATTGTGGACCAGGGTTTAGGGGAAAACTTGTTGCTGCTCTCATGGAGAAATTGAAAATTCAGCATAGGCATTCTTCTCCTTACTACCCACAATGCAATGGATTGGTTGAGAAATGCAATGGTCAAATTGTGAAGATGCTATCAAAGTATGCTAGAGAGCATCCTAAAGAGTGGGACTTGGACTTGGAAAAGTGTTTGTGGGCTTATAAAACTATATAGAGAGAGTCAACATGGTTTACACCATATGATCTTGTTTATGGAAAAGAAGCTCTTATGCCCATACAAGTGCAGTTCGATGCCTTGAAGTTGTTGTGCAGAATGCAAGGTGAGCATAATGACAAGCTGCAAGAAAGAATTCTTTCTCTAGAGTTGTTGCGAATGAATAGAGAGAAAGCCAGTGATTATTATCTTCAACAAGAAGAGACAAGGATGGAGAAAATGAATAAGAGGCTGCCAGAGAAAGAGATCAAAGAGGGAGATCTGGTGATGAAGTATGATTCTCGCTTGGATTTTACTTTTCAAAAGAAGTTGAGGGACAAATGGTTGGGTCCATATAGAGTGAAGTATGTATTTTCGAATGGCACATATGAGTTGGAAAAATTGTCTGGTGAACGTTTGCACTATAGAATAAATGGTTATAGATTGCAGAAATATTTTGCGAGGGATATGGTTCCAGATGCAAATAGTCTCTTGGTTGAGCATAAATGTTCTACCTAGAGGGTGGGCAATGATGATAAACCGCTTTTGGCATGTACAAAGTAGCATTTATATGCATGGTCATATGTACAAAAATATGTAAATACATGCATTTGGGAGCTTTTCAAAGTGGTTTCAAGTTCTTAAAAAGATGCAATGTGTACACATTGTGAATAGTCAGGTTCGTGTGCTATCAGTCGGACACATGTGCATGCCCATATAGGGTATCGAGACCTTGAATATGGTTCTAGGTGGCTTATTTTGGCTCTAGATAATTTTTTTGAGCTTTCTAGGATGTAAATAATGCAAGCGACAAGTATGGGTACTCTCATCCCGCTCGAGAAGTTTGGGACATGCAATAACTGTCTATTTACGGTGCCTAATCTGCGATGATGCGTGCACCATCCTAGAAGTGGTCAAAAATAGAATGTAGAGATGTGGAAAAGTGCTTTGGGTATTGAGGATCGAGCGTGAAAAATTTGGTGAATTTTGGAGTCCGTTTGGGGTTTTTCCCGTGAAAAATGCCCGTCAAGGGTCAAAACTGGCCAAAACTAGGTTAAAAAAGGTCAAAAAATGACCAAAAATGGTGTAAAAAGGCTTCAATTTTCCACATCAGTGATGGTGCCGTGAGTGCTCTAGTTGAAGTAGTATTTTTAAGCCAAGTCTTGGCACTTTCACCTCTTTGTGTGGGGAAGGAAGCAGGGTTCCTATAGGTGGTCTAGTGTAGTCCCGTCGCGTTTGCGTCCTGTTTTCGAGTGTGTGGAGGAGTGAATGAGAGCTTTCTCTCATCAATTTTGCACTTGGGAGAGTCTATGGAAGTTCTGAGGTTCCCATGGATGTGTGTGTGTGAGGAATTGAGGGAAGAAGGTGCGGCTTTCTGCAAGATTATGTGACCCTGTATCGGTGCCATTAGGGTTGACGTGACTCCAAAGAGTCCAACAGAGTGGAGTTTGGTGGAGCTTTTGCAATGGTTTGAGAGAGGCCTTTTGTGGCTAGAGTTTTTGAGTTTTTTGATGGTTTTTCTTGTATATTTTGGTCACCATCAAGTGTGATTTCAAGTGTTGATCAACTCAACTCACCTTGTAGTGTCTGCGGGCAGGCAAGGGCTTGTAGGTCGAGGCGTTTGGAGTTTGAATTGAGCTTGTGGGTAGTATTTTTATTAAGCTCTTGAGTGGTGGTGGGTGTGGGTTGGAATTCAAGTAAATTTTTTATGTGGTGTTGAGTTGTCTGGGTGTGTGAGTGTGCGCACGACGTCTTTTGCTCCATTAACGCTAACGACTAAGCTCGGGAGGATGCAACCTGTTTTGATACCAATGGTTGGAAATAGGTTTGCAGGGAAACAAACACCACTTAGAGAAGATGAAAGAAGCACAAGGCACACATTAGAGAGTAGTATTACTTAGTGTGCAATGGAAAGATAACATAGCCCTAAAGTGATGGCCGTATATACAATGCACGGGGGAAAAAACCCCCTAGCGAGGGAAAAAATGTCCCCATGGTCCTAAGTGTGTTCACACACATCCATACCACATTTATATTGTAATCGTATATTTTCATAGATGCGGTACCAAATTTGGATCAAACATTTGTTTAACTTTGTGCAAAAAGTTAGAGTCAAAGATCATGCGTGAGGAAGATGACATGGATTTGTTTTAAAAATTGAAATCAAAGATTGAGTAAATAGATTGATGTGGATGCAGATTTTGATTTGGATCAAACTTTTATTTCAACTTTGAGGCTTGTTGTACATGGCAATGATAATGTTGTCAAGTTTGATGGGTTGGTTAGTTTGTTGTTACAAGAGGCTAAGTCAAGGAAAAATAGGGCTAATCAATGTGCTATTATCAAGCTTTTGTTGTTTGCTAAAAAAAGAGATATTAAAAAAAATGTTTCTCTTTCCAATATTCATTCTTTAAGAAGCAAACAATTTGTGATAAAGACCTTTCATAACAAAAATTCATTTTGTAAATCTACTAAGAATTGCATAGCTGATGATCACTTGATAAAGCAATGTTCTAAGCTAAAGGATAAAGAGATAGTAAGAAAGAGTGTGAATCGTTTCAAAAGTCTTCATTGTAGATTTTGAAAATTTTGTTGATGCAGAATGGGCTTTTAGTGTACATTATTAATATGACCCTTTTATCTATGATGCAGTCAAATCTATGGTATTTTGATAGTGGTTCTACAAAGCACATTATAGCTCATTGTGACTTGCTCACTTCTCTTATTACTACAAGGAGAGTCTTGGGACCATGCTTACTTTGTGAATTTGGCATGGTCATGCGACCAATCATGCTTTTGAACAACTAATACTATAAGGATGGTCTTGGGACCATGCTCACTTTGTGAATTTTGGCATGGCCATGTCACCACCAACCATGCTACCATAGTCCCATGACCAAGATCACTTCTATGTATTTAGTACCGTCTTGATATTAATTCCTTGATGGTAGCATGGTCTTACAGACAAACATCATGACTAACAAAATTTTGAGACCCAAGTTCTTGCTAGAGTATCTGCATTCAATCATGGTATTAGGACCAATAATTCTTGCAAAGTATTGGGATCGTGCCCTCTCCATGACTTCTATCACTGCCATGATCCTATGGCCAAAATGTTTGGGTAGGCCTTATAACTAGGCTTGTTTTTTGAATTCAATCATGGTCATATGACCAAACATATTTACATGGTGTTAAGACCAACCACCCTAGCATTATTTTTGGATGGTATTGACCCAACGCATGGTAGCATTGTCTAATGATTGACCATGCTTGCTTCTATGTACTCAAATATAGAATGAGACAAATCAACTAAAATTTCTCTTGTTATGAGGCACGATAGCATGCTTATGGGTCAACATGCTTGCTTTGTACATTTAAGATGCATTTTGAGACTCAAGATCTTGCTCGAGTATATACATCAAAGCATGGTATTAGCACCATGAAATCTTGCAAAATATTGGGACCATGCACACTCCAAGACTTCTATCAGTGCCATATCCCATGAACAAAATATTTGGGTATGCCTTATAACTAGGACAGCTTTGTGAATTACTCATACAACCAACCATTGTAGCATGGTTTTAAGACCAACCCCCCTATCATAGTTCTGTTGAAGCTTTCTATTGCGGTTTCTAGACCTTGCTAATATGTAGCATTGACTCCAATCCTTGGGACCAAGAATTTGAGCTTGGTATTGATGCCAAGCATGGTAGATTTTTTCTGTGATTGATCATGCTTGCCTCTGTATACTCAAATATGGTATTGGCCAAAGCAATCAAGAATTCTCTTGTGAGCAATCACAATAGTATGCTTATGGGACAATATGTTTGCTTTGTGCAACTACTACTGCAAGGATGGTCCTAGGACCATGCTCACTTTGTAAATTTGAGAACGATCATGTGACCAAGCATGCTATTATAGACCCAAGAACACTTTGTAAATTTGAGCATGATCATGTGGCCAAGAATGCTATCATAAACTCATGACCAAGCATGCTTTTGAAACCCTACTACTACAAGAATGGTTTTGTAACAATAAATTACTTTGTGGAATGCCATAAAATCTAATATCTACCTATCTCAAATGATTTTCTCATACTAAATGGATTATTTAATATGGGAAGATAGAAGGGAACGAGGGTTAGAATATGGATATGTGCTACTAGACCTATCTCAGCAAGGGGCCAAGAGGAGGGATAGTTATCTCTCAATAGGGGTCCAAATGGAGAGAAGTCTACCAAAAAACAATGTGCACTTATTAAAAATTTAAAAGAACTTCGATTAAGCTTCATTAAAGCCTCCAAAGGTTAGTGTTAAAAGCCTTTAGGCTAGGGGTGACTATTGCCTATGGTAGGTATTTGAAACCTTTGTAACTTTGGACTATGGTCACCAAGTGGATGCAAGTGGCCAAGTGGACTTGGATTAAGCTTCATTAAAGCCTCCAAAGGTTAGTGTTAAAAACCTTTAGGCTAGGGGTGACTATTGCCTATGGTAGGTATTTGAAACCTTTGTAACTTTGGACTATGGTCACCAAGTGGATGCAAGTGGCCAAGTGGACTTGCATGAATCCCTCTTTGTAGGGGATGAGAGAACACACACACACACACACTACAAGAGCTTCCCTTTTTCACATAAGGTATTGGGACACATGTAGACTCCTAGACATGTTGCCCCACCAATGAGGCCTAAATCCTATTGGATGGCCTTGGCAAGGACCAATGGGAATTAAGCTTGAGTAAATTGTGCTTTAAATTTTTAGAAAATATTATTAAAATAACCAATGAGAAATGAGACCCTCCTAATTCCTATTGGATAGTCTACCAAGGAGTTCAATGAGAATTAAGCAGCCCATAAGCTAGTTTAATTCCTATTGGGAAATTGATTTAGATGTCCAATAAGAATTTAGTTTCATTTAAATAATTATCTAAGCTCTCTCTAAAGGGGAAAGAAAGACACTTGTCACAAGGCTACACACATTGCTTGTTATCTCTCATTGGCTAAGCCCTGGCATGGACCAATAGGATGCAAGGATGACTATTTTCAAGAGGGGGGGTCGACCAAGGCAAGAGGAGGCTCTCATTTTTTATATTCTCAACCACACACATTCACACAACACATGTGTTGAGCAAGAACTCCATCTCCTTCTCTAAGCTTGAGAAGTAGAGAGCCTACACCAACACCTCTTGCCTATGGAATGAAAATCCAAGCAAGAGTCAAGCTTCAATGGCATGCTCATCTTCTCTACCATCTTCATTAATGTTAGATTTACACCACTCTATTGCTTCACACATAGGTCTAGGGCATACTTGTACATGTAGTATGTCTCTGGGCTAGCCACTCATAGTCTAGGTTGTAACTGGTCAAGCTGCCACTTTTGTCCGGGAGTCCTCATATATTTCCATTACAGGCTTTGCCCTACCTCCCTTTGGGCACCTATTTATGGGGTTAGGGGGGTACCCACTTCCACACTATTTGTTGTATTGAGGTTATCATGCTCTGGTAGTTAGTGGGGGGATGATCGCCCCCTTTTTCCATCTTTGACATTTTGTGTTTCTCTCTCTCTCTCTCTCTCTCTCTCTCTCTCTCTCTCTCTCTCTCTCTCTCTCTCTCTCTCTCTCTCTCTCATAATTACTATGCTAAGATAAGCTCTAAGAGTAATCTATGGTAAGGAGAATACTTGTTTCTCGTATGCTACATCTTCTTCCTCTTTACTTTCCTCACTCCCTGATAGCTCTCTTCACCTTTGAAGGTGTTTGAGGTCTTGGGATTTAGGTTGGGGACAAGTTTATGCTATTGCAAGTAAGTTTAATTGTTGTTTTAGGCATAATATTGGTGCATGAAGCTTTCCATCTTCATGGAATCAAAAATATCTCAAGGAACACAAAGAATGTATTGAACCAAGTTTCTCTTTATGGAAGAACATATAATATGAAATACTTTTGAAGGGGGGACCGCCTCCAAGTAAATCCGGTTCTCAATTGTTGTCAATTTCTCTAATTCTCTCTCTTTTACAAGTATATTTATGCCAAGATAACTAGGTTTCATGTTTATATTGCTATCTTTAATCAAGTACTCCCCCTCTATCTTCAGTAGGAAATCTCTTAATGAAATGCTCACTATTGTCATTTTAATTCCTTTACAATCAATATTATTAGCCTAATTCCATTACATTGGTATCAAAGCTATTGGTTTCTCTTTTCTTGTTTAAGAGGAGAGGTCCTAGAAAGCTTTTTGCAAGAGGGTTTTAAGGTACCGAAGAATAAGTTAGTATACACCTAAAATTTGTTAGCATGCGGCTGACACTAAAGAGAGTAGAATGAATATTGATGACTTTGATTTTGCACAGTCAAAGCATAACAATCTGATGCGTAAGATGTATGGCGAGAACCTAAACAAGTACAACTAAACAAAGCTGAATCCAACTTACTCTCATGCAAAGTATGCACCAACCATTTTGGCATACCTCTAGCCTACTCATTTTTAGCCCTTTCCACATCAAGTACATCATGTTCATGTGCATTAGTGATAGGCTGATCCGTAGCATTTTCTAAAACCCCCATAGACTATACATTTTCCTCTTTTGAATTTACATTCGACCTTCCACCGCTGAAAAGAGGTAAAAAATTGTTGAGCCGAAAAGCAGGATAGTCTCTAAAGATTGGGGATCCCAACACTGTGGACAAATGGGGTTTGAAAGTTGATATGTTGATTCCAAACATGACCACTAAAGAGGGACCATCAATGTTGGAGCTAGAAGGATATGACCAAGTAGATGTCAAACCTCTAAAATGCATACCGACTAATAACCCACAACTCAGTGTTTATTGTTGGGAGGAAAATAATCTAACACATTTGATTTGGAAAACACACATTGATGCCGATATTGGTGAAATATTTTTAGTTGATTGTTTGAATATGGGAATCAAGCACATCATAGATACACAAATCTTGAGGCAATACATCAGTAGATGTCCAAAGTTGGAAATTTCAACCAACGAGAGGCTTGTCTCATTGTTCCTAGACGGCTTACTCAACAAAGAGTTGCATGCTATCTTGTATAGCAAGAAACACACCACCTTAGAAGCATGCATCTTAGATGATACAGACTTGGGAGACAACTGTGAGATCTTCAATAAAGAGAGCACTATTAAGGATACACAAAGCGAGCGAACCACATCTATTGATTTTGGCATCATCTTGTAGACCCTCAACATCTTGTACATCAGCTTCATACTGAGCTTTAACCACTTCATTTTTTTGATCCCCTAAATTCTTTTCATCATGTATTGCATGTATAGGCTCTTTGTCACTCTCTTCTTCATCCTCATCACCTTCCTCTTCTTCCGATGAAAGTAGTGGCTTATCCCCTAAAGAGCCTAGAAGGAGAGTGAATCAAAAGTCTTATGCTGCTTGGAAAAGGTCCAGCAAGCTCAAGAAGTTCAAGGAGTGCGGAAAGAATATCTCTTTTCTCACCTATGATGGCACCTTTAGTGCTATGGACAAAGTCTTGGCCTTCATCCAACAATTTGATGCTGCCTTTGGAGATGATGGCTTCACAGAGTCCTCTAAGATACAACATGTAGCTATGCATTTTCAAAAGTCTTCCAGACAATGGTGGGCTAATCTACGAGCTACAAAAAGATAGAATTTGAAGAACAAAAACAATAGTTTTGTGCTGGCCTATCTGAAGGCATGTCCAAATATGTCAATTTTCAAAGGCCTATGACCATCTCTACGATCATTCATCATACTATGGTCGCTTCATGAATCAATTTCCAACAAGGGGCTAAGAGGAATTCTAAGCCAATGGAAACTAAAGACCAAAAATGAGCCTAAAGAGAAGAACAATGCAAAAATTCTTCTAAAGGCAACTCTAGGAACAACAACAAAAGCTAAGGAGAAAGGGATCTACAAAGGTAAGAATAGACTCTCCCCTGCAAAGCTAGAGCATTTTCGCAAAGACAACAAGTGATTCAAGTGCGGGGAGCAAGAACATGGCTATCACACTTGTCCCCAAATAAATGCACGCAATGAGCCACCTAGAGCTTTGTGGGACATGTGTCCAACCTCACTATCCTATCTTATTGCAGTTTTAGCGAGAACCACGATTACATTGTCAATCCATGGGACGAAGCTGACTCGACTAGTGCATAGAGGCTACAAGAGGTTGTCAATATCTCAAAAAACAACTAACAACTCGCATCTAACTCAAGCTACACTCAAGTGACTAAAATCACCAAAAGCCAATCGCTCATTGGCAAACAAATCACATTCGTTACAACATCAAATGACATCCAAATGTAACGAAACTTCTAGGGCAAGTTTATAGGACCTAAGAACACATGCTTATGTTCTCAAACCCCACTTTAGGTCAAGTGACAAAATCGTGATTATTAACAGTAGTGAATTTTTGACCCAGAATGCACCTAAATGCTTAGCAATGATGCTCCAATATCCCGCCTATGCTTAGTTTTTTATTTTGGAGTGTAATTTCCTACTTATGAGTAAAATTAGGCCGCGGGTCAGCGACGCCAAAAGCTACAAATTACTGTGATGTGTTTACGTCAATGCGTAGAGCTCTTTTCGGGGGGTTCACTATGTGTAAAACTACCATATCACGTGCATTCAAGACATGTTTGTAAAACCCCTTATTTGTGAATTTTCTTAGGAATATAATGTACCCTTTTCTTTTAAAATTTGCAAGTTTTTTTCAAATTTGAAAAAATAATGCCCTTCTGTATATATATTTATGTAAGTTTCAACAACTTTAAATACCCTTCTGTTGAACTCACGTGATAAGTTACATTTTTATTAGATGACCTCCCCGGGGAGCTCTTACCTGCGGTTGCAATGCAACAAACATGACTGCAATGTGACAACCGGGGAGGGAGTAGGAAGCGCAAGAAGGAGAGACGTGAGCGCCGTTAGCTCACGCTGTGTATTTCATTATATAAAACTTACAAATAACTTACAAAAATTGGCTTTTATACTTTAGCCAAGGTTTTTGGTGGTCAAAAATAATAATTTTGGAGCTCTAACTAAAGATAGATGATAACAGGTTGATACAATCTGGAAGCTTGTAGCCCCGACTCATCAATTACAAGGTTTATCTGAAAAATAGGAGTTACAATATTCTCGATTTATCAAAAATAATAAGTGGTTTACAATGAGAGCTCCGAAAAATGGTATTTGTGGTATCCGTATTAGCTTGCTGCTAACGTTCCCCCCCTCCTTGTCTGTGTCGTCCCTTGACATAGCTTTATGGACTGAAGTAGTCTTTGGATTGACGGTTGGCGAGATAGTCTGTAAGCGCATTGAGTGTCTTTTGGTATCTGATCTTTCTCTCTTTATCTGGCACTTGCAAGACCTGCATGGTGACTTTATTCTTCAGCTCCACTGTTGAGTAGCCTACAAATCGTGATATCAGGTTGCTGATCACTGGCCCAAATATTTTCATTCACCAAGTGAAGAACCCTGTGTAGAATGCTTTCTTAAATGCCAACATATTGTGGGAAGGTGAAAACATACATCTGGCGTAGAAGCCATAGAGGAATTATTTGGAAGGTTGACCACTAAGGTCGTAGCATAATCCTTTATTACCCTTGGAGGAATGACATCCAAGGGGCGCCTGCTTGCTCTGGCTCATGGAAGACTTCGATGCAGGTGAGCAGCATTCGGTAGATTTTGTATAACATTGCACATGATAAATCCGGTAGACTTCTGAAGAAGGACATGGTGCCCGTTAGAGTTTTCACCATGTACTCCTCCATCGGTGGTCCCTTTTCTGGAGCAAGCAATCTGGGATAACTCAACCAAGTTGGCCGCTTCTTTATTAGTGCCTCATGTGCTTGCCAAGTCCTGACTCTTGGTACAGGATAGAAAGTAGGATCCTTTTGCAGGGCTGTAGGTTCTCTTGTGAATAGAATCAAATACCTTGGATTCTTATTCAACCAACTCAGCATCCACTTCGGGTGGTCTTGATCTGCACCCTTGACTTGCATGTTGGTGTAAAGCCTTTCTTTCACTTGTAGCAACTCCATTTTAATCAAAGGATAGGGCAGGGATTGTTGGTGCCATTGCGCATTGATTTGATTGAGAGTGAGTTGTGTAAGGTTGACGGAGTGAAGAACTCTCAGCTCCCAATCCATTGCTGCCTTCCACTGCTCATCTACATCTTGTGCATTTTTTTCCTTCAGTGCATCTTCCTCAGCCTTTGAGAGCTGGACCATTGGCACTGTGTCTGTTTCGGTTATGTGTACTTGAAACTCTTCCTCACCACTTAGCTCTTCGGCTAGCTGTGTCTCCATCTCAGCAAATAAAACTGAGGGGATCTCTAGCTGTGGCTGCTTTGAAGTGCCTGACTCTTCTTGTGTTTCCGGCCGTCCCTCTCTCAATAGCTGGTTGACTCTTTTAAGTTCTGCTATTTCTTTCATCAACTCGTTTTCTCTTTGGACCCACAAAGCCAGGTCTCTACGCGCTGAGATTGCTCCAATTGAAGCTCTAGCTCGAGGTCTTTATTCTTCTTCTCTAATGCCTTGTAGACCTCGTCTGTTCCCTTGATCAAGGCGACTGCGGGATTTTCTCTAATCTATCATAGAAAAATTTCCTAATCATTTATTCTTTGCTTTGAGTACTGTATTGTCTACATCCAGCTAAACCTGAATCTTTTGAACTGACAGTGTTGTAGTTAGAAGTTCATTTGTGACTTCTGTCAGCTGTTCATCCTTTCCTTTGCATGCGTCTGACAATTTTGTAAGCAAATCACCAAGCTCCTCCAGTTCTTTCTGCTGCTTATCCCTTGCGACCTGATGTTGTTCAGCTTTCACTTTCAACTCCTTCACTTGCCTTTGTAAATCGATGATGATGTTTGGTCAATCGTCTAACTCCCCTTGGAGTGCGACAATCACCATTTCTAATTCTTTGACCCTTGTGCTACGACTAAGTGCTGCTGACCGAAGTCGTTCAGTCATGTCCTGCATTTTCTTAGGATACTCATTAACTTGTAGGATCACTTCGTCATTTGATTGCCAATCCTCGTTTTGTGCCAGCTGACTTGATTTTTTTCAGATTCTTGTGTGTCCTTTGGCGGCGTCATGGTGGCTGGTTGTTGTTGCCTTTGTGGCTGTGGCTGATCTTATGCCGTTTTGTCATCCTGAGGCTTCGTGGATGCCTCAGCCTTCTCTTGCTGTGTTGACGTAGAGGGTGTTTCCTCATCCTCCTGTTCTCTGGGTTGCTCAGACTTCGTGTTGTCCTCTGCTGGAGCAGGACTTGCTACCCTTTCTAGCTCTTCGTTGTGCTCTTTTTGCTGCTCTAGTGATGATTCAGATGCCTCTCTTTGTTCAGGCTTTCTCTCCTTGGTGGGATTAGATTGTTTGGCTTTATCTGCTGGTGAAGGTGGTGGGCTTGCATGGGGTGGTTATGTTGTTCAGAAACGGGTGAAGAAGGGCCAGGAGACACATCACCCAGATCGTGTTGTGCTGCTCCTTGTTCAGTTGTTTCCTTTGCTTGCTTTTGTTGTTCTGCCGTCTCTTTCGCTTTTCTTGCCACTTCTTGGGCTTCCCTCAGCTTCAAAGCTTCTGCTTCTTGATACATCTTTTCCACGGATTCTGTGGGATCTTCAGCCTGCTTCTTGGTATGAAGCTTGGTTCTTGGTCCTTTCAGCTCAATGGGTACCCACTTTGCTGGGTCCTTGCCTTGTGCTTGGCAGCTGCATTCATAAGATTGCTTCTCTCTTTCAAATCTGGCTTGATTTTTCATAGGTTCCTCCTGGTGTGCTGCCACGGCTTTTCTCTTCATTTCTTCCTTTTGTGCTCTTTTTTCCTCGTTATCTGAGATTTCATTGTTGTGTCGTTCTGGCGAGCTCTTAGCAGACTCTTCATTTGACTTATATGATCTCTTGGCATATCTTGTAGCTCAAGGAGAAGGTTGTGCTGACACTATCCAAGTTTTCTGATATGGGGCAGGCGGAAAGTTGTCGGCCATGCCGATGGCATGGTAAGCAATCCTGGTCAAAACCTTTGGTGCACCTGGATATGTGATTTTCCCTTCTTTCTTTGTCCCTTTGAATGTGGAAAAAACATACTGTGCATGGTCAATTGGTTGCTGGGTTGTTGATTTGAGAACTTCTGTAAAGGTTGTGGCAACCACATGATTTGGTGTCGTATACCTCGGCGGCCTCTTAGCAAGGAAGTGGAAGTGTTGATGGTACAACCTTGCGGGCTCTTCCACCTGTTTGTGGATGAGGTCGGCAAGCGGCGGTTTCCTTGGTGAAAGTACCTGCCGTCTTTCTATCTCTTACTCTCATTGTCATTCCTTCTGTTGGCAATTTGAGTGCCTCTTCCACTATCTCCTTGGTAATCACTACTTCAACCTTATTCCCTTGTGGGTCAGAGATTTGAGCGGTTCCATCTTCTTTGATCATGGACAAAATCTCATAAGCATTTTGAAAGTCCACTCCACATGGCTCTTGTTCATAGAAATCTCTTCGGTTAGCTTCTTTGGTCTCGGGCTTTGGAGCGACATCATATGCTTATTTTGGTAGAAGTTGCAGTTCTACCTGATGTCCTTCCTCGCTCTTGAATCTGCAACACTATGGTGTTATGCTCTTCAAGTTGTTCTCTTGAAAGATAGGTTGCTTTCGCGGTTTTGACTGAGTCGGGGTCCAGTTGGTATGCTGGTAGCTCTTGCAACTTTTCTTGTTGGTTGAGATTCTTCTTGGCCTTCTCTGCTACTTGCATGGCTCCTGTTGAGTGAATAGAATGTCCTTAGTTAGCAAACTTGACAGATTTTTCTCTGATGTGTCCTTCAGTCTGAAATGCTGACAAATTTGGTCCAATTTGCTTCCAAATCAATTTTTGAACATGCATAGATGCATAAAAACATGAAAGGAACAATATTATAAATTCCAAACAAAAAATTGCAACAAAAGTAAATAGTCACGATTATTTACAGCTAAGTAATTTTTTGAACTTTTTGCAAATTTGACATTACAGGCTTGAAGTATATACCAAATAGATACTCTGAGTGAAATATGGGCTCTTTTGGATGCATAGGATGACAATGGTGCCAGATTTAGGCTTTAGGTCTCTGAAACAGTAGATGTAAAGAGATTTTGAGATTCTGAGCTCCAAAGTGGGCTTAGCATATCATGTACTTTGGGTGTATGATGGCAAAATTATAAATTTCTACCATTTTGGCCAAAAAGTAAATAATCGTCATTATTAACTTTTCTACCAAAATGGACACTTTTTGGTACAACTTGGTTCTAAGCATTGTATAGACCTTGTATATGTGATATGAGGTGATTTGGATAAAAAAATGTGGCTCATAACTTAGAATTTGGCTTGCAAAGACTTCTTTGTGTTTCTTGGCAATTTTCCAAGTTATATGTGATCATTTTGGCTCATACTTGAATTTTGGCATGTAATAGGTGTGTACAAGTGATAGGTGAGGTGATGATGCAACTTTCAAGCAAAAATAGTGCAAAAGTAAATAATCGTGATTATTTACAACAGTCACATTTTTCTTGCAAAACTTAAAATATTTGACCTAAACACATTCTATACACCTAAAACAAATCCTAAATTGAATTTGGTAAAGTTTGGTCTTGCCGGCATGACTTTGTACTTTGTCGACTCTGAAATCTTTGATTTTTGTGACTACACTCATGTTGAGTTGGTTAGTCACTTTTAAGGCTATGGACTTGTCCGCAACATAGTTGTGAAGCAACTCATCCAATTTTGGCCCATTTGGAGTCAGTTTGACCTCGTATGTCAAATTTGACGCTTTGTAGCCTTCAAGCCATTTTTTGCTTTTCGAGGGCTTTGCTTGATTGATTTCAGGAAACCAATCATATACATTGTGTATAGACCTCGTAGGTAAGCTGTCTGTGGAGTCCGAACCAAGTCTGGCATCTGCCAAAAACTTAGCTTTTCTACTTGGGACCCCCTCAATCCTTGCCAAATGATCAACTGTTGCTATAGAAGTGCTCTAATATGTTGGGACATGCTACAGTTCAAATCATCCGATTTGGTTGAGCTGAGAGGCCGCTATGGTCGATTTTTTGTCGTAGGTCTTCGTGCACTGCACGGATTCTAGGGTTTTTTCTAGGGGTTTAGACTAGCTATCAGCCGTACAAAATGGATCATTGATGAGTAAAGAACTTACCCCTCATGTCTTGTGTGAGACAGCACTAAAAACGGACAACTGTAGACTCCGGAAAGTACGTGCAAAGAAGTCGAAATGCTCTCTCTCCAAAGGCAATAAGTGGAAATGAGGTGGTTTTAGCCTACCTGGGATATCTATACTCGGACTTTCCTGACCATTTTTCCCGAGATTCCCCCGTTAGTTCAACTAGGCCGTCAAATCTATGTTAGACTCAAAAATTTCCCCAATCAGATTCCTTTAGCTCATTCTGCAAAAGTAGGTATGGTCGCCTAATTTAGGCTTCCCGCTTTCATCTACCGATTTGATTGAAATTTTTTGTGCTCATCCGCTTTGTCTTTCTAATCACCACGGTGTCTTCAATTTTCCATCTGAGCTCCATTGCTATTTATTATTAATTTTTGACATGTTTATTGGAAAAATAAAAGAAAATAACAAAATGCTCTAAAAAAGCAAAGTGAAAATCCAATAATTAAGAAAATCCATTGAAAAACACAGCTTTATTGTTTTTTGTTGGATTTCTCCATTTTTAAGTCTCAATATCAAGAAAAATGAAAAAAAAATAACAAAAAATGACTATTTTTTGATGATTTTCCAATAGTATATACACTATTTACACTCATCGGGGAGATATTATCCGTTAAATTTTTCCTGTTGATGATATAAAAGGGTATTATTAGTTAATTTTGCAAAAAATCACACGTTAACATATAAAAAAAATTCCTCCCTCTTCAAACATTGCCCTTAATTACTTAGTACTGTTCCACCCCTCCTAGATGGCGTACTCCGGGATGACTGTGTGCATGGGTTGAACAATTGTGTCTATGCATAGCTATGGTTGGCTGTACCATGCTTTGAAGAGAAATGCAGTTCAAACCCTTATGTTGTGCAAGAGTTCGGTCTTGAGTAATTAACTCAAGGGTTTCTGATGTCGAGGCTTGTTGATGCTGTCTTCCAAACAGCAAATCTTGTAGTCTGTGTGCTCTTTGCTTAATTGTACCATCAGGATGCTTTAGCATGTTGCTTTTCTGAGCTTTTGGTACCAGTAATGATTGTTGTCGAGCTTTTACTCACCATTGATAATCTTGGTTTGTCTTTGTCAGAATGGTGTGGTTGAGGTTTCTGAGGCTTAACTCTCCATTGCTTGATTGGTTTTGTAGTGTGTGAAGAGGTTAAGTGCTCCTTTTTCTTCCAAATCCATTTTGTGTTAGGTTCCCTTCTCGGAGAAGTGTGTCTCTGTGTCGATGATGTTTTGGGCACCCAGATTTGAATTGGTTCGTCCTTAAGCTGTGCTTTTTGTACCCAAATTTTCCTGACTCCTTTCATGCTACTTGTAGCATTTGCTTGTCGAGAGAACGGAGAAGATTGATTACTTCATGGTTTGCTTTGCTGATAATTGCCTTTCAATTCCTCCTTGCTTGGTGCAATTGGAACAATGAGTTTCTCGCCTTTTGGTGATAGCTTGAGCTGATTTGTATCCCAATTTAGTACTGCTTTGTATGTCCGTATCCAAGGAATTCCAAGTATCATCATCTCATTCATGTGTTCATCTGGTAAGCATACAAACTGATGAGGAAATGAACATCCATGTACTATCACGTTCAAGTTGACTACTCCCAATGTTGGTGCTGGGTTCTTGTTGCATACTTTTATTGTCGCTATTTCTGTTGGACTGACTTGTTACTTTCTTGTACGTGGAATAACTGATTGCATTTACTCTAGATCCTATATCGACCAATGCATTCATGCTATGGTTGTTAAGTTGTACTTTGATGCGAAGGTCCATTCCATCTAACCAATCATCATCTGTTGACACTGCATCTTTCGGCAATTCCCATTGTTGGTCATCTATTTACAGGGTGTTGATATGAATAGGTTGATGATTCTTGAGATCACTGCTTTTCTTTTGAGTACCCAAAGCCGAGCTTCCTCTTGGGCTTCATCAATAACCTGTTGTCGTTTTATCCTCCTTTGCTTGGCTGCATACATTCTTTCTAGCAATTCATTGGTTAGCGGTAAATTGTACTTCTTTAAATGACATCCACTAATCCAATTAGCCATTTGTTCACCATCTAGGGTTGACAACTTAACTACTCCACTTGGAGATCCATCTTCAATGATAAACGATCCGTTCCCCTTTTTCTTAAACTTGAAAATGTGTTGCTTAAGGGAATATACTAAAACTAAGTCCCTCTCTTGAAGATTTTTGTAAAATGATATGGGAATCAAAAAACTATTTTTGTTTTCGTTTTCTTGCATAGATGTGAGCTACAGCAGTTAGCCTTTGCTCATCTAGCTTCTCTAAATCTTCAAGTCTTCTGACAACTCATGTCCATTCCACTCAAGATTCTTTGCTACCCTTAGTGTCAGCAATAGAAATTCTATTGGCAGTATGGCATCAAGACCATAAACAAGGTTAAGGGGTGTATCATTTAAACCTATTTTGAATGAAACTCGATAAGCCTAGAGCAGCATGGAAATTCATTTCCCAGTCTATTCTTCTTTAACTAACCACTTTAGTCAATACCGAGCTAAGAATCTTATTCGTATGCGCAGCTTGTCCGTTTTCTTGTGGGTGATAGGGAGCTGACTTGTTATGGATGACCATAAATTCATTAAGCAGATACTCGATTACCTCATTGAGGAAATGAGTTCCCCTATCATTGACAATTTCTATTGGCAGTCCATATCTTGTGAACACATACTCGTATAAGAATGCGATAGTGGTTTTGGCATCATTATTTTGAGTTGCTTTAGCCTCGGTCCACTTAGTCAAATAATCCGTATCTACAATAATATATTGAGCTTGGGTTTTATAAGCAGGTGGCTATATTGGTCCAACAAAGTCTATACCCCATTTTGCAAAAGCTCTAGCTCCCATCATTGGTCTTAAGGGCATGCTATCTACTCGTGTTGGCATTTTTGCTCATTGACAAGCATCACATCTTCGAACATATTCTTTGGCATCTGCAAAAAGTATTGGCCACCATATGCCTTCCATCATGATTGCTCTTGCAGTGGTCTCACTAGAAAAGTGACCTCCAGCTAATCTGGCATGTGCTTGTTCTATAATCGGAATATATTCGTCTTCATTTGCACAAAGACGCAGATATTGATCCTTACCTCTCCAATACAATTGGTTTCCAATAAGATCATAGTCTCTTGCTTTAGTTTCAATTGCTCTTTGATGACGTTTACTCATATCTTCAGGAAATGTTTGGCTCGATAAGTAAGGAACTAGATAGTTACTCCACTTAGGAACAGGTGACATTTGAAACAATGGTACATGAGGTATGGGTGTTTCTTTTTGACATTGAGGACAATCCTTTTCAAAAGAGCGAACATCACTCCTCATAGTCAGCCAAACAACTCCAAGTATCAAGGTCCTTTGCATAGTTTGGTCTTCCGCAAAGTGAAATCCCACTATGGTAACATGTGCTTGACTTAGGTATTGGTATTTCTCTTCAGGGTTAATGCATAAGAGCAATATTCCATCTCGATTACTTTTGTAGAGCCTACCATCTAGTAATTGATACATAGTCGATTGCTCAATTAATCTGATTGTAATAGGAAGTGGTATTTGCAAATCCACTTGAGCTATGGTCATCAATGACACCATATTTTCCGACCATTGAGGTATCATTTCCATGGAGAACAAATTGGCATCTGGTAGATCATCATCTATCCCTTTAGGTAATTTTTTTGAAACAATCCTAGACAAATAATTTGCTCTTTGATGAGTAGTGCCCTTTTTTACAACCACAGTGAAATCAAATTCTAGAATAATGATGAACCGTCTCACTATTCTTCCTGTGCTGCATGGCTTGTTGACCAAGTACAATAAGGCTTGGTGGTCCACAAAGAATACAAATTTGTTTGCTTATACGTAATGTCTATACTTTTTTATGACATAGATCATTTTTAATCCTTCCCTTTCAGTGGTGATATAATTCTTTTTTTCCATGTTCAATTGTCGGCTAGCATAAGAAATAGGAAAATCAATTTTCCTGTCTCTTGGTTGAGCTCGTATACACTCGATGGCAAGATTTGAAGCATCTACATGTATATGGAATATCTTATTCCAATCTAGTGCTTTCAATATTGGAGCTGAAGTGAGAGCTTGCTTAAGCTTCATGAAGGATTCTTCACATGCTTCAGTCCACTCAAAGTATGTAATCAAGCTATACATGGGTTTTGCAATTATAGCGTACATGTAAATGAACCGTCCGTAATATCCACAATGTCCCATGAAGGCTTGAACCCCCTTGATTGTTGTTGGTCTAGGCAAATTAGCAATAACATGAGTTTTATCCATATCAGTAGCTATGTCATTTTTAGACACTATATGTCCAAAAAAATTTCCTTGTCTACCCACAAATGTGCACTTTTCAGGATTTGAGCAAATCCTATAAAGTCTACATTTTTCGAATGCCTTTTTGAGATGTTCAGAATGATCAGCCTGGATTGATAAATGTAGGCATAGATCATCCATATATACTTCCAAGAATTTCCTTAGATATTCTTTAAAGGAATGACTCATCAATACTTGAAATGTGGCAGGAGCATTAGTTAACCCAAAGGGCATAACCCGACATGCAAAAATACCCCATTCCGTTACAAAAGCAGTTTTATGCTAATATTTTGGGTCAACCAAAAGTTGATTGTATCCCGAAAAGCTATCTAAGAAGCTGTAAGCTTCTTTTCCTGCAACTCGTTCTAACACATGCTCAATGATTGGAAGAGAAAAGTTGTCTCTAATGGTAGCTGCATTCACTTTCTTGAGGTTGACACACACTCGTAATTTTCCATTCTTCTTGGGTACGACCACAATTGGAGACACCCAATCTATGTGTTCAATTTCATAAATGAATTCAACTTCCTTTAGTTTTTCAATCTCTTATTTAATTTTCTTGGCAAATGTTTCATTATATGTGTATGGCCTTTGTCTACTTGGTTTCACATCATCTCTCATGGGTATGGTATGTTGATAGATTTTTGGATCAACACCCTTGAGATCCTTGTAAGACCAAGCGAAGATATCTTGGTATTCTTTTAGCAAGCTTAGTAAAAGATCTTCTTCTTCTTCTATTAGGTCATTTGCAATGTAGACAGGCCTAAGTTCTTCTCCTGGTTCAACCAAATCTATCTTTTTCGCGTTTTCGGGCCCTTCGTAGGACTCGTCCTGTTTTCGTAGTTCTCTATCATGTTGTTCGACAATGATTTTTTGGTCTTGGAGAGTATATTTTTTGTAATGGGATGGAACACTCATTACATCTCTACCATCCTCTTCTGTGGTTTCCAATTTGGTTGTATATATCTTCTTTAGAGATTTTTTTAGCTCTTGATATTTCTTTTTCCTCTCAACTTGTGTCATGGTTGGCTCCTTGTCCTGTTTGTTTGTCTTTTCTTGAGTATCCTTCCTCGATTTTCTCAATGTTTGCGACATTTCTGGATTTTTGTTTGAAGGATATCTGCCATTGATTTTGTCCTTGACACAATGATGTGCATCTATCTGCATCGAGAACTGTGTTCTACTGGATATTGATGGCATAGGTCTTGTTTTCATGTTTCTGGTGTCTCTTTTTTGTATATACCAACTTTATCTTCTTTATTTCTAGTTAGGTAAGTCAAAAAACTTTTCCTCCCCTCCTTTTAGGAGTAGCTTAGCTCTCACATGTTCTTTTTCTAACCCCGAATCTTCTGAGGTAGCTGAGTGTTCGTTTAACTCACATATTGCATTGTAGTAGAGGTCTGAAAAGACTTGTTGAGCTTTCATCAAGTCCTTGGGTTCTTCAATTTCATCTTCAATGTGGAGGGTTGAAATTATTTGGATGGGATTTATGTCGTAGCCATCCTCATTGCAAAATTGAGTAGGCATAGATGTATTCACACATACATCCATTGTCGCTAAAATTTGAGTCCACTCAAATGGCTCAACCAAATGCTCTGGAAAGGGTTCAGGTACGTAGGCTTCGTCTGTGCAATCCCTTTCTAAGATACATTCTTCTCTTTTTAAACTTCCGTTTTCTGAAGCTCCGCACATACAAATAGGAGTGTCTTTGTTTAACCAAGAGGGAAGCTTAGTTTCAGCCGAAGAGGCTGAATCAAACTCTTGTATGGGCGTTTTCATGACATCTCTATAAGTGTGATCTTTTAGATTAACCCTTGTTATAGATCCCACTTGCTTCAAGTACAAAAAGTTGTTTCCTCAATCTTGGACAAGCTATACCTGTTGCATGAAAGGTCTTCCCAATATGATTTCGTAATTGAGTTACTTCCCAAAGTCTACTATGGCAAAAGTTTGTTGATATTTAACTATCACTTTTTCTAGCAGTCCTAAGGGTCTTTTCATATGTCCATCAGCTAATTGCAATTTCATTTGAGTTTTTCTAATGGCTGGTTGTCCCCAAGATTCCCATACTGCTTTTGTGGCTATGGCTATGGCTATGCCTGCCCAACTATCCAGTATTCCCATGGTTTCAATGTCATCATATTTCACTGGAAGGGTGGTGTTTCCTTCTTCTCCTTTGTAATATTCTCCAACTTTGTTCATTGGAACAAATTGAATCTCCTTGTTATCCATTTCGTGTTTCAATATTTCCAATTTTTTTACGATGAGCCACGTTATCCCCACCTTCTCTAGGGTTTTCTGTAGGTCATTCCATAAATATGGTCTGATTTTTAACAGTTTTCCCAAAGTAAGAGTGCATTGGATGGGTGTAGACATGATTGAATGAATATTGTCTACTTCCAGGGTTTGTTCTGCTCTTTTTACTTGAGTGGTCTTACAGACTATGGATTCATCTTTGTTATCTCCCAAGTAAGAGGGTAATGTTTTCAAGATCAATAGTTTAGACATTCCTGAAGCTTCAGATCCACAATCCCTATACAGGGATTGTACATCCATGTCCATATCATGAGGTAGGTTTTCTAACCAAACTTCCTCTATAGGAGCTAACTTTAGAGTTAGGCTCCCATCATTGATCTCTCGAACTTTTTTCCATAAGTGTCCTGGCCAGTCTTCCTCTATGAATGAAATTCCGTCTAAGGCATCTTCGCTGTCCGGCACTATAAGTTCTGGCTCTTTTGGTTTCAAGTGGGACTCTACCACCACTTTGGATTTTTCTTGATTGTCTCTTACCACAAGCTCCTCGCGTTTTTCCATACTTTTGAGTTTGGGTTTCTGTTTTTCCAGCATTTCTTGCGTGATTTTTACCAAGTTTTGATAAGCTTCGAGCTTAGCTGCTTCCATGTCTGGAGAAGGATAGTTTTTCCATTTGTTTTTCATGTTTTGGCCTGCTTTAAGTCTCGCTTGGTAGGCTTCCAAGGCTGCATTAATAGGCTCAAAAATTTTATCGACCAAAATTGACCCTCCAGATTTTGCGGTTGTTTCTTTGATTTCACTTCCAGGTTCTCTCACCTTTTCCTGGAATAGCTGTTTTGCTTGATTTCAGCTCGTTGTTTCTATTTTCTCATCTTATATCTTTTGCTTCTGCTTCTTTTGGTCTTTTGAGAGGGAATTTTTGTATTCTCCGAATCATCAGAGGAGTTATGTTTCTTTTTCTTAGCCTGGGTTCTAGTGATTACCTTGATTGGGACAATTGGTTCACTCTCAGATGAGCTACTAGGTACCACTTGGACTACGTTTACTACTGTTTTACCCTTGTTTAAAGGATTTTTAGGACAATCTTGTGGGAAGTGTCCTCCCTTTTTGCAATATTGTATGCAAAAAGCTTCAACCGGCTTAAGGTTCTTGTTAGGCTCTAGGCATAGCTCTAGGCATTCATTCTTCCAATGATCATCGGCACCATAGTTATGACAGTTTCCCATTCTTGGCTTAATCATGGGTCTTACTATAGGAGGTCTAACACCTTAATTAGCTACATAATACATTGGTGCAAGCTTTGATGGAGCATAAGTCACAAGTTCTTCCATTGGTGGTGGGGTGTGAATTATACCAATCTCCTTCTATCATTACTGTAGATGGACTAAGCTCAGCATAGGGTGTAATAGGCACTAGTGCTTGCTCATCTATGACTCCTTCTAAATACATGTACTTTACAGGCACTGCATTATGCCCTAGATACAGAGGTTGTTGACCGAACACAGGTTAATGTCTTTCCATACCCATTGGTGGTCTTTGAGTTGGGGCCGTGTTAGGTTGGTATCTGTATATGGGTTGTCCTTGTGGCCTCATGGGCACGTACTGAACATTTCCATCATACTTTGGTTAAAGAAAAAACTCATTGTTCTCATGGTTGGTCCATTTATCCTCGATTACACACCATTTCTATGGTCTAATTGGCTATGCCTATTGAGGTATCCCTTGTCCTGGTCCTCTCATAGGTGCTTTTTGCATGTTATTCATCATAATGTTGTTTATTCTTTTGAGCATGTCTTCTATGGCTGAAAGTGGTGTTGTAGTAGCTGTTCCCACTTGAGCTAGTTTAATGGATGCTGCTTTCTCACTTTGGTTGTCCTTAGGGACATCTTCTTCGTTGAAAATATCACAATTGTCTCCTAAGTCAATAGCATTTGACACACACTCCTCTAGGGTTGTATGCTTCTTGCTATACAGTATAGCATTAAGTTCTTTGTTTAGCAGTCCCTCTAGAAATAATGATACTAGTCGTGCTTCTGCAAGTATCTCTAGCTCTGGGCATCTAGCAATATATTGTTTCTTTCGAGTTGCACAATCCCTCACAGACTCACCTTGTTTCTGTTTAAAGTTGTAGATTTGAGCTACATTATTGTGTTTGATCCCCGTTTTGGAACAAGTAGCTACAAATCCTTGAGCTAATGTGCTCAAGTCCATGATTGACCTTGGTGGAATGTTTTGGAACCATGTCAATGCTTTTCCTTCTAATGTCATTTCAAACCCCTCGAATTGAGTATGGAAATCGAATATGCATTGGAAAACATTAGTGTTCTTATGAAGATCCTACCACTTTTGTTTTTGCGGACAAAAACGCTTCTCCAAGGGGGGAGTAATGTCATGCCAAGGGTAGGACTATAGGAGGACATGGCCCTAGCCAAGGGCCAATGGATACACATGCAGTATAGGGGCTATATGTAGCTAAGAGCCAAAAGGCCAGGGGCCTATATATAGGCAGGTTGGGTGGTTATGAGCATGTTTATCTCCCGATGGTCTTTCAGTACACCTCAAATATAAGACCAAAAAACTTATCTTAACCACGTCTCAAATTATCTTGACTACATATTTCAAATATAAAAACCATGTTCAATTATAGAATTGAATTAAATGATAGAGAGAGTTCTAACAGAGAGAGAGGGCGTTGAGTCCTAGGTGGCTCAGTTTTCAATGATCTAAAAAACTATGCCACTTGCATATAGATTTTCTCTCTTTGCAATTTGGCAAGAGCATCCAATTTTTGGCTCTATAAAGCATAGTGTCCATGGTGGCTTTTTTGTGGTACTGCCGCCCATCCGTAGATCCTATATAGCCTTCCAAAAATCACATAGCACTTGCAATAAGTATCCCAGAGTGTAGACATTGCTTACCAGAGTATAGGCATCTTCAAGAAGGGGATCGTATAACTCGGGTGCCAACCATCCTCACTTATGTTGCTCTCAATCATCAGTAATTTGAGCATGTGCCATCTTTTTTGGGTTTTTGTCTGCCTCATATACAAAATTAAGCAAAAATCACTTTTTGGGCACTCTTAGTATAAGTCCCCAATCAATCATGCCAATGTGTGCCTTCAAATCTTTAGTGAAGTCCAGCACTATATTAAATGGGTGTAGGGCGGTGTGAATAATGCCTACCGTATGTGCAACTGCCATGCCATCCACCAGAGCATGCATACTGTGGGGCATATTCATCACTATCTCCTTGACTTTGGCAAGCTGCTCCTGGCTTAGTTGTAGGTTGGGAGGGGGAGGCTTTTTCCACCCCTTGATTCAAGTGATACATCCCTCTGGAAAATTCATTGTATTTGAAGGGCACCTTCAAGAGTATGCCGCCGAGTGAACCGCCATTATAGTAAGGAAATATTGTAATCCAAGGTGACTCATCTATGAAAGAAATACACCTGATGATTGTTGGGTGCAATACTTGCATGCCCTGCTCTGTTAGAAATCTCTCGAACTTGAAGTTACTATTCCGCTTGTACAATTTCCCAAATATGTTATGTGCTCAGGAAGAAAAGAAATCCCTCGACTTTGTACTCTTTTACTTCACCAAAGACCCTTAAATCAATTGTTTGTCCTCCAATCAACGCCTCATGCGGAATGCCGATGAGATGTGTGTTAGTTGCTCAACTAACAAGAGTTGGAGAAAGATCATCAAAAGGGGTGCCACTCATTTCTAAAGCCAATTGAATGTAGTAACTCCCTTTGTGGGTGAAAGCACGTTAACCTGTTACGCTTTTTGTGCTAGTTAGCAGTTTCAAGTTAGCACATCCTAAAAAAGTTGGGCGTCCGGTAAATTTTTTACAAATAATATCAAAATTTGTCGGAGATTGTACATTTGGATTCCTTGTTTCAAGTGCTTTCTATTGATATATCATATGTCATAGATCTTGGAGATGTAGCTCAAGTTATTGTACTAGTTAGCATATGTCAAAATTGTGCTAGTTAGCATTGTCCGAGACATGAAAAAGCATGACAGGTTAACATGCTTTCACCCTTGTATCACTAAAAAATCCCTCAAAGTCCAAAGTCATTGTAATATTATTGATTGTCAATGAGTCTAAAGGGGTTGAGGGCCTCCAAGTTTGTAATCAAATGTAGTTTCTAAGCCTTGTATTGAGCTCAAATAGCTAGAAATCCATTCTTTGAACCTTGGGTAAGGTATAAAAGCCAACCTTTGTAATTAAAAATCTAAGTTTTTGGATAATGAAAGCAAGCATGTGTTGCAAAAGATCAACATGATTCTATTGTTTCTATGGTTTCTCGCAATGAAAGTGTGATTTTAGTCGTGCTATTTACAAGCTGATTTTGCTCCCTATGCACCATACAGGCACCAAAACTAGTTTTTGACCTTAGGAATAGGTAGAGCACATCTAGAGGAAGCTGTAGAGTGCTTCAGAGTCCGAAATTGACCAACCTAAAATAGATTGTTTATCGTAGGCATGATTTTGTCCGAGTTTCAAAAAAGACATTTGAGTACACGAGAGTGTTAAGGATACTCTGATCATGCTAGGCATAAAGTTTTGTTGCATTTGGAGACTCGTATCTATACCAAATCATCAAAACAATCTTGCGGCGGTAAAGAGATAACTTTTGATATCTGACACACATTTGAGAGTGAGATAGACAGGAATGGCTTAGATTTGGGTTTTTCGAGAGATTAGCTATCTCTTACATAGCCTCCATGCACTAGTCAGGTCAGCTACATACCACGGATTGACAATTTTTATGTCTGTGGTTCTCGCTTTTCTAGCATTGATATGGTGAGGCTTGGCAATCGGCCGACATTTTGGCACCATGGCCAGGGACGAGGCAACCTAGACTAGAGAAAAACCCAAATTATTTACTTAAATTTTCATCACTTCCTCTAGTTTTGGCTAGAGTAACACCTTTTTTGACTTTATCACGGCTGAGAGGTGCTTGAGAGTAGAGATACTCGGTTTTGACCTAGGGAGCTTTAGTTTAGTAGGAAGATAGGTAGAGGGTCCTTGAGAAGAGCTAGTGGTCGGTAAGGGCATCACCTCAATAGGTAGTAGAGATTTTAGACTGAAGGTTGAACTTTTTACCTTTTGTATTTTTTTTTCATGTTCAGTAGGAGTAGGGTAAGTAGAAAAAGATCAAGATTGCATTTGATTTTAGGTTTACTGAGAAAACAAAAAACAATTGTCATTTCTGTCTTAGGCACGCCGAAGGTAGACAAAGGGTTTCTCAAATTAACATAGTACAATTGAACGTGCCAGGTGGTAGACCAACTTGATTAGACCACTCCCCTTGATTTTGGAAACATTTGGATTATTAAAACACTAGGTCAAACCCAAAATTGGAAAAAAACGCACACTTATGAATGTTGGACGGATACGCCGCGACGGACGTCAGCACAGCGAGAACTCACCTAACATGTAATGTCAGCTAAGGACGAAGCTCGACCCGCAGGCATGTGGAAGCAAGTATAAGGTGTCAACCTACACTCGAGCGACTCCTAACTAATTCCTACAGAGGTCTCTACCAATTGTCTAAGTCACAGCCTTCAAGAGTGCATAAGAGGAAACTTCCTACAACGCTTTCTAGAGCTGAACACCCATCAAGCAATCTTGAAACACCATAGAACTTGAAGGAGACCCTACTAATACCAATAGGTCACTCTCCCTAAGGTCTATGAACCAAAATCCCGACCCAAAACACCCGGTGCTGAAACACGTAGGATGTCTGGCCGAAATCTGCAGGTCTTTGTTTCCGAAATCTAAAGTGCCTAATGTGTAGTTCTACTCAATGTGAACGCGTGGATATGCTGCAATGAAAAATCGGACAACGTATGCTCACCCAAACAACCAATGAAGCTCGTAGAAGGAGCTTGCAAAGCTTGACTGTATGCGCGCAATGTTGGTATTGGTGCGTAGCTCCAGTCGGGAGCAACACGCTGCACTTCTCCGCACTCGATTCCAACCACCGGAGCACACATAGTGTCAAGACGAAGCTCACACTGTCTCTCTCATACACAGTACGCTCACTCACAGACTTCCAACTTGTTTTCAAAATGACAAAAGGTTTTTCATTAAGGTCAAAAAGTGGTATATATACCTTACAACTTCTCAAACCCTAAAGTTACAAAATCAACCATCTACTCAATCTAACTATCAAAACTGGGATACAATCTGGAAACTTCTGTAAGTCCCAATAATTACAAGGGGAAAAATCGGGTTTTCCTTAATGAATGAATAGTTACAAAAATAATAGTCCTCCGAGTAGTTAGATGTTGTGGGGTGTGTCCAGCTTCTAACACTCCCCCCCTCCTTGCTCATGTCGTCCCCGACATGGCCTTGATCTGCTGCTTCATCTGATCGTTTCCCACATCTTTAGCAGTGATTCGTACCTGGCATGTAGGTTCAGCATTGTTGGGCCAAAGATCTCTGTATTCATGGTGAAGAACCCCGTATAGAATGCTTCTTCAAAATCCTGGAGGTGATAGGATGGTAGAAACATGATTCTTTGATACAGCGCATGTATCACCTCCTTGGAAGGCTGACCTGACAAATCATAAGCACATCTGTATGTATCCTGGAAGAAGAATATGTTGTCGGTCACCTGGACTGGCTTGAAGGTCTCGAACACTGCTAAGATGGTTCTGCAAATCTTCCTCATCATAATGCATGTAAGGTCAGGTGAGCCAATGAACAACTTTATGGCGCCCGTTAGGGTTCTCACCATGTATTGGACACTTATTCTCTCACCTGCCTTCACGCCCGACAGCTTTGGGTAATTCAGCCAAGTGGGTTGGCTTCTTTGCAAAAAAATTTGTGCCTTCCACGTCCTAACCCTTGGTAGGGGACATAAGCTGAGATTGTCTCTGATATCTTTAGGTGCCTCTACCAGGTGGATTAGGTATTGTGAGTACTTGGTAAGCCAAGCCTTCCTCCACTTTGGCTGAGAATCCACTATAAGCTTAACTTCTTCTGGCTTTGAGGTGTCTGCATTGTAGAGAGGTTCCGTTGGCTCTTCTCTGATCCGCTTGTTTATTTTTGTTGCCTCATATTTCAGCAATGGATATGGGAGAGAGGGTTGAAGGCACTCGCGCCTGAGATTGCTGGCGTCAATCTTCTGAATTGTCATAGATTTGAAGACCCTCTGCTCCCATCGCAAGGCTTCCTTCGTGCTTTCTCTTAGCTCTTCCTCTATTGCCTTACGCAATTTTTCCTCCTCTTCTTATGTTAGATCCTGTGGCTCTTGAGAGGATCCTACTATACTTTCCTCTTGCATGTGTGTGTCTACAGGATCTGCCACATTTTCGAGGTCGATGCCCTCATTGGCGGCTGGCCCTGAGCTTTCTGCTTCTCCTCCTTGCTGGCCTTTCAACTCCTCAATTTGCCTGAGGAGTGTTTGCTTTTTCGCTTCAGCTTCTCCGCCCATATGCACGAGGAGGTCATTAAGTTCAGCGTTTACTCTTTCCACCTCCTCGAGCTTTTTCTTTATGTTTTCCACTTCTTCTTGCAGGGCTTTTTGGCCCTCTACCATTCTTGTTTGCATTACGATAGAACCTTCATCCATCATTAAACTCTGCTTTTTCTCGAGAGTCAGCTCCTTCTGAAGTTCCTGCATTTTCTCTTCATATAGTTGACTCTCGGAAATGATTTGAGTCAAGCTCGTAGCTCTGACTCTAGCAGGTGATGCTCGCAGCCTCTGGATGGTTTGATCTTTGACTTTTAGTTGGTCCTTGAGCTCAAGGACCTCATCCAGGCTTGCTTCCTATTATATCTCTGCTTTCTCTTTGGCATTTCTCATGGCCTCTACTTCTTTCGATTCTTCGGCCAGCTGTAGTGTTAGATTATCCCTTTCTCTTTCGGCATCTCGCAATGACTTGCTAAATTGCAGACACTCTTCTTCAGCTGCTTGTATTCTTTTTGCTGCTGCCTCATTTGCTTCTTCCATTGCTTGGCAGTTTTGTAGAGCCGTTGCCAAGCTGGCCTGCAGGTCATCTTCTCTCTCTTTTTGCCTTTGGCTTTGTGTTTGCAGAGAATCTACCTCCTTTTTTATCTGTTCTTCAGTGGCCTTGAGAGTTGTCATTTCTTTCTCTGAAGCCATGGATTGTGCTCGCAATCCAGCCAGCTTTGTCATCACCACGTCCCAGTCATTGGAGGGCGGGCGCAGGTCTACCGTGTCGGTAGCAATTTCTTTTAGCTCCACTAGCCGGATGCCTTGCATCTGTTCTTTATGCCCTGTCCTCGCCAAGTCGAATGCAATTGTGGCGGCTTCTTCCTTTGTATAGCCTGCAGCTAGCAGGTCCAAAAATGCGTAGTAGGCCTCATCTAATCCTTTTTTCTCAGACTCAGGCTTGGCCTCTTTCTTTGGCTCAGGTTCCTGCCTTTGCTCTTGCTCCTCATTTTGCCCTTCAGGGTTACTAACTATTAAATAGTGGTTCCCCTTTTCGTCTCGGAATCTATCTCCATCATCATACACTCGGATTATCTCCAATCTTTGAGCTGGCCTCTCTTCGATACAAATGCACTTGCGGCCTCGATAGTCTGAATAGACTAGGGCTCCTCTCGAGTTTGTTCCCTCCAAGAAGATCTCCGTGAGCCTGGAATCATTCAAAGGATTTTGGGAGGTGCTTCCTCCTCGCATAGGTCCATCATAGGTGAAACCTCCTGGCTGTTGACTACCCATCATGAAGAAAGATTTGTCTGACGAAGTGTCAATATCACTACCTTCCTCAATAATCGGTGCTAGCGGATCTAGCCTTGCCTGAGTTACACTCTCTTCTGTGGACACTAAGCTACCTTGGTCACCTGCCACTTTCTAGTCTCTAACAATGTATCTTCCTAATCTTAAATTCATCAAACTTATCAATGCAATGTATCACAAATTCAACCACTCACCTAGCAATGGGTCAGTTTCTGCACAACTTCTTGCTCTGTTGCTGAATATACCTGTTCACAAGCGTTTTAATTTCGGCAATCGAATCAAAGCATTTATCTGCTAGAGGTTATCTTAGTAATGATTGGTATAACTGGAGAGTTAATCTCAACCACTACTGTATTTTATACACTCTGATGTTCTGGATTAGGTTTGCTAATCTGAAATTGTACTACCCTCCGTTGTTGGTCAATTTACGCGAAAAAGTCTGAATTCAGTCTTTTGCTTCGTCAAATGGGCAAACAAGGTCCAATTCACTTATGAAAGAAGTTCTAGGACCCTTGAAGCCAAATGGAACCTCACTGTCTATGCCAGGTCAAATTTTCTTTGCAGTATGCCCCAATAGACATACTACGCGTAGGATGTCTCCTGTTGTGTTTTGCCTGGATTTTTACATTGTTGTTCCCTCTTGTTGTGCTGAGCTTACAACTGCTTTTACTTTTTGATTTGGACACCTATTAGCTGGTCAAAGAGTCAGAAATCTGTTTTGACGGCCTGTTGATGGTATTGATCAGTCTAATCAACTCCAAATTGGACCAAAATTGACTAGGAGGCTTGCCTTAGGCTATATAACACCTTACTATGCTCAAAGTCAAAGTCTGGCTTCATTTTCTTGTATTAGACATCCTACGTGTAGGATGTCTATTTCTTCAGAATGGCTTCAAACTCAAAGCCCAGGCTCCCCTTGAGTTGTTGATCACTTTGGTATACTCAGATCTCAGTTTGGAGTCCCAAATCACTCAAAAGACATACTACGCGTAGGATGTCTTTTTGGCTTGTTTGACCCCAGATTTGTCCCACAGCTTTCCCTTGATGTCAGTAACCCAGTGGTATGCTTAGATTTTGTTTTGGATGTCAAAAGTCCCAAATTTCGGTTGTTTTTGCTTTTTTAGTCAAAAGTGCTAAAGTCTGCTTTGAACCCAATTTTCTTACCCAAATGAGGTGAAACCCCTTTCAGTCACTCAATATATCATGCAAGACATGCTCATGCAGCCATCTTATGGTTTTGGTCCCAAAATAATGTTTTGACACTATTTGGGTAGGATGTCTGGCAATTTCAGCCAATCTGGCCTTATCCTGTCAAGATATGGCCAAATTTCCACTTTCCAGTTGAAATTAGGGTAAACCCTACCTTTTGAACACACTGGTCAACTCCAAAACCCAAAATTCCTCCCAGATTAGCGTGTAGACATCCTACACGTAGGATGTCTCCTGCTTAAAATTAAAGTTTTTTTCTGACAGGAATGCTCCTGATGCTTTGTAGATCTATCAGAAATACTCACAATAACTTTTGGACTTCAATTAGGCTTTCAAACACACTTTTGCGTCTTTTACAAACTTGTAATGATTCTACCAAGCAAGTGTACATGCATGAAATGCTCTAGATCCTGAATCATGATGTCCTACTTACTCTACTCCTATCTATCGTGTGAAATGGTGATAATGGTGTTTTTGGTTGCTTTTTGGCCTCTCCGTACTCTCAAGCTCTCCTCTCACCGCTTCTACCACTCCAACTCCTACTCTAGGAATCGACTACTACCTAAAACTACCTAAGTCAACCTCGTCTACCTAAGTCGAAGGATCTAGGCCAGACACACGCCTCCTAGACTCCCTCTAAGACCTAGAGAGTCCTCCACCCTCTGATCCTATCTAAATGTAAAGCGAGACTCTTGGCAAGCCAAAAATCCCAATCCTCAAGGATTAGTCTCGGTCACCTACCTAAGGTTTTTGTCCCCGGCAGCGACGCCAATGTTGGACGGATACGCCGCGACGGACGTCAGCACAGCGAGAACTCACCTAACATGTAATGTCAGCTAAGGACGAAGCTCGACCCGTAGGTGCGTGGAAGCAAGTATAAGGTGTCAACCTACACTCGACCGAATCCTAACTAATTCCTATAGAGGTCTCTACCAATTGTCTAAGTCACAGCCTTCAAGAGGGCATAAGAGGAAACTTCCTACAACGCTTTCTAGAGTTGAACACCCATCAAACAATCTCGAAACACCAAAGAACTTGAAGGAGACCCTACTAATACCAATAGGTCACTCTCCCTAAGGTCTATGAACCAAAATCCCGACCCAAAACACCCGGTGCAGAAACACGTAGGATGTCTGGCCGAAATCTGTAGGTCTTCGTTTCCAAAATCTAAAGTGCCTAATGTGTAGTTCTACTCAATGTGAACGCGTGGATATGCTGCAATGCAAAATCGGACAACGTATGCTCACCCAAACAACCGATGAAGCTCGTAAAAGGAGCTCGCAAAGTGGACCGTACGCGCGCAATGTTGGTATTGGCGCGTAGCTCTATTCGGGGGAAACACGATGTACTTCTCCGCACTCAATTCCGACCACCGGAGCACACGTAGTGTCAAGACGAAGCTCACACTCTCTCTCTCGTACACAGTACGCTCACTCACAGACTTCCAACTTGTTTTTAAAATGACAAAAGGTTTTTTATTAAGGTCAAAAAGTGGTATATATACCTTACAACTTCTCAAACCCTAAAGTTACAAAATCAACCATCTACTCAATCTAACTATCAAAACTGGGATACAATCTAGAAACTTCTGTATGTCCCAATAATTACAAGGTGAAAATTCGGGTTTTTCTTAATGAATGAATAATTACAAAAATAATAGTCCTCCGAGTAGTTAGATTCCGTGGGGTGTGTCCAGCTTCTAACACTTATGAAAAAAATCACATGGAAAACCCAAATCAAGCTAAAACTTGAAACCAGGATGTGGATAAATCCTAAAACTTGTGGGAAAAATAATCTGTGAAGAAAAATATGAAAAATGTGTAACTCTAGAAGAGATTTATCTTAGGCGTGCCGAAGATAGAAAACTCTCCAGGGGAGTATTTTAACAAAATTTCAACTCATAGAGTCTACTAAGACCATAAGACAGCTCCTGAGCAAGTTTCATAAAATGTGGAGCTGTGTAAGGGTACAAACACCAAGAAAATTGAAAAACCAAGCCGTGGGAGAAAAAACAGTGATAAAAACATTAGTGAATTATTCAAACTTTGTAAAACTCATTGTACAATCGCATGTAGAATCCACTCCAAGTCACAATAGCCAAAAAAATGTTGAAATATAGAAGTTTTAACTTAGGCGCGTCGAAGATAAATCTTCCACCACGAAAGAATTTTGACATTTTAACACCAAGGTTGACTTTGGCAGGCCGTGGAAACCCCAAATGTGTGATAAAAAGTTGAGATAGATCCTACAGATAGGTGCAACCATCTTAGGCGTGCTTAAGATAAAACTGAGTATAATTTCACATTTTTTGCACATAAGGTCTATTGGGCACTAGAAAGAAATTTTTATATATTTTGTGATAAAGGATTGACAAATTAAGGAGTTACATACGGCTTTAAGTGTTGTCGTGTGAGGGAATTGCAAATTTGTGAAGGACCGGAGAGCAAATAGCAAAAGCATTGCATTTGAAACCAAAGACAACCTTACAGGTTTGAAGTATCAATTCAATTACGTTGCATAAATCTATATATGAACCTAAGATCTGGTAGAATTTCGGGAAACTCAATTGACTTAGGAGAGAATAGGAGCATAGCATCCACATAATAGAGTGTAAACCAAGGGAGACCATTATAAACTATTGCGGAAGAAGTACCGGAAACTTACTCCTTCAAGCTCAGACATGTCTTCTTTTTCGACACAATCAGGAACTCGGACCTCCCTCAAGTTCAAGCACATCTTCACTTATTTCAAGTCCAACAAGTATGAAGCCCAGATTTATTCCAAATGAGGATTTTGTAGTGAGGATAGACGACCATACCATTGATGTTGAAGAGGAGGTTAGGGCAAAACAAACAAGATGACCTATATATAGAACAAGATGTAGTACATTATTTCAAGATACAAGACCTTGATTCAATGGGATAAATGGGGATAGAGGTTGATACTCTAATACCAGATAAGGTTGTAAAGGAGGGACCTCTAGTGTTAGAATAAGAAGGGTATGAGTTAATAGATGCTAAACCATTGAAACACATCCTCAATGATAATCCAAGACTTGGAGTTTATTGCTGGGAAGAAAACAATATTAAGGATTTGGTATGGGCTACCCATGCCAGATTAGGGCAACTGACGCCCTTGAAAATTATGTACATTTTCAAAAGCAAGAAAAAGGAACTAGTAGAAGTTCTCGCTCATCTCTTTAAGGATTGTTACAGCAATAATTCTATCATGATGACTCCAAAGGAGATTGAACAAACAAAGTACCGGGGACACTCAATCCATGAAGTGATCATGGGAACCATGATCCCAAATGCTAGATCTTATGACAGCATGGCCAACCAATGAGGAAGCGCAACAAGGAGTAGCCACCTCAATGGTACCAACATAGAAATAAAGGCAGAAACCACCTATAATAGGGGAGAAATGAGTGACATGAGGACAATAAGAGGTCCATATGAGTCACACTTACCAAACAGCTAGTTTGAGGGATTAATCGGAGAAACACCGGCTTGAAGGGAGAGAGTGGGGTCCTAACACAATTGTAGAGTTAGACCAATAGATTTCCAAAAATAGGTAAAAAAATATAGCGGGACAGGGGACCCTATATGACCATTTGGCCAGCTTTGGATAGGTTTTGAGAGCTAAGCACATAACGGATTTCCATACACAATTTGAGGGATTTGGGATGTCATCCTGCCTCTTGTTGACTATCACACATCCTTTAATGTGCATGTCTTCATCTTATTCTAGTGCAACTTTGAAAAATAGTTTGAGTGCATAGTTCAGTTTCAAGACAACAAAAACCGATCTAGAATATGCATGATACGGATTGGCGTAACATAAAAAAGGAAAAATATTTTCACACAAGAATCTAGAATTTATGTTGGAAGGCCTTTCAATACTTTGTGTTGTTAATTGCATGTCATTAGCAAATATAATTGTTTGGAACTAACCGTTCTGTGGTTATAACATTGAGACTATGAAATGCTATACCTTTTAGTATATCCCAATCTTCTTTAGGAATCTAGAAGAAGATGTTGATGATTTTCTTGGTGATTTTAGAATGATTTTCCATATCCTTGGCAAAAGGATTGACATTGAGAAAGGGGATTTTTTGTTGCTATGCCTCAGAGGAAACACTAAGCAATGGTTTTGGAGTATGTCTTCTCATATTGAATATGGATATACCCAAATTTCCAAAGCCTTGAAGACCAAATTCTTTAAAGTGCCAAAAACAAAGCAAGCGTGGGCTTCACTGAGGAGCCTTCAACAACATGGTGAAGACTACTATGCTTATGAGGAGGATTTTTCTCATCAATGGACAAGATGTGTATTTAATTCTACTTTTCTAAATTATGTAAAGACGGATTAATTTATTTTTGGATTGTCTTCCTTTCTAAAGACAAAGGCTACTTGTAGTGAACCCTCTACTTTTGAGAAGCAATATCTATTGCTTGAAGAAAGTTTCTCAAGTACTTCTATATCAAAAATGGCTTCCATCATGCTAGAAGAACCAACCATTAGGAAATAATTTCAATCAAGGAATCATCTCCTTTGCCATATTTCTCTCCTTCTACTCCAACAAATGTTGAAGATGATGTTTACATGCCAACTCATTATTCAAGTGCTAAAGTGGGTCGTAGAGATTCAAATGTGGCATCTCTTTCTTCTACTTTTATCACAAGCATGCAACAATTGACACAAGATATCTCAAATGGCATTGATGATGATTCAATAATGGATACATCCAACCTTTTGGCAAAGAATCAATTTCAGATGAAGATTTTGTGCAACATGACTCTATGGGGAATGAAGACCTTGAAGGTAACCTTGATCCTATGGAATGTTCTGAGAGTGTGTCTCGTCTATAAGAAGAGAGTGAAGAAGAAGAGGAAATCATAAGTGGGGAGATCATAGACCACATTGATCATAGAGAGATGACTGTGTACATGGAATGCCAACTCCAAAACAAAGTAGAAGAGTGTGAGTTGAATCCATGGGAGGATAATCTTCAAGAAGTGTGTGAGGATGTTGAAAAGCATTGGTATGACCCATATCTGTTAAGCATGGAGGAACCTATCATGCAAGAAGCCAAAGTTTTCACAAAATCATAAAGTAATCCATCAACCTTTGAGGTGGTACAATGTGAGGAGTTCCAAGCTTACCAATGGGAGGGCTTAGAAGTGGATGAAAAACATGGGAGAGTAGCATAAAATAAAATCATAAAAGGAAACTATCAAAAGGTATTATTCTCTCCAATGGTGCATTGATGGGTGGCATTTCATTAATAGAACAATCTCTTAGCAAGAAAACCTAAGTTTTTGAAGTTCCAATCAACTTCACATTGGGTTTCACCTCTTCAGAGTCAACCTCTCCTCTCTTCACATATGCCTTTTATCCTGGGCAGCATACCCTTCTAAGTTTTTGATAATACACTTTAGAAGTTTCCAAACTTTCTACATTTGGTTTTTTGGTGTATGGAGGTCTCACATTTGGATGCTTTTGGTCTTCTTCATAGATGAAAAACTTGCAATTTGCAAGTTTTCCTTACTAAAATCTATTCTCTTCCAAGGTGTTGGAAGCAATAGAAACCCTGGTCTATTGTCTAAGTAGAATTTTGGCAACAACTTCAGATAGTAGCTGGAGGCATGTGTCACAAGCTTTCCTAAATTATGAAGATAATGGAATTTTTGACTTGATGAGCCTAACTAGGTTGAATGACTTTTATAAGATAGAGTTCAGAGATATGCTCATATAAGTTCTTGAAGATCATAGTAGATACATCAAATTTACACAGGAGGAAGAGCAACCTATCTTATACATCACATTCATAGTGGTGGAAGAAATGATGGACAATAATAAAAGCTACAAGTTTCTTCAACCAAATTTAGTAAGTGATTCCATACCATACATTTCTCACTGGAAAAAAAACTTCAAGATCTTTGATCCTGGGGGTGCTTATGGAAACCTTTTTTAATGGAGGTGGTTTACTCAACCACTTCATTGCATCATGCTCTTGGCTTTGGAGATAACCTTTCATAGCACACAAGGTTTTCTAATCATAGAGAAAAGGTTCTTCATGAAAGATGAAAGCAAACAAAGATAGATGCTATGAGATCTACATGATATTGATGTGTGACTAATCAATTGGATAAATGGTTCATGAATGTATCATTATCTGAGAGGGCTAATGATAGCCATTTTTTGGCTATTCGGAATTTCCATAGTGAGCTACGTCACCCCATAAAAATCAATCAAACATTGTGGCTATCATCACCTTTTCATTGTACATAGGCGTGTGTGAGTTAGGGGACTTTCCCTATATCTCCTTAAAAACCCTCAGGTATCTAGTCATTGGGCTAGTTGAGCCAAAAAAAAAACATAAAAATAGAAAATAATTAAACAGTATGGCCCATTTATGTGTAGATATTTCATTGTATATAGTGCCTAAATATAAGTATTTTTAATAATCAATTTGGTATTTAACTCTTTTTACCTAAGTGTGTATTATTTGCTTAAATATTCTATATACATTGACTCACCATTATCACAATTTTCTTACCATTGTGTATTCCCTCGCAGGTGGAACTCCACCCCAACACAAATCACAAAAAACTAGTTTTATTTGTGTGAGTATATTTTCACTATTGTGAATTTCTCCTTTCTACAATTATTTTTCTTTTCACTTTCATAAATTAAAAAACCAAAAATATTTTTAGACCACTCAATATTTGATTTCCTAAGTTGTATTTTCACTTATGTCATGAGCTCAACAATATCTTTATTTATAAATTCACAAAACAAGGTCAAGCATATATGGTATGCATGCATGCATTAGGTCTCCCCAATCTCAAAAAAATAAAAATTCTTTCAAAACATATGAAGTGCATAAGTGAAGGGTGAGTTTAGGAAATGAAAAGAGAAATGAAGGTGGAAAGTCAAAAGAAGAATGAAGGTGAAAAGTCAAAAGACAAATGAAGATGGAAAGTCAAAAGACCTTTTGTGTCCATATAAATAGGTGTTTCTCTACTCAAACATTTTTCCTTGAGCATTTTCTTCTAAGTTCTCTTTGACGCTTCTCTCTCTCTCTCTCTCTCTCTCTCTCTCTCTCTCTCTCTCTCTCTCTCTCTCTCTAACACACACACACACACACACACACAATGTTGTATTCAACTTTCTTAGGTAATATTGTTGCAAATCTATGTGCTTTGTCATTGCCTTTTGTTACCTGCTATAGATTAACGCATCTTTTTTCTTGTTTTTGAGTGGAATCTTTCAATTATGAGCACCTTTTAATTTTTTTGAAGCCATTAGGAATACCTTTTAATATATGTCATACATGCATGCATTATGAAGGGATCACTCTTGAAGGCATCCAAAAGAATCATCCAAAGAGGGACCCCACAAAGACTTTGTGCAGTGGAAGACGACAATCCGTTTTGCAGAATTTTTTGTGCCCACCTCCACTCCAAATTTGAAAAATTCATCAAAATACAAAATGTATCCCACAGACTCAATAATTGTCTCAAATGTTTCATGTTTTTTGGAGCTACCATCGACGATATTAAATTGGTATTTAAATATTTTTACCCAGTGTGCGTTATTTGCTTAAATATGCTATATACATTGACTCACCATTACCACAGTTTTCTTACCATTGTGCATTCCCTCTATACTATAAACAAAAAAATTTATCCAAGCTTCTCTAAATTTTGGTAGAACTCCACCCCAATGCAAATAACAAAACACTAGTTTTATCAGCGTGAGTATATTTTTACTATTATGGATTTTTCCTTTCTACAATTATTCTTCTTTTCACTCTTATAAATTAAAACACCAAACATATTCATCTTTTTATGGTAGCCTCATAATGAGAGATATACTTTTTTAAGTTAACCTCTTTATATTGTTTCTACTCATATTATTTTATTTTCACACGTACATATTTTTAGACCACTCAATATTTGATTTCCTAAGTTGTTTTTATTATTCACTTATATCATGAGCTTAGCAATATCTTCACTTATAGACCCACAAAATAAGGTCAAGGATATGTGGTATGTATGCATGCATTATGCAAGGTTCACTCTTGGAGGCATTCAAAAGAATCATCCAAAGAGGGACCCCACAAAGACTTTGTGGAGTGGATTTTCTTGCTAGTCACCATAGTCTTCTCTCACCTCCTTTCACGAATCACACTTCTACACACACACACACACACACACACACACACATACACTCTCATTCCTCTCTATCCCTCTCTCAAACCTGCGCTTTCCATGGTTTCTCTCACCCTCTTCACCATTAACCTCCCCTCTCACCTCCATAGCTCTCATAGGGGCTTCTACATGTACATACATCCTCCCTATGTCTCTCTCTATCACTTCTAGATTACAATTCCTTTGTAGTTCTTCTCTATATATATAAATTCAGCATGTAAATCATGCTTAATCTCTACTAATTGGGGATTCTCATCAACCAACATCGGCATTTTCATCCTGGATATTCAACCTTGGCAATAACGACGTAAGAAGAAATAAAGAAGAAGAGGATCAAAAATCATTTTTGAGAACCTACACAAGTAAGTACAAAACTTATACAAAGCTTCACCATCACAAGGATTCCCTTACTTTATTTACCTCTCTTCCTTCAACCATCCACCTCATTCTACCCATTGTAAATATATCAGTAACTTTTTAGTGATTGCTAACACTAACCACTAACCTACTACACAAAATATCCATTGACCTAACCTTAAAAGACACCTCACCTCAAGATATGTACATAGTAAAATCTCTCTCTCTCTCTCTCTCTCTCTCTCTCTCTCTCTCTCTCTCCTTCCTTAACTCTATAAGTTCACCCTATCTACCATCAATAATGCCTTTCTCTTGAGCTCATATCCAAGACTCAAGAAGAGAAAGAAAGCCCACCATATTTTGATACTCAAAAAATCATAATCTTGATTTGACTAGCTTGTAAATTAGGATTTCCAATAATATTAATGAGGGGTCTCCAACCTATAAATAGGCCCCTCTCCTTCTTGTAAATCATCTCCAACATCTCATGTAGCATCCAACACTCTATATACGAGGAGAGATTTAGGTGTAGTCATCACCTTGTGAGTTTCAATTTTGGTGTGAGAAGCTTCGATGCTACACATTGCAAAGTGAGAGAGTGTGAGTTCCCTATCTCAACCCACTATTGTACGTGATCTTCTACTATCAAAAATTGAGGTTTTGGTGATTCAAAGGTGTGCTTGGCTTCAAAATATTTGTCATTTCAATTGTGTAAAGTTCTTTGGCAAATGCGAGGTGACTTGTACCTTTTAAGTTCTATCATTTGAGCTTGTTTGAGAAAGTGATTAGTGTGTTTTCATTGCTAAGCTCTTAGTCATTGTAAGAGGGTATGGTGGTGAGAGGTGTCCCACAACCCTAAGACTGTGTGTGTGTGTGTGTGTGTGTGTGTCTGTGTGTGTGTGTGTGTGTGTGTGATGGGGGTGTTTAGCATTCACTAAGCATTGGGTTAGTTTTGTGCAAGCTCTATGATAGCCTCACTCATCCCTCTGCTCTAGCTCTCTATTGATCCATTTGGTGTGTGTCTTGGTGTGTGAGATTGTTTGTATGTGTTTTGTTGTGTCTCCTCTTGGTCGTAACAAAAAACTCTCTTGCGTCCTAGTTTACATCCCATAACTAGGTGGTACCCCTTCACTTTTTTGGATGTGGGTTTGTTGTTGTTGTTCCTTGCTTGTGGTTGCCCCAGCCTCAATTGAGCAACATAGAAGCCTTGAGGGGTGTTTAGAGGTCGCCTCTCTTGTTGCCCGCCCGGGACCGCTTCAGTACCTATGTGATCAGCTGATTGGAAGTTGTCACCCACTGCTAAAGCTGGCTCTCAGACACTAGAATCCTGAGTGTGAACATAAATAGACTGCTAAAGTATATCCAAAATCAAGAAATTGGACAAATCTTCACAAAACCTTGGAATTCTAGTAAAATTTTGGACAATCAAAACTTTTGGTGTTCCAAATTCAAAAAGGAGTGAGGTTTTGGCTTCTACAGGGAATAGAGAACTAGTAGAACAAAATTCACAAAATGCTTCCAAACATGGATCGCGATCCATGTACCTTTTTTACATTTGGGACTGATATTTGACCAGTACATCCTTGATAAGTAGTCGAACAACTTTGCCAAAAGGGACCATAGCAAAAAATTGCAAAAAGTTGATCAGAACACCGAAATTTTGCTAGATAGCTAAAAACCACAGCAGACACAAAATTTTGCTTTTGGTTAGGCAAAAGTGATTCAAATTTAAAAATATTTGGTGAAGAGTGTTATCATAACATGTACTATAAGTTTATCAAGTTTCATGTCAAAATGAGGTCAAACATGGATTGCGATCCATGTACCTCATCATGATCTTTGGTTGGATATTAACAAGTGGGTAACTGGTACAAGTTGAAACAAAAATTCCCAAAGAAGCATTGCCAAAAAAGTTCAAAAAGTGGGTGAAAAGGGCAAAAGATAGTTCAAGGTAAAAACCACCATATAAACCTTTGCTTGACCTAAAAAAATCCAAACCACACAAAAACTATATAGCTGGTATTAGAGGACCAAGGGTAAGTTGTGTACCAATTTCATCACCTTCTAACACAAGGGTACATGGATCGTGATCCATGTCCTCCTGTCACACACTAAGATCAAACTTGTACCATAGCTAGAGCACATCTTAAGGAGTCTAGTGGTCTTTTCAAAACTAAATTTGGATATCAAAAACCAATCAAAAAGCCCAGAATTGTCAATCATTTTAACAAAATTCCAGAACTAACCAAATTTCCAATCCAAAGGTCCATTTTCAAAAAAAATTGATACCATAGGACCTACTAGTCATGCTAACTTTGATGGTACCAAGAAAAGTCAATTTGGGCTCCAAACTTTTGATAGACAACTCCAAATTGAGTCAAAAAAGCCAGGAAGAAAGTTTGTGGGCAATAAGTTTTGGTTTTGAACCCGAATTTTTTTAGGTTTCCTAATTCCAAACTTTTAGGGTACCCAATACTAGTTTCTAGAGACCAACAAAGTCACAAATTCCTAACTTCTAAGAGACCTGACTAGGGGCAAAAAGGGATAAGTGACTCTAAGCCAAAGAGGACTTCTTCGAGATTGCCTTGAGATTTGAGTGAGCCTTAACCATGACAAATCATCCACCACCAAAATTTTCTACTCCACTCAGAGACATGAAAAATGCAAGAAACACAGCAATGCCAACAACATCGGAATTGGGAGAATACCTAGAGGAGAGGCATCCTTTGATTGACAAACCAATTGTGAGATTCATCAAAACCAATGAATCCATGAGAATGCTTACAGATTATGCTCATGAGGGCTTATATAGGTTCACAAACGGGGATCCATATATCTTCTACAAGTGTATAGAACCCAATGTTAGAGAGTTGACCGCCCATAAGAACCTTTGTCCATTCATGTATACATATGCCCACGGAGTGCAAGTTTTGATGATAATTAAGTATGGATGTGAGTACAAAATTGTTGATCCAATTGACTTATAATGATACACATACAAAAATACTCCATTCTCTACTTACTTTCATCCAAAAACAATGCTAGAGCACATATCAGAGAGGATTCCACCGGGATTTTTTATGAGATGAGAGGAGAGAATGAGACATATTTCTAAGAGACCATGAACTGATTAGATTGATGATTGGACCACAAGAATTGAGACCATATCAAATGGACCAATGCATTAAGACAAAGTACAATGGTTAGGGGATCCATATGCTCATATCTCACTCTTCAAAAAAGTTTTGAGAGTTGAACAAATTGAAAATTTCCATACGCAACCACTAAACAGAGATGATTTTTTCAACATAGTATAACTCTTGCAAGAATTCACAGAGGATTTCTCTTAAAAGGGGATCAAACACAACACAATGTCCCAGATCTACACTTTCAAACAAAAAAAGAACGAGAGAGTGAAGGAAGATCTACTTTGCTTCAAACAATACATAGAGAGATGTCCTGAGAGAGAGTTACCACAAGATGAGAGGCTATCAGTTCTCTTCATAAAGGTCTTGGTGAAAAAAACTCTAAAAAAGAACCTACATTTTAAAGGATGCACAACGTTCGAGCAAGTCACTAGAGAAGCTCTATATCTAGTTGACAATTGCAAGGCGTACGAAGAGGTGACGTATGATGTAGAAAGCATGACTAGTAGTTATTCTTCTCCAAAGAGCGAACCCACAACAAAGCTAGATGTTCAAACTCCTACAGTGTAGAGCTTTGATCAAGTGGTCAAGGAGATGATTAGAAGAATAAACCAAGGCTATGGTTAGAACCTAAATGTACGAGACAAATCAAAATTGAAGATGCTGAAGGAGAAAACAATGTTGGAAACAAAACTACACCAAACGAAAGAACTGCTTGGATGAGAGCAAGAGAACAAGAAAAATGCAAAGGGATGTAAAGAGTCAAAGACTAACTCAAGTGATTCAACCTTGGTGGAGAAAGTGAATCAACACTAGACGCATTATTGCAAGCCTATGAAGCTAGGCTAAAACCCAATCATACCCAAGAGCATAGTTGGATGATGTATCCTCATCCAGGGTCTGTAAAAGAGAGGTTGAAAATGTGCAAGGAGTTCATCCAGGCGGCTGAAGCTCTTATGGAACCACATGGTCCAAATGCTCCAAAAATGGAGGTGCTAATCCACAAAAGAATCCAAGAAATGGAGAACTAAAGTCTTGTAAATAAAGACCAAGAAGAGCCAAAAGTAGAGTACCATGGCCATAGGCTATGTGGGAGGATATTAGAAACAAAAAAGACGGAATTTCAACCCTTGAGTCAGCCCCTATCACTGAAATCAATCTAGACCACGAGTTGTACCTCAACGATATCTAATCACTATACAGTGATGCAGGGATAGAGATATCAGAAGACACCAAACCTCAAATTCTAAAAACCTTACCTTCAATCATTAGCAACGATGAAAAAAATTTAGGAGAGTACCATCTCAATGGAAATGTGATCCAAAGATTATGGACATTAAGGCTCTTCATGAGTTGATGTCGTCTCTTATAAATTGCATGCTAACTCTATCTAATTTACTACAGTTAAGACCTCATCTTTGGAAAGAAGTAGGAAAAAATTTGGAGAAAATAGGGCTAATGGTTCCCCAACAAATCATTTCTTAAAAAATACCAAAAAACCAAATGCTAAAAAAGATTAAAGCAAAACCTGTACCATTAAATAAGGCGGGAGACTACTGAAGCGGTCCGGCGCGGGCGACAAGAAGAGCAACCTCTAGACACCCTTCAAGGCTCCCGTGCCGCTCAATGGGGCTGGGGCACAACACAACACAAACCAAAACAACAAACCCACAGCCAAATCCCAACTACACAAGGGGCACCACCTAGTTTAAGAGCGAACTAGGACACAAAAGAGGAGAATCGTTAGAGCAACCCACAAACAAGCAAGGAATTTACACTAACCCTAACACCAATGGAGCACTCTCACACACTAAAACACGAGAGAGAGAGAGAGAGAGAGAGAGAGAGAGAGAGAGAGAGATAGTGCTCGGGCTGCTTTGAAATGTATCGGCAATGATCAAGCAAACACAACTATATATTTAAGAAAGAGAGAGAAAGGGAGAGGGGGTGCTTGTTGCATTAATACCTTCTTACAAATCTGTCATGACAAATCAAAGTGAGATTAGTATTTGTTCAACATAGCTTGCGTAAATTTCACCACAACACATCACAATAAAAGCCACCCCAATCACTGTCTTAAGGCCAGGGGAGTCCTCTCCACCCTGTCGCCCTCTTACAGTATGTGGGATTTATGGCTAGATTGATGACAACACCAGAGACAAGCTATCAAGAACTTAACCAAAAACACCAAGACACTTATGCATCATTGTTGTCCATTACTTCACGTTGGAAGGGAGACAAAGTATCCAAGCTTAGTCCAAATCCACCCTCCTTGATTCAACAAATGTTGGGCTTACACTAGTAGGAGAAATGATAGATTTCCTACTCTCAATTGAATGATCACTCTCTCTCTTACAATGGCATAGAGTTCCCTTGCTAATCCCCTATTACAACACATGCACGTGCATAAGACAATGAGCTTCCACTCAAGAGCTCCTTCTAGAGAGGTTGAGCTTGGCTTCTCAAGCTATAGCATAGTGCTCTTGCTTATGGCTCCTTCCCTTTTGTGCTAGCTACACCCTCCTTTTATAGCAATTTTGAAGGCTAGGGTTACTCCTCTAACCATGGTTGGGTTAGATTTTCAACAATTTATCTAATTTCTTTTGCTTGGAATTATCAAGAAGTTGGTGGGGAAAGAGAGAGGAGAGAAATGGAGGTGATAGGACTTTTCATAGTGGGCTAGTGTTAGTAGAGTTAGTATTAATTTACAAATGGAATTGGATATTTACAATGGGAGTATCCATGTAGGATACAAATAAGGAAGAAAAACTCTTAAGAGGTAAGAAAAGGTGGATTTCTTACAAGGTTGATGCTCCAAGTGTCTTGAGTAGGGCCAATTTTGACGCTTGTTGACGGTCCACTAGCTTTGACGGTACATTTTTTCTCCACTCTTGACCTTCCTTGAGAGAAAAGGTAATTGAAGCTAAGTAATCAACCACCATGATGCTGTCTTTTGAGAGAAGGGGCTGAATTTTTTGGTTTTTTTTATAGATATGGGTAATTTGGAGGAGGAAAAATGAGACTAGGTGGTCAATTTTGGAATGGAATTGTGTGTGGGAGGTATGAGTTCACCATGGTTTCTCTTATTCTTCAAGGTTGAGGAGAAGGTGAGTAGGGTGCAGAGAGGAGTGGTGAGAGAGGTGGGGATGATGAGTGGAGAAGTGTGTGTGAAAGAGGAAAATGATAAAGTGGAAGAGAGAGTGTGGCTGCATAGCATGGGAAAACTAGGGTCCACTAATAAAATCATAGCTCACAGCTCGTAGCTCAAAAAAATATGAAAAAATTTGAGGCAAAAGTTCAGCCCACGAGCTACAACTTTTGTTTGTATCACCTTTTAAAATTCGGAGAGCAAGTGAACTTTAAAAATTCAGCAAAACCGACCGTTTTTTTCCACTACACAAGGTCCTTGTGGGGTCCTTCTTTGGATGATTCTTTTGAATACCTCCAAGAGTGAGCCCTCCACAATGCATGTATGCATGCCACCTACCCTTGACCTTATTTGGTAGGTCTATAATTGAAGATATTGTTGAGATCATGATATAAGTGAATAGCACAACTAAGAAAATCAAATATTGAGGGGTCTAAAAAATATGTACATGTCAAATATAAATAATATAGGTGGAAAAATATAAAGGGGTCAAAATAAATCTCTCTCATTATAAGTCTACCATAAAAAGATGAATATTTTTGGTGGTCTAATTTATGAGAGTAATAGAGAATATATGTAGGAAGGAAAAAATCACAATAGTGAACTAGTTTTTTTGGATTTTTGTTGGGATGGAGTTACACCAAATATAAGAGAAGCTTACATGAAAATATTTCTATATGGAATAAAGAATATGAAAAATGGTAAGAAAAATTGTGGTAATGGTGAGGCAATGTACAGAGCATAAATATCACACACCTAGATAGAAATATTTAAATAAATACCAAAATAATTATGAAAAAATCTTTTATTTAGGCCCTATATACAAAGAAACATTTACATACGCATGGGCCATAATATACTTATATTTTTTTATTTTTTATTTTTTTGGCTCAACTAGCCCAATGACTAGCTAATTGAGGGTTTTTTAAGAAGATATGGGAAAAGTCCCGTGACTCACGCACGCCTATGTACAGTGAAATGGTAGGGATAGCCACAGTGTTTGGGTGATTTTGGTAGGGTGAGGTAACTCACTGTGGCAATTACAAAGAGCTGAAAAACGGCTATCATTAGCCCTCCCCCTGGATGATGGTATATTCATGTACCATCATAGAGCATCTTTTCCAAAGAGAGTGCTTCAGAGTCCTTGACGAGATCTTTATTGTTTGGCCCCTCAGAATTTTGGCTGGAGTTACACTCATGCTTCATGTAACAATACTTACATGAGACAGTGGCCTTTTGACATATGTTTGGTAGATCCTTTGGTAGAAGGCGACTCAAATAGGGCTTCAAGCGATACCCGTTTACTTTCCTGGAGTGCTCTTTACCATTCAAGTCCATAAGCTGATAGTAACTTGAATTGAAAGCCTTCTTGACTATGTATGGCCCTTGCCATCTAGTTTCAAACTTGGCATCAAAACGATTATCGAGTCGATTGTCATACCTTAGCACCAGATCTCCTTCATTGATGCCTTTGTCCTTTAGTTTCTTGTCAAGCTTCTCCTTCGCCTGCATAGCTTTCCTCTTGTAGCACTCGTATGCTGCTTCTCTTTTCCACTCAAGCTCAGCTAAGGTAAGAAGTCGATCCATCCATGCTTCTTGATCATCTTGTGCTGCTTTGTCATGAAGTCGCATTGTTGGAATGTTGAGCTCAATTGGTTGTAAAGCCTCTTGACCATAGACCAAGTGAAATGGTGTAAACTCCGTGGCTTTCCTATATGTGGTTCGATACGCCCACAAGGCACCATCCAAGAAGTCATCCCACAACTTTGTCTTGTTTCTCACCATCTTTCTAATGATGCCTGCAATGACACCATTAGCTTTTTCTACCAAACCATTTGATTGGGGATAGTAGGGTGTACTGTGACGATGTAGAATGTGAAGTTCTTCACAGACTTCTGTGAGCAATCCCTTTCTAAACCCTGGACCATCATCAGAAACAATCTCCAAAGGTGTGCCAAATCTACAACAAATGTGAGTGTAGACGAATTTGCTCACTGTCCTCTCATTTACCTTTGCCACACTTTGTGCTTCCACCCACCTAGTCATATAGTCTACAGCCACTAGAATGTAGAGTTTACCATTTTTTGTCCTAGGCAGAGGACCCATAGCATCAATGCCCCACTTTTCAAAGGGTCCATTTGCAAGCACGATTTGCCTTGGACCATAAATCAATCTTCTATTCCCATTTACCTGACAATTGTGACAACTTTTACACCAATGTTGGACATCCACATGCAGACTTGGCCAAACATACCCCGCAAGCAAAATCTTCTTCACAGTTAATTCTTGGGAAAAATGACCACCACATGCCTCTTCATGCAAACCTTTTAGAATGGCTGGAATTTCCGCGATAGTTGGTACTCTTCTGCACACTTTATCCTTCCCTCTTTGATAGAGGGAGCCTTCTAGGAAGAGATATGCGCTTGCCTTCTTCATGAGTCTCCTCTTCTGAGCCTTCGTGAAGTCTTGTGGAAACTCGCCCTCCAAAATGTAGCTAATAATGGGAGTCAATGACTCCAATCCCTGGTATCTCGGTTGCTTGACAGTTGCTGCCACCATGATGACCTGCACTTCTTTCTCAACACATGTAACTACTTGCTGTGCAAGTAAATCGGCATCTTCATTCTGTTTCCTAGGAATATGATATAGTTGCACTTCTTCAAATTGATTAAACAATCTACAAATGGCATGAACTTTTGTCCGTAAGCTTTCATTCTTGCATGCCCAAATGCCTAAAATCTGTTTAACAATGAGAAGTGCATCTCCCTTTACCATGAGGCGTTGTATCCCTTGTCCAATGCACATCTTCAAACCATGAATTAGTGTGTCGTATTTTGCTTCATTGTTGCTAGCTGAACTTGGTAGATTGAACTTCTCTTTCATGACCACTTCTCCACTTGGGTTGAGCAACACTAGCCCTCCCCCTGCTTTTCCTGTGGCTCGATGAAAAGCTCCATCAAAGAACAAGGTAAAAGCATTAGGAATACTTTTTGGTGGTGGTAATGGTAGGGTCTTTACTTCAGGCACCTTAATCTCCTTTTCATGCACCCTATAAGTGAGAATCCCTGCCAATTGTGCACGCACACTATCTTCTACCTTGAAAGAGTATTGAAACTCTTGCAACTCCATAATCCACTTTGAGATCCTAGTACTAAGATTCATTTGAGATGACACCCAAGGGAACAAATTCTCTGCAGTGAGAATTACAAAAGGTTTTGGTAGCAGGTAGGATCTAAACTTTCTCACCGCAAACATGAGAGAAAGCATCATGAGTTCTGCTTCTGTGTAGTCTCTCTCCAAAGCATTCATGACCCTACTAGCAAAGTAGATGGGTCGCATCCTTGTACTGTGGGGATCTTGTTGTAGCAACACAGCACCAATTGTTTCCCTTCCAACACTAGAGCTAACAAAGAATGTGTACTCCCAACAAGGAGGTATGAGTGTTGGTAGCTCTGACAAAATGACTTTAATGTTACAAAAATACTCTTCAAGCTCATTAGACCATGCAAATTCTACTTGTTGTGTCAACTTTTGCAAAGGATGAAGCAACTCTGAAGCTAAGTGAATAAAGCGTGACATATACTTCACTTTTCGAATGAATGATATGACCTCTTTGAGATTCTTGGGTGAGGGGAGCTCAATAAGAGCCTTTGCCTTTGAAGGATCCACCTCAATGCCTTTATAGGAAACCTTGTGACCAAGCAAGATCACTTCATCCTCAGCTATGTGACACTTGTCGGGGTTGAGTTGACCTCCCATGTCATAGAGCTTCTTTAAACCTTCTTCTACCCTTTGTAGATGCAATGATTTTGAGCTATAAATGCAAAAATCATCAATAAAAACCCTAATGGACTTTCCAAAGAATGCTTGAAACACCATGTTCATGAAGCGTTGGAAAGTTGCAGGAGCATTTGTCAGGCCAAATGGCATGACTCTAAAAGCATAACAACCCCAAGGAGTAATAAAGGTTGTTTTCAATTGATCCTCCAATGCGATACCTATTTGAAAGTAACCCGAGTAGCCATCACACACAGTGTACTTCTCATGACCAGCTACTTCATTTAGTATCTCATCTTGAAATGGGAGGGGAAAGTGATCTCTTTTTGTTGCCTCATTAAGTGGACGATAATCCACACACACCCTCCACTTGCCGTTTTTCTTAGGAGTGACAACAACGGGAGAGACCCACTCTGAATTCTCCACTGGATAAATGAAACCTGCTGCTAGAAGCTTTCTTACCTCCTTGAGTAGAGCCTGCTCCTTAATGGCTCCTAGCCTTCGTAGCTTTTGAGCTTTAGGTGTGGCTTCAGACTTTAACTCAATCTTGTGTTGAACAACATCTACCCCACGCACGTCGGTGTAGTCTTTAGCAAAAAGCCTAGGAAACTTCCTTAGCACACATTTGAACTCCTCTCTTTCATCCTTTGTAAGTGTTGTTGATAGCATACCTTCCAGCATCCTTTCATCTTGAACACCTTCGTTCTCTTGAGGACCTACCTCCTCCAAGCCTTGACAAGAGGTCTCTTGGTTGCTTGGCTTAAACCTTACCCCCATGACTTCGATGGAAGACTCCTCTTCAGTAATGTTGTCGCTACTTTCTTCTTCTGAAGTGCTATCGGTCCAACCTTCTTCCGTCTCACTTTGAGATGATTCTTCATGGAGCTCCTCTTGGCGTTGCTCCTTCATGTCAAAGACAACCTTCTTATGATTGTCATTCCTGCAAATTAATTTCCCACTCTCCCAATCCTGCAAAGCTCGCATTTTCATTAGCCATGGTCTTCCTAGGATAAATGGATAACCACTTCCCTTGGTCGACATAACATAAAAATCCACCGCTTTCTTAATGCCAAAGGCCTCTACAAAGACATTTTTACAAATGCCTACACACCTAGCCTTGCTATTGTTTGCCATCTTGACTTTGATTTCAGGTGTCTCATGGATGTGCATGCCTAGTCTTTGCATGAGTCCCTCTGTCATGATGCAAATTTGTGCACCCCCATCCACTAGACCTTTCCTAACCAATCTTCCTTTGATGTAACAGTCTAGCACCGGTGTAATGTCCTCATTCATTTCAGCTTGTGCAATTTTTACAACAGGCACACTCTCTTTTACCTTTCTCCTAGTGCTAACTGCCCTTGTTAAATCCCTCCTTACTTGTGGACATAATGCAAGAAATTGAGGCCATGAGATATCAGGACCCTTACCTCTCATGTCTTCCAACAAGTTGTACAGAGCCATTCCATGTCCAAGAGGGAAGTCTTGGAGGTTGATGCGACGTCGAGTCCTCTTAGCTTCCTTGGTCTCCTTTGCCTTTTTGCCTTGTCCATGGTCACTCTGTGATGTGACTCCTTCTTTCTCTTTACCTTTTCCTCGGCCACGCTTAATGCCATTGGCTTCCATGTCAACCTCATTTGAATTTGTCACCTCTACCACATGCACATTTGGATCTGGCAAAGGTAGAACTCCTTCTACCCCTTGTGGAGGTGGTCTTGGTCCATTTGGCCTTTGTAGAAGCCTTGGTTGTTGAACAGCTCCTTCTCCTGCATTCATCACTGGGTAATTCAAGTTAGGTCTCCCTGGCTCTCCACGGGGCCAAGGACAATTATACATCCCATGTCCAGACTCTCCGCAATTCCAACATTGCAAGACTCTCCTAGGTCGTGGGTCTCGCTCTTCAGACTTCTTTGCTTGTCCCTTTGGACCTACAGCTTGTGCAAGGTGAATTGACAGGCTGCTTAAAGATTCATTTAACGTCTCAATCACTTCAGCCGTTACCTCAGGAAGCTCCCTAGATGTTGATGCTTGTGACTTACCTTTGGGTCTAAGACCTTCTATTGGAACCTCTCCCCTTAAGCACTTGAGTTTCCTATACTTCTCAACAGCCCTAGTTTCCGCTGCATCAAAAGTAGCAGGTGCACCCGCCTCAACTTTTACCTTAAGGTCAGGAAAGAGTCCGGCTATGAACCTCTCCTTCTTTAAAAATTTTGCACCATCACCAGGGTTAGCAACATTTCGTATCCATAGAGCCCAAAGACGTAGAAACTCTTGCTTGTACAAGTAGTAGTCATCTAAGTCTTTTTGCTTATGAGAAACAATGTCTTGCCATAGTTTTTGAGTGTTTTGGGGATCAAAGAAGTATCTCTTAAAACGATTCAAAACTTCTGTGTAATTCCCCTTAACTTCCTCAGGCAAAGAGTCAAACCAAGTACTAGCATCTTTCCTAAGGACCACCTCAAACATTTCTACACGTTCTTGATCGGTTACTATCCTCTTGATACGGCAAGACATCTTGAAATTTGCTAAAAATAATTCTGCATCCTCTCCAGGCTCTCCAAAGAAAAGAGGATATCCAGACATTTGGCGTTGGCTCTCCATTATTATGAAAGATTACAACACGAGTTACAATAAGGGATACAATAGAGATTTAGAACCACTCGCCTGCAAATGAAGAAGTGAGAAAATACCACTCTAGGTTTTCTTCTTCAGCTATCCAAGCTTCAATAAGGTCTCGATTTGTTTGATCAAAACAAAAAGGTAGACTATTGATGAGCTCTAATAAGGGTTGAAATTCTTCAAAGCTAAGGCGATAAACAGAAATCTCTAGAACTTCATTTTCTGGATCCAAAAGAGCAACCACGTCCCAAGTGATAAATTGCACTTGCTCTACAATTCCCAATGCACAAGCGGTTTGTTAAAAACTAGATCTTCATGCTCGTCGAAGGCCGTGAGAAAGTAGCAATTGACTAGGAGCTCCTTTCCTTCGAGTTCCACACAGTCGGAGTGAGGCAACCTTCTCACAATTTCATAAAGAACATCCTCATCAAGTCCAATCAAGTTTGCAAGATTTAAAGACTCCACTTGTACTACAAAATTCCTGGACAAAAACTCCTTAGGATTATGGAACAAAGGCATAAAGAGATTTACAATGTCTCTATGAACAAAGTGTCATAGAAAGTAGAGAAGGATGAGAATTTATACAAATTTGCAATCTTCTCTATGCTCTCTTTATTAAGACAAGCTCTGAATAGCTCCCTATCTCCTTTGTTGAAAGCGAAAGGAAGACTATTAATAAGACGCAAATGAGGGAAAAATTCACCAAATGTGAGTCTATGAAGCATGAACTCTGGCCGCAAGTTTCCTGAAGAGTCTTCCTCAATGGTGAAATGCACTCGCCAAACGCCAAATTTCACTCTATTTACCAATCTTAGGGCACACACTAGTTGGATGAATGCGCGGTCTTCCTTAGTGCCCAACAACAAGAGGAAAATGGAATCCACGCGTAGGACCTTCCGTCTTAACTTCACCACCCTCTTGTTATGAGGGAGACGCCTTACTACTTGCTCCTGCAACTCAATTGGTAATAGAGCTAGATCTCTAAGGATTGAACTTTCACTGCACACACATTCTCAGTTAGAACAAATGATCGTTTTTTTGTTTCTTGTAACAACTTGGACAAAGAAAAAACAAACATACACACTATTTTGCCGGGCTGCACTTCATTTTAAAATAAAATGAACACATGTACATCAAAAGAAGTGTGGTAGTTGATGAGAGGTAGAATGACAGGGTTTGGTGATGCAAGAATTTCTCCTGCTCTTTGGGCACCAAACATGAACACCATTCGTTGTTGAAAATGGATCTTTCTACTAATTGCAACGTTTATTCTAATGTGTGGAGTGAAATGAAAGGGAAAAACCTCTATTCCTGGGCCATTATCCATGGCCTATGCATGTCCTAATGCTTAAAATAACACAAAAATATAGACGTCCAAGCTAATATCGTACCTAATGAGAGGCAAAATAAAAGGATTTATCGAAGTGTTTATCTCGGCTAACCTAAGAGGACCTAAAATTCTACGAATTACTCGCTGAAATTGCAACTTAGTACTAACAATTATGTGTACCTTTTGCCTTGCAATGGGAATGAAGGGATCATACAAATTCTCGTGATTCATGCAAGCTACTTGATTATGCTAAAGGTTGAGCCTTCACAAAACATACACAAGCCGTTCCTCAGTGGGGGCACCAAATTGAAGCGGTCCGGGGCGGGCGACAAGAAGAGCAACCTCTAGACACCCTTCAAGGCTCCTGTGCTGCTCAATGAGGCTGGGGCACAACACAACACAAACCAAAACAACAAACCCACAGCCAAATCCCAACTACACAAGGGGCACCACCTAGTTTAAGAGCGAACTAGGATGCAAAAGAGGAGAATCGTTAGAGCAACCCACAAACAAGCAAGGAATTTACACTAACCCTAACACCAATGGAACACTCTCACACACTAAAACACGAGAGAGAGAGAGAGAGAGAGAGAGAGAGAGAGAGAGAGAGAGAGAGATAGTGCTCGGGCTGCTTTGAAATGTATCGGCAATGATCAAGCAAACACAACTATATATTTAAGAAAGAGAGAGAAAGGGAGAGGGGGTGCTTGTTGCATTAATACCTTCTTACAAATCTGTCATGACAAATCAAAGTGAGATTAGTATTTGTTCAACATAGCTTGCGTAAATTTCACCACAACACATCACAAGAAAAGCCACCCCAATCACTGTCTTAAGGCCAGGGGAGTCCTCTCCACCCTATCGCCCTCTTACAGGATGTGGGATTTATGGCTAGATTGATGACAACACCAGAGACAAGCTATCAAGAACTTAACCAAAAACACCAAGACACTTACGCATCATTGTTGTCCATTACTTCACGTTGGAAGGGAGACAAAGTATCCAAGCTTAGTCCAAATCCACCCTCCTTGATTCAACAAATGTTGGGCTTACACTAGTAGGAGAAATGATAGATTTCCTACTCTCAATTGAATGATCACTCTCTCTCTTACAATGGCATAGAGTTCCCTTGCTAATCCCCTATTACAACACATGCACGTGCATAAGACAATGAGCTTCCACTCAAGAGCTCCTTCTAGAGAGGTTGAGCTTGGCTTCTCAAGCTATAGCATAGTGCTCTTGCTTATGGCTCCTTCCCTTTTGTGCTAGCTACACCCTCCTTTTATAGCAATTTTGAAGGCTAGGGTTACTCCTCTAACCATGGTTGGGTTAGATTTTCAACAATTTATCTAATTTCTTTTGCTTGGAATTATCAAGAAGTTGGTGGGGAAAGAGAGAGGAGAGAAATGGAGGTGATAGGACTTTTCATAGTGGGCTAGTGTTAGTAGCGTTAGTATTAATTTACAAATGGAATTGGATATTTACAATGGGAGTATCCATGTAGGATACAAATAAGGAAGAAAAACTCTTAAGAGGTAAGAAAAGGTGGATTTCTTACAAGGTTGATGCTCCAAGTGTCTTGAGTAGGGCCAATTTTGACGCTTGTTGACGGTCCACTAGCTTTGACGGTACATTTTTTCTCCACTCTTGACCTTCCTTGAGAGACAAGGTAATTGAAGCTGAGTAATCAACCACCATGATGCTGTCTTTTGAGAGAAGGGGCTGAATTTTGTGGTTTTTTTGATAGATATGGGTAATTTGGAGGAGGAAAAATGAGACTAGGTGGTCAATTTTGGAATGGAATTGTGTGTGGGAGGTATGAGTTCACCATGGTTTCTCTTATTCTTCAAGGTTGAGGAGAAGGTGAGTAGGGTGCAGAGAGGAGTGGTGAGAGAGGTGGGGATGATGAGTGGAGAAGTGTGTGTGAAAGAGGAAAATGATAAAGTGGAAGAGAGAGTGTGGCTGCATAGCATGGGAAAACTGGGGTCCACTAATAAAATCATAGCTCACAGCTCGTAGCTCAAAAAAATATGAAAAAATTTGAGGCAAAAGTTCAGCCCACGAGCTACAACTTTTGTTTGTATCACCTTTTAAAATTCGGAGAGCAAGTGAACTTTAAAAATTCAGCAAAACCGACCGTTTTTTTCCACTACACAAGGTCCTTGTGGGGTCCTTCTTTGGATGATTCTTTTGAATACCTCCAAGAGTGAGCCCTCCACAGTGCATGTATGCATGCCACCTACCCTTGACCTTATTTGGTAGGTCTATAATTGAAGATATTGTTGAGATCATGATATAAGTGAATAGCACAACTAAGAAAATCAAATATTGAGGGGTCTAAAAAATATGTACATGTCAAATATAAATAATATAGGTGGAAAAATATAAAGGGGTCAAAATAAATCTCTCTCATTATAAGTCTACCATAAAAAGATGAATATTTTTGGTGGTCTGATTTATGAGAGTAATAGAGAATATATGTAGGAAGGAAAAAATCACAATAGTGAAAAAAATATACACATAAATAGAACTAGTTTTTTTGGATTTTTGTTGGGATGGAGTTACACCAAATATAAGAGAAGCTTACATGAAAATATTTCTATATGGAATAAAGAATATGAAAAATGGTAAGAAAAATTGTGGTAATGGTGAGGCAATGTACAGAGCATAAATATCACACACCTAGATAGAAATATTTAAATAAATACCAAAATAATTATGAAAAAATCTTTTATTTAGGCCCTATATACAAAGAAATATTTACATACGCATGGGCCATAATATACTTATATTTTTTTTAAAAATTTTTTTTTGGCTCAACTAGCCCAATGACTAGCTAATTGAGGGTTTTTTAAGAAGATATGGGAAAAGTCCCGTGACTCACGCACGCCTATGTACAGTGAAATGGTAGGGATAGCCACAGTGTTTGGGTGATTTTTGTAGGGTGAGGTAACTCACTGTGGCAATTACAAAGAGCCGAAAAACGGCTATCACTACTACGAGGGAGAGAAAGGAAACAAAACCGTACTTGTGAAGTACAAAGGAGTAAATACGGTTGCAATATTAGATACTGGGGTAGGAATTTCCATTGCAACCAATGGCGTGTGGGAAAATAAGGAAAGCTTGCTCTAAGGAAAACTCAAATGAAACTGCAATTAGAGGATGGATACATCGAGAGACTGATAGGAATATCAGGACAAATCATTATATCCTTGTGTGGCATTGTGTATGAGCACATCTTTTCCAGAAGGAATTGTTGACAAGAGCAGCAACTTTGATATCATATTGGGTAGACCATTCATGCGTCAGCTCAAAATGGTACAAGACTGGGGCTATGAATATATCTACTTGAGACACAAAGAGGTCACTACCAAAATCAGTGTCAAAGATCATATTTATAGAGATGTAGAATGAAACTTGGGGGAAGAATCAAACTCCACAACTGAACAAGAAAAGGAGGTACCTGCTTGGTTGCTATGCAAGCGTACATTTGGATGTGCGAACATATGACTATGGAAGACTTAGAAAGGAAGATTGCGTCCTAGAGTGTTCAGTAGAAGATGAAGCTTACATTAAGGAACCAATTTTAGAGGATTTATTTGAACCCTTTGGATGGGATCAAATACTAACGACTCTTGATGTCTGTGTAAATGAGGTGACCAACACCAAAGTTTGCGACAAAGATGGTTATGATATAAGACCCTTTCTAATGGTTTTGGCGGTCTAAGAAACTGAAAACCTCTCTGAAGCTACTGAAACAAAACGGGTAAGTGAGTGCAAACAAATAATTCACAAAGCTTTTGTACGGATCTTCCACATGATGATGAGGATAAAAGCCATGATTTAAAGAGTGACAATTTAGGGAACAATGCGGAAGATGAATTTTTAATTGGCTATGACATAACTCCCTTATTTACAATAAAGGTGTTGAAGGAAGCTAATGAGGTTTGTAAGTGTAAAAGCAAAAATGGTGAGACAAATGGTGATTCTAAAGTGCAAATGAAGAAAAGACAGCAAACAACGAAAAGAATTATTCATCGTTGACATACCTGAAATTTTGAAAAACTCTGATTCAAAGAAGTCAAGTCTAGAAAAAGCACAAATGAAAGAAGATGATGGAGCAAAGTTCCCAAGTTCAATGTCAAACGTTCAACAAACTCAAGATCAAGAGAAGAACAAGGATAATGAAGAAGATTGATTGTCTATTATGAAATGTGGAGAAACAGGACTTAAAATCACATGTTCAATGGTGATAGATTCAAAAGAGACAAAGAATCTAATGTCTTATGGAACTTGGATAATGATGAAAAAGCTGTCAGTCACCGAGCTAGAGGAGATAATGTTTACAAGTTCAAAAATGTTGATTCCTAGCTTTGGTGTGGCAGAAGCCGTACTCAAGTTAAATACTAGGGAGTACAAGGATACTTTCCACATATTTGACTCCCATCACATCAAAGAGAGTTTGATCTTGAAAAAAATCTAAAGAAATATCTTCTTTTGACAACAACCCAAAGCTTCAACAATGAAAATAGTAATAGAGCATGAAGCTTCTCAAATCCATACGGAGAATAAATTACCAACCATCGTGGAAAAAGGTAAAGCCAAGGTAAATACTCAAGAAGATTAACCTTGTAAGTTGACTTTACCTTCACCGAACCTCCATCAAACTTCCCCCACGAATCTTCTACATCAAAAGCCAAACCATCGACAAGGCTTGGAGACCAAAGAAAAAAGTCTATCAACCAAAGTTTCCATCACAAAAAAGCATCCAAAAGAATCCGGAAATAATAAATTAAGTGTTAGTATCCAAGGAGTACATCAACCTCAATGACCCAGTTTGGATACATCAAGTACGGGTTCAACCTCATCAACAAAAGGTGACAGAGTCTCTAGTATCAAATTCCTCAATCACTACACAAGGCTACTTCCAAGTAAACACCAATGTTTAGGCCAAAACGCCTAAATTAATAGTCCAAGAAGGCAGTTCTACAAGGAGCAAGCCGAGCCATCAACAAAAGACCAACAACTCAAGAAAGAGTAACAAACCACAAAAGGCATCAAAAGAGACCTTCAAAGCCACAAGCAATGCGACAAGTGCGGTTTTTAAAATTCAGACTCTAGTCAAGCTACCTAAGAAAGAAAAATGAATCATCGGATGATTCCAGTCAAGATACTCAAAGCACAAGGATTTTGTGAAGGTAACACTCAAACATGGCTGCCAAAAATTGTAGCTCAATCTGGAACAACCAAGAGAAATCATGCAGCAAAAGCTTCTACCCAAAGGCAAGCAATGACAACCAAGAGCCCACAAAAGCCAATCATAATCGAGGGTACTAAGACCTCTAGATGGATACCTTGTCTTCAACTACAAAATCAATGCTTCTACAATGTAAATCATCAACTTTGGCTACAGAAGCCTAGTGTCCATCAAGTCATCGAGAAAAAGAAGCAAATGCAAAAGACGGTCATACAAGACCAAAGACAAGGTGGGTTTCAAAATTGCTAGTGGAAACTCAATCACAAAGAACCCACACCTATTGACAATCGCTTCTCATGGGAAATAACGTGAAGGCTACATCATTCCCTACAAGAGCTGAAGGACTTGTTTCACAAAGCAGTGACAACATACGACAAGCAAGTCAAGAGGAGCCAAAATATGCCAGCCTACTTGACAAAAAGGTGGTATCCATAGACCAACACAATGAAAGAGACCTAAATTTCTAGAACTTATGGAATTGGGTTTTTGGCCTTGAACAGGTAAGTCCAAGTTGCCGTTAGATACATGGCATAAAAGTCAAAGTTAGGCATCTAAGCCACTAAATGAGCGAGGCATTAGTCCCAAACTTTCACGTAATATTTGTTGTGGTCTAAGCGTCTTAGTTATTCTAGGTACTAATCAAGCTGGAAGAGTTGAGCATAATTACATTGTGTTGCTCATGCTGGTATAGGTGAGCATAAGAGTCAAAGTCTATGTAAATTATGTGTGGTGAAGTGAAGGAGGAAGTCCAAAGGGCACTCACGCTCTAAGCACATTGAGGTATGAGTGGAGAACCTTCTACATTGAAACCCTTCTTGACTCACGTGGAAGCTATTGAAACATCCTTTGATGTCACATGTGCTACATTTGTTCCTTAAAGCACCCATCAACTCCATCTCTTACACTGCATGCTTTTGTTTGATAATTTTTCATATGCATATAGAGCGTCTCATAATTGGCACTTGCATTTCTCCCATGCACTAACCTTGCATGACAGGTACTTCAAGTCCAAATACTCAACTCCAATAAGAGCGTATACCAAAGGCACTTTCTTCCCACCGGGTTCTTTCCCTTTGGTCATCTAGATCTTAGATCCTTATCTTGAAACACATCATCTTCTTGTGTATATTCCTTTTACATTAGAAATAAGTAAATGGCTACCCATAATGATCATCAATGCATTGGGACAAGAGCTGCGGATATCAAGCATGCTTGTCCAAAAGCAAATCTTACCTTCAAGGACAAAACAAATCTTTAGCACAAACAATGGCAAGTTAAAGAATGGCCTACAACGATAAGCAATGACAACTTCAATAAGGGAGCTATCCACAACAACCATATGTAGCTCACACAATGCTTCAACATTGGCTACCTATTGCAAAAACTCAAATTGCAGTGGACTTGAAATCAAAACCATCATAAAGTCTACGCCACAAAGAGGAGTTCTACAAACTCAGACACATCAAAAACCATCTTCACGGTGGCCAAGACTAGCAAGAAAGAGGAAAATGTGCAACAAAAATAAAATTTGCCTCGACAATCGAAGCTCAAATCACTTATCAACAACATGGCAGATATGAATCACTCAAGGAAGGGAGGAGAATCATCAACAACAAAGCACTTCCCAAGCTAAAGATTTGCCTTGAAGACAAAGATGAAGACACAACTAGCAACAAGATTGTACATGGTTGTGTCAAGGGATGACACGAGCTACGAAGGGGGGAATGTTCGTGGATTGACCAAACGGGCTTTCACCTAGCCGGAAATTATTTTTCAGAGCTGGTGTAGCTACACTCTGTATAAATCCTAATGCCAGAGCAGCAAGTCGATTCCCTAAGTTGTAATTTTGTCATGACATTTGCAAAGGTCCATGTGAGCCGGCCATTGGCCATTTAGAAAGCCGTAGGTATAAAGGTCAATAAATTTAACGTGAAAGAAGGCTTATCTTTTGGAAGAAGAAAAGGGCTCTAATGTACATATGCTCAAGCGACTACAAAGATCCAACTTGTAATCATCGCAACTAATGATTGGGTAATCCGATTTTAGTTTTGAAACTTGCTTGTGTTCCTCTTTCCATGCTCTTTTATTCAAGTGTAAGTATTGTCAGTTTTCTTGTGGTTTGCGACTACGTGTTAGTGAGCTTTAATTCCATATTTGAGTGCTTAAATCACTATTTTTTGATGTTTTAACCATAGGAGAGTGTTCTTAGACCATAGGGAGACATTTTTAGTATGTTCTGTTGCAATTTTTAGGACTTTTTTCATGATGGATTGTGATTTTGATACCTTGTCAGATTGCAACCAGACTTGGTAGGATAGTGCCCCTAGATGTCCTAGACCTCCTCCTAAGGTTTTGTTGCATTTTGAGTCCATTCAAGTGCCAAAATGCCAAAGTGTCACAATCTACATACATACACCTGTTTCACTGTACTAAATTGTGTATGTGCACATTGCACCCAAACCAAAGCTTTATGCACCACCTATATGTAGATCTGCATATCAAACCTTAGCATTTTTCCATGCGAACGCACTCTAACTCCAAAATAGGGGTCAGAACGCACATGGAATGGAAATCTTTGTTGCACAGTTGTAGTCAAAAGGACTACATCAAACCCTAATGGGAAATAATTATACAGTTAAACTACTAGGTTGTGCTAGGGCTATCCACCTCCAACCTTCTTGATAAATTCTTAGTCCTAGGTGAAATTTAGACTAGGTTCTTTGCATTAAAATCCTTTGGTTCCTATATTCTTTTAATGTCTACTCAAATATGAGATGAAAATAAACAACGAGTCTCTTGGGAATTAGAGTTTTCTCTCGATGTAAGTTTCAAGCTAACCTCGTCTTGGACAATTCCCATTGGTTTTCTTTGCATCATTTGCAATCCTTTGGGGCATCTTCATGTAAGCCGTGGGAGTTTTATGTTCAAGCAACACGGTCATCACTTCCATGAAGCTATCCCCTTCTCCCTTTCCCAATTGCAAAGCAAACTAGAAAGTAAACAAACTTGAAATGGCCATGCATATGCATTCTACACTGACCGTCTCTTGAGTTGTGTATACTTGAATTCAGAATGTAGGACTTCAATTCTTAAAGCAAATAATCTTAAACTTTCTTTGATAGATTATGTAAGAGATGATGAGTGTCTATGCATGAGCATGACGCTTTTTTATTAGTGACATTATAAGACAAGAAAATACGACATTCCTAGGAGTGGGCATGCTTATGTCGGTGGAAAATGTTCATGTTATGAAAGATTAACAAGTCCTTTTTGTACGATGGGATTTAGGCTTACCGTTGTTTTTGTGGAGAGGATCAATCATGTAGCTAGAAGAGGCTTATGGTCTTGGGACTTTCCAATTGTTAAGAGGGAGGATATCCTTAATTGGAAGGAAATTTCCACTTCCAATGGAAAACTCCTTTGATTAAGATAGAGCTACCCTTCAAAACTTAACTCTCCTTGAGAGAATTAGTATTAACTTATTTGTATCACTAAAAAAATCTTACACACATGCTCTTTTTCTCTTTGAAAGAAGGAAAATCCTATTTCTTAAGTTTAAAGAAAAACTTGTGAACCTTTCATAAGAGCATTACTTTTAGAGTAAATTATAATGTCATTTTGAATAGAATGGTTAATTCCAAAAAAATTCAATACTTAATTACCTGTGATTATGTGGCAATTATCTCGTGCATCTTAAAAATAGAAAAAGATATTTCTAGCGGGCTTTAAGGGAACGCATAGATATTAATCATCATCCAACATGCATGCTATTTTAGTATGATATCCAGTTACCTATGGTTAAAGACAGTGATTTCTACTCTCTCTATGCCATATTAATCTGGTAATCTAGAGAATGAAACTTGGAATATAAGTATGATCTTCAGCCACCTATGGTTAGAGTGATTTCTACTCTCTCTATGCCATATTAGTCTGGTAATCTAGAGAACTTGAAACAATGTAACTTGAAATATAAGTATGATCTCGAGTTAAAGAGAGTGCTTTCTACTCTCTCTATGTCGTATTAGTCTGGTAATCTAGAGAACGAAACAACGGAACTTGAAATATAAGCATAATCTCGAGTCACCTATGGTTAAAGAGAGTGCTTTCTACTCTCTCTATACCATATTACTCTGGTAATCTAGAGAATAGAACTTGAAATAACATCGGATTAGTGCCGGTTAGAGATGTGGTTATTTAGTAATTTATTCTTCTCGGAAACAAAGATAAATCTTGCTTAGGAAATTCAAGAGCTTAAGCATGAAACAATTTAGAATGGTAAATAACTCAATTGATAAAGACAACATGCAAAACCTTAGTTTGGTGTATACAGTAGTCTTCTCCTTGATTTTGGGGAGTATTTGAAGAAGTATGGTTTTTGTAGACGGCTCTCTCCACTTCTTTCCTTCTCTTGAAGACCATCAATTCGTTACTTGGAATGAGAGGAGGAAAGGAGATAAGGGTGATTCAAGCTATGGAAATATTGAATGTTAGGGGAGAGAAGAGGGATAGCGTAATGACAAGCTCACTTATGGTTTTGACCATGGTTACTCATGAAGAGAAGAGTATGTGTAGGAGTGTGTGTAGGGGATGTGTGTTAAAGAAGGCTTAACTCTATGGATTGCTCCAATCTTACTCTCAAGATTTTCTTCCAAAAAAATAAAAGAGATAAAGTAGTGGAAGAGTGAAGAAAGGCTTCCTTTTATGCTTTCTTGATAAGTGCTTTAGTTTGATAGCTTTTCAACCTTACCAAGATAAGTTTTCTTACTTTTCAAAACTTCTTCAATAAGTTACTCACCTTATCATTATCTTCCCTTTATCCTCATCTTTATTTTTTTCTTTACAAATTTGCTTGAAGAAAAATGCTAATTTCTCATGCATTGGTTAAGTCCATGTTTCCACAGCATCAACCAAAAATGTCACGTGGATATACTTCGGTGCTTGGGTTTGGCCCGATTTTTTTTTTTATCCAAATAATTATTATTATTATGTTTACTCTTTTTCTTTCAAGTTGGTGACTTTGAGGTGTTGATCATGAGTACGAGCTAGAAGGAGGCCCTTACAAACTCCCCAACAAAAAGAAAGAGTTGTCCTCAGCTCGTGACAATAAATGAAGGCATTTAGGCTTCTCTCGCAAGCTACCTTTGTTTGTTGATATAAAATATTTGGCCTTGGTTTGGCTTTATCTATAAGCCATCTTCCTATATACATTATGACATATCAGCTCTTTCTTTAAATAGTCTTCAACATCTTTGTAGACTTTATCTCCTTGCAGCCCCATCCTTTCCTCACTTCCTTTAACCTTGTTTGATGGCATCCTGGCAACAAGATTTGGTATTATCCTTAAGCATTTTGCACTTGCAAAATGTCGGAGAAGTTGTCAAGAGGGAATTCTTAGAGAGTTACAAACATGTACTCTTCCCAGAGCAAGGTTCTTTGGTCGGTCAGACAATATGGAGGCCTTGGTGAAATAGCATAAGGGTAACTCTCTGGGGTTGAGAACACTTCCTCAACAATGTTTGATTGTTTAGGGTTGTTGAAGCTTTGGGCCTCGGTCCCCAATTTTGCTGTGTAATAAGAGCACTCAATCGTGGCTTTTCAGAAAGGTTATTCTTGTCGACACAATTTATCAATTCTTCTAAGACATACTTGTACCACATTTTGGTTTACTCTTTAGGGGTCCCTTTGTCTTCTCTCCTCATACCAAAGAGATTAGTGAAGCCATTTCTCGTCAAGTCATTTTGATGGAAGAAAGACCTAACATGTGTAACATTTAGTGGCCTAATAACTTATGTGTAGCGGAAATTAGCATGAACATAGTGGGCATTTCATTAGAATAGATTCCTAATGAGAATTACAAGAGTGCTTGGGTGGAGAGAGCAACAAAAAGCATAACACCTAGTTAGATAGCATCAACAATACTTTCAAAAGAGAGAGAAATTAAGCTATTGACAACAGTTGAGGACCAGATTTGCATGGAGCCGGTTCCCCCTTCAAAAGGCTTTGTATTATGGTTTCTCCCATCAAGAGAGACATTGTACAATACAATTCTTTGTGTTCCTTCAAGACTAGCTAGTGCAATGAAGATGGAAGCTTCATGCACTAAGCAAAACACTTAACAAACACAAATTGAATTATCCCCGTTCTCAGACCCAAGACCTCACACACCTTCGAAGATGGTGAGAGCTAGCAGGGTATGAGAGTAGATTGAGAGGAAGAAGGAGTATCTTACGAGAAAGATGTACATCTCCTCACATAATCACTCATATGTAGCATAGCTTAGCTTAGTAATTAGCTTGGTAGAGGAGATGAGCATGCATTGAAGCTTGGCTCTTGGTTGGATTTGCATCCACATGCCAAGAGAGTGTTGTTGTAGGCTTCTATCTCACAAGCTTGGAGTAGGTGATGAGTTCTCCATTAAAGCTTGGGAAGAGATAGTCTTCTCTTTCTTCACACATGAGCTTGTGTGAGTGTGTGTGTGTGTGTGATAATGCCTTGCAAAAATCAGCCCCCTCTCTCTCTTGGGCGAGCCCTCTTGCTAATTGCTCTTGCTGAAGCCTCATTGGCCCTCCCCAAGTCAAGCCAATTACAATTAAGCAGCATAAGTGATAGCCTTCTGACATGTGTCCCCCTTTCCCCTTTTGTGAGAGCTTTAGGTAATTAAATAATCAAACTAAACTCTCATTGGACCCCTTTGCCTCCTCGCCAATAGGAATCAGGCAAGCCATTGGGCTCCTGAATGCTCATTGGACCCCTTGGGAGACTGCCCAATAGTCTTCTAGGAGACTTAATTCTCATTGGTTTCTTTTATTAAATTTTTTTAAATTAATTAAACTAGACTTACTCTAGCTTAATTCTCATTGGTCCACTTCAAGGGTCTTCCAATAGGAATTGGGCACACCTTGTGGGCATCTGGCCTAGGGAGCTGACATGTGTCCCTAATTCCCTTTGTGAAAAGGGAGCCTGTGTGTGTGTGTGTGTGGCTTTCTCTCTCATCCCTTACCTTTAGGGCTCTCCCCCTCCCATGTAGGGATGTGCAAAGACTTTTAGGGCACACACAAAGCATCCAATTTTCCCTAGGGTTGACCTTTGGACACAACCTTTGAATTTTGGAACCTTAGCATTTTGGAAGTCTTAATGGGCTGAACCTTAGGGTCTTTTTAGCCCATTGTTGCACATGGCTCTTTTGCAGATGGCCCCCCCTTTGGATCCCTATTTTCCCTCCTTTGGATCCCTACTGTGGCCGGTCTGCTAGCTTAACCAATATTCTAGCTTTTTCTCCCCTGGTACCTCCCCACATTAAATGATCAGTTTAATATGAGAAAATCATTTAGGAGAAATAGATATTGATTATTATGACAACATGTGTCCCGCTTGTGACTCTTGCTATTGTGACCATGCAGTGGAAGGTATGGTCGATTTGTAAGTTTGTCCTCCTTCTTAATGTTAATTTAATAATAGGGTTGAATTTCTACTTCTTGGCCCCATAAGGCTATCTAAGTAACTCCCTTTGTTCCCCTATTCTTTCATTTCTTAGCTTTTGTAATTATTGGGGCTCTGCTTGTTATAGTTTTTCCTTGTAAACATGAATTGTATCCATCAAGTGAAGTCTCTAAGAAAGAAAAAATCAAGATAAGGACAAGAAGATATAAATTCTGCCCAGGATCCATCTCAAATTCTTCCTGTGTGATAATAAGAGTATCCTCATCATTTAAGATGTGCAAAGGATCTGCAACATATTCCTTTAGCAAGCTAATATGAAAGACATTGTGCACATGCAAGTGAGGGGGTAGACCAAGTTCATAAGATTGGTCCCCTATCCTTCTGAAAACCTCAAAGGGTCCACAATACTTATTTTCTAGCTTCTTGTATTTTCCCAATTTAATTGAACTTCTCTGTGGTTTGACCCTAAGGAAAACTTTATATCCTGCCTTGAAGATCCTAAGAGATCTATGCAAATCATCACAAATCTTTTTCCTATCACTCTCTCTTAAGGTTCTCCCTTATTATTTTGATTTGGTGATTCATTTCTTCAAGGGTATTCTTGGTTGCAGGCACTGGGAGACTTGGGTTAGCCACCCTGAGAGGAATGAGACAATCTTGTCCATAAAGAGATTTAAATGAGGACATTCCCAAACTTCTATGGTTGGAATAATTATAGGAAAATTCCACTAAAGGTAAATATTTGATCCAAAGGTGAGGCGGCTAACTGCAGTATGATCTCATCATATCCTATATAACTTGATTAACTCTTTTAGTTTGTCCATGTGTTGTGGATGATAGGCTAAAGTTAGGTTTAATTGAGTGCGTAAGGATTGGAACATGGCCTTCCAAAACATAGAGGTAAACTTGCATCACAACCATTGATTATCCTAGCAAGAATTCCATGTAATTTGATAATTTCTTTTACAAAGATTTGAGCAATATCAAGAGCAGAGGCAGTGGTTTTGACTAGGACAAGGTGAGCTACTTTGGTGAGTTTATTCACCACCACAAAAATTGAATCAAAAATTTCCAGTAGTCATGGGTAACCCTATTACAAAATCCATATGCATTCCCACTTCATTGCAAGTATACCTAATGGTTGTAGATTCCCAGGTATTTTGACTCTTTTCGCTTTCACCTTCTGGCATATCAAGCACTTCTTGATGTACTCTAGGGTATCCTTCTTCATCTTAGGCCAATAAAAATTTTGTTTAAGGGAGAAAACATTTTGTGATAACCTAGGTGAGCTGCAAGAGGAGATTCATGAGCTTCTTTTAGAATTTGCATCCTTAAGCATGTAGGTATGCATAGTCGGTTCTTGAAGAATAAGAGTCCATCTTGAATAGAACAGCCTTCTAGGTATCTTTTTTGAACTTGAGTTTGAATTTCTTGAATCAACAAGCCAAATTGCTCATCAATATGGAGGGTGTTTTGAACTTCTTGTGGTAGGGTTGAATGAACTAGTGAAATAGCAAGAGCCACTACCCGTCAGCTTAGAGCATCTATAGCTTGATTTTCCTTACATGTTCTAGATTTGATCTCAAAATTGAATTCTTGTAGAAATTCAACCCATCCCCTTTGTTGCATTTTGAGATCTGGCTGGGTGAAAATCCACTTGAGGCTTTTGTGGTCAGTAACAAGCTCAAACATCTGACCTAAAAGATAGTGTCACCACTTCTAAGGGCATGAACCACAGCTAGTAACTCAAGGTCATGGGTGGGATAATTCTTTTCATGAATCCTGAGCTGTCATGATTCATAATCTATGGGATGGCCTTCTTGTTGTAGGATTCCACCTATACCTTGTATGCAAGCATCCACTATCATCTCAAAAGTTTTCTGAAAACTTGGGAGTTTGAGGACAGGTTCACTGGCCAAGATTTCCTTTAATTTTTTGAAGATTGTATCTCTTTTATTAGACCAAGATTTACTTTAATTTTTTGAAGATTGTATCTCTTTTATTAGACCAAATAATTTTTTCCTCTTCCCTACTGAGTTCAGTGAGAGGGCCTGAGTTGAGTGCATAGTTTTTGATAAATACTCTACACCATCCTGTGAGGCCGAGGAATCTCCAAACTTCTGAAACAGACTTGGGAATGGGTCACTGGACTATAGCTTCCACCTTAACTGGGTCGGGAGAGAGACCTTCCCTAGAGGCTATAAATCCCAAATATGCAACCTTTTCTACAAAGAAAGAGCATTTTCTCTGCTTGGAGTAAAGTTGGTCTTTTTGGAGAATTTCCAAGACATGGCGTACATGCCGTTCATGATCTTCTCTGGACTTTGAATACACAAGGATGTCATCAAAGAAGACTAGAACAAAATCATCTAGCTTTGTCTTGAAAAGGTCGTGAGATGGTTAAATGTGGCAGGGGCATTTGGTTAGGCCAAAGGGCATGACGATGAACTCATAATGTCCAAACTTTGTATTGAATGTTGTTTTAGGAATATCTCCTTTTATGATCCCCACTTGGTAATAATCTGATCTGAGATCGACCTTGGTGAAATATCTAGCACCACGAGTCAATCAAGTAGCTCATCTATGGGAGGCAAGGGGTACTTGTTCTTGAGAGTGCACTGATTCAAGCCTCAAAAATCTATGCAAAGTTTGAACGTCCCATCTTTCTTATTTTGGAAGAGCACAGAAGCTCCCCAAGGAGAGACACTGGGTCTGATGAAGCCTTGTTCTAAAAGTTGAGTCAACTAGTTCTTCAGCTCTAAGGATTCAAAAGGAAACATCTTGTAGGGGGCTCTGGATATTGATTGGGCGCTGTGAATTAGCTCGATCTCATGCTCTAGTTCTCTAGGCGGGGGAAGATTTGTCAACTCTTCAGGCAAAATATCTTGATACTCATTTAGCCATTCAGGCTCTGATCCTTTTGATTCTATTTTTGGTTTATTAACATAGATCAGCAATCCTTTCTTTAATCCTTTAACTAAACAAATGGCTTTGACCACCTTCAAGTGATCTTTTCCTGCTCTGCCTAGCACCAAAACTTGTTCGCCCTTTGAATTTGAAAAAGAGATGCTTCCTTCATTGCAATGTGTGTTTGCAGTATTTCTACTTAGCCAGTCCCTCCCTAGGATTCCTTCAAATGAACCAATATTTAGGATTCTAAATCTTTGTTGGGTTGATTGGCCTTCTACTTGAAAGGACAAACCTATCGTCTACTCATGTGTCAAGATGATGGATCCCGTTGCTAAAAAAACCCGTAGCTTATGACCTGTGGGTTGAGAGGTGACTTGCAATCGTTTTACAACATTAGGTGACAAAAACGAATGTGAGCTACTAGAATCAATAAGAAAGGAAAGAGTTTTACCCTCAGATTATTCCTTAGTCTCAAGAATGGAGAATTGTCGATTTTGGGATCCAGGGCAACATAGATGTGAGTTTGTTCCTCTATCTCATCATTTACTGAAACAAATTTCAGGGTGGATGTTCTAGGTGAGTTGTTGACTGGCTTTTGACTGCAAGAATGAGTTGTAGGAGGGGATCTTGGTTGTGCTAGATTTTTTCCACTTGCCCCAAGGTTTTTGAATTGTCCCCCCTATCTAGGTGGATTTTGAAGGTTAATGTGGTGGGGGCTCAGATTACAAGGGTCATCTCATTTAGGGAATTGGGACTTCTTATGACCAAATTTCAGGCACTGATAGCACTAGATTTTCCTTCCACTTTGAGTGATTGGAAGGGCATTCGCATGAACAAAACATGGTGGTGATTGGGGTTGGGTAGCAGGCTTTAGTATAAAGGGTACTCTGGTTGCTTGGTTGGCGGCTAACTGGGGTGGGAAAGAAATTCTTGCTTCCTATTGGTTGTAGTGCCTCTCTTAAAAAGAACCTTATGCTTTGATTTGGCCCGGATTAGAGCGTCTACAAGTGAGGCAGGTCGAAGGGACTCTATTTCAGGAGCCAAATCTTCTCCAAGCCCAAGGATAAAGTGACTTAGATTTTGTTCCTCTAACATGAGAGGAGCATATCGGGATAGTTGGACAAATTCCTCATAACAAGCTTCGACACTCTTGTTCCCCACCTTGCAAGAAATAAACTCATTCATCCTAGTGGTGGTCAAGAAAGAGATATCTCTCCTTGAGATGATGTCGTAGCTCATCCCAAGTGTGGGTCACCTCTGCTACTTGGCAAGACTAGCAATTGAGCTTCCACCACATTTTTGCTGGTCCTTCCAGCTTGGCTGTCCCCATTATCCCTTGAGCTACTAAATTGTAGCCAGCAAGAGAAAAGTAGTCTTCCATCTGAATTATCAATTCTTCTATTAAAGTAGGCACATCATCACTCGTGCCTAGAAATGGATGTGGTTGAACAGTTTTGAGAAGGGCCTTGAGATCCTTGTCACATCCAAAATCCTCTACAAGGACACAGTAAGAGGCAATCTGATTTGGATTGGGTACAGGGGCAACTTGAGGTGCGGGTGGCGCTTGTGCATCAAGGAGCACTGAATCAAAAGTGTTAGCTGCTGACAAATCTTGGCAGCCTTATCCCTTAGAAGATGACGTTGCATTTTGTGGCCAAAAAAAAATCTTTTTTTGTTTCTTATTAGCGATCGAGTCAAAACCCCTTTAGATTTACATGATTAGACTTAGATTCTTTTAACGATAGGCCTTTCAAAAGGTAGACTCTTGGTTATTTCTCTTTTTCTTTTTTCAAATTTTTTTTTCTTTCTATTATGTCAAAAACTTTTACATCTCGGGGGAATAATTATTGTTGTAGGCTTGCACTTCTTTAGTATTCACTAAACATCAAGTTCCTCCATCTCTTCCTTTGACAGAATAGACTTTAAAGCCCTAAGGTTACCAGTGACAAAAAATACAAGTATGTGGACTCTAGAAGAAAGTGACTTGCAAGCACATATAGCCTCACCAACTTGTTTCCAATGGTTGTGTGTGAAGGGTCCAATTAGGGTTGTTCTTTGCCGTGGGTGTATAAACATCTTATCATGGGGGGGATTGGTTATTAATAGAAGAAGTTTGCTTTCATATTCCAGGGCATGAGATCTAACAGTACAATAGCACTTGGGACTTAATCCCAACTTCTCCCTTATCATTGCCAGATGAAGATTATTTAAAATGTGGTCATGTGGACAAAGTGTTCCAACATGGCCTCTCTTTTTTTCTAGAGGAGCTACCTCCATTCGCTGTTGCACAATTCTGAGGACTTCATCTTCTAAAGAGGTCTTCATCTCCTAAAAAATTTCAGTACTTTGAGAACCTCCCTTTCAATACCTCACTCTCTTTTTTTCTATTTAAAGAGCCATTTGAAACCTTTATCTATCCAAGGAAAGATACCACTTATGAGGGCCAAGACAGTTACCTCCGGCTGCAATGCCATCCCTCAACTACACCGTGATTCCTGACGTCCCTCCCACTTGAGACCGACACCAAGACATGACTCCTCCTGCTCTTTGATGCCAACTCAAGGAGGTGTTAACCAAAAAACACCTTTCCTCATCGGTTCCACTTACCATTCAAATTCATCAAACTAAATTAGAACATCAACATTCCAGGGTCAATTGGTGGGAGTTCTCTAATTCACCCTTGGTTCAAGGTCACTGATGCTTTTTTCCTGGTTAGGACTGAGCACAGTCGTCAGTGCATTCCCCTAAGATGAGTGTAATTACTAGCTACAAAAGTCCCTCATTCCCAAGTTTGGTTCCCACTCTGTAAATCGGGTTCCCTTTCCCCATACTTGACTCATCTTACTAGGGGGACAACATAAAATTGGGTTCAACTTTTTGGCCAACAAATTAACCCTCCAGAATCCACCCACCCACCAAACCATTTGATAAATGCACCTTTTGAAGGTTACTTACTATGATACTAATAACCACTATTCCAATCATGTCATACAAGAGCACATTTCAAGCATTTGAAAGCAGCATGAAAATTGTTGCATACCCTTGCAAGTGTGCATTTATCATGTCGTTTTCACCTTTTTACCCTTTTGAATATTTTTATTTACTTCTTCCTTTAGTAATACTAAAGATATCTAGCTTTTTTTTCAAGCAATCACATATACCTTCCTAGGAATATCTTGATCCTTGTCCCAGGACTCGGGTTTCCTATCTCCTCCACCACATGTTGAGGCGACGCCTTCACACAATTTCCATTTGGTTCTTTTGTTTGGGAAAGACCTTAAAGCAATATACTTTAGGTTCCTTTAAAAAAATATCCGAGAAGTAGAGCACTATCCGGCTGATGTGGACGAGTGTTGGATAGCTCCATTTAGGTTCCTAGCCTTTCCAAGGTTCATTTTTGCCAAACAATTTTGAAAACAAGTGTTCTTTAATTAATCACAACTCCCTTTCTTATCCGATCCATTCCCAGGTTCCTTTCCTTCTTTCCTTATTTGATCCTCAAGGACCTAATTTTTTTCCTCCTTTTCCCGTTGCCATCAAGCCTACCCGAACTAGAGTGATTTCTACACTTATCCATTGGTCCCTATCACTCAACCGGAACTTACTCCCATTCATTCCCAATTTCAGGGAATCGAATGATCTTGAGCTCAAAAGATAGACCAATGGTTCTCAATCCTAGCCGAAAAGGACTATTTTTTGTTGTATCCCACAGGTAAACACCTGTGTTGACCTTTTACCAACTAGTAGGAAACAGTTATACACTTAAACTGCTAGGTTATGCTAGGGATATCCACCTCCAACCTTCTTGGTAAATTCATAGTCTTATGTGAAATTTAGACTAGGTTCTTTGAATTAAAATCCTTTGGTTCCTATATTGTTTTAATGTCTACTTAAACATGACATGAAAAAAACAGCGAGTCTCTTGGGAGTTAGAGTTTTCTCTCGATGTAAGTTTCAAGTTCATCCCATCTTGGACGATTCCCATTGGTTTTCTTTGCATCATTTGCAATCCATGGAGCATCTCCATGGAAGCCGTGCTAGTTTTATGTTCAAGCAACACGGTCATCACTTCCATGAAGCTATCCCCTTACTCCCCCCTTTCCAAATCAGAAAGCAAACTAGAAAGTAAACAAAGTTGAGATGGCCATGTATATGCTTTCTACGCTGGCTTTTTCTTGATTTGTTCATACTTGACTTTAGAATGCAGGACTTCAATTCTTAAGGAAAATAATTTGAAACTTTCTTTGATAGATTATGCAAGAGATGATGAGTGTTTATGCATGAGCAGGACCCTTTTTTATGAGTGATAGTGTAAGACAAGAAAATGCAACATTCCTAGGAGTGGACATGCTTGTGTAGGTGGAAAATGTTCATGTTATGAAAGATTAAAAAGTCCTTTTTGTACGATGGGATTTAGGCTTACCGTTGTTTTTGTGGAGATGATCAATCACGTGGATAGAAGAGACTTGGGACTTTCCAGTTGATAAGAGGGGGATAACCTTTGTTAGCAGCAGCAAGCTAACTCAGATAACATTTTTCGGAGCTTTTCTTGTAAAAACACTTATTATTTTGATGAATAGAGAAAATTGTAACTCCTACTTTTTAGATAAAAATCGCAATTGATGAGTCGGGGCTACAAGCTTCCAGATTGTATCAACCTGTCTTAAGTTAGAGCTTCCAGATTATTAGTTTTGACCACAAAAACCTTGGCTAAGGTATAAAAGCCAATTTTTGTAAGTTTTTCATAAGTTTTAAGTTTTTCATAAGTTTTGGATAATAGAAACACAGCGTGAGCTAACGAGTCTCACTTCTCTCCTTCTCATGCTTCCTACTCCCTTCACGATTGTCACATTGCAGTTCCGTCTGTTGCGTTGCAACCGCAGTAAGAGCTCTACGCATTGGTGTAAGCATTTCATGGTATTCCGTAGCTTTTGACATCGCCAATCCATGACCTAATTTCATCATAAGTAGGAATTTAAGCTTTAAAATCATAAACTAAGTATAGGTGGGTATTGGGGCACCATTGCTAAGCATTTAGATGCATTATGGGTCGAAAATGACTAGGTCAAAAACTCGTTGTTGTTGTTTATAATCGCGATTTTTGCACTTGACCTAAAGTGAGATTTGAGACCATAAGCATGTGTGCTTAGGTCTTATAAACATGTCCTAGAAGTTTCGTAACGTTTGGATGTCATTAGATGTTGCAACGGTTGTGATTTGTTTGCCAATGAGCGATTAGCTTTTGGTGAATTCAGTTATTTGAGTGTAGCTTGAGTAGATGCGAGTTGTTTGTTGTTTTACAAGAGATTGAAAACCTCTTGTAGCCTCTATGCACTAGTCGATTCAACTTCATCCCATGGATTGACAATTATATTCGTGGTTCTCGCTATGTCTGCAATAAGATAGGAGTGAGGTTAGACACCCGTCCCACATTTGGCGCCGCTGCTGGGGATCGAAGAGACCTAAACTAGGGAAAAACACGAGAGTCTTGTGAAGTTATCTTTTAACTTCCTCTAGGATCACCTAGAGTCAAAACTTTCTTTTTAAAACCGCATAGCTTAAGATTGTCGTCTTTTGTTGTGTAGAGATAGCTTGGAAGTAGGTTGTACTTGCTAAGTACCTTTAGGATTGCAGGATTCTAGAATTAGATTAGGATTTTGAGGATGATTGATGGATGAGACAAGTCTTAAGATCAAGGCTCAAAAAACCATAAAAAACAAGAAAGCGAGTGTTTGTGGACACTTTCCACAACCCCATTGCAGTAGAACCTAGGAGTAGGGTAAGTAGAATCCGAGGTGGGATTTCAGAACATTTGCTCTATCCAAAAGAATCAATTGTGACTTGTTTGTGTGAAGTTGCAGAATTTCAAGTCTACGGCTAGAAATAGCACCAAAAGGTTGTCAACCATTGAATCCGACTGGAGAGTATGCTTTAAAAGTTGTATGAACCAGTGGGTAACTTTAAGGACTCATTTGAGGTAAAATTTCAAGAGTAAATCAAATTATTTACTTTTTCTTGATAATTTATGTCAAATTAAGTTTTGACTTGACTCGGAGGCTTAAAATAGATCATAAAAAGACTGTCCACTAAAAAAGTTGAAAAAAGTGCTCATTTAGGCCAAAAGTAAATAATCGTGATTATTTATTTTCAGCCCAAAAGTGACCAAGGTTGATACCAGAGACTCTATGCATGTGTACAAACATCTTTTGTAAAGGCCCATAGAATTTGGATCACCAACTGACCAAAAATTTGGTAAAACTAAAATCTGTACAAATTGTTGAGAACTTGAGTGTAAATTGGGGAAATTTTGTTCAAACTCAGTGAAACTTGACTCATAGGCTTATATTGAAGTGTTAAACAAGTATACATGCTCAATTGACCAAAAAGATGCAAAACTTTACCAGAAGTAAATAATCACATTTATTTACTTTTGTCCCATTTTCCAACTTTTTTGACCAACCCAGCATACCACTAGTTTTAGCATGTTATATTAAGCCCACAAATCAAATTTGGTAAGAATTGGATCATTGGAGTAAAAATTGTGGCCAATTTGCAAAGTCAGTCTGCAGACACAAAACTATTGACCATTTGAACAGGAGATATCCAAACTTGATGAAGCTTGGCCAAGGAGCTTAAGTTGGGTTGTTTAACCAATCTGTGCCAAGATTGTGACAAAAAATTGCATAAAAATAGCAGGAGTAAATAATCGTGATTATTTACATCTGCTACAAAATTGGACATTTTTGCACATTTGAGTATACCACAAGGTCAAGCATATCAAGTAGACCACACACATCAAATTTGGTGAAATTTGGATCACAAAAGTGAGACTTAAGCCAGATTCTTGAAAACTGAGTCTGCGGACACAAAACAGTTGATAACCTGAACAAATTTTGTTCAAACTTAGTGAAACTTGTCCAGAGACCCTAACAAGTTGCATACTTGGCAAAGCAAGCCAAAGTGTGAAAATTTGAGAAAAGTAAATAATCACGATTATTTACTTCTGATACACAGACACACCATTTTAAACTTTTGAGCTTGTACAGTGTTAGATTAACATAATACAAGGCCACCGAGCAATTTTGGGTTCAACCAGTTTGCAGGTTGCAGATTAGTCCTTTGGCTTTTCACAAAAAGTAGAATCTGAAAGTCTCAATCGCTGACTCACTTAGCTCAAATTGAAGTGAAACACATAGACCAATCACAATAGCTAGCAAAAATTGTACAGTCTTTGTGAAAGAATAGCTAACTTGATTAACACTAATACAGAAATCAGGTTGCAGACAAGGACTTGAAAGCTTGACCGAAGTTGCAATCAAGTCAAGTGGAAGAAGTTGACAACAAGTTAATCCTACGGTAAGTTCTCTATCCAAGGCTTCACAAGTCTATATGAACCTTACATCTCGTCGTCATATACTAGCAAATCAAGGCATATTTGGAGAGACAATTGTAGAGTATACATCGAAGAGAGTGTGAATCAAGGCATCACTCGGACACTATCCTTGAAGAAGTTTCAGACACTTTTTTAGAATCAACATCTGAAATGTCTTCCTATTCTACTCGTTCAAAAATCGGAATGACAGTGCGGTATAAACACATACTCACCTTTTATAAGACTAATCCCCATGGAGCTCAAGTTTACCTGGATTCTAATGAAGAGTATGCTATTTGCATTGATGACCATGACATAGAGTTTGAAGAGGAAATCAAGGCAAACAAACAAGGAAAAATGTACATGGATAAAAACGAAACTCAGTATCAACAAGTTGAAAACCCTGATGTGATAGACAAATGGGGGTTAGAAGTAAATACCATAATTCCAGATATGGTAGCAAAAGAAGGAACACTGACTTTAGAAGTTGAGGGATACAATCAATTTGATGTGAAAACCAACCACTAATGTTCTTCCATAGCTTGTTCTTCTTTATCCAAAGAATTGTCCAGATAAAGCATCCTTGGATCGGAGTCTATTGCTGGGAGGATAGAAACGTCAAAGATCTTCTGTGGACTTCTCATGCCAAATTAGGACAGCTAACGCCCATGAAGATCATCTATATCTTCAAAATCAAAGACAAGGGTTCAACAGAACTACCAACCTACCTATTTAGGGATTTTTATAACAATAACTTTGTTATGATGAGTCCTGAAGAGATGGAACAAACCAAATACCAAGGGTAATCTATAAGGGATTGGGTATTGAGCCAAGGACCAGAAACTATTCTAAGAGATGAACTCCAAGAGAGATCTTTTGAGAGTAATGTTAAAACACCAGAAACTACCTCATCACGAAGGAAATCAAGTGACACTAAAGCCAATCCAGGTCTACATGAGTCACTATTTCCAATAGACTGGTTTGAAGGACTCGGAACAGGACCAAGTACCAGGAGACCGGGAGTTGAACCAAACAGACGTGTCAGACCAGCTGATTTTCAAAAATGGGTCAAAAAATACAGTGGATCTGGGGATCCATATGACCACTTAGCAAGCTTTAAGCAAGTGCTAAGAGCAGAAGGCATATTTGATTTCCATACTCAATTCAAGGGATTTGGAATGACATTAGAAGGAAAAGCATTGACATGGTTCCAAAACATTCCACCAAGGTCAATCATGGAATTAAATACATTAGCTCAAGGATTTGTAGCTGCATGTTCCAAAACGGGGATCAAACATAATATGATAGTCCAAATCTATAGCTTCAAACAGAAACAAGGTGACTCTATTAGGGATTGTGCAACTAGAATGAAGCAATACATTGCAAGATGCCCAGAACTAGAAATACCTACAGAAGAAAGGTTAGTATCATTGTTTCTAGAGGGACTCCTAAACAAAGAACTTCATGCTATATTTTATAGCAAGAAACATATGACCCTAGAAGAGTGTGTGTCAGATGCTATTGACTTAGGAGACAATTGTGATATTTTCAATGAAGAAGATGCCCCTAAGGATAATCAAAGTGAGAAAACAACATCCACCAAACCAGCACAAGTAGGAACGGTTGTTGCAGCACCGCTTACAGCCATAGAAGACATGCTCAAAAGGATGAATGAAATGATGAATAACATGCAAAAAACAACTATGAGGGGACCAGGGCAAGGGATACCTCAACAAGGACAACCAATTAAGCTGCAGAAATGGTGTGAAATTGAGGGTAAATGGATCAACCATGAGACCAATGAGTGCTATTATCAACCAAACTTATGATGGGAATGTTCAATACGTGTCTATGAGGCCACAAGGACAACCCATGTACGGATATCAACCTAATATGGCCCCAGTTCAAAGACCACCGATAGGTATGGAAAGACCTCAACTTGTGTTGGGTCAACAACCTCCATATCTTGGACATAATGCAGTGCCTGTAAAGTACATGCATTCAGAGGGAGTCATAGATGAACAAGCACTAGTGCCTGTTACACCCTATGCTGAGCCTAGTCCATCTACAATAATGGTAGAAGGAGATTGGTGTAATTCACATCCCCCACCGATGTAAGAACCTGTGACTTATACTACACCAGAGCTTGCACCGATGTACTATATAGCTAGTCAAGTTGTTAGACCTTTGATGGTAAGACCCATCATTAAGCCAAGAATTGGGAACTGTCATAATTGTGGTGCAGATGATTATTGGAAAAATGAATGCCCAGAGCCTGACAAGAACATTAAGCTAGTGAAGCTTTTTGTATGCAATGTTGCAAAAAGGGAGGACACTTCCCTGAAGATTGTCCAAAAAATCCTTTGAGCAAGGGTAAAACAGTAGTGAACGTAGTCCAAGTGATACCTAGGAGCTCATCTGAGAGTGAACCTATTGTTCCAATCAAGGTAATCACCAGATCCCATGCGAAGAAAAAGAAACATAACTCTGATGATTCGAAGAATACTAAAATTTCCTCCCAAAGACCAAGAGAAGCATAAGCAAAAGGAATGAGATGAGAAAACAGAAACAACGGGCTGAAATTGAGGAGAAATCCAAGAAACTATTCCAGGAAAAAGTGAAGGAAACTGGAAGTAAAATCAAGGAAACCGTCGTGAAATTTGGAGGATCAATTTTGGTAGACAAAATTTTTGAGCCTATCAATGTAGCCTTGGAAGCTTATCAAGTGGGACTTAAAGGAGGCCAAAACATGGAAAACAAATGGAAAAACTATCCTTCTCCAGATATGGAAGCAGCTAAGCTTGAAGCTTATCAAAATTTGGTAAGAGATGCTGGAAAGACAAAAACCCAAGCTCGAGAGTATGGAAAAACCTGAGGAGCTTGTGGTAGGAACCAGTAAAGAAAAATCCAAAGTGGTGGTAGAACCCCACCTTAAAACAAAAGAGCCAGAACTCATAGTGCCTAACAATGAAGATGTCTTAGATGGAATTCCATTCGTAGAAGAAGACTGGCTAGGACACTTATGGGAAAAAGTTAAGAGAGATTAATGATCGGAACCTAACTCTGAAGTTAGCTCCTATAGAGGAAGTTTGGTTAGACTATCTACCTCCTAATATGGACATGGATGTATAATCCTTGTATGGGGATTGCGGCTCTGAGGCTTTAGGAATGTCTAAACCAATAACTATGAAAACACTACCCTCTTACTTGGGAGATAACAAAGATGAATCCATGGTGTGTAAAACCACTCAGATAAAAAGAGCAAAATAGACCCTAGAGGTAGACAACATCCATTCAATCATGTCTACACCCCTCAATGCACTCTTACATTAAGGAATTGTTAAAAACAGAACATATTTATGGAATGATCTATAGAAAACTCTAGAGAAGGTGGGGATAACGGGGCTAATTGTGAAAATTTTGGAAAAGTTGAAACAAAAAATGGTAACAAAGAGATTCAATCCGTTCCAATGAACAAAGTCGGAGAATACTATAAAGGGGAAGAAGGAAACACAACCCTTCCAGTGAGATATAATGATATATAAATCATCGCAATATTGGATAGTGGGGCAGGCATATCCATAGCCACAAAAGCAATATGGGAATCATGGGGACGACCAGCCATTAGACAAACTCGAATGAAATTGTAATTGGCTGATGGACACATCGAAAGACCCTTAGGCCTGCTGGAAAAAAGTGATAGTTAATTCCTGTGGGATTGATTATCAACACACTTTTTCAATAGTGGACTTTGGAAAGAAACTCAATTACGAAATCATCTTGGGAAGACCTTTCTTTTGCCATTGGGTGTATGCTAGCTCAACAAGGAGACGGGAAAATTGATTTTCCTATTTCTTATGCTAGTAGACAGTTGAATATGGCAGAGAAAAACTATACAACCACTGAAAGGGAAGGATTAGGAATGATCTATGTCATAAAAAATGATAGATATTACCTATTAGATAACAAATTTGTGTTCTTTGTGGACCACCAAGCGTTATTGTACTTGGTCAACAAGCCGTGTAACATAGGAAGAATAGTGAGATGGTTCATCATTCTTTTGGAATTTGATTTCACTGTAGTTGTGAAAAAGGGCACCACTCATCAAAGAGCAGACCATTTGTCAAGGATTATATCACGAGAACCACCAAAGGGAGTAGATGATGATCTACCAGATGCATATCTGTTCTCCATGGAAATAATACCTCGTTGCTCCGAAAATATGGTATCCTTGATTACCATAGCTCAAGTGGATTCGCAAATATCACTTCCTATTATAGACGAATTAATTGAGCAATCGGCTATGTATCAATTACTAGTTGGAAGGCTGTACAAAACAAATCAAGATGGAATATTGCTTTTGTGCATTAATCCTGCGGAGAAAACCCAATACCTAAGTCAAGCACGTATTACCATAGTAGGACTTCACTTTGCGAAAGATTAAACAATGGATCTTAAGACTTGGAGTATTTTGGCCAACTATGAGGAGTGATGTTCACTCATTTGTAAAAAAATGTCCTCAATGCCAAAAACAAGCACCCATACCTCATGTGACATTGTTCCAAATATCACTTGTTCCTAAGTGGAGTAACTATCTAGTTGCTTACTTACAAGCACCCATACCTCATGTGACATTGTTCCAAATATCACTTGTTCCTAAGTGGAGTAACTATCTAGTTGCTTACTTATCAAACCAAACATTCCTAAGCAATTGAAACTGAAGCAAGAGACTATGCTCGTATTGGAAACCAATTGTATCGGAGAGGAAAAGATCAACATCTGCATCTTTGTGCAAATGAAGACGAATATATTCCCATTATAGAACAAGCACATGTTGGATTAGCTGGAGGTCACTTTTCTAGTGAAACCACCGCAAGAGCAATCTTAATGGCAGGCATATGGTGGGCAACACTTTTTGCAGATGCCAAGGAAGATGTTCGAAGGTGTGATGCATGTCAACGAGCTAAAATTCCAACCCTTGTAGATAGCATGCTTTTAAGACCAAAGATGGGGGCAAGAGCTTTTGCAAAAAGGGGTATAGACTTTGTTGGGCCAATATAGCCACCTTCTTATAGAACCCAAGCTCAATATATCATTGTAGCTACGGACTATTTGACCAAGTGGACCCAGGCTAAAGCAACTCAAAAGAATAATGCCAAAACCACATCCGCATTCTTGTATGAGAATGTATTCACAACATATGGATTGCCAATAGAAATAGTCAATAATAGGGGAACTTATTTCCTCAATGAGGTAATTGAGTATTTGCTTGATGAATTTATGGTCATCCATAACAAATCGGCTCCCTATCATCCACAAGCAAATGGACAAGCTAAGCATACGAATAAAATTCTTAGCTCGATATTGACTAAAGTGGTTAGTTTAGGACGGACAGATTGGGAAATAAATCTCCAGGCTTCTCTATGGGCTTATAGAGTTTCATTCAAAACAATTGTAAATGCTACACTCTTTAACCTTGTTTATGGTCTTGATGCCATACTGCCGATAGAATTTCTATTTCCGACACTACGGGTAGCTAAGGATCTTGAATGAATTGGACATGAATTGTCGAGAGACTTGAAGATTTAGAAAAGCTTGATGAGCAAAGGCTAACTGCTGTAGCTTACATCTATGCACAAAAGCAAAAACAAAAACAGTTTTTTCATCTTCATCTAGTTACAAAAATCTTCAAAAAAGGGGACTTAGTTTTAATCTATTCCCTTAAGCAACACATTCCCAAGTTTAAGAAAAGGAAAACGGATCGTTTGTCATTGAAGATGTATCTCCAAGTGGAGCAGTTAAGTTGTACACTCTAGATGGTGAACCAATGGCTAATTGGATTAGTGGATGCTGTTTAAAGAAGTACAATTTGCCACTAACCAATGAATTGCTAGAAAAGATGCATGCATCAAAGCAAAGAAAGATAAAACTATAGCAGGTTATTGATGAAGCCCTAGAGGAATCTCAGCTTCAAGTACTCAGAAAGCTCATCTCAAAAATCAACAAATACCTATTCCCATCAACACTCTGGAACTAGATGACCGACTATGGGAATTACAGAAAGATGTAGTGTCAACAGATGATGAGTGGTTAGATGGAATGGACCTTCGCATCAAAGTACAGTTGAACAATCATAGCACAAATACATTGGTCGATATAGGAGCTTGAGTAAATGCAGTTAGTTATTCCACGTACAAGAAAGCAACAAGTCAATTTTTGACATCGGGAATATCGACTATTCAAGGATGCAACAAGAACCCAACACCGACATTGGAAGTAGTCAACTTAAATGTGATAGTACATAGATGTTCATGCCCTCATCAATTTTTATGCTTACCGGATGAACACATGAATGAAACAATGATTCTTGGAATCTCATGGATGGAGACATACAAGGCAGTACCAAATTGGGATACCAATCATCTCAAGCTATCACCTAAAGGCGGACAACTCATTGTTCCAATTGCACCAAGCAAAGAGGAATGGAAAGGAGGTTACTAGCAGAAGAAACCATGAAGCAATCAATCTTCTCCATCCTATCGACAAGCAAATGCTACAAGTAGCATGCAAGGAGTCGAGAAAATTTGGATACCAAAGGCACAACTTAAGGACAAGCCGATTCAAATTTGGGTGCCCAAAATATCATCTATTGTACCAAAGATGGTTCCAAGGTTCCAAACACACAAAGGAGCATCTTTGAGCAAGAAACCTAAAACACAATGGATTTGGAGGAAAAAGGAACACTTATCTTCTCCGTAAACTGTAAAACCGATGAAGCAATGGAGATTTAAGTCTGAAAAGACTCAACCACAACGTTCGAAAAAAAAAAGCAAACCAAGATACCAATGGCGAGTTAAGCTCAACAACCATCATTATTGATACCGACAGCTCAGAAAATCAGCGTGCCAAAGCATCCTAATGGTACAATAAAGCAAAGAGCACACAAGCTATAAGAATTTCTCTTTGGGAGACAGCAACAGAAAACCTCGACCTAAAAAACCCTTGAGTTAATTACTCAAGACCCAACTCTTGCACATCATATTGGTTTGAATTGCATTGATCTTCAATGCATGGTATATCCAACCAAGGCTATACATAGACATGATTGTTCAACCCATGCACACAGTTGTCCCGGAGTACGCCATCTAGGAGGGGTGGAAGGGAACTAAGTAATCAGGGCAATGTTTGAAGAGGGAGGAAAAAGTTTGATGTTAAAGTGTGATTTTTTATAAAATTGCCTAATAATGACCTTACAAAATCATCAACAAGGGAAATTTAACTGATAACATCTCCTCGATGAGTGTAAATAGTGTATATACTTATCATCAAAAAATGGTCTTTTTTTGTTATTTTCATCATTTTCTCTTGAGAATTGGACTTAAAAATGGAGAAATCCACCAAAAAACAATAAAGTTGTGTTTTTCAATGGATTTTTCTAATTATTGATTTTTCACTTTTCTTTTTTAGCGCATTTTGTTTTTTTTTCAATAAACATGTCAAAAATTAATGATAAATAGCAAATGAGCTCAGATGGAGAAACTAAAGATACGTTGATGATTAGAAGGACAAGGCGGATAGGCACAAAAAATTTCATCAAATTGATAGATGGAAGCGGGAAGCCTAAATTAGGCTGCCAAGGCCCACTTTCGCAAATTCTTGCAGAATGAGCTACCGGAACCCGATTGAAGAAATTTTGAGTCTAACATAGATTTCACGGCGTAGTAGGACTAACAGGGGAATTTGGGAAAAAATAGTTTGGGAAGTCCGAGTATAGATAGCCAAGGTAGTTCAAAATCACCTCATTTCCACTAGTCACTCTTGGAGAAGAGAGCTCTCGACCTTCTTCACGCGCGATTTTCGGAGTCCACGGTCGCCCTTTTACAGCGCCGTCTCATGAGGAATAATTTCTAAGCTTATCAATGATCAAGTCTATATGGCCGGGTAGCAAGTCTAGGCTCACGAAAAGACCCTAGAAACCCAGCAGTGCACGAAGTCCTACGACCCAAAATTGACCATAGCGGCCTATCAGCTCAACCAAATTGGATGAGACTTGAACTATAGCATGCCCCTATATAATAGAACACTTCTATATCACCAGATGACCATTTGGTAAGGGTCGAGGGGGGTCCCAAGTAGAAAATCTAGGTTTTTGCCCGATGCTAGAATTAGATTCTAACTCCATAGACACATTATAGACTGGGTCTATACACAATGTACGTGGATGGTTTCAAGAAAACAGTTAAGGAAAGCTCTCAAAAAGCAGAAAACAGCTCAAAGGCTACAAAGCGTCAAATTTGACATATAAAGTCAAACTGACCCCAAATGCTGACCCCAAATGGGCCAAAACTAGATGGGTAGCTTCAAGACTACGTAGCGGACAAGTCCATAGCTTCAAAACTGACTAACCAACTCCATTTGCCATCTAGTCACAAAAGTCGGTGATTTCACAGTCGAAAAAGCGCGAAGTGATGCCGACACGGCAAAACTTTACCAAATTCAATTTAGGACTTGTTTTAGATGTATTGAATATGTCTAGGTCCTCAAAAATTGTCAAGTTTAGCAAAAATATTGATTGTTGTAAATAATCGTGATTATTTACTTTTGTGTTTTTTTGGCTTCAAAATGATCCCTTAACTTCGGGTTATACAAATTGGCGAGCGAGTATTTCCGAGCAACGAAATAATCAAGCAAATTTCCTTCAGACATTCTTTATTACTAAGAGCAAATTGAAGAAGTAAAAGAGAGTTTGCCATTATTGAAACTAATTCCACAACCAAACTCAAATCCCATGATGACTAATCCCATGTAGCTAAACTTGGAGCGAATTTCAATCATGGAACAAGAAAAATGCCCCCGGCTTGCTGCAAGTGTCGTCAAAACCATTCCCTGTCTGTGTGGGACTGTTATAGCAGAGGTATCAGTGCCTGCAACAAGTCGAGGGCACCTAGCATAGCTATTCTAGCACTTTCCATCTATATTATTCACTTGGAATACATTTCCATCCATAGTCTCCGAAATTCTTTGAACGGCACTTTCCCAACCCATCAAATAACTCCCAAGTGCATACCATGTAGTCTTCTATAGTGGTTTGTACCATTAGCGTAGGGATCTATCATTCACTCTCCATAGTTAGCCATTCATTGAAGTGTAAAATGGTGTCTCAGAGTAACAGGTGATCAACCCCAACCAAGGGCCTAAGCAGTGTTACGAAAAAACCCAGGGTCCATTGTATTTTAACCGACTAAAATTGTAAAATCCCAATTAGATTTTGAGCTTGCCTTTAAAAATCGGGAAATTTACATGTTTAAGTGTAGTTATCGGCAAAAGCTTCAAATTTTGACCTAAAAATTGGGAGAATTTCAAGTTTGCCCTTATTTCACTAGTTAGGAAAAATGTATTTTTCTAGCCCTACGCGGCCTAAGCATTAATGAGAAAAACATAATCAATTAGTATTTGAGAGCACCTAGAATTCAAGAGCTTTCCTTGTCATTTGTGGACAAGCTAGATTAAAGAACTTTAGAAGAAACTTCATAAACCTCCAGTTCCGGTTCCGTGGGTCTCCCCTGCGCACAAGTGAGAGAAAACCGAAGATGGTGTCACTCCAAGCGTATGCATGATGTTTTTTTCCCTTCCTCCCTCTCTCCACCACACGATTTGTCCAATTGGGCAGACTTTAATGTCGCAGAAACAATGCCAAGAGGCCTCGAAGATCTATCTGGCCAAAAAAGACAAGGAGAGAAACCTTTTTACTTTTTAAATCAAACTTTCTTCCCCTTTTCCATTCCTCGTGCCCCAAGGATTATCGAATCCCTTGAGATTCTTGTTGAAAAGAAATGTGTAAACCCAAGCAACTACTGGTTTGCTACTGCAAATGTTATTTTTTTAAATGAACCTACCAACATTGGTTTTCTACTGCAACCAGTCCGCGCCGGCGCGGAATGGTTGCAGCAGCAGACTAGGGGTGTGCTGTGGAGCAAGGCCCGATAGTGTACTGGAGGTTTGATCATAGCTGTACAACGAAGGGTGATGGCAAAAAGAGGCCACACCAAAGCAAGGACAGGTGACGACTATGGCATGATGACATGTCTCTCTTATTTTTTGAGTGGATATTCTGTGCACAAGATGAGAGAGGGAGAGGGAGAGCGAGAAGACCAAGAACATGCGTATCTTAGAGGGAAGGAGCTTGACATAGCCCTCGCCAACTAGGAAGTGTGCTCTCATGGGGAGTCTCTCTCTCTCTCTCTCTCTCTCTCTCTCTCTCTCTCTCTCTCTCTCTCTCTCTCTCTCTCTCTCTCTCTCTCTCTCTCTCTCTCTCTCTCTCTCTCTCTCTCTCTCTCTCTCTCTCTCTCTCTCTCTCTCTCTCTCTCTCTCTCTCTCAGGCTTGCCGCTATTTTGCACATGCGGGGGGGGGGGGGGGCAGACAGGGAGGTGCAAGGATGGGCACAGGTGTACGCCATTGTTCTCTATTTCCAGAGGCACACAGTACCTCGGGGGGCAGGAACGTGGTCTGCGCAACTATGCAACATGTGAAAGTCATGGGGTAGAGCAAGTATGTCTACCAATGTGGGTAGGTTGATTTAAAAAATTAACATTTGCAAAAATGAGTTGGATTCGAAGATTTTTTGAATGATTTATCTTTTACTGTTGTTTGTCTTACTCACATGGTCACACCTACAATTGCTACGTTTTGCCCATTTTGCTACTTCCTGCCCATAGAACCACGCCCACGCAATCCGGCTCATGCTTGATATAAGACTCTCAAGGATGTGGGATCCCTGAGAGCCTGCCATGTAGCCGCGGGGACTTCGCTCCACCAAAATTGTTTGAACAAAGGCTACAATTGAGCACCAACTTTGTTCAAGAGAGCTCGGGATCCGAACCAGGGTGGGCTACGAATGAGCAGAAACTTTGTTCAACACAAGTCGGGATTTGAACCAACACACTTGATTCATTCCAACATGGTATACCCCATAGTGCTGACGACGTCCGATATTTATCCTAAGTCACTGACAAGAGTACTGCGACAGATTGGAGGGACATTGGATTGTAGCCACAAAGGTCAGTATTTAGAAGAAATAGATTCTATTATACCTCTGTTCCTATGATGGTTGCCCTTGTTTACCTATTGCTACAAAAGATCTGGCACGCTTCGGAAGCTATAAATCACCATTCTGTGAGCTAGGACTAAAAGATTCTTTCAATCTTGGCCTAGATATCCTGGGACTAGATGATTCTCTAGCTGTGCCATGACTTTGATAGGAGGTATTTTTGACAGGAGGTATGCCACGTGGAATTGAATTGTATATGTTTCAAGTATGAAGATATTTCTTGTGTCTCGGGTATTCAATTTTCATAATGGTTCTAAAATCTCATTTTTTGTCGATTGAGTGTTAGATTTGTGGTAGTGAAAGTAATGTGCATGGCATAATTGTTTCTTTCATCATTATTTCTATTGTATCCAATTGCTCGAATTTTTCTTTGCTCGGTAGTTAGAAACCCCCTTAACTTCACCTATCACTTGTACACATCTATTACATGCCACATTTCAAGTATGAGCCAAAATGATCAAGAAAAACTTGGAAATTGTCAAAAAATGCAAAGAAGTCTTTCCAATCCAATTTTTGAGTTATTTGTCATATTTTTTGACCCAAATCACCCCGTATCTCATATACAGAGTCTACATCATGCCTAAAACCAAGTTGCAACAAAAAATGTGCATTTTGATGAAAAAGTTAATAATCACAATTATTTACTTTCTTGCCAAAATGGGTGAAATCTGCAACTTTGACCTTATGGGACCAAAGAACATAATGTCCCAAGTCCATTGACCAAGTTTGAGCAAGTTTGGATCTCAAAAACTCAAAATCTAAGTATATCTACTGTTTCAGAGACTGAAAGCCTAAATCTAAAACCATTTCCACCCAGTGCACTCAATTGAGCCCACACTTCACTCACAGCACCTAAATGCCATATGTTTCAAGCCTATCAAGTCAAAAATGCAAAAAGTTGGAAAAAATTCCAGCTATAAATAATCGCGACGATTATTTACTTTTGTTGCAAATTTTTGCCTGAACTGTATGGTTTTGATCTCTACATGATTTTATGCATCTATGCATGCTCCAAACTTGATTTGAAGCAAAATGGACATCATTTGTCAGCAATTCAGACTCAGGGAATTTTAGAGCGGAATTTGCAAAATTTTATAACTTTGGCACTGTATTCCCCTAACAGGAGCAAAGCAAGCTGTCGAGAAGGCCAAGAAAAGGGTGTCCCAAAAAGAAGAGCTGCAAGAGTTGCCACCCTACCAACTAGACCCAAGTTCAGTGAGTGAAGACAACCAAGGCAACATACTTGTCAAGAGAACAGCTTGAAGAAAACAACACCATGGTTTTCACAGGCAGGTTCAAGAGAAAAAAAGGACACCAAGTAGAGCTGCAAATGCTACCAAAAGATATATATGATGTAGTTGTAAAGCCAGATACAAAAGAAGCCAACATAAGGCTAGGCCTAAGGGACTTCTACGACAAGGAACCATGTCATAAAATCTAATATCTAATATCTAACCAACCCAAATGATTTTCTCATATTAAATTGATCACTTAATGTGGGAGAATAAACGGAAACAAGTGTTAAGATATAGACATGTGCTTATAGATCTATCTCAACACGGGGCCAATGGTAAAGGGGCCCAAATGAGAGATGGTCTATGAAAGAGCAAGGCTAACAAATGGAGCATAAGACCTCAGGGTTAGCTTCATTGAAGACCTCCAATAATGTGTGTAAAAGGCCTTTGACCTTAGGTAAGCTAGGGTTGAGCTTGAGGCACGGGAACCCGACCCAGCTCGAGGTGCTTGTCTTGCTTGTCATGCTTGATGACTAAGGTGCTTGAGGTGCTTGATGATTGAGGTCCTTGAGATGCTTGAGGTGTTTAATTATTGAGATGCTTGAGGTGCTTGACATGCTTGAGATGCTAGGGTTGCACTTGAGGTGAGAACCTAGCCCAAGCTTAAAGTGCTTATGAGCCAAGCTTGTGGTAGGAATTGGGCCTATGCATGAGAGGCTTGAGGTGTCAAAAATTCAAAGATTCAATCCCTACAAGGAGGGGGCAAGCCCTACATGAGGGGGGATGAGAGAGAACACCCACACACTCACACAAGGCATGCATGGTACAAAGAAAGCAAAAGGGACACTTGTCAAGTTCCTCCTCATGTTGCCCTCATGGTGTGCCTGAAGCCTATTGGTTGGCCATCCGAGGGGTCCAATAATAATTTATGAGATTTAATTAATTGATTTAGCATTTATCTAGCCCTCTCTCTCAAAGGGGAAAGGGGGACACTTGTCTCAAGGCTACCCTTGCTGCTTGTAATGCCTCCTGCTTGTGATTGGCTAGGCTTGGAGGGGTCCAATGAGCTTCAAGCATGAGCTACAAGGGGGGGTCAACCCAAGCAAGCCAGGGGATTGCTTAGGGGGTATACTCACCCACACACACTCACAAACACTCTCATTGTGTGCTATGCAAAGTGCAAGAGCTCCCTCTCCTTCTCCCAGCAAGTAGAGGTTGAGAGCCTACACCAACACTCTTGGATATGGAGTGCAAATCCAACCAAGAGCCATGCTTCAATGCTTAAGCTTTCCATCTCCTTCTTCTTCATTACTATGCTATTATGTATGCTAGCAACAAGAGTTATGATAAGTGAGGAACTAATTCTTTCTCCTACGAAATGTTTCTTCTTCCTCTTCCCTACCCTCATTCCCTGCTAGCTCTCTCCACCTTCGAAGGTGTTTGAGGTCTTGGGACTGAGGCTTGGGATAGTTAAAGCTTTCTTCAAGTTTATGTTATTTTTGTGATGCATGAAGCTTTCCATCTTCATTGCATCACCTAGGTCACAAGGAACACAAAGATTGTATTGTAACAAGTCTCTCTTAATGGGAGAAATCATAATACAAATGCCTATTGGAGGGGGGACCGGCTCCACATAAATCTGGTCCTCAACTGTTGTCATGTTCTCTAAATTCTCTCTCTTGCAAAAGTATTGTTCATGCCAAGTTAACTAATTGCTATGATTATGTTGCTATCTTCAACTATGTTCACCCGCTATGCTCACAAAGTCATTTCTCAAAAGTACTTTCATTAATTTCCGCTACTCTCAAGTTAAATAGGCCAATTCCATTACAAACCATGCGGCATAGATTTCTAGAAAGCATATGAGCTACTGTCCACAATCAAAGAGGATGGGTCAGGTTCAAGAGCAGGTTCAAGAGCAAAAAAGGACACCAAGTAGAGTTGCAAATGCTACCAAAAGAAATATATAATGTAGTTGCAAAGCCAGATACCAAAGAAGCCAACATAAGGCTAGGCCCCAGGGACTTCTACGACCAAGAACCATGCGGCATAGATTTCTAGAAAGCATATGAGCTACTGTCCACAATCAAAGAGGATGGGTTATCCCAAATCACCAACCAACAAGGGCAGAAAGTTGAAGTAGTAATGACAAAAGAGAGTGTGGCCAAGGCACTAAAGCTGTCGACTGAAGGTATGACGATGCGGGCCCGAGACAAAAAGACAGCAGACACACTCACCAAAGAGACTACTGATGCCACTTTTTTTGACCTCATCCAAAGGCAAGTAGAAGAACCAGCTTGCCTATACCATCAACACTTCCATTTCTTATCAAAGAGACCGCCACGATACACCACCCCAAACCATGCGACTGCGACCACCTTCACCCAATTGTTGAAGTCGACAACCGGGCAACCAATTGATCATGCACAATATGTACTGACAACACTAAAAGGCACAAATAAAGAAGGTAAAATCACCTATCAGTGCGCCCCTGAAGTGCTAACAATAATATCATATCATGCTATTGGCATGGCCGACAATTTGCCGCCAGTCCCAGATCAAAACACATGGATTGTATCTGCACAACCTACTCCAAGAACCACACGTTCATCAAAGAGAGTATATAAGTAAGAAAAAGAATCTACCAAAAGCTCCCATGAAGCTCATAGCAGTGAGAGCTCGGACAATGAGGAGAGAAGGGCCAGAATTGAAGAGATGAAGAAGAAAGCAATAGCTGCACATCAAGAAGAACCTCTGCAAAAGAAGGCGAGGTTTGAAAGAGAAAAGCAAACTTATGAAAGGAGCCACCAAGCTACAGGGTGAGGACCCGAAAAGATGGGTTCCAAGAGGTAGAGGACCCCACAGACTTTCTTGAATGCATGTATGCGGAAGCAAAAGCCCTAAAGTTGAAAGAAGCTCAAGAAGCTGAGAGGAAAGCAAGGGAAGATGCAGCAGAGCAACAGAGACAAACTGAGGCTGCTGAACAATTCAGACACATCATGACCAGGGGAAGATGTCTCCAAAGCCCACCTCACCCGCTACGGATCAAGAAGACCACCCAATGCCAAGTCCGCGCCCTCCACCAACAACTAAACCCAATGAGGGCAAGGAAGCCAACGAAAAAGAGCTTGAACACCATGAACAGGCAACAGCAAGTTTTGAACAACCAAAAGCAATAGAACAAATTGAGGCTACTGAACAAAGTCGGACATATCATGACCAGGGGATATGTCTTCAAAGCCCACCTCACCCGCTACGGAGCAAGAAGACCACCCAATGCCAAGCCCGCGCCCTTCACCAACAGCTAAACCCAATGAGGGCAAGGAAGCCAAAGAAAAAGAGCCTGAACACCAGGAACATGCACAAGTTTTGAACAACCAAAATCAAAGGAACAGACTGAGGTAGAACCTTCTATGACCACCCAACCAGAAATAACAGAGGCATCTGCAAAGACTCAAGCAACAAAAGCAGTTGAGGCAACCGCAATGCCTCAAGGAGAAGTAGAACCCCCGTCGCAATCACAAGTAGCCACCACAGCACAACCCAAAGAGCCACACACTAAGACGGCTGAAACCTCTAGACAACCAACAGAGTCTGAAGAATGGGCAACAAACGATCACGTCATCATGCAAGTCAATGAATATGCCAAGCAGATGTAGGTGATGACCAAAAAAATGTGAATTGCAGCACTTAGCCGAAGTGCTAAGGCTAGAGATCTTGAGCTAGTCATTGATGCTCTACAAGGAGAACTAGATGACAGGATGAACATAATTTTAGATCTACAGAGACAGATCAAAGAGTTGAAAGATGAAGCAGAACATTACCAGCTGGCCAAAGAGAAGCAGCAGAAAGCAATGGAGGAGTTGGGAGAGCTTCTAACCAAGTTATCTAATGCATGCAAGACCAAAGATCAACAGCTGACAAAAGTAACAAATGAACTCCTAACCACTACTCTGTCAGTACAAAAGATCCAAGTGCATCTTGATGTAGCGAATGCTTCTTTGCAATACTCTGAGCAAAGGATCAATTATCAGGCAGACTGTTTGAGACAGATAAGAGAAAATCCTCTTGTCACCTTGATCAAAGGTTCAGATGAATTCTATAAGACTTTGGAAAAGAGAAACAAGGATCTTGAGTTAGCGATGAAGCTAGAGCAATCACAAAGACGAGACCTTGCACTAATGCAGGTCCAAAGAGAAGAGAAAATGCTCAAAGAAATAGTTGAATTAAAAAGAGTTAATCAGCTGCTAAGAGAGGGATAGTCAGAACATTAGGAAGAAGCTGGTACCTCTGAGCAACCAACTATTGACATACCATCAGTCTCTTTTGCTGAGATGGAAACACAACCAACAGAAGGGCTAGAAGGAGAAGTGGATTTTTATGTACCACTCACTGACGCTGAGCAAGTACCCATGATCCAGCTTTATAAAGCTGAGGAAGATGCACTAAAGGAGCAGATTGCTCAAGAAACGGATGCAGAATGGAAAGCAATGATGGATTGGGAGTTGAGAATTCTCCACTTAGTCAAGTAACCCAGAATTCTCCACTTAGTCAAGTAACCCATCAACTCACTCCCAACCAAATCAATGCATAGTGGCATCAGCAATCATTGCCATACCCTTTGATCAAAGTAGAGCTACTACAAGTAAAAGAAAGATTATACAAAGATACGCATGCGCAAGGCTCAGAGAATGTCCACCCCAAGTGGAGAAAGAGCTGGTTCAACAAGAATTCGAGATATTTGATTCTATTTACAAGAGCACCTATAGCCCTTCAGAAAGACCCAACATTTTGTCTTGTACCAAGAGTAAGACCTGGTAGGCATATAAAGAACTGAGAAAGAAGAGGCCGACATGGCTGAGCTACCCACAATTGCCAGATGCAAAGCATGGATCACCAACAAAGGAATACATGGTAAAAACCCTAACGGGCGCCATGACTTTCTTCGAAAGCCTTCCTGACCTCTCATGTGCCATGCTATACAAGATTTGCAGAATGATGCTCACCTGCATTGAAGCTTTTCATGAGTCAGAGCAAGCTGGAGCGCCATGGATGTCTTTTCTCAAAGGCAATAAGGGTCTGTGCTATGACCTAAGTGGCCAGCCTTCCATTCTATGCCCGATGCATGTTTTTGCCCTCTAGTAATATGTTGGCATTTGAGGAAGCATTCTATACGGGTTTCTTCACTTAGCAAACGAAGATATTTGGGCCAGTGATTAGCAACCTTACATTTAGATGTGTTGGCTATTCAGCCATTGAGCTTAAAAACAAAGTAACCATGCAATTCTTGCAAGTTCCTGACAAAGAAAGAAGAATCAGATATGTGAAAGCACTCCGTGTGCTTAAAGACCACCTCGCCAGCCGTCAACCCGAAGACTACTTCAGTCCATGAAGCTGTGTCAAGGGATGACACAGTCGAGGAGGGGAAGAATGTTAGCAGCAGGCTAACTCGGATAAATCGGATACCATTTTTCGGAGCTTTTCTTGTAAAAACACTTATTATTTTGATAAATCGGGAATATTGTAACTCCTGCTTTCTACATAAACATTGTCATTGATAAGCCGGGGCTACAAGCTTCCAGATTGTATCAACCTGTCTTTAGTTAGAGCTCCCAGATTATTAGTTTTGACCACAAAAACCTTGGCTAAGATATAAAAGCCAATTTTTGTAAGTTTTTCATAAGTTTTGGATAATAGAAACACAACGTGAGCTAACGGCACTCACTTCTCTCCTTCTTGCACGCTTCCTACTCCCTTCTCGATTGTTACATTGTAGTGACATTTGTTGCGTTGCAACAGCAGGTAAGAGCTCTACGCATTGACGTTAGCATTTTATGGTATTTTGTAGCTTTTGGCATCATCAATCCGCGGCCTAATTTCATCATAAGTAAGAATTTAAGCTTTAAAAACATAAACTAAGTATAGGTGGGTATTGGAGCACCATTGCTAAGCATTTAGATGCATTCTCGGTCGAAAACAACTAAGTCAAAAACTCACTGCTGTTTATAATCGTGATTTTTACACTTGACCTAAAGTGAGATTTGAGACCATAAGCATGTGTGCTTTGATCTTATAAACACTTCCTAGAAGTTTCATAACGTTTGAATGTCGTTTGATGCTGTAACGGTTGTGATTTGTTTGCCGATGAGTGATTAGCTTTTGGTGATTTCAGTCATTTGAGTGTAGCTTGAGTAGATGAGATTTGTTTGTTGTTTTCCAAGAGATTGGCAACCTCTTGTAGCCTCTATGCACTAGTGGAGTCAGCTTCGTCCCATCGATTGACAATTATATTCATGGTTCTCGCTATGTCTGCAATAAGATAGGAGTGAGGTTAAACACCCGTCCCACAACCTTAATTGGAAGGAAATTCTCACTTTCAAGGGAAAACTCCTTTCATTAAGATAGGGCTACCCTTAAAAACTTAACTCTCCTTGAGAGAATTAGTATTAACTTATTTGTATCACCAAAAAAATCTTACACACGTGCTCTTTTTCTCTTTGAAAGAAGAAAAATCCTATTTCTTAAATTCAAAGGAAAACTTGTGAACCTTTCATAAGAGCATTTTTTTTAGAGTAAATGATAATGCCACTCTGAATAGAATGGTTTTAATTCCAAAAAATTCAATACTTAAATGCCCGTGACTATGTGGCAATTATGTCATGCATCTTAAAAATAGAAAAAGATATTTCTAGTGGGGTTTAAGGGTATAGATATTAATCATCATCCAGCATGCATGCTATTTTAGTATGATCTCCAGTCACCTATGGTTAAAGAGAGGCTATCTACTCTCTCTATGCCATATTAGTCTAGTAATCTAGAGAACGGAAATTGGAATATAAGTATGATCTCCAGTCGCCTATGGTTAAAGAGAGTGCTTTCTACTCTCTCTATGCCATATTAGTCTGGTAATATAGAGAACTTGAAACAACAAAACTTGAACTATAAGCATGATCTCGAGTCACCTTTGGTTAAAGAGAGTGCTTTCTACTCTCTCTCTATGCCATATTAGTCTGGTAATCTAGAGAACTTGAAACAACGGAACTTGAAATATAAGTATGATATCTAGTCACCTATGGTTAAAGAGACTGCTTTCTACTCTCTCTATATACAATATTAGTATGGTAATCTAGAGAACGGAACTTGAAATAATATCGGATTAGTGATGGTTAGCAACGTGGTTATTTAGTAATTTACTCTTCCAAACAAAGAGAAATCTTGCTTAGGAAATTCAAGATCTTAAGCATGAAATTATGAAGAATATGAAATAACTCAATTGATGAAGACAACATGAAAAACCTTAGTTTGGTGTATACGGTAGTCTTCTCCTTGATTTTGGGGACTATTTGAAGAAGTATGTTTATTGTAGACGGCTCTCTCACTTCTTTCCTTCTCTTGAAGACCACCAATTTGTTACTTGGAATGAGAGGAGGAAAGGAGATAAGGGCAATTTAAGCTATGTAAAGCTTGAATGTTAGGGGAGAGAAAAGGGAGAGCGTAATGATAAGCTCACTTATGGTTTTGACCATGGAGAAGAGTGTGTGTAGGGGATGTGTGTGAAAGAAGGCTTAACTCTATGGATTGCTCCAAGCTTACTCTCAAGCTTTTCTTCCAAAAAAATGAAAGAGAGAAAGTAGTGGAAGACTGGACAAAGACTTCCTTTTATGCTTTCTTGATAAGTGCTTTAGTTTATCATTGATAGCTTTTCAACCTTATCAAGATAATTTTTCTTACTTTTCAAAACTTCTTCAATAAGTTACTTACTCTTTTCCTCATCTTTATTTTTTTCTTTACAAATTTTCTTGAAGAAAAATGCTAATTTCTCATGCATTGGTTAAGTCCATGCTTCCATGGCATCTACCAAAAATGTCATGCGGATACACTTCAGTGCTTGGATTTGGCCCGATTTTTATTTATTTTTTATTTTTTAATCCAAATATTTATTTTATTATGTTTACTCTTTTTCTTTCAAGTTGGTGATTTTGAGGTGTTGGTCATGAGTACGAGCTAGAAGGAGGCCCTTACAATCACACTTATAGTAGAGAATTTGGTCTCCATTGTCATATTTGTACAACCCCACATGTGTATTGTCGGGGTTGACTCGAGTGGCCATATTCACTCGCCTAAACTTTGCATTAGGGATGTCCAGCTTTCGCGGCTTGTCTTCAAGATCAACATCAAGCTTATCCTTGGTGCCTGCTAATGCCCATTTATCCACAATATAGGGATTTTGCACAACTAAGTATATGTTCCCTCATTATCAAGTATCGATCTCCACTATACTCCACGGGAGCTATGTCCTTGAACTCACTCGGTCTCTCTTCTCGTTTCACACAATAGCAATCCATATCGTCCTTGTAAATTTTTGCACCTTGTTTGATTTCAAATTTAAATTTCAAGTGCAATAGTTTCATGGTTTGTGCCAGTTCGATAGTCCTACTGTCAGGGTAGTTGTTAGCAGCAAGCTAACACGGATACCATTTTTCGGAGTTCTCATTGTAAAAACACTTGTTATTTTGATAAATCGGGAATATTGTAACTCCTATTTTTTGGATAAACCTTGTAATTGATGAGCCGGGGCTACAAGCTTCCAAATTGTATCAACCTGTCATTACCCAACTTTGGTAGAACTCCCAAATTATTAGTTTTGACCACCAAAAACCTTGGGTAAGGTATAAAAGCCAATTTTTGTAAGTTATTGTTAAGTTTTGGATAATGAAATACACAGTGTGAGCTAATGGCGCTCACTTCTCTCCTTCTTGCGCTTCCTACTCCCTCCCCGATTGTCACATTACAGTCGCGGTTGTTGCATTGCAACCGCCGCAGGTAAGAGCTCTATGCATTGACCTAAACACATCACAGTATTTCGTAGCTTTTGGCGTCGCCGACCCACGGCCTAATTTCATCATACGTAGGAATTTACACTTCAAAATCAAAACCTACGCATAGGTGGGGTATTGGGGCATCATTGCTAAGCATTTACGTGCATTCTGGGTCAAAAACAACTAGGTCAAAAATCCACTGCTGTTGATAAACGCAATTTTGGCGCTTGACCTAAAGTGGGATTTGAGACCATAGGCGTGTGTGCTTAGGTCTTATAAACTTGTCCTAAAAGTATTGTTACGTTTGGATGTCATTTGATTCTGTAATGGATGTGATTTGTTTGTCGATGAGCGATTGGCTTTTGGTGATTTCAGTCATTTGAGTGTATCTTGAGTTAGATACGAGTTGTTATTTGTTTTCCGAGAGATTGACAACCTCTTATAGCCTTTATGCACTAGTGGAGTCAGCTTTGTCCCCTGGATTGACAATTTAATCGTGGTTCTCGCTAAAACTGCAATAAGATAGGAGAGTGAGGTTAGACACACGTCCCACATTTGGCCCCGCTGTCGGGGATCGAAGAGACCTAAACTAGGGAAAAACACGAGCATCTTGTGAAGTTATCCTTTAACTTCCTCTATGATCTCATAGAGTTAAAAACTTTCTTTTATAAACGGCATAGCCTAAGATTGTCGTCTTTGGCTGTGTAGAGGTAGCTTGGAAGTAATCGTACTTGTCGAGTGCCTTTAGGATTGAAGGATTGTAGATTAGAGTAGGATTCTGAGGATGATTAATAGACGAGACAAGTCTTAAGATCAATGCTCAGAAAACCATAAAAGACAATAAAACGAGTGTTTGTGGACACTTTCCACAACACCATTGCATGAGAATCTAGGAGTAGGGTAAGTAGAATCCGAGGTGGATTTCAGAACATTTCTCTCTCTGAAAGAATCATTGTGAGTTTCTATTGGAAGTTGCAAAATTTCAGGTCTACGGCTAGAAATAGCACGAAAAGACTCCAAACCACTCAATCCGATTGGAGAGTAAGCTTAAAAGTTGTCTGAACCAGTGGGTAAGCTCAAGGACACTTTGAGGTAAAAATTTCAGGAGTTGGCCAAAACTCAGATTATTTACTTTTTCTTGACATTTTATGCCAATTTAAGTTTTGACTTGATTCATAGGCTTAAAATAACTCATAAAAGGATTGTCCTTGAAAAAAGTTCAAAAATTGGGTCATTTCAAGCCTGAAGTTAATAATCACGATTATTAACTTTCAGGTCAGATTTGACTAAGGTTCATACCATTGACTCATTGCTTGTGTACAAACTACTTTTGTAAAGGCACAAAAGATTTGGATCACCAAACTGGCAAAAAACTGGGTAAAAACTAAAGTTTGTATGACTTTTGAATCTTGAGTGTAGATTAGGAAAAAATTTGTCCAAACTTGATGAAATTTGATCATAGGCTTATATTGATGTGATAATCATGTGTACATGCTCAGTTGACCAAACAGATGCAAGAAATTGCCAGTTGTAAATAATTGCGATTATTTACATCTACCCCATTTTTCAACTTTTTTGACCAAGTTGGTATACCACTAGCTTTACCATGTTGTAATAAGCCCACAAACCAAATTTGGTAAGATTTGGACCATTTGACAAAAACTTGTCCAAACTTGTTGAAACTTGGCTAGAGACCTTAACTTGAGGTGCTTAACAGATTTGTGTCAAAGTTGGGACAAAATTTGTAAAAATATAGTTGGAGTAAATAATCGTAATTATTTACATCTGCTTCAAAAATTGACAATTTTGTAAATTTGAGTATACCACAAGGTCAAGCATATCAAGTAGACCACACAAATCAATTTTGGTGAAATTTGGATCACAAAAGTGAGACTTAAGCCAGATTCTTGAAATCAGAGTCTGCGGACACAAAACAGTTGATAAACTTGAATAGAATTTGTCGAAACTTGTTGAAACTTGTCCAGAGACTTTAACAGAGTGTATACTTGGCCAAGCCAAAAAGTGTAAAAATTTGACAAAAGTAAATAATCATGATTATTTACTACTGCTACACAGGGACACCAGTTTTGATTTTTGAACTTGTACAGTGTTAGACCAGCATATTACAAAGCCACCAGGCAATTTTGGTTTCAATCAGATCCAAATTGATACATGTTCACTCAATTTCTAGGTTGCAGATTAATCCTTTGATTTTTGCCAAAGTTGAGTTTGAAAATTGCAACGGTTGACTCAAGTAGCTCGATTTGCAGTGATACACATAGACCAACCACCATAGCTAGCAAAAACAATAATGTCTCTATAGAAGAATAGCTAACTTGATCAAATTTATACAAGAATCACAGGTTGCAGACAAGGAATCGGTAGCTTGACATAAAGCTGCAATCAAATCAAGTGGAAAAAATTGACGACAAGTCAATTCAAAGGTAAGTACTCTATCCAGGGCTTCGCAAGTCTTTATGAACCTAGGTCTGGTCCTATACTAGGAAATCAAGGCATACTCGGAGAAACCTTCAGTAGACTATCCACTGAAGACAGCGTGAATCAAGGCGATTCCTTGCACACTATCCTTGAAGAAGTCTCAGGCACTTTTTCATATTCAACCTCTGGAATTTCTTCCTATTTGACTCGCTCAGAGACCGGAACAACAGTGGGCTATAAGCATATACTCTCATTTTATAAGACCAATTTCCATGGAGCTCACGTTTACCTGGATCCTAACGAAGAGTATGCTATTCACATTAATGACCATGGTATTGAGTTTGAAGAAGAAATCAGGACAAACAAACAAGGAAAAATATACGTGGACAGAAATGGAACTTAGTATTTACAAGTTGAAAACCCTGACGTGATAGACAAATGGGGGTTAGAAATAAACACCATAATCCCAGATATGTCAGCAAAAGAAGGACCACCAACCTTATAATTTGAGGGATACGATCAAGTAGATTTGAAGCCTTTGAAATGTCTTAGTACTGATAATCCTAGGATCCGAGTCTATTTTTGGGAGGATAGAAACGTAAAAGATCTTATGTGGACTTCACATGCCAAATCAGGACAACTGACGGCCCTGAAGATCATCTATATCTTCAAATTTAAGGATAAGGGATCAGCAGACCTACCAACCTACCTGTTTAGGGGTTGTTATAACAACTTTGTTATGATGACTCCTGAGGAGGTAGAACAAACCAAATACCAAGGGTATTCCATAAGGGATTGGATATTGGGACAAGGACCAGAAACAATTCCAAAAGATGAACACCGTGAGAGATCATCTGAAAGTAATGTTAAGAAACTAGAAATCATCTCATCACGAAGAAACCGGGTGACACTAAGGCCAGTCCAGGGCTACATGAGTCACTATTTCCAACAGACTGGTTTAAAGGACTCGAAACAGGACCAACTGTCAGAAGACCGGGAGTTGAATCAAACAGACATGTCAGACCAGCTGATTTTCAGAAATGGGTCAAAAAATACAGTGGATCGGCGGATTCATACGACCACTTAGCAAGCTTTAAGCAAGTGCTAAGAGCAGAACATATATTCGATTTTCATACTCAATTGGAGGGGTTTGGAATGACATTAGAAGGAAAAGCATTGACATGGTTCCAAAACATTCCACCAAGGTCAAATCTTGGACTTAAACACATTAGCTCAAGGATTTGTAGCTGCTTGTTCCAAAACGGGGATCAAACACAATACAGTAGCTCAAACCTACAGCTTTAAACAGAAACATGGTGAGTCTGTTAGGGATTGTGCAGCTCAAATAAAACAATACATTGCCATATGCCCAAGGCTAGAGATACCTACAGAAGAACGACTCGTATCTTTGTTTCTAGAGGGACTGCTAAACAAAAAACTTCATGCTATATTGTATAGCAAGAAGCATAAACCTTAGAAGCATGTGTGTCAGATGCTATTGACTTAGGATACAATTGTGATATTTTCAACGAAGAGATGTCCCTAAGGATAATCAAAGTGAGAAAATAGCATCCACTAAACTAGCACAAGTAGGAATAGCTGCTGCAGCACCGCTTTCATCCATAGAAGACATGCTCAATAGGATGAATGACATGATGAACAACATGCAGAAAGCACCTATGAGGGGACCAAGACAAGGGATACCTCAATAGGGACAACCAATTAGGCCACAAAAATGGTGTGCAATCGAGGGAAATTGGACCAACCATGAGACCAACGAGTCCGACCAAAGTATGATGGGAATGTTCAGTACATGCCCATGAGGCCACAAGGACAACCCATGTACAAATATCAGCCTAATATGGCCCAAGCTCAAAGACCACCGATGGGTATGGAAAGACCTCAATCCGTGTTGGGTCCACAACCTCCGTATCCAGGACATAATGCAGTGCCTGTAAAGTACATGCATTCAGAACGAGTCATAGATGAGCAAGCACTAGTGCCTGTTACACCCTATGTTGAGTCTAGTCCATCTATAGTAATGGTAGAATTAGATTGGTATATTCACATCCATCACCAATGGAAGAACCTGTGACTTATGCTCCACCAGAGCTCGCACAAATGTATTATGTAGCTAATCCAGGTGTCAGACCTCCTATGGTAAGACCCATGATTAAGCCAAGAACGGGAAACTGTCATAACTGCAAATGATCATTGGAAAAATGAATGCCAAGAGCCTGACAAGAACCTCAAGCCATTTGAAGCTTATTGTATACAATGTTGCAAAAAGGGAGGACACTTCCTAGAATATTGTTCTAAAAATCCTTTAGACAAGGGGAAAATAGTAGTAAATGTAGTCCAAGTGATACCTAGTAGCTCATCTGAGAGTGAACCGATTGTTCAGTCAAGGTAATCACTAGAGTTCAAGCTAAGAAAAAGAAACATAACTCCTCTGATGATTCCAAGAACACAAAAGCTGCCTCTCAAAAGACCAAAAGAAGTAGAAGAAAAAGGTATGAATTGACAAAAGAAAAACAACAAGCTGAAATTGAGGAGAAAGTAAAAAAGCTTTTCCAGGAAAAGGTGAAAGCACATGAAAGTAAAATCAAACAAACAACCGTGAAATCTAGAGGATCAATTTTGGTTGATAAAACTTTTGAGCCTATTAATGTAGCCTTGGAAGCCTACCAAGCAGGACTTAAAGCAGGTCAAAACATGAAAAACAAATGGAAAAATTATTCCTCTCCAGACATGGAAGCAGCTAAGCTTGAAGCTTATCAAAATTTGGTAAGAATTGTGCAAGAGATGCTGGAAAAACAAAAACTCAAGTTCAAAAGTATGGTAAAACCTGAAGAGCTTATGGTAAGAGACACTAAAGAAAAATCTAAAGTGGTGGTAGAACCCCACCTTGAAACAACAGAACCAGAACTTGTAGTACCGGACAATGAAGATGCCTTAGACGAAATTCCGCTCGTAGAGGAAGATTGGCCAGGACACTTATGGAAAAAAGTTCGAGAGATCAATGATGGGAGCCTAACTCTAAAGTCAGCTCCTATAGAGGAAGTTTGGTTAGACAACCTACCTCCTTATATGGACATGGATGTACAATCCTTGTACGGGGATTGCAGATCTGAAGCTTCAAGAATGTCTAAACCATTGACCTTGAAAACATTACCCTCTTACTTGGAAACTAAAGAAGATGAATCCATAGTGTGCAAGACCACTCAAGTAAAAAGAGCAGAGCAGACCCTAGAAGTAGACAACATTCATTCAATCATGTCTACACCCATCCAATGCACTCTTACTTTGGGAGAGCTTTTAAAAATCAGACCATATTTATGGAATGACCTACAGAAAACCCTAGAGAAGGTGGGGATAACACGACTCATCGTAAATGTAATGTACCCAACATTTTTTTTTTAAACATTATACTCACTTTGCAAATATTTAAAGTTTGCATTTTGTTAAGTCAAAGAGCATTCTAATGAAATCATCGGATCAAAAATCGGACTTTAGAACTATTACTATGGTCTTTATCCACTTGAAAACTATGGGTTGATGGGAAACTTAAGCCTCAAGACTGTATCTAGAGATAAGAGTTGACTCTTAGGAAAGAAGGAGCAATTTTAGCAAAGGAGGAGTATTTTTAGGAAAGAAAGAAGAGGGAGTTAAGTTTAGAGTTATTGTCTTGGAGCCCAAGCTTCTTCTAAAATTGGAGAACCAAAATCGCGCATTGAAATCTGTGTCCCAAAAAAAAAAAAAAAGAGCCGCGAACGTACGCGAATGTCCCATGGATTGACAATTTAATCGTGGTTCTCGCTAAAACTGCAATAAGATAGGATAGTGAGGTTAGACACACGTCCCACAGTAGTTCCCTCTTTGAAACTCACACTCTTGAACCCTTCAGCCATGTAGGTACAAGATCTTTTCGAAGAGGTATCAAAAATACTTTCCTCTATAATGGGCTATAAGGTAGGCAAGGTCCTTGGTTGACGCTTTCTTCAATGTCAAAATGTGACTAAGCAGGTCTCCTATATTAGGGCTTCTACTCTGATATAGTCTACCTAATCGAAAATACATCAAGAAATCACTACTATAAGACCCTGACACTCCAAGCTGCGCACTCTAGCTCAAATCTTTTGATTAAAAGTACTGCAAGTTGCATACTCTAGCTCTTGCAATCTGTACAAAAAGTACTTGGTGGCTATGAGTTTACGGTCTCTTTGTTGCTCAAAATCTGAAGCCAACTGAGTTTTATCGCACTTTTGGTAGAAATTCTTATTTTGCTTGTGAAATCCACAAATCAACTCCAAATTCAATTTTAAAAAGACCACTATGCTTCTTAGGCCTAATTCTAGCTATGTTACATGTTTGAGCTCAATATATGACAAAAGAACATGGATTGCGATCCATGTATTTTTGTGTTAGAACTTGTTGAAACTTGGTACACAGCTTGCCCTTGGTCTATTGATCTCAACTATATGATTTTTGTCTGATCTGGATCATTTTTGGTCACCCAAAAGTCAAACCCTAGGTCTTCTTGGTGGGTTTTGGACTTGAATTGATTTTGCTCACTTTTGACCCTCTTTTTGATTTTTTTTGGCTACCTTGCCTTTGGAAGGTTTACTTGTAATGTTGTCTGCTACAAGTAAGTATGGTCTCTGTCCAAAAAATCAAAAAATGTACATGGATCACGATCCATGTTCCATCAGATCTGGGCCTCAAATTTGGCTTGTTGGATAGTTGCAATGTCAATAATCTATTCCCAAACTTTGTTTGGATTTGTAAAAGTTTTGGCCAATCAAAAGCAAGATTTTGTGTCTGCCTATAGTTTTGGCAAGATTCTAATGTTTCACTGATTTGACCAGCTTCTTGCAATTTTTTGCTATGGTGCCCTTTGGGAAATTTGTTTCAGATGGTATCATTTACCTACTCCTCAAATATCAGCCTCAGATTCTCAAAAGATACATGGATCGTGATTCATGTTTGATAGCATTTTGGCATGAAACTTGGCCAATTGGTTCTTAATGGCCTGGAGGGGTCAATTCCCACCCCTTTTTGAATTTGAATCTCTAAAAGTTGGAAAACCTCAAACTTTGAGCAATTTCCCAAGCTTTTGTAGGTTTTGTCCAATCTCTTGATTTTAAGTGTGTTTTCAGTGTCAAATTCACTATAAAGTTGTGGATTTAGTTGCTAGGAGTCACCCTTGACCTAGTGGAATCAGTCTTTGGTCACACCGTCACGGAGGTACATGGATCACAATCCATGTTCCTCCACACAATCCATGTTCCTCCACCAAACAGGATGAAACTTTGCAGTTTGCCTCTTTTGCACCAAATTTTTGAATTTTGATCAACTTTCAAGCTCTGACCATCAAATTTTTCAATTTTTAGAGTTATGGTTTTGCTTAATAAAATATGGTTTTAGAGAAAATTTGCCCCGAAGTTTTCAGCCCAAGTTGATGGTAATGGTTGCTACTTATCCTACTCCTAAGTGTTGAAATGGATCTAGGAACAAAAACTGACAAGCAATGCAAATTTGAAGGCAAAACAACTAATGAAACAATACTTTTAAAGCATCAAGAAAAATGCAGAATGAAATTCTTTTTGTATCTCACTCTAACAACGCTCTATGCCTATCAAGAGTACATCTAGAAAGTCCCCCACTTCTAGCCTCTGCCAAGCACTAAACCTCGCGTCAAGTTTCTTGACTGCTAAGGTGTAAACGGAATGGGTATCAAAATCTAAAGACAAGAAGGCTACAAACATGTCTACTTAAGGATCACTATCCCCGACAATGGTGCCAATGTTAGTGGGTCACCGTGATCAGATGTCTGTGGCATAGCTGTCTGGCACTAACATAGTTTCAATACTCAAGGAAGTGACTCGGATGGGCACAGACACTCCTTGAGAATCTCAATAAGTGAACCTATGAAACTATTCTATCATCAGCTCTAGAAAATTTATCATTCTCTATTCAAGGAAATCAACCTATGTCATGTCGCACTGCGTTCAATCATCACGCCCTTTCGTCACTCAAACGCACTCAAAATGCAATGAAACATTAGGAGCATGTATAATAGTCATAGAGACATTGTCCTACAAAGTCTCGTCGCAATCTGCAAGGTACCAAAATCATGATCCATCATGATCAAGGTCTTGAAAATTGCAATAGAGCTATCCACCAAAAAGGTCATCCTATGGTCTAGGAACACTCTCCTATGGTTGAAACATCAAAAAAGAAAAAATCAATTTTCCACTCAAAAAAGCAGATTTAGCTCAAAGACAAGCAGTCACAAACCACAACAACAAAATTGAGAATGATTATGCTTAACCTAAAGAACAAAAGATAAAGGAACACGACACTTTTTAGAATCAAAATTTGATTACCATAGCTTGAGAAAGATGAATTACAATGTGCTTTAGAGTAGTTTCTCTCGGTCGTATGCTCAGAGCTCTTCAAAATCTAGTTGAATACAAGCTCTTGTTACACACATTTAAGCCTCAAAGTCTCTATTGTTTCAACAAGTTTCATATTTTAGCTATTTTTCCAAAATATTTTCGGGGTTTTGCGGCTGCGAAACTTGTGACTTTAAACGAGTTTCTCATTTCGGCCATTTTGTCGAAACGTTTTTGTACGTTTTAAGGTTACGAGGTTTTGAATCTATGAAACATGTTTTATGTCACACTGGTTGCATGCAGGTTACTCCCCATCCAAGCTTGCCTTGAAGATTGCAAGATTGGTTTTGATGGCAGAATCGGGTTTCTTTCTCTGACCCCATGAGGATAGTCTCATAGAATGTATAGGGGCTAGGTGGACCCCAGTTTCTACGTCAAAGAGGTCAGCTCAAGCAGGACCTCTAAGAGCATCACTTGTGTGAGAGCCATATCAGGCACTGTGGACAGATCTTTCATGGTGGAGCAATTGATATGCTAATGCTCTAGCAGCATCACTTGTGTGAGAGCTGTATCAGGCGCTGTAGATATATCTTGCATGGTTGCCATGAGACCTTTTGGTCAGCTGCTATTGGGCCTAGTGGCATTTAGGGAGGTGTATGTATAACTATTACAGACTCTTCAGATATGATACAAAATTCTCCATTCAAACTTAAAAATTTGAACTTTATACCTATGGGTCATTTGGCTAGTGGCCGGCTTACAAGGCTTTCATCTCACGACAAAGAGATTATAACTTAGAGTTTACAATGATGTGGCTTAGTAATTACACATCCTCTTTTATACAAGGATTTGTGATGGTGTAGCCAACCAAGAGGGTGCCCATTGGGTAAGTCTGTTATCACTCTATCATATAGGTCCATAACTAAGGTGCAAAGATGTATTTAGTACACTATTGTCCCAAAAATAAATTCTCTTACATGATCTTGTCATGTGTTTGAAAAGATAAATGGATGAAAGAATTCTAGCTTATAGATCCTTCTTGGAAAAGTCAATCAAATAATATAATAAAATGAAATAAAACCAAATCATATGCTTACCTGGAGGTTGAACATAGCGTCCACTTACCTATAGTCAAGGGCACTATCCAAACTTGAAAGGTACAACCTGAAGGTACATTACCAAATATTCCAACCTCAAAAGACCTAGTATGTCTTGAATGTGTTAAACACTAAATGAAAGATTAGTGAAAATCAAGCGATCTGGAACTGGTAGTCAAGTGCACTATCCAAACTTGAAAGGTACAACCTGAAGGTACATTACCAAAGATTCCAACCTCAAAAGACCTAGTATGTCTTAAATGTGTTAAACACTAAATGAAAGATTAGTGAAAATCAAGCGATATGGAACTGGTAATCCTAGGTGTTTCCTTGGCAATCCAGACCCCTTGGTTAGAATCTTCAATGTCAAACCCCTTGGTTAGAGTCTGCATTGAAATCGCTTAAAAAGACAGTGAACAACACAATCTATCGTGTCCAAAAGTGATTGAAATTAGCTTGTAAAGTTGAACTTATCCACTACCCCTTGGTAGATTGAGGACTTCTTTCCTTAAAATTACAAATGTGAAGAGATCAATCGATGACCATCAACACCTATGGAATGATTTTGCATTGGTTGGGTCATACCCCTAAAATACCCCTCTTCTAGACACAAATAGTGCTATAAACTAGGTAGTAGATCCTCTCAAGTTGGAATCTTATTCACAACTAGATCTTGAAATAATCATATTTCCCCATGGAAAGAAGAGACATATTCACAAAACCCAAAACAAGTTATTCATACTAGTTCTTCTGTGATGTTTGATACAATAGATTACCTTCTTGGAGACTCTCTTAGTCGATTCATGTTGCTCCATGAACTAGTTGCTGGATAGCAAGGCCATACCTACTTGCTAACCATAGAAAGCATCATCCATAGTGGTTGCACCTTGTGCATAGAGACAATGATGTAAAGTGCCTACCACTGTAGACATATACAACAATCACAAGCAAACCTCTCAATCTCAACTCTTGTTGAACAAAGTAGCCAATGTTTTGGTGGAAGCGTAAAATATGAATAGTGGAAAGAATCCCACCATACTAAGCATGACATGCAGGCATATCAAAAATATAGAGTGATAAGCCATGTGCTTCAATGATGGTCTCAAAATTTTGAGTTGATGACATACGTACCTTGCACCCAATGTACTGGCATGGATACATCATAGTTTGTCATTGCCAAACATAAATGGTGAGCTTATATCCTCTTATTTCCAATGCCCCAAAGCTGTCTACCATTGATCTTGATCCCAAGGCAATGAGTAGTACCCCAGCATGGGAAAAGAAACCTTGATTCTCATGATGATTTCCAAAGCACCTTGCTTGGAAAAGAAGATTTTGTCCAATTTAAGAGTAAACATTAAAGCACTAAAATACAAGAAGAACTTGAAATTGTCTAACATGTTCTTCTTTCTTAGTCCAGTTGCCTTCCCTTGAATTTGGCTCATAGTAGCCATGTATACTAATAGTTCCCCAAGTTCATATGATGATAATTTGGAAATTGTTATGCAATATGTCCTAAAGTAAAGCCTTTCTTCACATAATTTCATTAAAAAAATGGGATAGAATAGAGCCTAAGTGCTCTTAGCTAACATATGCTCCTATTGACACACATATGTCGAGGCAAAAGAAAATCGACCATGTCAAGCTTTCATAGAAAACCAATCTTGTCAAAGCATACATCTTTTTGAGAATCTTGAGATTGCCAATATCAATAGAGATAGCTCAGATTACTTAGTTATCCAACTTCATCTAGCTGCCAAACTCTTCTTGGCTGAAGCCACCTTTGCTTATCAAGTTGGCATTGTAAAAATCTGTAAGATTGAATAAGGTCAAAATTTGAAACTTAAATTTAACGTACTTATCATTTTTTTTGAATCACCACCCTTGGCATTGGAAGTCATAGCACCCTGTAGTATAGTTGTCGATGTGCTTCTAATGTGCCTTGTGTAATTATTTTGCCTACACTCCGGCAAGTTGTACATGCTTCGGAGTGACTATGCACCCAATGCATATATATAGATATAGAGTCATGCTCCTAGAAGCTTTGCTTGTCCCCTCCGCTTGATAGCACAAAGATGACATATCAATGAGATACTGGCCAACTAAATCTATGGAGCCTTGATCTTTGATTAAAACATGATGGATTTTTTGTGGTGCATCTAATGGTATTGTCATACTAGACACAATTAAAAGAAAATTAACCCCATCAATTGTTGACCTTATCAACTAGAATACCATACTACAAGCATAAAAATATCAGCATTAATTGCACAGAAAAAGCGTACCTCAGTTTTCTCATATTTCTTGCATGCACCCATTGCCAATTACCCTAGGAGCCAAGCCCTAGCAAATCCAAAACTCTGAACTAGATAAATAGATATTCTAGTTGGCTTCTTGAATTGTATAACAAATGGTCAGCCCTGCCAAATACCATTTCTTGACAAGCCACGGGCCTTGTCTAAACTTGCCTTACTATTGGGCAACCTTGCATAGATGCATCACCTATGATCAAACAATTGATAAAAAAATCAAAAGAAGTCACCTTGTTCCCGTTAGTAACATATGTTGGGAAGCTTTAAAAAAACTCACTTTGGTCTTGTCAATCTTCCCAATCTTGGAGCCCATATGTCTTGATTCAAGGGTAAACTTGACTACTCTTGTTTGCATTTCTTGTCGGCCATACTTACACTTTGTCCTTGGCATCTTGGCAACTCTATATTTTGCTTTGTGAATCCTTTCTTAGAGACTTGTCCTTGAAGTTTGAATTGTTGCCTCAGCTTGTAGCCATCTCCACTCACAGAGCCCGTACTTCTTTTTAGTGCTTGGTGGTTTGTTAGAAAGGACTCCATCATTTGTTGGTTATCCTTATAATCCCCATCTTTGATGGGACTCAACTTTGAATCCATCATTGCCGCTTGCTATGTGTGAATAGCTCTAATCCACTGTTTGCTACAAATTTGCCCTCCGGTAGTTCGATGGCAATTTGAAAACGTGGCTTGTCATCCCGTGCAAGCACCTCATGGGTCACCCGTGGGTGGCAACACCCACTTTTGCCATTTAGTGGCCTTTAATATGAAAATGATGGGAGCTCCCATGGCAAGTGAGAAACTTGCAACACCAAAATTAGAAGAAGGGGCTACCATGCTGTGCACAATGCTCAAACGAGGCCAAAGCTAAAATGTTTGTAGACGCATCCATGAAGTCCGCTTGTTGGCACTTTTGTGGCGGTCAACCCTATCCACACCTTCCTTTGCAAGAGGTCAATCCCGCTAGCATTTTTTGCTTCCCATCAAGCCCACCTAAGTGTGGATTCTCACAAGCATGTCATCTTCAGGACAAGAAAGAGAAAATAGAATCACTGCCCCCGACCATGTACCTTAAATTTTGCTTTCATCCTTGCAAGAGGCTTGCCCACAACCCCTAGTTTGCCATAAAGGATTGAGAGAGAGAGAGAGAGAGAGAGAGAGAGAGAGAGATCATATCCATGCCTAAACACTTGAAAGAAGATCCCAGTTTCCCTTCTCCCTTGAGCTCTGATACCAATATAAGACACTGAGAATTGATGCATGTTGATTTCCTCCCATCCATGCCATATATAGACCCTTGGCCTACTAAATATATAACTCCCTGAATTGCATGTGCATCCCGGTCTTGACCAACTACCCAGTACTACATTAAGCACAACACTTAGAGTCCAAAATCTAGCCTTTTTTTAAAAAAAATCTACAGGGCCTAGAATTGCACTTTTTTAAAAATTTGATCCCATTGAGGCCTTATACAATAGATTGCAAAACCTCACTCTATCTTATGTTGAGATAGCAAGAACCACGTACATAAATTTCATATTGTGCGATGGAGTTGATACGAGTAGTATATAGAGGCTACAAGAGGTTGTCAATCCCTTGGAAAACCCACTCAATCCTTAGATACTCATTTCACACTCAGTTGTATGTCAGACAACAAAAACTAATCGTAACACCCATAAGGAAACCTTGACAATTCACCAAGAAAACCTTGATGATTCACCAAGAAAAAAAAGTCCAATCATCACAACCTTATAGGTAAGGTAGCCATCAAACATGCCTAGCTTTTGAAATCCATGTTTCACTTGCCAAAAAAAAACACTTATTATCTATAGGTCTATTGTGACCTAGTTTGTTTTGGCTCGGAATGCACTCAATAACTTAGCAACGTTAACCTAATACCTCCCCTATGCTTAAAATGCAATTTGGATTCTTAAATCTTCGGTTATGAATAGATTAAGAAGAGCAAAAAACAAGAAACTTGCAATGTCGCATAAAGCTTTCACTTGCAAACACTATGAAGTAGGCAACACTCCAAAATAGACAATTTGTGAGGGAGTACATAAAGCTCAAGGCTATATGTACGCTTATTGTCCAGAAACTTCATGAGGGTTTTTTTTTTACAAAAATTAGCTTTTATACCTTAGCCAAGTTTTTAAAAATGTCAAAACAGACTGAAAGCTGGGTAGAAAGGGACTAGAGATAACATATGGGTTGGAAGCTCACAGCCTAAAGTTGGTTGGGGTGGAAGCTCACATCCCTGATGATCGACTTTACATTTTTGTACAAATAATTACAATTACAAATTTAGGCATGGTGGGATTTTATATAAAAATGAGTGGATTTACAAATAATGAGCTCAAATGTAGGGCCGCCTTGTTATCTTGTTGCTGCTAATAGAGCATAGTAGCACAAGAAAAATATATTGATCATAGGAGCATAGTAGCACAAACAAACAAAAGCAAAGTAGAAAGAAAAATCATTAATCTAGTGCAAACAAATGAATCACTTACAATCAATTTTGTGTAGATCAGAGCTCCCAAGATGGAGGTGAATCTCTTTGTGCATGTAAACATGTTGCATTAGAACTTTTTTCATTGTCTTCTTAGCTTCAGAAAGCCTGAAATTTTTCACTCTTCCTTTCTAGTATGACTGTATTTTTTTGAGGAGGCTTTCCTTCTCCTCTTTGTTGCATGTTGCCCTTGATTATGGATATTGGGATCAACCAATTGTGTGTGTCTATTGTGCCCTAGGTGGTGATGGTTTCATTAGATGTGATAGGGCATTTCAATCGGGTGGATTTCATTGCTTGAAGAAGATGACACACAAAAGAAAGATAAAAATAGGGTAGCAAGAAAAGGAGGGATGAGAAGGTGCTAAGAAGAGGAGAGAGGTGGGAATAGGAGGGAAAAGTTCGTGGGAAGATTAAAAACCTCCTTTTGACTAGTGAAAGAGACCTTGTTGTGATAGATGCAACACATAATTGGCAGTTACCTTAGATTGTCTCTCAAAAAAAATTATTTTAAAAATTCAAAAGCAATTTTTAAAATGAAAGCTCCTGTAATAGACTCCCTCCCCTCATTGGTGTAGAGGACTCTCTCTCTCTCTCTAGGCGCTGAAATGCAAAAAATGACCTCAAACTTCTTAAGTGCATTTTATTTGTGAGATTTTTTGTGCTTTTGCAATTGAAACTGCTTTTCTCAAATTTTTGCCGCTACTTTCTTTTCATCAAAGTTACACATTGATATATGGCATGTATTATAACAACAAATACTTACTAAAAAATGGACAAAAAACTATGTGACTGAAGTACAAGTGAATATGATGAAGTGGATATTGGAAAAAAATTGCATAATACCATAGTTTAGAAAACCTACCAAGAACCAGTACAATAATGAAAATAATTACGTACAAGGCACGGAAACAAGATCCAACCGACCAAGAACCACTACAATAATCAAAAGAATTACATACAAGGCACGGAAACAAGATCCAACCTACCAAGAACCACTACAATAATCAAAAGAATTACATACAAGGCACGGAGACAAGATCCAACCTCAGAAAAAAATCATGCTCTCATGATAGTCCTAAGAAATACATTTTTGAAGCTACATTCAAGGTCATGCTTTGGGTTACCAATGAATAAAGTGTAGATAGTTTACCTATCAAAAGGGTAATAACTTCCATATTCAAAACAATTTCATAAACAACACTTACAAAAGAGCTAATATCCAAAATTCCATTCGATTTATTTATAGAACATGACGCACCTTATGTGGATCACCCAACAAAAAGGCAATTTCTGTGGATGCAAGTGCAAGCTGATATATGACAATGTTCTCCTTGGGATAAATGCCAAGAATGTGCATGTAGATACAATACAAGTGTTTGCAAGCAATAAACACCTTTTGAGCAGATTCTCTTTTTTCAAAATCACGACATTTGAAACTAAGCTCTTCTTTGATGTGAACATCATAAGAGCTCTTTGGGAGTACTCAAAAAACAACATGTAGCCTTTGTGTTGATGTAACCTCCTCAATAAAGATCACAAACATGTTGATGGTTGCCTCCATCCTTTTTTATGTTTCTCTAGAAATCCCACGCCTCCACTTTTGCCTTCTTTTACTAGATCCTACCTCACTAGATGCATAAATATCAGCATTTTCACTTTAACGTGAACATATATCTCATCCATACCTCCCTCAACAAATGTTATGGTTAAGCATATCATAATTTATGACTAAATGTCATTTATGGCTAGAGGAAAGTAAAATAGATGTCCATCCATATAGATGAGCATTGTCTACCTTATGGATTGTTGTTGAGGGATGAAAACAATATATGATGACCATATCATCATATAAAATTAAGTGATAGAAACATAAAAACCCATATAGATGAGCACAACCTACCATATTCATGATGTGGAAGATTATAGATTATTGTAGGTGAGCATATAGATATCCACGTAGCAATTGCAATTGAAGGAGAAAGTGCAAAGCAGACTGAAGTTAAAGATCATGTTGATGTTGATATTTTTTTATCAAGGGATGGGTTCTCACAATGTTTGATAAACATTGCACCAAGTGTGCCAGGTGTTAGTGCCTGATGTGTCAGGGTACTTATCTTTTTGGAATGTAACTAAGGTCTTAGTTTTAAACCTTAGGGGAATGTTTACACAAGTCCCTAATGCTTAGGTAGTTTGAAATACCCAAATTGTCTTATGGTGTGTAGGAGTTTTTGGATCTAACCAATGAGCATTTTGCAGTCTTCTTGTAGTCATACTGCTATTTTGGGCATGTAGTTTGTTGATGATGAGATGAATACACATTGTAGCAATACCTTCTTCTTGTTAATCATGGTATTTATTATTAATATGCTTTGCAGTTTTATGACTTAATGTACAGTCTGTTGTCTTCTATTTCTTCTGCAATGTTTATTCCTTGCTCCACACATTGTCTAATCAGAACTCTATGAGTTTCTAGACCATGTTGTATCCCATGTGACAACATGTGCCAAACAAAACCCTATGTTAGTGGGTCACTGCGATCGAACATCAATACTCAAGGAAGTGACTTGGATGGGGCACGGAGACTCTTTGAGAGTATCAATATCAAGAAGTGAACCTACAAAACTAAGCTATCATCAACACTAGCAAATATATCATTTTCTACTCAGAGAAATCAACCTTTGTCCTGTCTTACCGCTCTCAATTGTCACGTCCTTTTGTCGCTCAAACGCAGTCAAAATGCAATGAAACTTTAGGACGAGGTATAATATGCATAGGGATACTATACTACAAAGTCTACTATCGCAATCCAACAAGGTTCCAAAATCACGATCCATAATGATCGAGATCATAAAACCTGCAACCGAACTATCCAAAAGGTCACCCTATGGCCTAGGAACACTCTCATATGATCAAAAGATTTTTAAAAAATCAGTTTTATATTCAAAACAACAGATTTAGGTCATAGATAGAAAATCGCAAAACGTAGAAAAATAAAGAATGATTGCTTAGCTTATAGAACAAGAGACAAGGAACACAATGCAATTTTCCGAATCAAAATCTGATTATTACAAGAGCTTGAGAGAGATGGATCGCAATGTGCTTCAAAGTAGCCGCTCTCAGTCATACACTCAGAGCTCTTCAAAACTTTAGATATGATACAAAAGTCTCTTAAAATTGAAAATTTGAACTTTATACACCTAAGCTCATATGCCCAGTGGCCGGCTTTCATGGCTTTCATCTCAAGACAAAGAGACTACAACTTAGAGTTTACAATGATGCGGCTCAGTAATGGCAACTCCAATATGTGATGATGTAGCCGACTAGGAGAGTGACCATTAAATAAGCTTGATAACATTCCCCCCTTCCAATTTGTTGCATGTCCTTGTGCAAGCTTGTGGATGGTTTCAATAGTCAAATTGTCATTTCTCAAGCATCTTTGTGATTGTTTTGAACTTCTTTGCTTGAGCCACCACGTCTGCTTTAATATCTAGGTCTTTAAAAGAGTTGTTGAGGACCATGCTTTGATAGGCAATATGACGTGCTTGTAGGTCCTTTTTAAGAGGTTGAATATTATGGAGTCCATTTCGAAGAATCCGATCATGAATGCCTCTTCAAAGTTTTGCATGTATTGTGAGGGCAAAAACATGAGCCATGCATACATTCCCATAATGATATTTCTATTGGGGACTTTTGTTCCCAAATTCCATGCAATTCCTTGTGTGCCCTCTAAGAAGAATTGCCACGGATACTCTAAAGCTTCAATGTCGTCAAAAGATTGTATGCATGTGATGATCATCTTGGTAATTTTTGTGAGCATTTAGCATGATGGATCTAGAATTTCTTGCATTTGAGTGATGATCGCCTGCATGGTGTGAGCCATGTATGGATTTGTTAGCATGTAGTTATTCATTGGCTTGGAGAGCACGGGGTAATTAAGCATTGAGGGTCAGTGTCTCCATGTGTAGTAGCTATCCCAATGAGAGATACCCCTCCCCAGGGGTCTATGCAAAAAACATAAAATTTACACGTTTATACAATTTCAATAAATATCAGTTGAGGAAGCATTTGCATAAGGGAGGAGTTCGCAACAGCCGGCCTAGCATGCAGTTTACGCCATGAGCCAAGATGCATCCAAAGGCACCTAGCGACTAGTGCTACCTCTGAATGGGTGATATGAGTGAAAGGATACTCAACAATGTGAAGGGTGAATGTAAGTGTACACTGCATTTTGGGAAGAGAGAGAGAGAGAGAGAGAGAGAGAGAGAGAGAGAGAGAGAGAGAGAAAGAGAGAAAAAGAGAGATAGAATAGTGAAGGGTGAAATATAGTGCATAGAGACACATGAGAATTTTTTTAAAAAATTAATCATCAATTAATGCAATAACAAAATCTACATTTAACATAACATCAAAATATAAATCACTAGCAGATCACCAGACCCTATGTAGGGATCAACCAGTCCACCCATCCACTTTCACTCTACTACAAACACACAGAATTTCACTTCCCAAGGAGTGAGCCACCTCCAACCTACCCGAGCCTGACATAGATTGAGGCCGCTTAGCCTCCCTCCATGAACTCGAGATCTGAAAGGATCCCAAATACCAGTATGGTAGGGTATCAACACCAACCATACCAACTTAGGTGCCACGCCTCTTCGATGCCCAGCATTGGGTGTTTAGGCAAAGCCAAGGCAAGAACCCCGACACGTTAGCTTGTAGGTTGTTCAACCCCCGACACACTAACTGAGTAGATGAGAGTAACAAAAAAGGAGAACTATACAACACCCTCGATCCAGCAATGCCCCAGGTCATCGACCCTTTTGTCTAAGGCTAAGCGATGTTGGTGATCCTAGTCTTGTAGCAATGCTGCCATGAAAAACATAACACATAAGTCCAATCACAGTGGCATCTTCCATATGCACAAACAATATTTTCCAAGTAGTCAAACTCTACAGGGTCTCTACCCTTACACATCCACCATTAAACATCAAAACCACTTCATGATCCAATCCAAAACCATAATCCATAATCAAATCTCATCACTCGGGTGAGCACTCCACCCAACTCAGGTTGATGCACATCCAATCCTACAAACCACTTTAGCACATAACATGGCTGCAAAAAATTTGACGGCACAACCTCATTCCAAAAAAAATATCCAAGAGTTACATGGCTTTCACAATCAAAATTACAACCCTAATCCATGCGGGATCTTAGCCCTTGACCATAAACCATATGCCATATTGAACTGACTCCCACACTTGGAGTTCAACATATCCGTTGCACTCAAATTGAGCCCACACACATAGCCCTTAAGACATGAACTTTTTATGCATAAAATAAGTCCACTCAGTGACTAAACATGACTTTGAATTCAATTTTGACAATGTCTAACCATGCATAAGTGATGCACTATAACCGCACATCACCCCCCTAGCATATAGAGCTAATTTTGACCTTGAAGGGTGGAAAGCAACATACGCATGCACATGAGGTGTCCACATCCATCCATGAGGTTCCATACATCACATGACATCATTTCATCAACATAATCATGATGCAAAACAGTGTCGTCGCTTTGATCAACCGTATACCATAACATCACCTATATGCAAAAAACAACTTTTTACCATTTTTGGGTGCATGCATAATATGCAAACAAGACCTCAAACCAATTCATCAAGCTCAGACCCATAATATACAATAACACTTTATCACATCACTTTGCCCATACGAGACTCATGCAAAAAAAGGTAACACAAAAAGAAAGCCACCTGATTCATATTTGCCCGCACGGTTTGGGCTGACTAACCATTGTTGAGATGTCGAGCTCTACACCTTGAGCTGGCATCCACTACGGGTCTTGGCCACTTACGGCATTTACTCACTAGCGCGTTAGGTGACCAACACGGAGGATCTCTTCCAGTGATTCTACAGCTGGACTACACATATAGTGCCAGCCTAGTACGCTTCTAGCGAGTTCACACTTAGTGACCGCATGTACATATGTGCTACTTTTCAGCTTTAGCACTTAGTCATTTTGTACTCTCTTTTCTGTGAGGAAGAAGAAGAAGCTTTCCATCTCTGTGTGCTTTGTGCTTGTCTTGTGTAGCTCTGTTGCATCCTCATTCTTTACATGGTATCAGAGCCTGGTGCAGGCAAGAGAGGCTAAGAGAGCAAGAGCATCACAATCCCTTCATTCGCAATCCACGACAAGTTTCTCGTACAAGTTTTTGAACACGTCTCCAAAGTGCAAGTTTTTCGTACAAGTTTCTGAACAGGTCTTCAAAGTGCAGTACACAGAGATTTATTGTACAAGTACAGTGGTTGTATGTACACTTGATTGTGGACACTCGTTGAGTGTAGGAAGCGTTACAGGTACCACGATAGCAGGTTCAGCATATTTGCAGGTTTTTGCAGATTGCAGCTATTTTGTCTTAGTGCTTCAAGATGTCTGATGGTTTCAGTCAGATTGTCACTGAGAAGCTTGAGAAAAATAACTACCCTGCATGGAAGTTCAAAATAACAAATTTCCTAAAAGGAAAAGGTTATTGGGACTATGTAGAAGGAGACAATGAAAAGGAACCAGAGATTCCCGAGGCAAATGCTACAGCAGAACAAAGGAAAGCTTTGAGGGACTGGCAACAAGGCCAGAGCAAAGTGATGTATTGGATTTCTATGAGCATCACAAATGGCATGATGGGCTATCTACAGGATGCTGAAACCCCCACCATTGCATGGAGAAACTTAGGCAGAGTGTTCGAGGTGAACACCAAGGCCAGGAAGCTTCAACTAAAGTTGGAGCTAAATCAGGTTAAGAGGAACAACCTCTCAATCAATGATTATGCCTTGAAGATCAAGAGTATCATTGAGGCTCTTGGATCTATTAAAGTCTCAGTGGAAGACGATGACATTGTCCGTGCATGCTTGGATGGTCTAGGAGATGAGTATGTACATTTTAGGTCTTCCATGAATACAAGAGACGGCATCCCCGTGTTCCAAGATTTGATTTCTATGCTTATTCTTGAGGAGAAGAACCTTGACACATCTTCTTCTCATGGCAGAAATAATTCTGAACAGGACTTCTATTCTAACTCCAACAGAGGTAGAGGTAGAGGTCGTGGTTGAGGCCCAAGGGGTTGCAGGGGCCAATTTCAAGAAGGTCAATCAAATCAAAACAATACAGGTGGCAGGGGAAACCAGTCTCAAGGCAGGGGGAGTAAAAGAGGTCGTGGTGCAGGATCAAGCAGGCAGCAACATACTCCAGATAGCAGAGAATGTTGGACTTGTGGTGAAAGAGGTCACATGTCACGTGACTGTCCAAAGGGAAAAGCAAGTGGAAAGAGAGAACAGGGCAACTATGCATCTACTAGCAGAGATGCAGATGACAGCAAAAACGAGCGCATGTTTGTTATGCAGCATGTAATGAATACAATGACTGCAGAGAATTCCACCCAAGATGATGTTGGGTATGTGGATTCAGGTGCCTCTAATCACATGACGTCTCGTGGAGAGTGGTTTAGAGATATGCGCAAACCAGATGTGTCAGGCTATGTGCAGACAGGAGATGACACAGCTCACCCCATTGCTCATGTAGGGGACATACCTCTAAATACGAAGAGTGGGAAATCAAAGTACTTAGCAGATGTACTTCATGTCCCAAACATTACAAAGAATCTTGTTTATGTTGGACAAATGGTTGAGCAGGGTTTGCAGGTTCGCTTCAATCTAAATGGCTGTTATGTAGAAGATTTCCAGAATGGATGTAAGCTAATCACAGAGGGCAAATGTGTGGGCAGAATGATTACGCTGAATGTAGACATGCCTGAGGTAAAAGCTGCATTATTTGCATAGGGCACAGGTGTTGTGGCTGATGTTGACATTTGGCACAAACGCATTGGCCATGTCAATGAGCAGAGATTACGCAGCATGCAATCAAAACAGATTGTAAAAGGTTTGCCCAAATTCAAGGTGGATGGTATGCATAAAGTGTGTGCAGCATGCCAGTTTGGAAAACAGTCAAAGGGCTCATTTCCACATGAGCACAATGTATGTAAAAAGCCACTTGAGGTGGTGCACACAGATGTTTGGGGTCCAACCGATACTTCAAGTATACATGGTTGCAGGTATTATGTCTCTTTCATTGATGACCATACAAGGAAAGTATGGGTCTACTTCATGCGTAACAAAAGTGAAGTGTTTGGTCACTTTCAAGACTTCAAAGTCATGATTGAGAAGGAGACAGATATGCAAATCAAGACATTGAGGTCAGATGGAGGGGGAGAGTACTTCTCCAATGATTTTTCAGATTTTCTGTGAATGCATGGTATATGCAAGCAGTTTACATGCAGATATACTCCACAACAGAATGGGGTCGCAGAAAGGAAAAACAGGCACATTGCGGACGTTGCATGTGCATTGATGAATGAGAAGAACATGCCTCATCATTTCTGGGCTAAAGCCGTAAATACAGTTGTGTACATTATGAACAGGACACCTACAGCTGCGGTGCATGATGTAACACCTGAGGAAAAGTTTACAGGTACAAAGGCTGATTTGGCACACTTGAAAGTGTTTGGCTGCATAGCTTATGTGCATGTACCAGATGAGTTGCGTAGGAAATTGGATCCTAAAGCAAAGAAATGTATTCTTGTGGGATATTCCCTTGAACAAAAGGGGTAGAGGTGCTACAATCCTACTACACGAGAATTATGAGTGAGCAGAGATGTAGTCTTTGATGAGATGAGCAGCTGGTACAGTAATGCACATGGCACTATTGGGGCTGATTTAAAAGATGATGTGGTTGTACAAAATGTGAGGCCACAGTCACAGGTTTTGAGTGGACCACAAGAGCCCTCTTCTCGTGGCTTTGTTGAGAAACCATGGAATGGTAGACTACGTACGCAGGTTACTCCACCAACAGGTACAGGGAATGTATCACGAAAAGGAAAGGAAAAGGTTGATGAACTTCCCTTTATGGCTGATGCATCATCAGGTTTTTCACATATAGACATGGATTCAGATGGTTATGAACAAAGTCTTGATGAGGAATTTGGAATTCTGGCTGTCAGGACACCTGGTGTAAGGAAAGTACAAGAAGATGCTAGAGGGCAAAGGAGTGACCCAGGACCGCGCAGATCTAATAGAGTCAGAAATCCAGTTCAGAAATTGACTTATGATGGGTATCTAGCGCATCACCAAGCCTACATGGCTAAGGTGATACAGGATGTGGAGCCCACATGTTTTGAGGATGCAGTTGGAAATGTGCATTGGGATGATGCAATGAATGAAGAGATGGCTGCATTGGAAGCAAACGACACATGGGAGTTGGTGCCATTGCCAAGTGGCAAGAAAGCTATTGGCTGTAAATGGGTGTATAAAACCAAGCATAAGGCTGATGGTAACATTGAGCGTCATAAGGCAAGGCTGGTCGCAAAGGGTTATGCATAGACATATGGCATAGACTATGAGGAGACCTTTGCTCCAGTGGCAAAGATGACGACTGTGAGAGCTGTCATAGCAGTGGCTGCATCTAGAGGATGGATTATGCATCAAATGGATGTAAAGAATGCCTTCTTGAATGGTGAGTTGCAAGAGGAAGTGTATATGGATCAGCCACCTGGTTATGTCGATCCAGGTTACCTAGATTATGTATGCAGACTTCTCAAAGCTTTGTATGGTTTGAAGCAGGGCTCTAGAGCATGGTATGACAGGATTGCCAAGTATCTTGTCAGTATTGGGTTTAGGAGAGCTCATGCTGATCATTCACTCTATGTATGTGAGAGTGATGTGGGGATTGTGGTCATTACCATATATGTAGATGACCTTATTATTGTTGGTGACAATGCTATGGAGATTGACCATGTGAAGGGTCTTCTCAAACAGGAGTTTGAAATGAAAGATTTAGGCGAGTTGCGCTACTTTCTTGGCATTGAGGTGATCAGGACTCCAGAGGGTGTATGGCTATCACAGACACAGTATGCTTTGGACATGTTGTCAAAGTATGGTATGGCTGATTGTAAGCCAATTTCTATTCCCTTGGATGTGAATGCAAAGCTGAGTGCAGAGAAGGGTGATGTTGTTGAGGATGTCAATATGTACAGGAAGATGGTGGGTGATCTAATCTACTTGACTATCATGAGGCCAGGCTTGAGCTACACAGTAGGCTTGGAGAGTCAGTTCATGCAGCTTCCGAGGAAGCCACATTTGGATGGAGTACGACGCACACTTAGGTATGTGCAAGGGACTCTTGACTACGCATTGTTCTATGCAGCAGATGCACCATTAGCATTCTATGGGTATACAGATGCAGATTGGGCAGGTAGCATTGTTGATAGGAGATCTACAAGTGGCTTCATGTTCTCTTTTGGGAGTGCTGCTGTTACTTGGAGCAGCAAAAAGAAGCCTACGGTTGCTTTATCAAGCACAGAGGCCGAGTATAGAGGTGCAGCACTTGCGGCGTGCGAGGTAGCTTGGCTACGCACATTACTTGAGGACTTGGGTTTGCAGGTGGACCAGCAGATTGTCATTCATTGTGACAACCTCATCATCATGCAGTTGGCTAGGAACCCAGTGTTCCATGCCAGGACCAAACACATAGAGGTCCATTACCACTACGTTCGAGAGCGAGTGTTGGCGGGCGACATCGACTTGGTCTACGTCAGCACAGAGGAGCAGATAGCAGATATCTTTACCAAGGCCCTTGGAGCTGAGAAGCTTCGACGTTTCCAGACTATGCTTGGACTCTGCGACATGCAGAGCTCGAGGGGGAGTGTTGAGATGTCGAGCTTTACACCTTGAGCTGGCATCCACTACGGGTCTTGGCCACTTACGGCATTTACTCACTAGCGCGTTAGGTGACCGACACGGAGGATCTCTTCCAGTGATTCTACAGTTGGACTACACATATAGTGCCAGCCTAGTACGCTTCTAGCGAGTTCACACTTAGTGACCGCATGTACATATGTGCTACTTTTCAGCTTTAGCACTTAGTCATTTTGTACTCTCTTTTCTGTGAAGAAGAAGAAGAAGCTTTCCATCTCTGTGTGCTTTGTGCTTGTCTTGTGTAGCTCTCTTGCATCCCATGTACATATGTGCTACTTTTCAGCTTTAGCACTTAGTCATTTTGTACTCTCTTTTCTGTGAAGAAGAAGAAGAAGCTTTCCATCTCTGTGTGCTTTGTGCTTGTCTTGTGTAGCTCTCTTGCATCCTCATTCTTTACAACCATATGCCCCCATATAAGTGTGTGGACATTGGACACTTGAAATCAAATCAAAAAACAAACAATAAAACATATATGAAGAGATCATCCAACTCACAGCATCATATGGTACTCCCCCTTGGTATCACCCCTACACACGTAGGTAATCCCATACATGGGACGATCAATAACTCGCACTCACAAAGTGATCTCAAAGACTTAAATACATTTATCAGCAACTTTAATTAGGCTTTTGATTTAGCTCACTGGTTTCGTTCATCCAATGAGTCTATATAGTGGTTCTTCAAGGAGCCTCGGATCCAAATTTTGACTATGCAGTGGGCACCAAGCTATATTTTGACCATAACTCTTTGCTCGTGCAAAATTTTCCCATGACACCCCAGAGAGAAAATGTTCCAAATGATGTGTTTAATCTCTGGTTTAGGGTTTGGCTTGATTCATAGCAGTTTGAGAGATATGATCAAAACAGTGTTCCTACCGTGTACATGATGTGAAAGGAAAAGCGCTTTTTTATGTACATATGTGACCATAAACACACCCGTGTGCATAATTCAATGTGAATAATATGATGAAATGAATCATTCTCATACACATTTGTCAAGTCCATACATGCCATTGTATAAAAAAAAGCAACCATCGAGAGGGTAGTTACTCAGAAAATGGAGTAGAGAGAGAAAGAGATGATGGCTATAGAGTTTAGAGCTTCTTACCGTGCTTCAGCAGTGATACCGGTTGTCATAAGGCTTCTTACTTTGCTTCAAGAGGGCGATGATGAGAGCTATGTAGAGGTTTATGCCACGAAGTCGTTGGAGAACGCGCACACCATGAAAAGAAAAGAGAAGATAGTAAACAAGTACAGAGAGAGAGAGAGAGAGTGTTCTTCTTCTTTTTCTTCCCACAAACAAGAGAGAAGATCTTATGGTGATGGAGAGCTTGCACCACTCCATATAATAAGTACGTATTTTCCTGTAGCAGTAGTTGCAATTGTCGACACTGAAAACTGAGCTCTCTATGTCAATTTATAGATATTGGGTGAGGCAGGAGTGTGCCCCAAGGCAGTAGGTAGTAGGTAGTGTCCTCTCTCAGTCTGGAATAGCCTCTGCTTTTTGGAAGCTTTGCTAAAAACATGGCATAGCTTTTGGTAGTCAACTCTCCCACTCACCATTCAATTTTTACAGTAAAAATTGACTAATTGGACAATATCCTAGCAAATAATGTGAACGTGACTAGATTATGCTACACCGTGATGGCCCGAAATAATTATGACTTTCTCATCCTTTCTCGATGTATTTACAGTGCCACTTTTTATTGAAAAATTTCCTGTAAAAATCTCGTTCAATCCCGTTTCTTCATCGAATGGTCGTTTTTATACTCGACGATGACTAAAAATAATATTTTTATATTTAGGTCATCCTAAAAATCACGTTGCTTTTCAAAAATACCGAAAAGCATGAAAAGCTAAAAATAGAATAAAAATCATTTTTTAATTTCTAAAATTGAACCACGGGTTCCCTTGGTTCACCAAAATAAGAAAGTGGGCTCGCTTTTCACTAAGAAGCACTAAAAATCATGAAAAGCTAAAATAGCATGAAAAGCGCTAGAAAAGAAATTTTTAATAAAATTAAGCCATAGCTTTCCTAGGACCCATAGATTAAGGATCCGACTTTTTGAGAAAAAATACCAAAAAGCGTAAAAGAAAGCGGATTTTTTCAAAATTGAACCAAACATCCGTCTGACCTACCGGAACATGTAAACGACCTTGATTTTCACTTTAGAACCTTATCACTAGAATGGTAACATGACACTTTTATGTCCTTGGACACTTTTGTGTCCTGTTAAGTGACCATTTTGCTTGAATTATTTGAAGAGTATAAAAATGAATTTCTAGGTGCTATATATCCACAAAGTTGCCTTATGAGCTGAAAAAAACTTAGCATTCGGTGAGTACTTTGCCTTTGGCATCGGTGGCCAAAAATTGCTTCATAATGGAAGCTCTTAAAGCTTTCCATCTTCGTGGAGCTTCACCATTGGCTCGTAGGCTAGACCACCATTGCCTTGCGGACTTTTGAAAGCGCATAGCTACATGGCGTAGCTTAGAGGACTCCGTGAAGCCCTCATCTCCAAACGCCGCATCAAACTGTTGGATAAAGGCCAAGACTTTGTCCATAGCACCAAAGGTGCCATCATAGGTAAGGAAAGAGATGCTCTTCCCTCCCTCTTTGAACTTCTTGAGCTTGGACGACCTCTTCCATGCGGCATAGGATTTCCTATGGCCTCTTCTTTTTGATGGTTCAAAGGTTGCACCATCACTTTCTTCAGAAGGTGAAGAATTTGAGGAAGGTGGAGAAGAGGGTGACCTTTTTCTCGCCTTTTTCTTGTTTTGATCTTTGTCATCTTCACCATCACTTTCATAAGAGGAAGAGGATGAAGAAGATGGAGAAGAGAGTCTCCTCTTTCTCGCCTTTTTCTTCTCTTGATTTTTATCATCCCTCTTTGAATTATGGTGTGGAGAAGGGTGCGATGGTCTTCTCCGCTTTGGTGGTGATGGAAAGCATTTATCCCGCCGTCTTCGTGGAGCCATCTCCGCCGAGGTGGCGGGAGACTCACTTCTTTCTCGTTCCTTCGGTGGAGGCTCTTGAGTTCTCCTTTGGGAAGGAGATGCATCATCAAGAAGTATATTCTTGAGCCCTTCGTATGGATTCTCTTCTTCTTCCCGAATCGGAGAGAGACCTCTTTTGGAAGTCTCACAAGGAGGCTCTATAGGTGTTTCTCGTCATGGTGGTGAGCTTGGAGAATCCCGTGAGCACAGAGTTGCCGTTGCACTTCACTTTGGAGAGATGGATTGCCCATGGCTTGTTGAAGCCTAGAAACAAGATAGTTAACAAGCATCGGAGCATCATTAGTAGCTTGCTCATTAGCAAAATCAAAGTTATATTTCACTCTCTTTAGTATTGTCAGCCATTCTAACAACTTTTAGGTGTAAACTTTTTAGGTGTACTTTGGCATTTCAAGCCCTAGTTGCTACTCCTCTTTACCCCTTTAGAAAAAGCACTCAAGCTACTGTACCCGTGGCTTGAATTGCAAGGAATAGAAGAGAGGGTTGTTCAACACCAAAACAGCACCGGCTCTTGTCAAGCTTCTATTAGCTCAATAGTGGTTAAGCCGTAGGCAAGCCCCGTAGGACTCCACTATTAAGATCATAGCTCTCGACGGTGATGCCCGTTAACTGCACGAAGGCAGGCGCATTGTAAGGCTGAAAAATCTCTATTCTACTTACTCACAGGCAATTGATAATACCAACCATTTATAGCTAGCTTGAGGACCTCCCTTCTTGAGCAAGAAAAGAGAAACCTTGTGCTCTGATACCAATGTAACATTTAATGGCCTAAAAACTTATGTGTAGCGGAAATTAGCATGAACATAGTGGGCATTCCATTAGAATAGATTCCTAATGAGAATTACAAGAGTGCTTGGGTGGAGAGAGCAACAAAAAGCATAACACCTAGTTAGATAGCATGAACAATACTTTCAAAAGAGAGAGAAATTAAACTATTGACAACAGTTGAGGACCGGATTTGCATGGAGCCGGTCCCCCCTCCAAAAGGCTTTGTATTATGGTTTCTCCCATCAAGAGAGACATTGTACAATACAATTCTTTGTGTTCCTTCAAGACTAGCTAGTGCAATGAAGATGAAAGCTTCATGCACTAAGCAAAACACTTATCAAACACAACATCAATTATCCCCGGTCTCAGACCCAAGACCTCACACACCTTCGAAGATGGTGAGAGCTAGCAGGGTATGAGAGTAGATTGAGAGGAAGTAGGAGTATTCTTACGAGAAAGATGTACATCTCCTCACCTAATCACTCTTATTAGCATAGCTTAGCTTAGTAATTAGCATGGTAGAGGAGATGAGCATGCATTGAAGCTTGGCTCTTGGTTGGATTTGCATCACAAAGCCAAGAGTTGTTGGTGTAGGCCTCCCTTCTCACAAACTTGGAGTAGGTGATAAGCTTTCCATTAAAGCTTAAGAAGGAGAGAGTCTTCTTTACTTCACACATGAGATTGTGTGTGTGTGTGTGTGTGTGTGTGTGTGAGATAATGCCTTGCACAAATCAGCCCCCTCTCTCTCTTGGGCGACCCCTCTTGCTATTTGCTCTTGCTATCCTCTCATTGGACCTCCCTAGGGCTAGCCAATGACAATTAAGCAGCATAAGTGATAGTCTTCTGACATGTGTCCCCCTTTCCCCTTTTGTGAGAGCTTTAGGTAATTTAATAATTCAACTAAACTCTCATTGGACCCCTTTGCCTCCTGGCCAATAGGAATCAGGCAAGCCATTGGGCTGCTGAATGCTCATTGGACCCCTTGGGAGACTGTCCAATAGTCTTCTAGAGGACTTTATTCTCATTGGTTCTTTTATTAAGTGTTTTTAAATTAATTAAACTAGATTTACTCTAGCCTAATTCTCATTGGTCCACCTCCAAGGCCATCCAATAGGAATTGGGTACACCTTGTGGGCATCTGGCCTAGGGAGCTAACATGTGTCCCTCATTCCCTTTGTGTAAAGGGAGCTTGTGCATGTGTGTGTGGCTTTCTCTCTCATCCCCTACAAGCAAGGCTCGCCCCATCCTAAGTAGGGATTTGTAAAGACTTTTTTTGACACACACAAAGCATCCAATTCCCCCATGGTTGACCTTTGGACACAACCTTTGAATTTTTGGAACCTTAGCATTTTGGAAGTCTTAATGGGCTGAACCTTAGGGTCTTTTTAGCCCATTGTTGCACATGGCTCTTTTGCAGATGGCCTCCCCTTTGGATCCCTATTTTCCCTCCTTTGGATCTCTACTGCGGCCGGCCTGCTAGCTTAACCAATATTCTAGCTTTTTCTCCCCTGGCACTTCCCCATATTAAATGATCAGTTTAACATGAGAAAATCATTTAGGAGAATTAGATATTGATTATTATGACACCTTCCTTGCTTCAACTTCGACTAGAGTCGTGCTTCTTCTGTCGTCAAGAATCTCCATGGCTGAAAATTCTTGAAACCATCTTCAACACAAAACCATGAACATACCCATTCCATGTAAAGTGAAGGAAAAAAATCTTGTCTTCTTTAAAAAAAAAGCTTGCTCATTAGCAAAATCAAAGTTATCAACATTAATTTCACTCTCTTTACTATTGTCAGCCATTCTAACAACTTTTAGGTGTAAACTTTTTAGGTGTACTTTGGCACTTCAAGCCGTGGTTGCTACTCCTCTTTGCCCCTTTAGAAAAAGCACTCAAGCTATTGTACCCGTGGCTCGAATACCATTAATTGCAAGGAATAGAAGAAAGGGTCTTTCAACACCAAAACAGCACCGGCTCCTGTCAAGCTTCTAATAGCTCAATAGTGGTTAAGCCGTAGGCAAGCCCCGTAGGACTCCACTATTAAGACCATAGCTCTCGACGGTGATGCCCCGTTAACTTCACGAAGACAGGCGCACTGCAAGGCTAGAAAATCCCTATTCTACTTACTCACAGGCAATTAATAATACCAACCATTTATAGCTAGCTTGAGGACCTCCCTTCTTGATCAAGAAAAGAGAAACCTTGTGCTCTGATACCAATGTAACATTTAATGGCCTAAAAACTTGTGTGTAGTGGAAATTAGCATGAACATAGTGGGCATTTCATTAGAATAGATTCCTAATGAGAATTACAAAAGTGCTTGGGTGGAGGGAGCAACAAAAATCATAACACCTAGTTAGATAGCATGAACAATACTTTCAAAAGAGAGAGAAATTAAGCTATTGACAACAGTTGAGGACCGGATTTGCATGGAGCCGGTCCCCCCGCCAACAGGCTTTGTATTATGGTTTCTCCCATCAAGAGAGACATTGTACAATACAATTCTTTGTGTTCCTTCGAGACTAGCTAGTGCAATGAAGATGAAAGCTTCATGCACTAAGCAAAACACTTAGCAAACACAACATCAATTATCCCCGGTCTCAGACCCAAGACCTCACACACCTTCAAAGATGGTGAGAGCTAGCAGGGTATGAGAGTAGATTGAGAGGAAGTAGGAGTATTCTTACGAGAAAGATGTACATCTCCTCACCTAATCACTCTTATTAGCATAGCTTAGCTTATAATTAGCATAGTAGAGGAGATGAGCATGCATTGGAGCTTATAATTAGCATAGCTTAGCTTATAATTAGCATAGTAGAGGAGATGAGCATGCATTGGAGCTTATAATTAGCATAGCTTAGCTTATAATTAGCATAGTAGAGGAGATGAGCATCCATTGGAGCTTGGATCTTGGTTGGATTTGCATCCACATGCCAAGAGTGTGTCGATGTAGGCTTTTATCTCACAAGCTTGGAGTAGGTGAAGAGCTCTCCATTAAAGCTTGGGAAGAGATAGTCTTTTTCTTGCTTCTCACATAGACTGTGTGAGAGTGTGTGTGTGTGTGTGTGTGTGTGTGATAATGCCTTGCAAAAATGAGCCCCCTCTCTCTCTTGGGCGACCCCTCTTGCTATTTGCTCTTGCTCTATCCTCATTGGACCTCCCCATGCCTAGCCAATGGTAATTAAGCAGTATAAGTGATAGCCTTCTGACATGTGTCCCCCTTTCCCCTTTTGTGAGAGCTTTAGGTAATTTAATAACTCAACTAAGCTCTCATTGGACCCCTTTGCCTCCTGGCCAATAGGAATCAGGCAAGCCATTGGGCTGCTGAATGCTCATTGGACCCCTTGGGAGACTGTCCAATAGTCTTCTAGAGGACTTAATTCTCATTGGTTCTTTTATTAAGTTTTTTTAAATTAATTAAACTAGATTTACTCTAGCCTAATTCTCATTGGTCCACCTCCAAGGCCATCCAATAGGAATTGGGTACACCTTGTGGGCATCTGGGCTAGGGAGCTGACATGTGTCCCTCATTCCCTTTGTGTAAAGGGAGCTTGTGTGTGTGTGTGTGTGTGTGTGTGTGTGTGTGTGTGTGTGTGTGTGTGTGTGTGTGTGTGTGTGTGTGTGTGTGTGTGTGTGTGTGTGTGTGTGTGTGTGGATTTCTCTCTCATCCCCTACATGCAAGGCTCGCCCCCTCCTAAGTAGGGATTAAAAAGACTTTTTTTGTACACACACAAAGCATCCAATTCCCCTATGGTTGACCTTTGGACACAACCTTTGAATTTTGGAACCTTAGCATTTTGGAAGTCTTAATGGGCTGAACCTTAGGGTCCTTTTAGCCCATTGTTTCACATGGCTCTTTTGCAGATAGCCCCGCCTTTGGATCCCTATTTTCCCTCCTTTGGATCCCTACTGTGGCCGGTCTGCTAGCTTAACCAATATTCTAGATTTTTCTCCCCTGGCACTTCTCCATATTAAATGATCAGTTTAACATGAGAAAATCATTTAGGAGAATTAGATATTGATTATTATGACATTACCTCTCTCTTGAAATCATAGTCTTCCTCGACTATGGTGTACAGAAGATAAAGCATATTCATGAGTCCTTTTCTTAGCGGGTAGAGGATCCCTATGTTACCCTACGACATCATTCCACAATGGATGACTAATCCATTTGGCACTTGAGAGCCTGAGGCTGCCGCAAGCATGTCTGCACATTAGTCCTATCAGTCTTCTATATTAGAGTGACAAGCTCTACTTGGTGTTTTGGAGACGTTGTCTCCGCAAACTTGATCTAAGCATGCATACTACTTCATTTTTGTGCACAATAAAGAAAAAGAGAGTCTTATGAGACAAAAACTTTGTTCATTTTGTACATTTGCTTATTCTTGGGAAGCATTGTAAGCATTGACAAGGTTTAGGTTATCCTTTAATTGTATGCCTTGCATCCATCTAGCATCTTCAAAAGGATAATTCCTAAACTTAATAAGATATCGTCGGATAGTCTTACCACCTCTTAGTACCTTGTCTTCATGTCGGAGAATGGACTCGGGCTGCAGCACCTTCTCTTGGTCCTCGATCTCCGATGGGTCTTCAGTAGTTGGTTCTTGAGGTGGCTCTCCTTTGTAAGGCTTTAATAGGCTCACATGGAAAGCATTGTGTATGAGCCAATGATTGGGCAACTTGAGTTGATAGGCCATCTCATTGATTGGCCTAAGAATCTGGAAGGGACCATAGTACCTTTTTGCTAGTTTAGCATAGTACTTTTGGTGTCCCATAGGATTCTTGTCCATCGTGTGCCTTAATCCAGCTTTGGGAAACTTTAATAAGACCCAATCATTTTCTTTAAAGGCTTGGGCTCTTATGTGCTTGTCAAAAGCAGCCTTTTGCCTTTGCTATGGGATAGAGATAGCATCCTTAATCTTTTGAAAAGATTCTTGTAGGTCTCGGCTATACTCATCTGCAGCGAAGATCTTCCCATGTACCTTAAGTAGCAAGGGACTTTTTTATCTCCCCTCAATTACCTCGAAAGGTGCTTTTCCCGTGGAAGTATGTACAGTGTTATTGTAAGAATACTCCACTAAGAGTAAGTACTTCTCCCATTGGGATCTTTGATCTACTTCCGTTACATAGGCTTTTAGTAGATCGAGAATTGTTAGGTTAGCTATTTCACTTTGGCCATCCGTTTGTGGATGATAGGCCGAAGAGAAGTTTAGCCTTGTCCCTAAATTCTCAAAGAGACCCTTCCAGAAATTACTGGTCATTCTACGATCTCTATCCGACACTATGGACATTGGCAAGCCATGGTACTTGAAAATTTGTGAAATGAAGAGGGTTGCCATTTGATGGGCTTTGATAGTCTTTTTGACAGGTATAAAATGAGCTTGTTTACTGAACCTGTCTACTATCGTCCATATTCCCGTATTCCCATGGATAGACTTAGGCAATCCAAAGATAAAATCCATGGATATGCTCTCCCATGGTGAATTAGGGATTGGCAAGGGTTGAAGCAATCCAAGTTGCTTCCCTCTATCAAATTTTGTCTTTTGGCATACCACACATTTAGAAACATACTCTTGTATGTTCACTTTCATGGTAGGCCAATAGAAATATGTTTCAATTCCCTTTAAGGTAGACCGAATCCCTCTATGCCCCGCATAAGGTGGAGCATGAGATTCATACATTACTTTCTCACGTAGTGAGTTAGTAACACATAGTCTATTGCCGTAGAGAAGATAACCATCTTGTAAAGTAAATGGTTCTTCTTTCTTCCCTTATGCAAGGGCTGAAATCACATCTCTAAAATCGGGATCAATAGCATACTCATCTATCATTGAAGATAGATCATTGTGAGTTGCTATGGAAACCGCATTCACTCTTGGTCGTCTTGAGAGTGCATCAGCTACTTGATTATGCTTGCGAGCAATGTGAGCAATATGAAAATGAAATTGCGAAAGGAAATTTGCCCACCTCATTTGTTTGTCAGAGAGCTTGGTCTGCGTCATGAAGTACTTAAGACTTTGGTGATCCGTTCGCAGAATGAGCACAATGAATGTCTTTTAGAAGTCTGAAAGCCATAGTATTGGAGCATTCACCAAAGCTTCTTTGAGTTTCTCAAAGCTAGATTGAGAACGTTCATTCCAAGCAAACATTATAGCTTTCTTAAGGGTATTAGTCAATGGACTTAGCATAGCCTTCAATGAAAGTACGATACCATCCTGTTAAGCCAAGAAATACATGTACTTCTTCCACAGATTTGGGTGTTGGCCAAGCTACGATAGCTTCAATCTTACTTAGATCAGTAGAAACCCTACCCTTGCACATGCCCTCTTATATGCTCAGCATTAATCAATCATGCAAAAATATCAACAGAAAGCTGTTTATTGCAATTTTTTCTTCAAAGGTAGGCTTTTCAGAGATCATGAATGCAAACAAGCACTTCAACAACAAATAAATCAGTGTGATGAATAGCTCGAGAATAGCTCTAGATCAGAATGAGATCACTTACCTAAAGCTACTCCTACAGATCATATGGGGTTTTGCATCTATGAGTAGAAAAAAGCTTCAATGCCACACATGGACTAGCAAACACTTTTATCATCTCACAAATCACTCGACCACCAACAACTACTCTAATCTACAAATCCTAACTAAATCTACCTAGATGCAGACCCTCGGCAAGACACACGCTTTCTGTCTATCCACTTGATCTCAAAATAGCCTCTGTCGGATCCACTTGAGAAAAATGCTTTCTTTAGCCAAAACTAAAGCAAGCAACCATCGCATGAGTGTTAGTAGGAATACCTACCTAAGTCCTTGTATCCCCGACAATGGTGCCAATGTTGCGGGAGCGAATCACACCACCCATAAAGTGCATGCAACACAACTTAGATCAACATAATGTCAATCGAGGACATAGATGACACGGTAGATGCACGGAGGCAATCGCGTTAGCTTATCAGGTTAAGACCATCCCACGCATACAACACTCTAGAAGTCTAACTAAGCCACAATCTAGAATCTCACTACTCTCAACTATACCACCCACCACATACACACATATGAAAGGAAACTCGCCAAATCATACCAAAATCGTATGAAACTTAAGGAACACCATCCCCTCACTAGGATACACGTGTCACAAAGCCTCTACACTCAAAACCCTCACTCTACACCCATCTGCCCAAAACACGTATGTAGATAGAGCAAAATTTTGAAAGTGCTTGAAACTAAAATCTATGAGTACCTATGTGAAGCTTATGTTACCACGATTCTAATGACTACTTGTAAGCACAAAATAGACATCATTTGATACACTTACGACCACAAATGGCTCGTACATGCATCAGCGTGCGTGCTCCATTCCACAAGGAATGCTTGGCATTGTCGCGTAGCTTTTGCTGAGGCTAGCGCGATGGTGCAGTCGGATCTTCAATGCCATAAGTGAGTGGCAAGTAGCACCAAGATGAAGCTCACTCTCTCTCTCTCTCTCTCTTCCTCTCTCACACACAGTCGACGGCAACTTAAAACTTAGATTATGATAAGAGTTCTCTTTACAAAATGACCTAGGCACCTTATATACTAAGGCTACCATAGGTTAAACCTAAAATAGAGTTTAAGAGGTAAAATGGCCTTGTATGTACAATCTGGAAGTTCCATTGCACCCCGACTTCTACAACTAGGCTAACTACTCATTACAAATTATGTTTATAACCATAATCCTCAGCATTCCATAGCTCGAAGAGAATAAGGCTTTGTTAAGTTATGCCGTGTTGTTGACCGAATGGTCAACAGATATCGACACAAAACTCACCTTTGATTGTATGCGGTGGCTAGAAAGCACGCTAGATCCCAATTTATACTCTGCTAAACTAGCCCAACAACATCAAAAATGACATTCCCTTGTTCTAAAGCATAGACAATGTAAGCATATCTATTACCTAGATTTCGTCCCACACATTTGCAAGCAAAAGCGAGGTAGCATGCCTGACATGAAAAGTACTAGCATTTAGAATGGTTATTGGATACATAGAGATAGGTCAGAACTAATTGAACACAGATATTGAAATGGTCATATAAGTCCCTAATCGCCTGGTTCCGACCCGGGTCAATACCAAGTGATGAGTGGCCTTAAAGATTTCCAAGTGTCTCTATTCTCTTGGTACTAACCCCAAACACAGGTCAATAACGAGCGAATAGCGACCTTGTAAATATTCAAGGGTCCCTATTTTCTTGGTACTAACCCCAACAATGTCACATAATGAACCTTATCGTTACCACATAGCAGCGTGGATGACTGCATTCGTTGCGTTGGCATTGGAGAAATCATGCATGTAGAGAAAATCTTGTCGCTCGATCGAGACAAGAAACAGAGTCCGCCTCTAATCTTTCGGACAGAGGAATTTATGCTTGAAGAGGTGCTGAATTGGCAAGCATTTGTAGTTCCTCTTTGTTTTCCCTTGCAAAGAGGTACCTACCTCTTGCTTTTCTTGAGCAGACTCTGGCCCTACCTCACCGGGCTCTGCTCTTATTGGCTCAGGGTCTGAATTGGCGGGCTTCTCCCTATTGGACTATGGCTTTAGGTTTGTGGGATCCTCTCTGACTGGATCTGGTTCTACCTCTATGGGTTCCTCTTTGACTAGCTCTGGTTCTACCTCTACAGGTTCCTCTCTTGTTGGCTCAAGCTCTAAAACGGGGGGCTCCTCCCTGGTGGGCTTTGTCTCTACCTGTGCAGACTCCTCCGTGGCATGTTTAGGCTCCTCTCTCTCGACTCGTGATGGTGTGCATATGTTGCTCTCAACCCTTGAAGGCTCTATCTATCGTGCGCTCCCATAATGTGGTTGTTTTTTTGTTATGTTGTTTGTAGAGATGGCTCGTGGAAAGGCCACACCTAGAAGAGCGATAGGTGAGTCCTTGCATGCTCAAGCAAGAAGACACAAATATGAGGCACACAGATGCGTCCTATAGGAGCTTTGTAGGATCCAAAGACACATGCAACCGGCCATTCCAAGGCTTCCCTTTCAATGAGTGGTGTGAGAGATATGCACCAATTGGAGAGTGGGCATGCGATGGGCCAGCAGTGCTCTTCTCTACCTGCAGGAGATTGCAGAGGATTACCTTGTTGAATTATTCAGTGATGGCTACATTCTAGCGGCCCATGCACCTTGTTTCACGGTTATGCCCTTTGTCTCCACCGTGTCTAGTGTGCTTAAAGTAACTTGTCCTTGCCATGTAGTGGGTCTTTTTGATGCCTTGTGGGACCATATTGACAACGAGCCATATGTTTTGACAAAATATGGACCATGGTTGAACAGTATGTCTTGCATTGGAATTAAACAAAATGGTTAGTAGAGTAGGGATTTATGGAGCATATGTTGTTTGCATATGGAACATGCTAACTCACTATGCAATGTGTGATATGTTATCCACCCACCCTACTAGGTATGTCTTCTTCCAATCCATCAAGGCTGCTTCAAATGATGTGCGCTTACTTTCATCCCACGAATGCTGCTCAACGTAGTGGAATGAGTGATATGGAACATGCCAACTCACCATTTATATGAGTGATATGTCGTCCACCCACCCTGCCAGGTATGTCTTCTTCTAATCCATCAAGGCTGCTTAAAATGATGTGAGCTTACTTTCATTTCACGAGTGTTGATCAACATAGTGGAATATTTTATCAAGTGATTTCCACACATTTGCCTCGTGATTTTGGATTGCCCTACCACCAGCATTGTCTTTAACCACTCTATGTAATTGTTTCCATTTGTTAAACAGGTTTCTCTTCTCTTCTCTATTAGACTCTTTAAGGCTAAACCCAAGAAACCTTCTGGCCTTCACGTCACCTATCGGCTCTTTCCTTGGTACCTTGAACGACCTTGAGACATCTTAGGGTCATGTTTGATTTTGACATTGTCTCCATGCAAAACAATGTCTAAGAGCACTTCCTCTAATGCTTTGATGACTCTTTTTTACTCACTCACTCGCTTTAAGGTCCATGCAAAACATATGTACAAATGAACCACCTTTTCAATTATTTTGAGAGTGCATAGAGTGTACAAACGTGAACTCTACACAAAGGAATATCAAGCACGGGCTGAAAAGATTTATCTTGAAGATGTTTGTTGGGAGATCTACTTCATTGCACACTCTCAAGAGATTATGCATCGGCCATGCAGTATAAACATGGATTTGCCATAGATGCACCATGTGTTATGTTGTACATGCACTTCAAAGTCTTTAAGTCACCTTCCATGTGCCATTCAACTTTGTAGTCACCAAATCCTTCCACTAAAAGCACACCTCCGTTTCTTTGATCACACTGATGATAGAAGGAATCCGGGTTTGACTAAAAACCCAATGGAGGATTTCAAAATCTTCTTTATCGACCTGTATGTAAAAAAAGGAACATAAAGCCAAGAACCATACCTGCAATATTTTCGTTATTATAGATTGAGCCAAGTGTATCTCAAATGAACCTAGTGTTAGAATATTATTTTTGGACTGCATGCTGAAATATCATGGGTCCTCTTTGGTTATTGATGGATCCAAAGCTCTGTTCATGAGGGTAATGGTGACTCTCTCTAGCTTCGTGTTCTTCAAGACCTCGCACTCGTCAAGCTTCAAAGAAAACTTGAGAACCCCATTGCACTCCTCTCGACTCATATTAAAGAAGTGAACTGCATCCTTTGCAATGCTTCAATATCAACAAAGAGGTTGTTATGCTTGTTTTATTGTACCTCTCTCCCTCCCTTGCCTATGAATGTTGCTTCAAGATGGAATGGCGATCCAAGTTTCTTGAACACCTCATCATTTATGTGTTGACGTGCACCTTTACATGTGATGGCTTTGGAAGCAATGATCCTCTCTATAATGTTTTTTGAGACTTTTTAGCTAATGCTTTGAAGAGAACCCTGTATCCCATCTGCGAGATGTCACTCTCATCAAGTATTGCTTGCACTTCCATTGGCTCCAGCTGATTCTCCTTTATGAAGGAGGTAAGGAGCCTCCCTTTCAATTTTGTTGGGGTAAAGGCGCTACACTTTTTTCCCGGGGCAGGATGTTCGGTGTCCAGCCACCCATGCACATGTTTACATGCCCTTATTCATCATACATATATGAATAAGGATCACCCCTCTCATTAGTCAGTTCCTGAGGTTGCTCCACCCACACCATCTCGTGCTTCTCCCTTTCTTGCATGCACAGCACACCATACATATGCGCACACGTGCACTCACAACTAGTATCAGAGCTTTGGCAATGTGTGCTTGACGGCTTCCCAACAAGCCGGAAGCGATCGAGCTCGGCGGCTATGGCGGCTTGAGCTCGATAGCAGCGATGGATCCAGCTTAATGGCGGTAGATCTGAGCTTAGGTATGTATATTTAGCTTGTATAGAGCTTGTGTAGCAAGCCATTGCTGAATTTTGCAGAAGAAACAGCAGGAACAAGAAGTGTTGCAGCTCGTTTTTGTTGTTTTTAGCTCCCGAAATAATGTTTTTTGCATATCTCCATCACACGAAGTAGGATGGATATGATCTAGAAGTCTAGGTTGGGGTTTTGGAACATTCCAGACACAATGGTGATGTCCATTTTCTAAAATTTTGATCAAAATTACAAAAGATACAATAGCAGCAAGTTTATGTTGCGTTTTTTGACCGAAAATGGATGTTTTTGGTATATCTTGCACACTCGAACTCGGATCTATATGATCTAGGGATCTACCCCAGGGTTTAATACGTTCCGGACGCATTGGTGATATTAGAATTTTGAAATTCTATTATCTGAATTTTCTGCAATAACCTACGTTTTTTTGAGACGCAAAAGATTTGAGAGTTGAGGACTTGTACACTGTAAAGCATTGTGTAGATTGCGTCTGTGGATATGTACATCACATTGTGGAGTCCATTGGCTGCTGATTTAACTTGGAATTGTGTATGAAAGTGTTGATTTGGAATGTGGTTCTTGGACTAAGGCACATCTGGATACGGTCTTCTCGACACATGGTTTTGTGTTTATGTATACTCTATGTGGGAGCTTGATGCTCACGTTGTTTGAGATTCCGATCGATGTATGGGTGCGGATTGATGATTGGATTGGGTTCCATTGTACATATAGATGTGGAGCCGTCACGGCTAAGTTTTTTGGATGCATGGTTGATACTCGCAATTGAGCACTCATTTATGCGCATCCATTGAGTCTTGTTTATGCAGACAGGTTGATCGATTTCATCAGTAGTCTGCTGCTAGTGGTCAAGTTTACTCCCACTCTTACAGTTCTCTACAGTTTTTTAGCTTGCAGTTTGCGTTGAGTTTTGACTCATTTTGCAAAGGAAATTCTGTTCGTTTTTCCCCGTCCTCTTGCCATTAAAAGTTTGCAGTGTTATGCCATTTTGTACAGTGGTCGATATATTCCAACTTTGATAGTGATCCAGTGTTCACTCTCACTTTGACAGGTTTTTTCAGCTTGAACACAGGTTGGTGTCCTTGTACCCACTCTCGTAGGAGTGAGGATTAGCATATGCTTATGTGGCTACAGATAGCTAGTCATATGTTTCATAGGTTTTTGCAGATCTTTGCAGGCAATTTCTCTTATGGGATGTGTTTTGAGCTAGTTTGTTCTCTACTTGCATATATGGTTATGCGTTGTGCACTCGGTTGAGCAGTTTGTCCCAGTTTATGCTTGCAGATAGCAGTTTGTGGAATTGTTTTATGCATATGTGAGCATCAATTTCTGATGCGATTGTCATGGTTTTCATGATTGTGTAGTAGTCGAGTTACCTCCCACTTTGTTGCCATTTTTTGCATTCACTTATGGCAGCAGACATGTGTGACAGTGACAGATGCCGGTCTCGTTCTTGCCGATACGTACGATGTTGGCATTGTGGTCACACATGGCACATCATGCAACATTGTTTCAGTTGTATGAGACAATAGAAGAGATGTATGCGAGATGGAGATATGCTTGGACACATGTTAGAGAGACAGTTCCAATGGCAGTCTATGCCAATGACGATGATGTCATGCTTGCCATGAGTATACCTCTTGCATATATGTCTATGGATAACACACTTTCTCCACAGTGGTTACTAGATAGCAATGTTGCTTTCCACGTCACACCATGTTGTGAGTGATTCAGCACATTTTCTAGTGGGAGACTTGTTTGTGTGCACTTGGCCGATGGTTTGGCGTTTGACATAGAGGATAACACACTTTCTCCACAGTGGTTACTAGATAGCGATGTTGCTTTCCACGTCACACCATGTCATGAGTGGTTCAACACATTTTCTAGTGGGAGACTTGTTTGTGTGCACTTGGCCGATGGTTTGGCGTTTGACATAGAGGATACAAGAGATGTTTGTTTGTCATTGCCCAGTGGTGCATCATACACGCTACGACATGTATGCTACGTTCCTTAGCTGAGATAGAGCTTGATCTCAGTGACACAGTTAGAAAATTTTGATTGTCAGATACTGCTTAGAGAGTAGTCTTTCTAGATGCATTGCAGTTCATTAGTGATTTCCAAAGGAGCCTACAGCGGCTTGGTATATCCTATGCATGTGCCTGAGGTTTGAGACGGCAAAGTCTCAAATTTTTTTTTACTGGCATGCTTTGAGCGAGAGGCAAGACATGTCTCTTTTTCAAGTGAGCTCCACCATGCTCATGAGACAGAGCATTTAGCTATGCAAGATATGCCAGTATACTCTGTAGAGACAGAGATAGAGCGGCAATGCTCTAGTGAGACACAGCAAGTATTGTCAGAGTTTGTGCAGGCAACAATAGAGCAGGTCTGCTCCCTAGAGACACAAACAAAGATGACAGATATGGAGTCTTTCAATATGCTCATTTTAGAGGCTGATGAGGGGATACGAGGATGCACAAATTTTCCTACGGGTAAGAGGGACGTAGCTTCTCCAGTGACAAAGTTGACACATCCATACGTGATGGGTAGTCCTGATGATGTAGTGATTGCAGATAGCACAAGGGAGGCAAGTACATTCAGGTTTGCACAAATTTCGTTAGCGTTCGGGCGTCTCATGTTCGACTTGTTAGTGTCAAGGCCCGATCTAGCAGCTGCAGTGGGAGCATTTGTAGCAAGGGTTGTCAGTCATGCGATGGATGACACTAGCATGATGCATAGTGGAGTTTTGCAGACCATATAGAGTAGTATGTGGGATTTACATGCAAGCTCTAGCGTGGGTACGCACGCTCGCCTACCACTAGAGCCGATATGACTACATGTAGGTCAACAGAGTGAGACACTGGACATAGGTTGAGAGAGTCTCTCACCTAATTGCTTGTACATACTAGTGGGTTAGCTAGTAGCTCTCACTTATCGGTGCATCACCTTTAAGTGGGAGATTGTTGTAAAAGCGCCCGGGGACGGACGTCAGGTGTCCAACCACCTGCGCACATGTGTACATGTCTTATTCATCATACATTTATGAATAAGGAGCACCTCACTCATTAGTTAGTTCCCGAGGTTTCTCCACCCACACCTCTTGTAATGGAAATGGCCTATGAACTTTGAAAGTAGCGGAATCAAAAAATTAGGTGAAGCACTTTTGAAAGATTACTTTGTGAGCATAGCGGGTGAACTTAATTGATGGTAGCAACATAAACATGGTACTTAGTTAACTTGGCATGAACAATACTTTTGCGAGAGAGAGAGAGAGAGAGAGAGAGAGAGAGAGAGAGAGAGAGAGAGAGACTTTAGAGAACATTACAATAGTTGAGGACCAGATTCATACAGAGGCGGTCCCCCATCTAATAGGAATTTGTATTATAGTTTCTCCCATCAAGAGAGACTTGGTACAATACAATCTTTGTGTTCCTTGTGACGTAGGTGATGCAATGAAGATGGAAAGCTTCATGCATCATAAGCATAACCTAAAATTTGTAGAGAGCATTAACTATACCAAGCCTCAGTCCCAAGGCCTCAAACACCTTCGAAGGTGGAGAGAGCTAGCGGGGAATGAGGATAGGGAAGAGGAAGAAGAAACATTCCATAGGAGAAAGAAATAGTTCCTCACTTATCACTACTCTTCTTGCTAGCATACATAATAGCATAGTAATGAAGATGGAGAAGATGGCAAGCTTAAGCATTGAAGCATGGCTCTTGGTTGGATTTGCATTCCATAGCCAAGAGTGTTGGTGTAGGTTCTCACTTCTCACAAGCTCGGAGAAGGAGGTGGAGTTCCTCAACTTTCACCAAGTGAGAATTGTTCCACAAAATGAGTGTGTGTGTGTGGTGTATATCCCCCTAGCACCCCCCTTTCTTGCTTGGGGCGATTTGTTGCTTTCCACATGCTTCAAGCTCATTGGACCCCTCTCCCCTTAGCCAAGTACATGGGTAGTCTTTTGACAAGTGTCCTCTTTACCCCTTAGAGAGAGAGAGAGAGATTGAAAATATTTAGATATTTGTTGAATGGAACTAGAAGCTCATTGGACCCCTCTTTAGCCCAACCAATAGCATTCAAGCACACCATGTGGTTAAACTTAGGGAGAATTCGACATGTGTCCCATGTGCCCTTTGAGAAAAGGGTTGCCCTTTGGGTGAGTGGAAGGTTAGGTCAAAGATTTCCCTAACTTTGGGACTTTCATGCATAGGAAGCTTTTCAAGCACCTTCCTCATTAAGTTTGTAGGGTCTCTTTTTTACTCAAGCACCTTACCCCCCATGCATGGGAAGATTCTTAAGCACCTTCCTCATTAAGTATGACAAGTATCTCGAGTACCTTACTCATCAAGCATGACAAGCACCTTAGGTGGAGTTCCCACCTCAAGCTCAGCCCTAGCTTGCCAATTTTAGGTCAGGTTCCCACCTCAAGCTCAGCCCTAGCTTGCCTAAGGTCAAAGGTAAGTTTAGGTTGGGTTCCCACCTCAAGCTCAGCCCTAGCTTACCTAAGGACAAAGGACTTTTAACACTAACCATTGGAGGTCTTTAATGAAGCTAACCCTAAGGTCTTTTAAGCTCCATTAGTTAACCTTGCTCTTTGACATACTATCTCTCATTTGGGCCCCTTTACCATTGGCCCCATGTTAAGATAGATCCGTCAGCACATGTCTATATTCTAACCCTTTTTCCCGTTTATTATCTCACATTAAATTATCGATTTAATATGAGAAAATCATTTGGGTTGGTTAGATATTAGATTTCATGACATTACCTCTCTCTTGAAATCATAGTCGTCCTCGACTATGAGGTAAAAGAGATAAATCCATAGTCATTAATCAATTTATCTTAGCGGGTAGAGGATCCCTTTTTACCCTACGACATCATTCCAAGATGGATGACTAATCCATTTGGTGCTTGGGAGACATAGCTACCAGAAGCATGTCTGCTCTTTAGTCCATTTCATCCTCCCAAGTAGAGTGACAAATTCTACATGGTGTTTGAGAGACATTGTCATCCCAAACATGATTCTTAGTATGCATACTACTTAAATCTGTGCACAATAAAGAGAGAATTAGTCTTATAAGACAAAAACATTGATCATTTAAAAGAAAAAATGTACATTTGCTTACTCTAATGTAGCATTGTAAGCGTTGACAAGGTTCATACTATCCTTAAGCTGGATTCCTTGCATCCATCTAACATCTTCAAAAGGATAATTTTTGAACTTAATAAGATACCATCGGATAATCTTACCATGTCGTAGTACCTTGTCTTCATGCCGAAGGATAGCTTCGGGTTGTAGCACCTCTTCTTGGTCTTCGATTTCAGGAGGGTCTTCAATAATTGGTTCATTTGGAGGCTCTTCTTTGTAGGGCTTAAGTAGGCTCACATGAAAAGCATTGTGTACGAGCCAATGGTTAGGCAACTTGAGTTGATAATCCACCTCATTGATTGGCTTCAAAATTTGAAAAGGACCATAGTATCTTTTTGCTAGTTTAGCATAATACTTTTGATGGCCCGTATGATTTTTGCCCGTTGTTTTCCTCAATCAAGCCTTAGGAAACTTAAGTAAGACCCGATCATATTAGTTGAACGTTAAGGCCCTTCTGTGCTTGTCAACAGCAGCTTTTTGCCTTAGTTGGGAGATGGATATAGCCTCTTTAATCTTTTGAATAGATTCTTGCAGGTCACGGCTATACTCATCGGCACAGTGAAGATCTTCCCATGTACTTTAAGTAGCAAGGGACTTTTAGGTCTTCCCCCAATTATTAAAAGGTGCTTTTCCTGTAGAAGTATGGATAATATTATTATACGCATACTCTACAAGAGGTAAATACCTTTCCCATTGTGAGCGTTAATCTACTTTTGTAACATAGGTCTTTAGTAGATCAAGAATCGTAAGATTGGCTATCTCACTTTGGCCATCCGTTTGTGGGTGATAGGCCGAAGAGAAATTCAATCTTGTACCTAGATTTTTGAAGAGACCTTTCTAGAAATTACTGTTCACACCTCATTTGTTTTTCGGAGAGCTTTGTTTGCATCATGAAGTACTTGAGACTTTGATGGTCTATTTGTAAAATGAATTGAGTCCCCAATAGATAGTGCTTCCATGTGTCTAGGGCATGTAGAATAGCTAACAGCTCTTTCTCATGAATGCCTAAGACCCGTTCATGCATGTTGAGCCTTCGGCTCTCATATGCTATGGCATGCCCTTCTTGAAGCAAGACTGCTCCAAGGCAATCACCACAAGCATCACATTGGACCTCAAATGGCTTTGAGAGGTCTGAAAGCATAAGGACTAGTTGGGAGGTAAGCTTCTCTTTGAGCTTGTCAAAAGCACTTTACTCCTTAGCAGTCCACGAATACTCAACGTTTTTCTTTGTCAAGTCATGTAATGGTCCTGCTATTTGAGAGAATTTTTCTATGAAGCGTCTATAGTATGCACACATACCAATAAAGCTTCTTAGCTCATGTAGATTTCTTGGATTAGGCCATGCTTTTATTACCTCCAACTTTGATGGATCCATACGGATACCATCTCGAGAGATAATATGACCTAAGTATTGAATCTCTTGAAGGAAAAATTCTCTTTTCTTTTGATTGAGAAAAAGCTTATTCCCCCTTAATGCTTGAAAAATCTTGGATCTGTTGTTTGTGTTCCTCCAAGGAAGTGGAGTAGATGATTATATCATCAAAGAACACTCCAGTGAATTTACGGTAGGGTCTAAAAATTTTCTCCATTAATCTATTGAATGTAGTTGGTGCATTAGTCAAGCCAAAAGGCATAACTAGATATTCATAAAGGCCACACGTTGTACGAAATACGGTCTTTAGGATATCTTCATTCACTATCCTCATTTAATGGTAGCCACTTTTAATGTCAATCCTACTGAAGTAGGTAGAACATTGTAGCTTATCAAACAGATCTTCTACCCGAGGTACGGGAAATTTGTTTTTGATAATGATATGGTTTAGTGCGCGATAGTCCACACACATGCGATATGTACCATCTTTCTTTTGCACTAAAAGGACTGGAGAACAAAAGGGAGAGGAGCTAGGCCTCACCATCCCTTTGTCTACCAATTCTTGTACTTGCCTCATGATCTCCTCTTCTTGAGCTTGTGAAACTCAATAAGGAGGTTTATTAGGCAATGAGCTTCCTGATAGGAGCTCAGGAAGCTCCTATCCCTTTGTCTACCAATTCTTATACTTGCCTCATGATCTCCTCTTGTTGAGCTTGTGAAACTCAATAAGGAGGTTTATTAGGCAATAAGCTTCCTGATAGGAGCTCAATTCGATGGTCATCATCCCCTCGTTTTGGAGGTTAAGTCCATAGGGATATCATCGATAAACACATCTTGGAATCCTTTTAGAAAGTTAGACAAGTCTAACTCTTCTTGATTCCTACCATTCACCTTTGATGAAACATTAGGGCTTTTTAGCGATTCTTTGACAAAAATCATGTACGTAGAAACTGAGCTCTTCATTGATTTATCAAGAGCAAGAAAATTTGCAAGTGGTATAGTACAACCAAGCTCATTAGCATCTATATACATATTCTTTCCCCTGTAGGTGAAGTAGATTCTCCTTTCAGGGAACTTCATGTTGGCAGCCATGCGGTTGAACCATGGTACCCCTAGGATAGCATCCTCATCTTGGAGAGGAGAGATAAAGAAGTCTTCTTTGTTGACATAGCTTTGGACATGAAGCCTCAACTTCCCAATCAAGGGAGTAACGGAGGCTTGCGTCCCTTGAAAGCAACATCGGCAGTTACAGCATCTCCCATCTCAAAACCTTGAATGCCCAACTTGGTGTCCAACTCCATTGATATGAAGTTGTGAGTAGAACCAGGGTCAAACAAGATGAAGGAATCATGCTCCCTTACCTTTCCCCAAGCATAGAAGAGAGGTGATCCTTTACAATGAGCATCCTCTTTTGTGGAAGCTCTAGGAGTCTCATTGCAAGCATTTCTTTTAAGGCAAGAACAATAACCATGTCCTTTCTCCCCACACTTAAAACATTTGTGATCCTTGCGAAAGGTTTCAAGCTCTTCAGGAGAGAGTTTATTTTTACCTTTGTAAACTCCTTTCTCCTTGGACCGATTGTTGTTGTTGTTGTTGGAATGGCCTTGGGAAAAATTTTGGGCATTAATTTTTTCCTTTGCATCACTTTTGTCTTTATTTTCCATGGGTTTGACGTTCCATCTAACCACTTGTTGGAAATTTATGTGTGAAGCAACCATGGTATGGGATAACTTTGTTGATAGAACCAGGCCATTGAGAGTTGACATACTCGGCCATCTCTTCAGGTAGTCCCGCACAGAATTGTTGCTTTTGCTCAGGAAAGTCTATCTTTTGAAAGACAGTAGCCTTGAGATGTTGATAGCCGTTTCTCGGCTCTCCGTAATTGCCATAGTGAGTTAACCCACCCTACCAAAATCATCCAAACACTTTGGCTATCCCTACCATTTCACTGTATATAGGTGTGTGTGTGAGTTAGGAGACTTTTCCCATATCTTCCTAAAAACCCTTAATCACCTAGTCACTGGGCTAGTTGAGCCAAAAAAATAAAAAATATATAAAAAATATAAGTATATTAAAGCCCATTTGTGTGTGAATATTTCATTGTATATAGGGCCTAGATAAAAGGATTTTTCATAATTATTTTGGTATTTATTTAAATATTTCTATCTATGGTGTGTTATTTATGCTATGTACATTGACTCACCATTACCATATTTTTTCTTACCATTTTCATACTCTTTGTTCCATATAAAAATAATTTCATGCAAGCTTCTCTTATTTTTGGTGTAACTCCATCCCAACAAAAATCCAAAAAAACTAGTTTTATTTATGTGTATATTTTTTCACTAATGTGATTTTTTCTTCCTACATCTATTCTCTTTTACTCTCATAAATTAGAACACCAAAAATATTCATCTTTTTATGGTAGACTTATAATGAGAGAGATTTATTTTGACCCCTTTATATTTTTTCCACCTATATTATTTATATTTGACATGTACATATTTTTTTAGACCCCTCAATATTTGATTTTCTTAGTTGTACTATTCACTTATATCATGATCTCAACAATATCTTCAATTATAGACCTACCAAATAAGGTCAAGGGTATGTGGTATGCATGCATGCACCATGGGGAGCTCACTCTTGGAGGTATTCAAAAGAATCATCCAAAGAAGGACCTCACAAGGACCTTGTGCAGTGGAAAAAACAGTCGGTTTTGCTGAATTTTTAAAGATCACATGCTCCCCGAATTTGAAAAGGTGATACAAACAAAAGTTGTAGCTCGTGAGCTGAACTTTCACCTCAAATTTTTTCATATTTTTTTGAACTACGAGTTGTGAGCTATGATTTTATTGGTGGACCCCAGTTTGCCCATGCTATGCAGCTACACTCCCTCTTCCACTTTATCATTTTCCTCTTTCACACACTCTCCTCCCTCTCCTTCCCACTCCCAAACCTGCAACTCCCATGTCCTAATTCACCCTCTTCACCATTTCCACATCTCTCACACCTCCATAGCCTTCATCCTCCATTTCTACACCCTATGTGTCCCCCTTTCTCTCTACATATATGTCCATATTACCATACTCTCTTCAGCTTTGTAAAGAACTTCAAAAAATTAGCAAAAATCCAAGGATAACCTCTACAAATGAATGCTTTTATCATGAATTTTCCAAGGTTTGAAATAACATAGCTTCATCGACACGCGCTGCTTCGTCATGCTGACTGCTTCTTCTTCCGGTGTTATAAAGAGGTGAATGTCAACTTCTCCAAGCTTCAACCTTGCTTTACAAGCTTATCCCTTCTCTAACTTTTCTCATCATATATCTCACCATTTGGTGAATGATTTTGTAAATATTTTTTTGTGATAATTACTAACTACTAACCACTAACCTTATTGTAAAATGTACCCTTTACTAGAGTAGGCCCTCCCAAATTATTCACTCAATCCCTCTCTCCTTTCATCCTCAATAATTCTCTTCCCTTGAGCCCACATCCATGTGACTCAAAGGACAAGAGAGACCCACCCTCATTAAAAAAATAAAAATATGCATAATCTTTTATTCCTTCAAATAAACTTGATTAGGCCCAATCCAAATCGGGGCTTCTAAAACCTATAAATAGAGCCCTTCTCTCCCTTGTAAATCATCCCATGATCACACTACACAACACCATTCTCAACACATAACACACCACTCTTCAAGCGTAGTTGTGTAGAGTGTGTGCATTGTGAGTGCTCTATTCCATCACTACACATAGGTGCATGGAGAAGCTTGAAGTTAGTTATGCCATCTAGAGGAGTGGAGTGATACTATACTCTGCAATCACACTTGTAGCCTACTCTTGTCCATAAATAAGATTCATAGTTTTGGGTGCAATTGTATGCTGCAACTACGACTCTTCTCTCCAAATTGACTTGATAAGTTTGCTCATCGGGTGGTTGAAGGTATATTGTCCTTGAAGTTTGTTTAACCATTTCATGCTTGGTGGTTCGAGGGCTTGTTGAATTGTTTGCCAAAACTTTCAATTGTAAGAGGGTGCTCAGTGAGAGAGCTCCCATGACCCTAAGACAATTTGTGTATTGGCAACAAGGTCAAGTTTTGTGTTGTCTCTCTATTTCTCATCAAGCTTTGTGTGCATCTAGTCTTTAAGGCTAAGACTGAGTTGCTCAAGTTGATTTGTGCGCTTTACCTCTCTTTGGCGTGGTGAATGTTTGTGTTTGGTGTGTGTGGCTATCTTGCATTTCCCTCTGTTTGTGCGTTTGAGTACAAGGAGATATCACGTGCATCCTAGTTCGCATCTACAACTAGGTGGTGCCCCTTTTCTTGTTTGGTTTCTGGCTGTGGGTTGTTGTTGTCTCTGATTGTGCTTGCCCCAGCCCCAATTGAGCAGCACGGGAGCCTCAAAGGGTGTTTAGAGGCCTCTCTTCTTGTTGCCCGCCCCAGACCGCCCTCAAATTGGTACCCCCAGTGAGGCCGGCTTGTGTATCTTTTTGTGTAGATTCAACATTTAGCATAATCAAGTAGCTTGCATGAATCACGAGAATTTGTATGATCCCTTCATTCCCATTGCAAGGCAAAAGTTACACATAATTTTTAGTACTAAGTTGCAATTTCAACGTGTAATTCGTAGAATTTTAGGTCCTCTTAGGTTGGCAGAGATAAACGCATCAGTAAATCATTTTATTTTGCCTCTCATTAGGTACGACCTTAGTTTGGACGTCTATATTTTTGTTTTTTTTTAAGAATTAGGTCATGCATAGATAATGGCCCAAGAATAGAGGTTTTCCCCTTTCATTTCACTCCACACATTAGAATAAACATTGCAATTAGTAGAAAAATCCATTTTCAACAACGTATGGTGTTCATGTTTGGTGCCCAAAGAGTAGGAGAAATTCTCGCATCACCAAACCCTGTCATCCTGCCTCTTATTGATTATCATAGGTCATTTGATGTGAATATTTTTATTTTGTTGTAAAATAGATTGCAATTTAGAAAAAATTATTGTGTAAATTTTTTAAGAAAGAAAAACAAAAACGTGTTGTCACTTTGAAACCGATTCAATGGAGGCCCAACGCCAAATGTCCGGATATCCTCTTTTCTTTGGAGAGCCTGGAGAGGATGCAGAATTATTTTTAGAAAATTGCAAGATGTCTTGTCGTATCAAGAGGATAGTAACTGATCAAGAACGTATAGAGATGTTTGAGGTGGTCCTTAGGAAATATGCTAGCACTTGGTTTGACTCTTTGCCTGAGGAAGTTAAGGGAAATTACACGGAAGTGTTGAATCATTTCAAGAAATACTTATTTGATCCCCAAAACACTCAGAAATTATGGCAAGACATTGTTTCTCATAAGCAAAAAGACTTAGATGACTACTACTTGTGCAAGCAAGAGTTTCTACGTCTTTGGGCTGTATGGGTGAGAAATGTTGCTAACCCCGGTGATGGTGCAGAGTTCCTAAAGAAGGAGAGGTTCATAGCCGGACTCTTTCCTGACCTTAAGATAAAAGTTGAGGCGGGTGCACCTGCTACCTTTGATGCAGCTGAAACTAGGGCTGCTGAGAAATATAGAAAACTCAAGTGCCTAAGGGGAGAGGTTCCAATAGAAGGTCTTAAACCCAAAGGTAAGTCACAAGCATCAACATCTAGGGAGCTTCCTGAGGTAACAGCTGAAGTGATTGAAAATTTAAATGAATCTTTAAGCAGCTTGTCAATTCACCTTGCACAAGCTGTAGGTCCAAAAGGACAAGCAAGGAAGTCTGAAGAGCGAGATCCACGACCTAGGAGAGTCTTACAATGTTGGAATTGTGGAGAGTCTGGACATGGGATGTATAATTGTCCTTGGCCCCGTGGGGAGCCAGGGAGACTTAACTTGAATTACCCAGTGATGAATGCAGGTGAAGGAACTAGTCAGCAACCACGGCTTGTACAAAGGCCAAATGGAGCAAGACCACCTCCACAAGGAGTAGAAGGAGTTCCACCTTTGCCAGATCCAAATGTGCATGTGGTAGAGGTGACAAACTCAAATGAGGTTGACATGGAAGCAAATGGCATTAAGCATGGCCGAGGAAAAGGTAAAGAGAAAGAAGGCGTCACATCACAGAGTGACCATGGACGAGGCAAGAAGGCAAAGGAGACGAAGGAAGCTAAGAGGACTCGACGTCGTATCAATCTACAAGACTTCCCTCTTGGACATGGTATGGCTCCATACAACCTATTGGAAGACATGAGAGGTAAGGGTCCTGATATCTCATGGCCTTAGTTTCTTGCATTATGCCCACAAGTTAGGAGGGATTTAACGAAGGCAGTTAGCACTAGGAAAAAGATAAAAGAGAGTGTTCCTGTTGTAAAAATTGCACATGCTGAAATGAATGAGGATATCACACCTGTGCTAGATTGTTACATCAAAGGAAGATTGGTTAGGAAAGGTCTAGTGGATGGGGGTGCACAAATTTGCATCATGACAGAGGGACTCATGCAAAAACTAGGCATGCACATCCATGAGACACCTGAAATTAAAGTCAAGATGGCAAACAATAGCAAAGCTAGGTGTGTAGGCATTTGTAAAAATGTTTTTGTAGAGGCCTTTGGCATTAAGAAGGCATTGGATTTTTATGTTATGTCTACGAAAGGAAATGGTTATCCATTTATCTTAGGGAGACCATGGCTAATGAAAATGCGAGCTTTGCAGGATTGGGAGAGTGGAAAGCTAATTTGTAGGAATGAAAATCATAAGAAGGTTGTCTTTGACATGAAGGAGCAACGCCAAGAGGAGCTCCATGAAGAATCATCTCAAAGTGAGACGGAGGAAGGCTGGACCGATAGCACTTCAGAAGGAGAAAGTAGCGGCAGCATTACTGAAGAGGAGTCTTCCATCGAAGTCATGGGGGTAAGGTTTAATCCAAACAACCAAGAGACCTCTTGCCCAGGTTTGGAAGAGGTAGGTACTCAAGAGAACCAAAATGTGCAAGATGAAGGAATGTTAGAAGGAATGTTGTCTACAACACTTACAAAGGATGAAAGAGAGGAGCTCAAAGGTGTGTTAAGAAAATTTCGTAGGCTTTTTGCTAAAGACTACACCGATGTGTGTGGAGTAGATGCTGTTCAACACAAAATTGAGTTGAAGCCAGAGGCCAAACCTAAGGCTCAGAAGCTACGAAGGCTAGGAGTCATCAAGGAGCAGGCTTTACTCAAGGAGGTAAGAAAGCTTCTAGCAGCAGGTTTCATTTATCCAGTGGAGAATTCAGAGTGGGTCTCTCCCGTTGTTGTCACTCCTAAGAAAAATGGCAAGTGGAGGGTGTGTGTGGATTACCGTCCACTCAATGAGGAAACAAAAAGAGATCACTTTCCCCTCCCATTTCAAGATGAGATACTAAATGAGGTAGCTGGTCATGAGAAGTACACTGTGTGTGATGGCTACTCGGGTTACTTTCAAATAGGTATCGCATTGGAAGATCAGTTGAAAACAACCTTCATCACTCCTTGGGGTTGTGATGCTTTTAGAGTCATGCCATTTGGACTGACAAATGCTCCTGCAACTTTCCAACTCTTCATGAACATGGTGTTTCAAGCATTCTTTGGAAAGTCCATTAGGGTTTTTATTGATGATTTTTGCATTTATAGCTCAAAATCATTGCATCTACAAAGGGTAGAAGAAGGTTTAAAAAGCTCTACGACATGGGAGGTCAACTCAACCCCGACAAGTGTCACATAGGTGAGGATGAAGTGATCTTGCTTGGTCACAAGGTTTCCTATAAAGGCATTGAGGTGGATCCTTCAAAGGCAAAGGCTCTTATTGAGCTTCCATCACCCGAGAATCTCAAAGAGGTCATCTCATTCATTCAAAAGGTGAAGTATATGTCACGCTTTATTCACTTAGCTTCGGAGTTGCTTCATCCTTTGCAAAAGTTGACACAACAAGTAGAATTTGCATGGTCTTATGAGCTTGAAGAGTACTTTTGTAACATTAAAGTCATTTTGTCAGAGCTACCAACACTCATGCCTCCTTGTTGGGAGTACACATTCTTTGTTAGCTCTAGTGTTGGGAAGGAAACAATTGGTGCAGTTTTATTACAACAAGATCCCCACAGTACCAGGATGCGACCCATCTACTTTTCTAGTAGGGTCAGGAATGCTTTGGAGAGAGGCTACACGGAGGTAGAACTCATGATGCTTTATCTCATGTTTGCGGTGAGAAAGTTTAGATCCTACTTGCTACCAAAACCTTTTGTAATTCTCACTGCAGAAAATTTATTTCCTTGGGTGTCATCTCAAATGAATCTTAGCACCAGGATCTCAAAGTGGATTATGGAATTGCAAGAGTTCCAATACTCTTTCAAGGTAGAAGATAGTGTGCGTGCACAATTGGCAGGGATCCTTACTTATAGGGTACATGAGAAGGAGATTAAGGTGCCTGAAGTAAAGACCCTACCATTGCCACCACCTAAAAGTATTCCTAATGCTTTTACCTTGTTCTTTGATGGAGCTTTTCGACGAGCCATAGGAAACGCAGGGGGAGGGCTAGTATTGCTCAACCCAAGTGGGGAGGTGGTCATGCAAGAGAAGGTCAATCTACCAGGTTCAACTAGCAACAATGAAGCAGAATATGACACACTACTTCATGGTTTAAAGATATGCATTGGCCAAGGTATACAACGTCTCATGGTAAAAGGGGATGCACTTCTCATCGTGAAGCAAATTTTAGGCATTTGGGCGTGCAAGAATAAAAGCCTAAGGACAAAAGTTCATGCCATTCGTAGATTGTTTAATCAATTTGAAGAAGTGCAACTATATCATATTCCTAGGAAACAGAATGAAGATGCCGATTTACTTGCACAACAAGCAGTTACATGTGTTGAGAAAGAAGTGCAGGTCATCATGGTGGCAGCAACTGTGAAGCAACCGAGATACGAGGGGTTGGAGTCATTGACTCCCATTATTAGCTACATTTTGGAGGCTGAGTTTCCACAAGACTTCACGAAGGCTCAGAAGAGGAGACTCATGAAGAAGGCAAGCACGTATCTCTTCCTAGAAGGATCCTTTGCATGAGGAAGCGTGTGGTGGTCATTTTGCACAGGAACTCACTGCAAAAAAGATTTTTCTTGCCGGATATGTTTGGCCAAGCTTGCACATTGATGTTCAACATTGGTGTAAAAGCTGTCACAATTGTCAGATTAATGGAAACAAGCGTCTGTTACATGGTCCACATCAGTTAGTCCTTGCAAATGGTCCATTTGAAAAATGGGGCATTGATGCTATGGGTCCATTGCCTAGGACTAAAAATGGGAAATCGTATATCTTGGTGGCCATAGACTACATGACGAGATGGGTAGAAGCACAAAGTGTGGCAAAGGTAAATGAGAGGACAGTGAACAAATTCGTCTACACTCACATTTGTTGTAGATTTGTCACACCTTTGGAGATTGTTTCTGATAATGGTCCAGGTTTTAGAAAGGGCTTGCTTATAGAAGTCTGTGATGAACTTCACATTCTACATCGTCACAGTACACCCTATTATCCCCAATCCAATGGTCTGGTAGAAAAAGCTAATGGTGTCATTGCAGGCATCATTAGAAAGATGGTGAGAAACAAGAAAAAGTTGTGGGATGACTTCTTGGATGGTGCCTTGTGGGCGTATCGAACCACATACAGGGAAGCCACGGAGTTCACACCATTTCACTTGGTCTATGGTCAAGAGGCTTTACAACCAATTGAGCTCAACATTCCAACAATGCGACTTCATGGCAAAGCAGCACAAGATGATCAAGAATCATGGATGGATCGACTTCTTACCTTAGCTGAGCTTGAATGGAAAAGAGAAGCAGCATACGAGTGCTACAAGAGGAAAGCTACGCAGGCGAAGGAGAAGCTTGACAAGAAACTAAAGGACAAAGGCATCAATGAAGGAGATCTTGTGCTAAGGTATGACAATCGACTCGACAATCGTTTTGATGCCAAATTTGAAACTAGATGGCAAGGGCCATACATAGTTAAGAAGGCTTTCAATTCAAGTTACTATCAACTTATGGATTTGAATGGGAAAGAGCACTCCAGGAAGGTAAACGGGTATCTCTTGAAGCCTTATTTGAGTCGCCTTCTACCAAAGGATCTACCAAAGATCTGTCAAAAGGCAGCTATCTCATGTAGGTATTGTTCCGTGAAGCATGAGTGTAACTCAAACCAAAATTCTGAGGGGCCAAACAATGAAGACCTCATCAAGGACTCTGAAGCACTCTCTTTGGAAAAGATGCTCTATGATGCTACATGAATATACCATCATCCTGGGGGAGGGCTAATAATAGCTGTTTTTCGGCTCTCCGTAATTGCCATAGTGAGTTAACCCACCCTACCAAAATCATCCAAACACTGTGGCTATCCCTACCATTTCACTATATATAGGTGTGTGTGAGTTAGGGGACTTTTCCCATATCTTCTTAAAAACCCTTAATCAACTAGTCACTGGGCTAGTTGAGCCAAAAAAATAAAAAATATATAAAAAATATAAGTATATTATGGCTCATTTATGTGTAAATATTTCATTGTATATAGGGCCTAAATAAAAGGATTTTTCATAATTATTTTGGTATTTATTTAAATATTTCTACCTATGGTGTGTTATTTATGCTATGTACATTGACTCACCATTACCATATTTTTTCTTACCATTTTGCATACTCTTTATTCCATATAAAAATAATTTCATGCAAGCTTCTCTTATTTTTGGTGTAACTCCATCCCAACAAAAATCCAAAAAAACTAGTTTTATTTATGTGTATATTTTTTCACTAATGTGATTTTTTCTTCCTACATCTATTCTCTTTTACTCTCATAAATTAGAACACCAAAAATATTCATCTTTTTATGGTAGACTTATAATGAGAGAGATTTATTTTGACCCCTTTATATTTTTTCCATCTATATTATTTATATTTGACATGTACATATTTTTTTAGACCCCTCAATATTTGATTTTCTTAGTTGTACTATTCACTTATATCATGATCTCAACAATATCTTCAATTATAGACCTACCAAATAAGGTCAAGGGTATGTGGCATGCATGCATGCACCATGGAGAGCTCACTCTTAGAGGTATTCAAAAGAATCATCCACAGAAGGACCTCACAAGGACCTTGTGCCAGTGGAAAAAATAGTCGGTCTTGCTGAATTTTTAAAGATCACATGCTCCCCGAATTTGAAAAGGTGATACAAACAAAAGTTGTAGCTCGTGAGCTGAACTTTCACCTCAAATTTTTTCATATTTTTTTGAACTACGAGCTGTGAGCTATGATTTTATTGGTGGACCCCAGTTTGCCCATGCTACGCAGCAACACTCCCTCTTCCACTTTATCATTTTCCTCTTTCACACACACTCCTCCCTCTCCTTCCCACTCCCAAACCTGCAACTCCCATGTCCTAATTCACCCTCTTCACCATTTCCACATCTCTCACACCTCCATAGCCTTCATCCTCCATTTCTACACCCTATGTGTATCCCTTTCTCTCTACATATATGTCCATATTACCATACTCTCTTCAGCTTTGTAAAGAACTTCAAAAAATCAGCAAAAATCCAAGGATAACCTCTACAAATGAATGCTTTTATCATGAATTTTCCAAGGTTTGAAATAACATAGCTTCATCGACACGCGCTGCTTCGCCATGCTGACTGCTTCTTCTTCCGGTGTTGTAAAGAGGTGAATGTCAACTTCTCCAAGCTTCAACCTTGCTTTACAAGCTTATCCCTTCTCTAACTTTTCTCATCATATATCTCACCATTTTGTGAATGATTTTGTAAATATTTTTTTGTGATAATTACTAACTACTAACCATTAACCTTATTGTAAAATGCACCCTCTACTAGAGTAGGCCCTCCCAAATTATTCACTCAATCCCTCTCTCCTTTCATCCTCAATAATTCTCTTCCCTTGAGCCCACATCCATGTGACTCAAAGGACAAGAGACACCCACCCTCATTAAAAAAAATAAAAATATGCAAAATCTTTTATTCCTTCAAATAAACTTGATTAGGCCTAATCCAAATCGGGGCTTGTAAAACCTATAAATAGAGCCCTTCTCTCCCTTGTAAATCATCCCATGATCACACTACACCACACCATTCTCAACACATAACACACCACTCTTCAAGCCTAGTTGTGTAGAGTGTGTGCATTGTGAGTGCTCTATTACATCACTACACATAGGTGCATGGAGAAACTTGAAGTTAGTTATGCCATCTAGAGGAGTGGAGTGATACTATACTCTGCAATCACACTTGTAGCCTACTCTTGTCCATAAATAAGATTCATAGTTTTGGGTGCAATTGTATGCTGCAACTACGACTCTTCTCTCCAAATTGACTTGATAAGTTGGCTCATCGGGTGGTTGAAGCTATATTGTCCTTGAAGTTTGTTGTGCCTTTTTTATGCTTGGTGGTTTAAGGGTTTGTTGAATTGTTTGCCAAAACTTTCAATTGTAAGAGGGTGCTCAGTGAGAGAGCTCCCGTGACCCTAAGACAATTTGTGTATTGGCAACAAGGTCAAGTTTTGTGTTGTCTCTCTATTTCTCATCAAGCTTTGTGTGCATCTAGTCTTTAAGGCTAAGACTGAGTTGCTCAAGTTGATGTGTGCGCTTTACCTCTCTTTGGCGTGGTGAATGTTTGTGTTTGGTGTGTGTGGCTATCTTGCATTCCCCTCTCTTTGTGCGTTTGAGTACAAGGAGATATCACGTGCGTCCTAGTTCGCATCTACAACTAGGTGGTGCCCCTTTTCTTGTTTGGTTTCTGGCTGTGGATTGTTGTTGTCTCTGATTGTGCTTGCCCCAGCCCCAATTGAGCAGCACGGGAGCCTCGAAGGGTTTTTAGAGGCCGCTCTTCTTGTTGCCTGCCCCGGACCTCCCTCAATGTAAATCCCAAAACTTGTCCACATATTTGTGGATAGACTCATGAGAGAGAAGCCTCAAACTTTTCCATTTGGTGAGCACTTGTCCTTTGCATCGCTTGCAAGGAATTGCTTCATGATGGAAACTCGTAGAGTTTTCCATGTGTTTGGGGCTTCGCCATTGCCACGAAGGCTAGCCCACCATTGACGATCCAATTTTTCGAAGTGCATAGCTACATGGCGTAGCTTGGAGGACTCCGTGAAGCCCTCGTCTCCAAAGGCCGCATCAAATTGTTGGATGAAAGCCAATACTTTGTCGGTAGCACCAAAGGTGCCATCATAGGTGAGAAAAGAGATACTCTTTCCTCCCGCTTTGAACTTCTTGAGCTTTTGTGACCTTCGCCATGCAGGGTAAGATTTGCGATGTCCCCCCCTTTTATATTCTCTAGGAGAATATCCATAGCTTTCATCGGTAGAGGAGGAAGGTGAAGAAGAAGGAGAAGAGGGTAATCTCTTTCTTGCCCTTTTCTTCCTTGGTTTCCTCTCTTCCCTTTTGGAGTGACGAGGAGAAGGACTATGGGTAACCATTTCCTCTTGGGAGGAGTTGGCGATCGTTTAGTCCGCCTTCTTCATGGAGCCACATCTTTGGACGAATTTAGGGATTCATTGTTTTCTTGATCTTTGGATTCCTCCTCTCGTATGGTAGAGAGTAGTCTTTTGGGGGTCTCATCAAGAGGCCTCGTAAGCTCTCTCTCCTCTCTCTCTCCTCTCGGAGAGGAAAGGAAATCCCATAAGCACGAAGTTGTTGAGTAACTTTGGCTTGCAAAGCGGGGTTGCCCATAGCTTGTTGCAACCTAGTGACAAGATAATAAACAAACATGGGGGCATCAACATTGGCACCTTCATGTGCAAAATCAAAGTTATCAATGTTCATTCTACTCTCTTGGTTATTGTCAGCCATGCTAATTAAACTTATGTGTTTACTTAGTGTATGCTTTGGAAATTCAAAACCTTAGTTGCTACTCCTCTTAGCCTTTGAAAATAGTCACTTAAGTATCTACACCCACGGCTTGAATTGGTTAGTTATAGAGAGTAGTGGAGTGAGTCTAACATAGCGAAGTTCTCGAGAAATATCTCCTTTTGGACTTCTTATGGCTCAATAATGATAAAGCCGCAGGCAAGTCTAAAAAGACTCCATTATTAAGAACAAAACTCCCGAGGTGTGCACCATATCCCACATACTGGGCTCAACAAAACAGATAATAGATCCCAGACCCACGTATCCTAATATAATTAACAAAAACAACCATTAATAGGCTACTTAAGGACCTCTCTTCTTAAGCAAGAAAAGAGAAACCAAATGCTCTGAGACCAATGTAATGGAAATGGCCTATGAACTTTGAAAGTAGCAGAATTAGGAAATTAGGTGAAGCACTTTTGAGAGATTACTTGGTGAGCATAGCGGGTGAACTTAATTGACGGTAGCAACATAAACATGGTAGTTAGTTAACTTGGCATGAACAATACTTTTACATGAGAGAGAGAGAGAGAGAGAGAGAGAGAGAGAGAGACTTTAGAGAACATGACAATAGTTCAGGACCGGATTCATACGGAGCCGGTCCCCCCTCCAATAGGCATTTGTATTATAGTTTCTTCCATCAAGAGAGACTTGGTACAATACAATATTTGTGTTCCTTGTGACCTAGGTGATGCAATGAAGATGGAAAGCTTCATGCATCATAAGAATGATATAAACTTTGTAGAAAGCATTAACTATCCCAAGCCTCAGTCCCAAGGCCTCAAACACCTTCGAAGGTGGAGAGAGCTAGCGGGGAATGAGGATAGGGAAGAGGAAGAAGAAACATTCCATAGGAGAAAGAAATAGTTCTTCACTTATTATTACTCTTCTTGCTATCATACATCATAGCATAGTAATGAAGATGGAGAAGATGGCAATCTTAAGCATTGAAGCATGGCTCTTGGTTGGATTTGCATTCCATAGCCAAGAGTGTTGGTGTAGGCTCTCACTTCTCACAAGCTCGGAGAAGGAGGTGGAGTTACTCAACTTTCACCAAGTGAGAATTGTTCCACGAAATGAGTGTGTGTGTGTGTGGTGTATATCCCCCTAGCATCCCCCTTGCTTGCTTGGGGTGAGTTGTTTCTTTCCACATGCTTCAAGCTCATTGGACCCCTCTCCCCCTAGCCAATCACATGTAGCATGCAGTCAAGTACATGGGTAGTCTTTTGACAAGTGTCCTCTTTACCCCTAGATATTTGTTGGATGGAACTAGAAGCTCATTGGACCCCTCTTTAGCCCAACCAATAGCATTCAAGCACACCATGTGGTTAAGCTTAGGGAGAATCTGACATGTGTCCCATGTGCCCTTTGAGTAAAGGGTTGCCCTTTGGGTGAGTGGAAGGTTAGTTGAAAGATTCCCCTAACTTTGGGACTTTCATGCATAGGAAGCTTCTCAAGCACCTTTCTCATTAAGTTTGTAGGGTCTCTTTTTGACTCAAGCACCTTACCCCCCATGCATGGGAAGCGTCTCAAGCACCTTCCTCATTAAGTATGACAAGTACCTCAAGTACCTTAGTCATCAAGCATGACAAGCACCTTAGGTGGAGTTCCCACCTCAAGCTCAGCCCTAGCTTGCCAAGTTTAGGTCGGGTTCCCACCTCAAGCTCATCCCTAGCTTGCCTAAGGTCAAAGGTAAGTTTAGGTCGGGTTCCCACCTCAAGCTCAGCCCTAGCTTGCCTAAGGTCAAAGGACTTTTAGCACTAACCATTGGAGGTCTTTAATGAAGCTAACCCTGAGGTCTTTTAAGATCCATTAGTTAACCTTGCTCTTTGACAAACCATCTCTCATTTGGGCCCCTTTATCATTGGCCCCATGTTAAGATAGATCTGTAAGCACATGTCTATATTCTAACCCTTGTTCCCGTTTATTATCCCACATTAGATGATCAGTTTAATATGAGAAAACCATTTGGGTTGGTTAGTTAATAGATTTAATGACACCTCTTTTGCCCGAGGTTAGATGTCCAATGTCTGGCCGCTCGCGCACATGCCCTTATTCATCATACATATATGAATAAGGAGCACCTCACTCATTAGTCAGTTCCTAAGGTTGCTCCACCCACAGCACTCGTGCTTCTCCCCTTCCTCGTATGCACCACACATCCTTGCATCCGTGCACACGTGCACTCACAAATTTATCAAATTTCTTTTGAGTTATTATGTCTTCAATTGCATGTTTTGAAACTAGACAACTGTAATGCACAACGGCATTGGAACCTACTCCAGTATTGGAACCTACTCCGTTCGAGTTTGGATGCAGCAAAGTTTTGCAAAGAAAGCACCATGCATCATTGATCAGTAATAACAAAGTGTAAAGCATATATATGATACAAAAGCAGAACCAAACTTCGAGTTACTTTAAAGCTCGTGTTCATTTTTTCAGGCTACCACACTACCAATCTTCATATTCTCTATGTTACATAGATCTCGTTTTCTTTTCTGACTCCCAAGCACGGTGTCTTTCACATGCAAACTTGTGATCTTCTTCTCAAGGCTATGGATTGTCTCTCTGTTTGATGAAATATTTTGAGCCCATGCTTCATTAAGTTTCTTCAGCTGCATTTTCTCCATTGCTAGGAGGTTAGTTGCTTTTCCGCATTCAATCCTCGCATTTCTAAATGTTTAGTGTATCCCAGTAGCCCATTCTTGCCATCGCTTGTGAAATGTAATGGGTTAGTGATATTAGCAAAGGGAGGTGGTCATTTGTTGTAGGATCCTTTGTGTAGATAGACCCATCGGTCCACAAATCCAAATAATGTTCCTTGTTTGACCTTCTAAGTTCTTTCTCCCGTTGGGATAAGAAAGACTCCTTCCTACGTTTCTGCAATGGTGCGTACTCTTGCAATACATCAATGTGAAGATGATGTGTGTTCTTTCTTTGGGTTAGTGTTGAAGATGAAGGGGTTGAGGATTGCAAGTTCAAATTGATGTTTTCATCATGAAAAGAAGTGTTGTCCATTTTTATGACTAACGAAATATCTCAAGTTTTGGAAGCGAAGCCTTGGAAGCTCGTATTTGAAATCATTGTAGTTCCATGTTTAGAGTTGATAGAGTTCCTGTAGCTTATGTTTTTGGAGGGAACGCTTGTAAATTGGTGTTTCAAATCATAAGTCAAATGGTTTTTTAGATTCTTGATAAGAAAATGAAGGACAAGAAACGAAGACGGTGGCTACGTAACAATGTGTCATTTTGGTTGTTTATTTGTGCAAAAAAGCATCACCTAAAATATACTATCATATTTTTATTTCCTCTCTAAGATGACATGGAAATTCTTACAGGGCCCAAAAGTGAGTCCAAAGTTCTCCTAATGTGGACCTGGTAGCTATCCAAGATGATGAGGTTTCGATAATCTAGGTGGACTATAAGCTGAGAAAGCAATGGGAACCATTGTCATGGGTCATACTCGATGGGGGAGCTCGTGTAAATATTTTGGAAAACATCTAAGGCCAAAATTGGAAATCACAGACTTAAAACTAGCACCATTTAGGGTCAAGATGGCTTACCATAGAGTGGTTCAAGCGACTGGGTTAGTTAAAAACATGCAAATCAGGGTGGGTAAGGAATAGTTCAAAACTAGATTTTTGGTACTAGATGTTCAAGCAGCAGATGGGATGCTCTTAGTTCTACCATGCCTTAGGACTACTGGTGCAATACACAAATATGCCAATCAGACACTGACAATTCAAGGAGCCAACAGGAGCATTCAGCTAAAAATTGACAATATCAAAAGATGGAAGAAGGCTTTGAGACTTGAAGAATTATGTAAGAAGTATGGAATGAGGAAGATAGAAAAGATGCTTGAATCAATGAACATCTTCCCACTCACAGAGATAGACTTGAGTGTTGTGCTAATGGACAAAAAGCAAGCAAAGAGACAAAGGAAATTATATTCAAACCAATTCGTGGAATTGAGCTCTAAGGAGAGGATAGTGCAGTTGGATGGTCGATCACCAGCATAGCCAGCACTTGACAATACGAATTTCAACCCGATATGGGATAGCAGTCAAGTGCATTCTGAGGAAGGGGGACTAGCAATCAAAGAAGCAAAGATTCAAAATAGTTCATTGAATTTAGGTAATACCTTCAATGATTATGCCGCTAGTATCCAAACTAAGAAAGAGGCTGAATCCATGGCTACACAGAAGAGAGGAGGCCCAAACTAAATGATCAAGAAGGTGAGGAGTTCAATCTTCACTCAAATGAAAACCCTTGGATGATTAAAATCAATAAGCATCTAAAGCCAAAGATCAAAGAAAAAGCAAAGGCACTGTTCTAGAAAACATGTATTTGCTTGGGAACAAACAAACTTGAAAAGAGTGGATCCAAAAATGTGATAGCATGGGATAGAAGTGAATCCACAGATGCCAGACGAATCAGATTACAGAAGTACATGATGAACCCCAATCATGCAAAGAAAGTCAAGGACGAGATAGATAATCTTCTCAAGGCAAGGTTCGTCATAGAAGTAGCAAGCAGTGATGACTGGATATTTCCAATAGTAATGGAAAATTGAGGGTATGTATGGACTATAGAAAGATGAATGCACAAAATATTAAGGATCCTTCTCCACTACCCTTTACAGACATGATACTAGATGAGATTTCAGGCTACAAAATATACAGCTTTATGGATGGATACAATGGCTACAATCAACTAAAGATTGCACCTGAATATTGGGCCAAAACTACATTCATCACTGAATGGGGAGCATTTATGTATTTGGTAATGCCATTTGGATTGTGTAATGCTATAACAACCTTTCAAAGATGCATGATGGAAATTTTTAGTGAGTTTTTCCATAACTTTTTGGCCAGAATTGTTGATGACTTTACTATTTTCTCCATATACGAAATGCATTTATTATTTTTGGAGATGGTGTTTGAGAGTGCAAAGAGAAGATGATCTATCTGAATCCCTTTAAATCAGTGTTTATGGTCTAGAAGGGATAGCTTCTAGGACACATAGTGTCTAGAAATGGGATTGAAATGGCTAATGACAAAGTCAAGTGTGTTCAACATATCAGAGCACTGATAGTATCTGATAAGCTCTTTTATGGTATATATCAATTTTTATAGAAGGTTCATTCATATGCTTGCAGCAAAATCTTTACCCTTGTATGAACTAACTCAGAAAGGAAAGAAATTCATCTAGACCCCAGAATGTGAGCACAGGTTCTAGTGCTTAAAGGATGCAATTAGCAGGAAGCTAGACCTTCGCCAACCAAACTGGGATGTGATTTCCCATGTACATGTTGATGCATTTGGAATGGCGATGGGGGATATACTAGATCAACTTGATGGGAAGATGGACTACCCAATCTCCTTGCAAATTTAGCCTCCCTAAATAAGGTTACTTGACCACTAAGAGGGAAGCACTAGGGATGGTATTCAATGCTACCAAGCTCATGAATTATCTACTGGGAAAGTTGTTTCATTTCTATGTGGACCATCAAGCACTTCTCTTTCTAATTAACAAAGTGATTTTTCAAGGAAGGCTCATTAGATGGATGATGTTTCTCATAGAGTTTAAATTCAAAATCTTCCACAAACCAAGCAAAACATACTGTGGTGCAAATTTACATTCCAAAAGCATAGAAGGTCATTTTGAAGCATCACTACAAGATGAACCAATAGATGCTAACCTTTTCTAGAATACAACTGATGACGGACCAGATCGAAAGTGGCAAGATGTCTACAATTTCTTCACATGGGGGTATCTCCAAAAGACTAGTCCCAGAACAAGAAAAAGGCACTAATTGTAAAAAGTCTAAAGTTTACCATCATTGGGGGAGCCCTATGCAAATTAGGCATTAATGGTGTACATCAAAGGTGTGTGCCTATGAAAGAACAAATGAAAATTACTAAAGCTCACAATGGAGATACAGGGGGACACTTCTCAATTGATATTACGCATAAGAAGATTTTCCAAGAAGGCCCTTGGTGGCAGAAAATGATGGTAGCTATCATAGCATTCTGCAATACCTGTGATATTTTCTAGAGAATGGGTAGGCCAATAGTAGCTGATATGACACCACAAAAGGAACCACACCAATGGGATTCCAAACTCTAGACAATGTGCTATGGGCCTATAGAATTGCCTTAAGGTTACAATTGGGATGACACCTTTTAGATTGGTGTATGGAACAGAGGTAGAGTCCCAATGGAATTTTCCAATCCTAGTCTGAGACTCACAGTTGAACATGGCATGGAATTTAATCAGTATCTAAGGCACAAATTAGATGAGTTATTGCAATTGGGTGAGATCAAACAGAAAGCAATGCTAGAGCAAGAAGTGGTCCAACAGAGGAGAAAATATTGGCATGATAGTAACATCAAGGTCAGGGAGTTCAAGAAGGGTGACTTGGCATTGCTATATCAGTCAAAACTATGGCCAAAGAAACCAAACTTAAAGATAGCTTATTCTAGACTCTATGAGGTGGATTGGGTATTCTCCAATGGCATGGTAAGACTGAGGGACTTGTCAAGACTATTGTTGTCAGGGGTTTACAATGGGGCCAAGGTCAAATTATATTATTCTAGATTAGAAGAAATCCCAATGGAACCAGTAGAAGACACACAACCAGACCCAAAAGATGAACCTCATGACCTATTTTACATCATACCAGTTTAGGAGATGCATCATCATACACTAACTAAGCATGTTAAGAATTTTCAGTATAACTTTGAATCAAACACAACCAGCATTTATAAATTCTAACCATCTTAACGGTTATAAGCAATCATTAATCAAGTGCAAAATCTACCAGGTACTAAGTAGGCAACTGGACAAATGCATGAGTGACACATGGCCAACAATGGCCATGCATGAGTGATGTGTGGCAAACGGTGACCCTAAAACCAAGAGAGAAACATTGTGGAGCATTCATGGCACATATAAAGATTACCATGCAAAAGGTATGCAACCTTGCACTTCCAAGCGCTCACACATCTTACTTCTCTTGCAAAAAACTATTTACCTTCATCATCTACACCACAGACAGCAAGCTCCACACCTTCACAGTCTTCACCGTCCACTACAACACATTTCCACCACAAACCCGACACTTTGAAGCTCTCTGGTCTCTCTCTCTCTCTTTACAACTACAATAGCTTCATCTTCACAAGATAACACAGAGGACAAAGTTATGTCCAAGACAAAGAAGCTATCGGAATAAATGCACAAGAGTGTAGATAAAGCCACACAACTTGTTGTTGAGTAGGTGGCACACACACAACCAGAAGAGTTTATACCCCGCTCGAAGATTGGAAATATGTGTTCCATCAAAGCAAGAGAGCACTTCTCAAGCTTTGGGACTTAGAGGTAGTACTCAAGGCCACCATAACAAAGTTTGATGTCAGTCTTGCCACGAGGTAATAGACACTTTTAACACGAAACATAATTTTGGTGAGATCGATGATCGGGAAATTCAAGTTACAACAGTAGCTCTGGGACACATTCTTAAAATGCCACACAATGACAAGGCCAAGGCATGCACAACAGAAAAAGTCAACAAGTTTCTAAAATCAAATGTTGAAGCCTTTAAGAAACACAAAAAGGGAGCTCAAGGAGTTCGAGTCACAGCTTTGGAATTTGGGGCGGTCTACAAATTCATTGTTGAGGCCATCAATTTGAAGAATAACCCAACATTTGTCTCTACTGAAAAGCTTGTCTTATTGAGTAGCTTGACTGGTACTTGCTCCAGTTCCTATTGTTTTGTCTTTATCAGCATTGGGATGGGGTGGAATGTAGGTTGTACAATAGAAACATTGCCAAGCATACCATCCTTTAAACACAGTCTGGTTCTGAATTTTTACCTTAGCTGTTTGTTGAACAAGATTGCCTTGTAGAAAAATTTACATACTAATCTTAGCCTTTGAGTCCTCCAATATCTTCAACAAGCTTTTCAGCAAAGTCTAATGTTGGGTTATTCAATTGATGGCCTCAACAATGAATTTGTAGACCGGCCCAAATTCCAAAGCTGCGATTGGAACTCCTTGAGCTCCCTTTTTGTGTTTCTTAAAGGCTTCAACGTCTGCTTTTAGAAACTTGTTGACTTTTGCTGTTGTGCATGCCTTGGCCTTGTCATTGTGTGGCATTCTAAGAATGTGTCCCAGAGCTACTGCTGTAACTTAAATTTCCCGATCATTGATCTCACCAAAATTATGTTTAGTGTTAAAAGTGTCTATTACCTCTTGGCAAGACCGACATCAAACTTTGTTATGGTGGCCTTGAGTACTACCTCTAAGAAGTGCTCTCTTGCTTTGATGGAACACAGATTTCCAATCTTTGTGTGGGATACAAACTCTTCTATTGTATGCTTGGCAATGTTTTTATTGTGCAACCTACATTCCACCCCATCCCAATGCTAATACAGACAAAACAGCGGGAATTGGAGCAAGTACCAGTCAAGCTACTCGATAAGATTTAGTTACCCAGCAATTGGAACTTGAAACGACCGTCGGTAGAACCAACCTAGCAATTGTCAAAACCACTAGCAAGAGAACAACAACACATGTTGATTTAGAGACACCAAAATCTAGAACCACCGACAACACCAAGCCACCTAAAAAAGCAACCTTGTTAACCAAACTAAAGCTGAAATAAATTATACCAGACAAGCCAGTGGAACATACTATAGGACAAGGGGACTATGCAGATAAAACCATTAATTTAGCTCCAATCTCACACCAGCAAACCACTAAAACACAGCAAGCCCCACCAATGGTGGATACACAAGGGTCTTGTGTGCCTCTCAGACCCAGTTGGCGCTTCCAACACCTCTAGTCCATCTTAGGCAGCCAGATCAACTACACTATCTTTAATAAAAGAAATTGCATGGCGGTCTGGTAGTGCAACAACCAGATAAGGCACTTATGTCTTACCCTACCCCTTTCATAACCTATGAAACATCACAAACATATTTGGTTGCCATAACATATGGTTGTGTTGTGACAATGTTGTCTGGTTGGAATATAGTGGTTAATGCTATGGGACAACTAGTTGAAGCCGAGTAGCAAAATCTAGGCTCTATAATCATGGCCCTTCAGACGGAGCTTCAAGAGACCAAGACAGAGTTAGAAGAGGCCAAGAATGAGTTGACTAAGCTCAGACAGAAAATGTTGCAAATGGCTATTGAATATAATAATGATACTAGAATCATGGCTGCCCAGCAACATGACATTACCCAACTGCAAAAGGGCAAGCAGAGACTGATTGAGGAAAAATGGTTTGTTGAGGAAGCCATGGATAAAGTGCAGGGCATATTAGAAGAGAAAAAGCATGCGCTAAAGTCCTTGATAGCCAATCATCACACTCTGAGACAGACAGTGACAGAAAAATATAAATACCAATATTTAGTAGGCATTGCTGATTTAAATGGAAATCTTACACTGAATATGGAAGATCTATACCATAAAGAATCAAGACATCAAGGAAGATGAAGAAGACCAAGAGGAAGACAAAGACCGTATCACTTCAAGCTCTACATATACGGTCCAAAACCCCAGTTTCGACATCCTTCACCTGCCACCCTGTCAAGACCTCTCTGGAGCCCATCTAGCCTAGAAAACCCCATAAATCATACATCTCCACTACCACTTGCCTGCCCAGACTCTTCCCATATGCCCCAGCCCTCTGTCATGTATTTGTTAGCATACACATCACTGGGTGTGCCCTGTGCTACGATCGACACACTTTGGTTGCACCAACGGGCCGAGTTCGTATAAGAATCATCACTCCTCCCCATGGTGTTGGAGAACTTGGGCATGTGACAAATCTAGGTCAAGGTAGAAGAGAGAAAATCTACAAATTTACCCACTACAATTGAAATCCACCCCAAATGAGTGAAAAACACACCAAAAAAAAAAAGCAAACCATCTCTTTTCGTCGCAAAAATTCAGTACCAAAAACTCCCACAAATCATCGATCTGATTCAAGAGCATGTCGTGGCTCTGATAACATGTCAAAGGTGGAGCAAAAAAAGGTGAATCGGGTGTGAACTTGTCTAAAACTGTGAGAAAACATCCTCTTGTGATCAAGCAGCCAATGAATATCATGTGTACGGCACACCAAACGGGGACGAAAAGCCAAGCACGTGTATAATCAGGCATGTAGGGGCTCAAGATGGAGGGGAAGGGAAGAGATTGAAATGCAAAATGTCACAGAGAGAGAGAGAGAGAGAGAGAGAGAGAGAGAGAGAGAGAGGTGTTGCACACTATAAAATGCTAGGAGATGGAAAACACTAGAGAGAGAGAGAGTGCCCAAATGCTGGAACTCTGCAATGATCACAACACATGCCAAAAGTACAATGGGGAGCTGCCTCTATAGGAAAATTTGGAAAATGCCCTACCTGCCTGGCAAAAAACCTCACGATCTCAAAACTCTCTGAAAATGCTAATAAATATGTAAACTCGCTACAATTTTCCTGACACACATATTTATTAGCACACTTGTAGAAGACTCGAGAATTTGACCCCAATAAACCCTAGGAATGGGGTCCCATCTCATGCTAGAATATCGTGTGGGCAACACCATAAAGTGCATTGGTGAGAAAGGTACGTCTACCTAAAATATAGGTGAGCATAGCCACAAAAAAGGTCCTCACTCCCTAAACTGCTTTTAGAACATATCGGAGCCACCATCGGACAGGATTCTCAACTCTTACACTTTCTCCATTGTTCACTAAGGGATGTTTAGCAAGCCAAAAAGGACTTCAAGTCATGTAAGGCTCTAAAAACAAGTGAAAAGATGCATCAACAAATTAACAAGTAAACTAAAATTAAAATGTTGTGCCTCTTGTATACTCAAAAATGAATCAATAGATAGAATGAGATACTAAAATATATAGATGCTATTTTATGGTTCACTCTCATGTATGCCCTCTTTTTTTAGTATTGAGAATGTATGCAGAGAGCTTGGAAATTTGGCCCCTCGCAAAGCTGGTGATCTTTCAAGGTATCAAGCTAGAAATGATTAAATGGATGGGAGACTCATCACATCATTGGATGTGTGATATGTTTAACCTTGCACTTCAAAATGATATGCCTTGTGATTAGAGTACTAATTGGTTCAAGTCTTTGCATAAAGGTGTGGGGATGTAAAGAATGTAAATAACTACCGGACCAAAGTGGTTGCGTCTCGTATGGAAAAAGAAATTGGGTGTATAGTGGAGATAAAATCAAGTGATTGGACTCAAAAGAATGGCAAGCATGCAAAAGGACAAGCAGGTTTCTGTCAACGTCATAGCATCATCAGAGCATCTTGTCACTCTTCGTGCTCTCATGGATGAAAGTTTGTTGAAAGGCAAGCAATTTCATTGTTGCTTTGTGGACTTCAAGAAAGAATTTAATATGATTGCATCTAAGAATTTGTAAAGAAGAATGGAAGAACTCCAAGTGACAAGTGAGTAACGTATGCTTGCGGTTTCTTGAATCTATGAGAAGGTGATATGTCCATTGCACATGGAAAGAGGAACTTCAAAATATTTTGCTAGCACTATTGGGGTTAAACAAGGATGTCTATTGTTACCAACTTGCTTTGGTCTATGCAATGATCAATTGGAACAAATGGTACTTGACTTTATGAGACAAGAAGGCAATGAAGAGGTTACTATTTGTAATCATACTTTTGTTGTGTGCGGATGATGTAGTGCTTCTATCGCACACTTTAAAGGATGCACAAAAGCTTATTGTTGTCCTTGAGAACCTTTGCTTGCATAGTAGGAATCCAAAACTTTTGAAAACCAACCATAAGAAGAAACCATGCATTGTGAACAAAAATGAGACACTTGAATTTGTTGAGAGCTTTAAGTACCTTGGCCCGGTTTCAACCAATCACAAGTGGCATGAATATGCTATGCATCATTTGGAAGCTAGCAAGAAAGCATACTATGCATTTCAGAATATTGTAATTATGGGGATGTCAAATGTTGGGTTCTCAACAAGAAGTACCTTTTTGGCACATTCCGGTTCTTCTTTATGGAGTTGAAGGGTGAGGCATGAGCATCTCAAAGTCTACTTGGAGAGAGTTTGAGAATGTCCAAGTACCTTTTTGGCACATTGCTGACACCAGTTTGTCTTATGGAGTTGAACTGTGAGATAGGAGCATCTCAAAATCTACTTGGAGAGAGTTTGAGAATGTCCAAGTACCTTTTTGGCACATTGCTAACAGGTTCTTCTTATGGAGTTGAATTGTGAGATAGGGCATCTCAAAGTCTACTTGAAGAGAGTTTGAGAATGTCAAAAAGAGTTTTCTTACAAACTTTCTCCAAGTTAAGACACAAACACCATATATGCTCCTACTTCTTGAATATGGATATCTTCCAATTGAGGTTATGGGCATGGAAAGGGTTGTGGAGTACATGATAAAGATGCATCAAAACGCCTCACGTTGACTTCCTACAATTGCATGGGAAGCAAGCAAAAAGGTTGAAAAGATGCATCAAAGCAAGATCTTGAGCATGAGATGGATGCAAGACATAACAAAGTGGATTGGGAGCTAAGATGGATTACACTGCTACGTGATGCTCCAATAGACTCCCCAGTGAATGAAACTTTTCTACAATGCCAATGTATTAGGACTTGGGAGGAATTTGGTGGGTCACGCTTCATACATTACACTATCCATATTCCCTCCAGCTATAAAACCATGTTCTTTGCTTAAAGAGGAAAACATACTTACCCTTATATGCTTGAGCCTATCTTCTTATCACTGATATGCACTATCGCATCCATTCAGCTTAGCTCCCACTCCCCTCGATGCAAGGCAGGCTGCTGGGACAATGGAGAAGAGTCGAATCAACTCTGCACATTATTCTCATTACAAGTTGGAGAGTCTAAGTACCACACACTACTAGAGTGCTCACCATTTGTTCACATCCAAACTTGCTTTCCTCACATTTTCAGCATTGACTTAAACCTATACATTTTCCTCTCCCAACCACAGTGTGGGCATTCATGATTGTAAAACCCATGTGGTTTGCTACATCCCACTAGCATGAGAAAAGAGAATAAAAATGAAAGTCATGAAGGGGTTTGTTGAGCCAAATACATTAGACCACCAATTGTGTACTCTGCAGATAGCGCCAATATAAGGGGGAAAGCCAAACATAAGTCAGCAATCTTCAAGCTACGAGCTTCTTACAGTTCAGTCCGAATATCCAAATTTGTGTCACTTGTGTGTGTGTGTGTGTGTGTGTGTGTGTGTGTGTGTGTGTGTGTGTGTGTGTGTGTGTGTGTGTGTGTGTGTGTGTGTGTGTGTGTGTGTGCGCGCGCGCACGTGTGCACGTGTGTGTCAGAGAGAGAGAGAGAGAGAGAGAGAGAGAGAGAGAGAGAGAGAAATCCATACAGGAGTTGACGCAAGGAACTTACTGAGGGATATGGCGCACAGACGTGAAGGGAATTAGCATAGAGAATAGATTGTGCAAGGATGGGGTTTGAGAATGAGTGCAATGCATACCAAGTTGCACTTTTCAGAGCGTAATAACTGTCATTAGTTTGATGCCATGTAGTAACTTCCTCCATATGGGTTTATGACTAGATACGTCTATTTTTGGAACAAGATCATGCCAAAGGATATGTATTCAATGTTATTCTTGTATTTTTCTTCAGATAGTGATCCTTTATTTGAGGTGGTACATGGGTTGGTGTTAATAAGATACCAGTATCCAACCACTTAAACATACTACTGTATTGAAAAATTCTACAGAAGTACACAGAGTAACTTACCAAAAAAAGGGGGGCAATCAATAGCTGATGTGGGTGAGTACATGGGTGTTTGTATGTGGGTTCTGGGGGGGTGAACAAGTATTCTTTGCAAGGTAATCAGGTTGTACTCCATAATTCCTATGACGTTTGTGTGTGCTAGTGGATGCAAGCGATGAGAGGGGAAGGTGAGAAAGCACCAAAAAACATGAGGGCTAAGAAGGGGGTAGAGAGGAGTATATGGGTGGCACATGCATGGACAAATAAAGAGAAAATCCACTCGCGGAGATAATTCTCCAAAGATGTTTTTGATATTTGATAAATGAGGCCATGTGTTAATGAGTTGTCTTTTATCCAACACAAGTGGATGTGGTGACTACACCAAAGTAATAAAGTAGGTATGTAATTGAGTAACTACGAGTGGCTATAGACTAGCTCTCACAGATAACATCAAATATTAGCCTCGGAGTAAATGTGTGTGCATGCATAAGTCAAATAGGTGGCGCTCCTTGTCCAAAGCCAGAGCCATTGTCTAAAACTTGAAGGTTATGTGTATCAGCATTAATAGAGGCCATTCTAAAAGATGCACGCATGGACCCATGTGTGAGACTGAAATCAGCTTAAAGCCATATCTCGGTGAGGGAAGGGTATGAAGTTGCGAGGGAGAGTGAAGCAAGTCAATATGTTTGAGAGAATGGGCCACTAGTTTTTGTCCATGTAGGTGTGTGTGTGTGTGTGTGTGTGTGTGTGTGTGTGTGTGTGTGTGTGTGTGTGTTTAACAATGAATAATCTAACAGTAGTTTGATTTCACAAACTTTTGAACCATACAATGGGACTAGAGACCAATCAATGGGTAAATCCACATACTATGTATACATTAGATACCAAGTATTTAAGATTATCATGACATTTAGATCTGATACTGACAAATAGTGTATTACATCTTTTATATCAAAGAATCCTATACAAGGGTTATCTATCACTAATAAAAATGCTCAAACAGTGGACGATCTTCTATTACTGTTGCAGTTGTCATTGTAATCCCAAGGAAAGAATCTCTTACCTGTCACCATCCAAGAAACACAAGCCTGTCAGAACTGGCATTACTTGGGAAGACAGGTGTCGACGACTCCCTCCCCTTGTTATTGGTGTCAAAAATTACAACAATAACTAACACAATAACATAGATCAAATATTAAGTTTAAGCAATGAGCTATTTATTTACGATAATGTTTACATCATTTAATTCTAGAAAAAATCGGACAGCACCTCCTTTGTAATTTGAATCAATTTTTAAAATTCCAATCCAATGCCATCTCATTCGAGACCCTCACGTGAGGATTACGGCTCTATTCTAAAAACAATTCTTGGAGTATGCTCAAAGTAAAATCTTAACACTAACTTCAAAAATTATGCATCTATTCAACAAAGAGAAAAGTGTTGAAAAGTAGTTCCCACTATTGAATTTACTAAAGTGAATATACTCAGCTACATCCATACAGCTATAGTCATACATATACCACCATAAATGTGAAAAGGCTAGCATCACCTACAAAAAACCATGTAGTAATACGAAGTTTGAACCAGGCAGTAACATCTTGCTCAAGACTTAACCAAATGACTAACTTAGTTAGCAAATAGAGCAGATACCAGTGCCAATGGATCCCAAAATCAGGTCTACCAAAACCATGTTGTGAGGCAGCTATATTATACTACTCAAGGTTTTTCCTCCCTAAAATTACTATTGTGATTAGCATCGCAAGCTATGACATAAGGATTGATCAGATCCTTCAAAGGCCAAGAAGGTTATGTTCCAAAAACATAGTAATAACATTTCATAACACGAAATGCTAGTAAGTTGAAATGCTAAACCACCAGCAGCTAAAAATCCAGCAAGTTGATAGTATGCCAAGTAGAAAGCCCCACATAACAATGGCAAGCATTTAGTAAAGAAATTCTTATTTTTGCAAACAAAATATCATTTCCCTAGCTTTTCACAGTGATGTTTCAGTATTCCAAAGCATGTCAACTCACTGGAGCACCTCACATGAGGATTTTAGGCTTTAAACCCACGTTTGCAGAAGAATTCAAATCAAAAGGACAAACAATTTTTCATCATAGAGCTAGTATATATATGTATAACAGAATTTCTAAAAAAACCAATATTCTGCTTGAATTTTGATCCTATTTTCCACAAATCCATTTACTGTTATTTCCGCATAGAGCTTCATTTAAGGTTTCATGCGCTGTTATCTTTTACGAGATCTTCACCTAAGATTAATGGCATTATAAGAAAATCAAATTGTACCTATGCATCCCCTTATTCCTTGCAAAGGTGTATGTATAAAAACATGTTTAATGCTCATATCCATAAGTATGCAAAATGTCATAAAATCTAATATCTAACTAACCCAAATGATTTTCTCATATTAAATTGATCACTTAATGTGGGAGAATAAACGGGAACAAGTGTTAAGATATAGGTATGTGCTTATAGATCTATCTCAACACGGGGCCAATGGTAAAGGGGCCCAAAAGGGAGATGGTCTATCAAAGAGCAAGGCTAACCAATGGAGCATAAGACCTTAGGGTTAGCTTCATTGAAGACCTCCAATAAATGTGTGTAAAAGTCCTTTGACCTTAAGTAAGCTAGGGATGAGCTTGAGGTGGGAACCCGGCCCAAGCTCGAGGTGCTTGTCCTGCTTGAGGTGCTTGTCATGCTTGAGGTGTTTTCCATGCTTGAGGTGCTTGACTTGCTGCATGATTAAAGTACTTGAGGTGCCTTGAGAAGCTTGCCTGAGATGCTTGTGGGAACACCCCCTAGTTCAAGTGCTTTGTCATGCTTGGTGAGTAAGGTGCTTGATCACCTAAAAGTCAAAAGCATTCCTACAAGAGGGGGGGCGAGCCCTTTTCCTAGGGGCTAGAGAGAGAACACCCACTCACACACACAAGGGAAGCCCCAACTTGAAGAGGCAGCAAGGACACATGTCAGGCCCCTACCCATGTTACCTTCATGTGTTGCTTGAAGCCTATTGGCTAAGCTTCAAAGGGGTCCAATGATAAATTACTTGAATTATCTAATTGATTTTTCATTTATCAAGTCCTCTCTCTCAAAGGGGAAAGGGGGACACTTGTCCCAAGGCTACCCATGTTGCTTGTAATGGCTCCTGCTTGTGATTGGCTAGGCCTGGAGGGGTCCAATGAGCTTCAAGCATGAGCTACAAGGTGGGGTCGACCCAAGCTAGCTAGGGCCTTGCTTGAGGGGTATACTCACCCACACACACTCACAATCACTCTCATTGTGTGCTATGCAAAGTGCAAGAGCTCCCTCTCCAAGCAAGTAGAGGTTGAGAGCCTACACCAACACTCTTGGCTATGGAGTGCAAATCCAACCAAGAGCCATGCTTCAATGCTTAAGCTTGCCATCTCCTTCTTCTTCATTACTATGCTATTATGTATGCTCGCAACAAGAGTATGATAAGTGAGGAACTAATTCTTTCTCCTACGAAATGTTTCTTCTTCCTCTTCCCTACCCTCATTCCCTGCTAGCTCTCTCCACCTTCGAAGGTGTTTGAGGTCTTGGGACTGAGGCTTGGGATAGTTAAAGCTTTCTTCAAGTTTATGTTATGTTTGTGGTGCATGAAGCCTTCCATCTTCATGGCATCACCTAGGTCACAAGGAACACAAAGACTGTATTGTAACAAGTCTCTCTTTATGGGAGAAATCATAATACAAATGCCTATTGAAGGGGGGACCGGCTCCACATAAATCTGGTCCTCAATTGTTGTCATGTTCTCTAAACTCTCTCTCTTGCAAAAGTATTGTCTATGCCAAGTTAACTAATTGCTATGATTATGTTGCTATCTTCAATTATGTCTACCCGCTATGCTCACAAAATCATTTCTTGAAAGTACTCTCATTAAATTCCGCTATTCTCAAATTGAATAGGCAAATTCCATTACATTGGTATCAGAGCATTTGGTTTCTCTTTTCTTGCTTAAGAAGAGAGGTCCTTAAGTAGCCTATAAATGGTTGATGTTGTTAATTATAATAGAGTAAGTGGAACTGGGATCTAATACCGGTTTTGTTAAGCCCACTATGTGGGGGATGGTGCACACCTCGGGAGCTTTGGACTTAATAATGGAGTCTTTTTAGACTTGCCTACGGCTTTACCATTATTGAGCCATAAGAAGTCCGAAAGGAGCTAGCCCTTGGCAACTCTGCTATGTTAGACCTACTCCTCTACTCTCTATAATTAACCACTTTGAGCCGTGGGTGTAGATACTTAAGAGCCGATTTTCAAAGGCTAAGAGGAGTGGCAACTAAGGTTTTGAATTGCCAAAGCATACACTAAGTACATACATAAAATTTTGTTAACATGGCTGACAATAATCAAGAGAGTAGAATGAACATTGATAGCTTTGATTTTGCACATGAAGGTGCTAATGATGATGCTCCCATGTTTGTGAATTATCTTGTGACTAGGTTGCAACAAGCTATGGGCAACCCTACCTTGCAAGCCGAAGTTACTCAACAACTTCGTGCCTATGGAATTTCCCTTCCTCTCCAAGAGGAGAGAGAGCTTAGGAGGCCTCTTGAAGAGACCCCCAAAAGAAGCCTCTCTCCCATTCGAGAGGAGGAATCCAAAGAGAAAGAAAGCAATGAAAGTCTAAGTTCTCCTGAAGATGTGGCTCCACGAAGAAGGCGGTCTAGACGATCGCCTACTCCTCCCAAGAGGAAAAGAGCAACCCATAGTTCTTCTCCTCATCACTCTCACAGGCAAGAGAGGAAACAAAGGAAGAAAAGGGCTAGGAAGAGGTCACCCTCTTCTCCTTCTTCTTCACCTTCCTTCTCTTCCGATGAAAGTTATGGCTATTCTCCTAGAGAATACAAGAGGGGAGGGCATCGCAAATCATTTCCTGCATGGCAAAGGTCACAAAAGCTAAAGAAGTTCAAGGAGGGAGGAAAGAGTATCTCTTTTCTCACCTACGATGGCACCTTTGGTGCTACCGACAAAGTGGTGGCCTTCATCCAGCAATTTGATGCGGCCTTTGGGGACGAGGGCTTCACAGAGTCCTCCAAGCTACGCCATGTAGCTATGCACTTCCAAAAATCAGCTCGTCAATGGTGGGCTAGCCTTCGTGGCAATGGAGAAGCCCCAAAGACATGGAAAACTCTACGAGTTTCCATCATGAAGCAATTTCTTCCAAGCGATACTAAAGATAAAGTTCTTACCGAATGGCGCGGCTTGAAGCTCCTCTCTCATGAGTCTATCAACAAGTATGTAGATAAGTTTTGGGATTTACATCTCAAAGCTACTGTCTTTCAAAAGATAGACTTTGCCGAGCAAAGACAGCAATTCTGTGCGGGATTACCTGAAGAGATGGCCGAATATATCAACTCTCAACGGCCCGGTACTATTACCGAAGTAATCCACCACACCATGGTTGCTTCACGCATCAATTTCCATCAAGGGGCTAGACGTAATGTCAAGCCCATGGAAAACAAAGATAAAAATGATGCAAAGGGGAAATCCAATGCTCAAAATAATTCCCAAGGCACTTCCAACAACAACAATCGGTCCAAGGAGAAGGGAGTTTACAAAGGTAAAAACAAACTCTCTCCTGAAGAGCTTGAAGCTTTTCGCAAGGACCATAAGTGTTTCAAGTGTGGGGAGCAAGGACATGGCTATCGTTCTTGCCCCAAGAAGAATACTCGCAATGAGACTCCTAGGGCTTCCACCATCGAAGCTCCAAAAGAGGATGCTCATTGCAAAGGATCATCACTCTCCTATGCTTGGGGAAAGGTAAGAGAGCATGATGCCTTCATCTTGTTTGACCCTGGCTCTACTCTCAACTTCATATCAATAGAGTTGGCCACCAAGTTGGGCATTCAAGCTTTTGAGATGGGAGATATAGTAACAGCTGATGCAGCTTTCAAGGGACAACAAGCCTCCGTTACTCCCTTGATTGGGAAGTTGAGGCTTCATGTCCAAAGCTATGTCGACAAAGAAGACTTCTTCATCTCTTCCCTCCAACATCAGGATGTTATCCTAGGGGCACCATGGTTTGATCGCATGGCTGCCAACATGAAGTTCCCTGAAAGGAGAATTTACTTCACCTACAGGGGAAAGAACATGTATATAGATGCTAGTGAGCGTGGTCACACTATTCCACTTGTAAATCCTCTTTCTTTTGATAAATCAATGAAGAGCTCAGTTTCTGCGTACATGATTTATGTCAAAGAGTCTCTAAAAGCTAATAATGTTTCATCAAATGAAAATGATAGGAATCAAGAAGAGTTAGACTTGTCTACTTTTCTAAAAGGATTCCAAGATGTGTTCATCGATGATATCCCTATGGACCTACCTCCAAAACGAGGGGATGATGACCATCGTATTGAGCTCCTTCCAGGAAGCTCACCGCCTAACAAACCTCCTTATCGAGTCTCACAAGCTCAACAAGAGGAGATCATGAGGCAAGTACAAGAGCTGGTAGACAAAGGGATGGTGAGGCCTAGTTCCTCTCCCTTTTGTTCTCCAGTCCTTCTAGTGCAAAAGAAAGATGGTACATACCGTATGTGTGTGGACTATCGAGCACTAAACCATATCACTATCAAAAACAGATTTCCCGTACCTCGGGTAGAAGATCTGTTTGATAAGCTACAAGGCTCTACCTACTTCAGTAGGATTGACCTTAAGAGTGGCTATCATCAAATAAGGATAGTGGATGAGGATATCTTAAAGACCGCGTTTCGCACAACATTTGGTCTTTATGAATATCTAGTCATGCCTTTTGGCTTGACTAATGCACCAGCTACGTTCAATCGTTTGATGGAGAAAATTTTTAGACCATATCGAAAATTCACTGGAGTTTTCTTCGATGATATCATCATCTACTCCAAGTCTTTGGAGGAACATAAGCAACATCTCCAAGTGATTTTTCAAGCCTTGAGGGAGAACAAACTTTTTCTCAACCAAAAGAAAAGTGAATTCTTCCTTCAAGAGATTCAATACCTAGGCCATATTATCTCTCACGATGGTATTCGTATGGATCCATCAAAGTTAGAGGTAATAAAATCATGGCCTAACCCAAGGAATCTACATGAGCTAAGAAGCTTTATTGGTATGTGTGCATACTATAGACGCTTCATAGCAAAATTCTCTCAAGTAGCAGGACCACTACACGACTTAACCAAGAAGAACGTTAAGTTTGTATGGACTGCTAAGGAGAAAAATGCTTTTGAAAAACTCAAAGAGAAGCTTACTTCCCAACCAGTCCTCGTGCTTCTGGATCTCTCAAAGCCATTTGAGATCCAATGTGATGCTTGTGGTGATTGCCTTGGAGCGGTTTTGCTTCAAGAAGGGCATGCCATAGCATATGAGAGCCGAAGGCTCAATGGTGATGAACGAGTTTTGGGCATTTATGAGAAAGAGCTTTTAGCTGTTCTACATGCCCTAGACACATGGAAGCACTACCTATTGGGGACTCCATTTATCCTACGAACCGACCACCAAAGTCTCAAGTATTTCATGACGCAAACCAAGCTTTCCGACAAACAAATGAGGTGGGCAAATTTTCTTTCGCAATTTAATTTCCATATTGCTCACATAGCTGGTAAGCACAATCAAGTTGCCGATGCACTTTCACGACGACCAAAAGTTAATGCGGTGTCTATAGCTACTCACAATGATCTATCCTCTATGATAGATGAGTATGATACTGACCCTGACTTTAGAGACATAATGTCAGCCCTTGCTTTGGGGAAGAAAGAGGAACCATTCACCTTGCAGGATGGTTATCTTCTCCACGGCAATAGGCTATGTGTTACCCATTCCCTTCGTGAAAAGGTTATGTATGAATCCCATGCTCCCCCATATGCAGGGCATAGAGGTATTCAACCTACTCTCCGAGGAGTAGAGACGTATTTCTATTGGCCTACCATGAAAGTGGACATACAAGAGTATGTTTCAAAATGTGTAGTATGCCAAAAGACCAAGTATGATAGAGGGAAGCAACCTGGATTACTCCAGCCATTGCCTATTCCAAATTCACCATGGGAGAGTATATCCATGGATTTCATCTTTGGATTACCCAAGTCTATCCATGGGAATACAGGAATATGGACAATAGTTGACAGGTTTAGCAAGCAAGCACATTTTATTCCTGTCAAAAAGACTATTAAGGCACATCAAATGGCAACTCTCTTCATATCTCAGATTTTCAAACACCATGGATTACCCACATCCATCATGTCAGATAGAGATCCTAGAATGACCAGTAATTTCTGGAAAGGTCTCTTTGAAAATCTAGGAACAAGATTGAATTTCTCTTCGGCCTATCACCCACAAACGGATGGCCAAAGTGAGATAGCCAATCTTACGATACTCGCTCTACTCAAGACTTATGTTACCGAAGTAGATCAACGCTCACAATGGGAAAAGTATTTACCGCTAGTAGAGTATGCCTACAATAATACTGTACATACTTCTACGGGCAAAGCACCTTTCGAGATCATAGAAGGAAGACCTAAAAGTCCCTTGCTACTGAAAGTACATGGGAAAATCTTCGCCGCCGATGAGTATAGCCGTGACCTACAAGAATCTTTTCAAAAGATTAGGGAGGCTATAGCCATCTCTCAACAAAGGCAAAAAGCTGCTGCTGATAAGCACAGAAGAGCCTTAATGTTCAAAGAAAATGATTGGGTCTTACTCAAGTTTCCTAAGGCTCGATTAAGGCAAACGACGGGCAAAAATCCTACGGGCCATCAAAAGTATTATGCTAAACTAGCAAAAAGATACTATGGTCCTTTCCAAATCTTGAAGCCTATCAATGAGACGGCTTATCAACTCAAGTTGCCCAACCATTGGCTTATACACAATGCCTTTCATGTAAGCTTACTTAAGCCCTACAAAGGAGAGCCACCAATTGAACCAATTATTGAAGACCCTCCCGAAGTTGAAGACCAAGAAGAGGTACTACAACCCGAAGCTATCCTTCGGCATGAAGACAAGGTACTACGACATGGTAAGATTATCCGACGGTATCTTATTAAGTTCAAAAATTATCCTTTTGAAGATGCTAAATGGATGCAAGGAGTACAACTTAAGGATAGTATGAACCTTGTCAATGCTTACAATGCTACATTAGAGTAAGCAAATGTACAAATTTCTTTTAAATAACTCATGTTTTTGTCTTATATGACTAGTCCTCTTTTTAATTGTGCACAAATTTAACTAGTATGCATGCTTAGAATCATGTTTGTGATGACGACGTCTCTCAAACACCAAGTAGAATTTGTCACTCTACTTTGGGAGAATGAAATCGACTAAAGAGCAGACATGCTTGCGGCAGCTATGTCTCCCAAGCACCAAATGGATTAGTCATCCATCTTGGAAAGATGTCGTAGGGTAAAAAGGGATCCTTTACCCGCTAAGTACGATTGACTAATGACTAAGACTTTATCTCTTCTACCTCATAGTCGAGGACGACTATGATTTCAAGAGAGAGGTAATGTCATAAAATCTAATATCTAACTAACCCAAATGATTTTCTCATATTAAATTGATCACTTAATGTGGGAGAATAAACGGGAACAAGTGTTAAGATATAGGTATGTGCTTATAGATCTATCTCAACACGGGGCCAATGGTAAAGGGGACCAAAAGGGAGATGGTCTATCAAAGAGCAAGGCTAACCAATGGAGCATAAGACCTTAGGGTTAGCTTCATTGAAGACCTCCAATAAATGTGTGTAAAAGTCCTTTGACCTTAAGTAAGCTAGGGATGAGCTTGAGATGGGAACCCGGCCCAAGCTTGAGGTGCTTGTCCTGCTTGAGGTGCTTGTCATGCTTGAGGTGTTTTCCATGCTTGAGGTGCTTGACTTGCTGCATGATTAAAGTACTTGAGGTGCCTTGAGAAGCTTGCCTGAGATGCTTGTGGGAACACCCCCTAGTTCAAGTGCTTTGTCATGCTTGGTGAGTAAGGTGCTTGATCACCTAAAAGTCAAAAGCATTCCTACAAGAGGGGGGGCGAGCCCTTTTCCTAGGGGCTAGAGAGAGAACACCCACTCACACACACAAGGGAAGCCCCAACTTGAAGAGGCAGCAAGGACACATGTCAGGCCCCTACCCATGTTACCTTCATGTGTTGCTTGAAGCCTATTGGCTAAGCTTCAAAGGGGTCCAATGATAAATTACTTGAATTATCTAATTGATTTTTCATTTATCAAGTCCTCTCTCTCAAAGGGGAAAGGGGGACACTTGTCCCAAGGCTACCCATGTTGCTTGTAATGGCTCCTGCTTGTGATTGGCTAGGCCTGGAGGGGTCCAATGAGCTTCAAGCATGAGCTACAAGGGGGGGTCGACCCAAGCTAGCTAGGGCCTTGCTTGAGGGGTATACTCACCCACACACACTCACAATCACTCTCATTGTGTGCTATGCAAAGTGCAAGAGCTCCCTCTCCAAGCAAGTAGAGGTTGAGAGCCTACACCAACACTCTTGGCTATGGAGTGCAAATCCAACCAAGAGCCATGCTTCAATGCTTAAGCTTGCCATCTCCTTCTTCTTCATTACTATGCTATTATGTATGCTAGCAACAAGAGTATGATAAGTGAGGAACTAATTCTTTCTCCTACGAAATGTTTCTTCTTCCTCTTCCCTACCCTCATTCCCTGCTAGCTCTCTCCACCTTCGAAGGTGTTTGAGGTCTTGGGACTGAGGCTTGGGATAGTTGAAGCTTTCTTCAAGTTTATGTTATGTTTGTGGTGCATGAAGCCTTCCATCTTCATGGCATCACCTAGGTCACAAGGAACACAAAGACTGTATTGTAACAAGTCTCTCTTTATGGGAGAAATCATAATACAAATGCCTATTGGAGGGGGGACCGGCTCCACATAAATCTGGTCCTCAATTGTTGTCATGTTCTCTAAACTCTCTCTCTTGCAAAAGTATTGTCTATGCCAAGTTAACTAATTGCTATGATTATGTTGCTATCTTCAATTATGTCTACCCGCTATGCTCACAAAATCATTTCTTGAAAGTACTCTCATTAAATTCCGCTATTCTCAAATTGAATAGGCAAATTCCATTACACAAAAACATATCAGAACAAGCCAAGTTTCCAGTATCAAATCCAAAAAATGATTCTGCAAATGTATCAAAGCCAGGCGAAGTTTTTGGTATCCCAATACGATGCAATATTTAATGGCCTAGTAGCTTGTGTGTAGCGGAAAATAGCATGAACATAGTGAGCATTTCATTAGAATAGATTCCTAATGAGATTAACAAGAGTGCTTGGGTAGAGAAAGCAACAAAAATCATAACACCTAGTTAGATAGCATGAACAATACTTCAAAAGAGAGAGAAATTAAGAAATTGAAAATAGTTGAGGACCCAATTTGCATGTAGCCGGTCCCCTCCAAAAGGCTTTGTATTATGGTTTCTCCCATCAAGAGAAACATTTTACAATACAATTTCTTGTGTTCCTTCAATACTAGCTAGTGCAATGAAGACATAAGCTTCATGCACTACGAAAACACTTATCAAATACAACATCAATTCCCTCACGGTCTCAGACCCAAGACCTCACACACCCTCAAAGATGGTGAGAGCTAGCACGGTATGAGAGTAGATTGAGAGGAAGAAGGAGTATTCTTACGAGAAAGATGTACATCTCCTCACATAATCACTCATATTAGCATAGCTTAGCTTAGTAATTAGCATGGTAGAGGAGATGATCATGCATTGAAGCTTGGATCTTGGTTGGATTTGCATCACAAAGCCAAGAGTTGTTGGTGTAGGCCTTCCTTCTCACAAGCTTGGAGTAGGTGATAAGCTTTCCATTAAAGCTTGAGAAGGAGAGAGAGAGAGAGAGAGAGAGAGAGTTCTTTTCTTCACACCTGAGATACTGTGAGTGTGTGTGTCAATAATGCCTTGCAAAAATCAGCCCCCTCTCTCTCTTGGTCGACTCCCCTTGCTAATTACTCATGCGAGCATCCTATTGGACCTCCCCAGGCTTAGCCAATGACAATTAAGCAGCATAAGTGATAGCCTTCTGACATGTGTCCCCCTTTCCCCTTTTGTGAGAGCTTTAGGTAATTTAATAATCCAACTAAACTCTCATTGGACCCCTTTGCCTCCTGGCCAATAGGAATCAGGAAAGCCATTGGGCTATTGAATGCTCATTGGTCCCCTTGGGAGACTGTCCAATAGTCTTCTAGAGAGCTTAATTCTTATTGGTTCTTTTATTAGTGTTTTTAAATTAATTAAACTAGATTTACTCTAGCCTAATTCTCATTGGTCCACCTCCAAGGCCATCCAATAGGATTTGAGTACACCTTGTGGGCATCTGGGCTAGGGAGTTGACATGTGTCCCTCTTTCCCCTTGTGTACAAAGGGAGTTTGTGTGTGTGTATGAGTTTCTCTCTCATCCCCTACTTCTTGGGCTCGCCCCCTTCTATGTAGGCCTTGACAAAGACTTTTTGGACACACACAAAGCATGCAATTTTCCCTAAAGTTGACCTTTGGACACAACCTTTGAATTTTGGAACCTTAGCATTTTGGAAGTCTTAATGGGTTGAACCTTAAGGTCTTTTAAGCCCATTGTTGCACATAGATCTTTTACAGAGGGCCCCCCTTTGGATCCCTATTTTCCCTCCTTTGGATCCCTATTGTGGCCGGTCTGCTAACTTAACCAATATTCTAGGTTTTTCTCCCCTGGCACTTCCCCATATTAAATGATCAGTTTAACATGAGAAAATCATATAGGAGAATTAGATATTGATTATTATGACAATACGACATGTCAATTATCCCTTTTTAACATCAACCTAAATCCCCCATCATAAGATTACACAGTAATAGAGAGACATTTAAAAGTACTTTCATCTATAAAACACGATGTACTGAGTAGGTGCATAAGCACCTACCTGTACTATTGTCTATTGGTGTTGCCAAGGTTCATAAGGGTTGATATCATTCCACTTGCTTGCACGTATGAGGAAGCTAATGTGGGTGTGCACATCAAGCGAACAGGAACCTGATGAACATGGTATCCATGGTCTTGTCATGATCTTGCAATCATGCTTGTGTGTGGAAGGAGGCAACTCTACAGCATGCTTACCGGATAGGGAGTCTACGACATGCGTGTGTGTGTGTGTGTGAATGTGAAGCGCAACAGTGCAGAAGCATGTCGCTTGTGTGTGTGTGTGTGTGTGTGTGTGTGTGTGTGTGTGTGTGAACATACTTAGCATGGCATGAGGGCGGATGTACCGCGCGTAGAGACTGTTCGTTGTACAAGTGAGCAGCAGAAATACGCCATGTGTGTGCATAGAGAGGTATTATGTGCAATCCCTCCATGTGTAGAGAAAAGGTCTACATGCCAGAATGTCCTTGTGTATGTGTGTGTGTGTGTGTGTGTGTGTGTGTGTGTGTACAAGGGATAGTATTGTTAATGTACATTAACTTATAAGTTGCACAGAAAAGCAATTTTACCTTCTCTGTAATATTTGCAGCCAGCGAATTGCCCTTGCGTGCAGGAGAAGGCGATGCCTTTGGGCTTGAAGGTGTAGCGATTGCGCAACCAGACCTGGTATGCAATGCCTTCCCGGGCGGATTGCCTATAGCAAGTATGTGCAGCTCATGTGAGGAATATGTGTGTGGCGCACTGTGAGGACTGTGTGCGTGCGGATTCGCCTTAGCACGCCTTGCGAGGCCTTGTTTTTATAGAAAGGCCCAGTTGGGTGCCTTAAAGGCGATCGTTTAGCCATGCCTGCTGTAGCGAAATCACGCCAGAGGCGGATACGGCGCTCCTATTAAGTTGCTTGCTACTTTTAGCAAGGTTGCAGGTTGCCAGTTGGTAGGCTTTAGAAAAAACGCCCCCTTTTTTTTGGATATTATCTAGTTCACTTGGTGCCTTTACAATAAGTAAGCAGTGTTGTTTATTGTTCCATACCACTTGTTTAGCCTAGTAAGTGCCCCTGTTGTAAAAAAATTGGGGGGGAAAAGAAAATTACTTGAGAAACGGATCCCATAATGCCATTGAGACCTTCATACAAGCATGCATTATTTCCATAGGGTGCACATTTACAAAAACATGATAAATTGAAGGATGCGAACACGCATCTAGACAACAGTTACAAAGTACTTGGCTCATCTATGCCAAAATAAACTAAAAAATAGGAGGGGTTCTTGCTTGAATGCTCCATCAACCTGCTCATGTTGTATGTCTTGGCCTTTCGACTACTCCTCTGCCAAAGATGTTGTTGTCTGTGTCATGAAAAAATCTGTTAATAGAAATGACGTCTGGTTACTATGTTAGCATGTGTGTGTTATGGGGTTGTATGTCCTATGCATCATTATGTTCCATGTATTGTGTGCCTTTGTCTGTGTGTGTGTGTATATCGAACCATGTGTTTAGACTTTAAAACTGCAAGCATTGAGTGACTATGACTAACATAGAGCCGATTAAAAAAAAATGGGGCATACTGTGTCGAACAAATAACAAGGGGTTGACCATGTAGGCCTAAGTGTGTGATATGCCAGTGCGTGTTCCATAAAGTGTGTGTCTGTGTGTGTGTGTGTGTGTGTGTGTGTGTGTGTGTGCGCGCGCACGCGCGCGCGCGTGCGCGTGCGTGTGTGTGTGTGTGTGTGTGTGTGTGTGTGTGTGTGTGTGTGTGTGTGTGTGTGTGAGAGAGAGAGAGAGAGAGAGAGAGAGAGAGAGAGAGAGAGAGAGAGAGAGAAAGAGACATGGTTGATCCAAGAAGAGGGAAAGAGCAACTGTGTTCCATAAAATGTGTGTGTGTGGGTGTGTGCACGCGCGCACGCACGTGCCAGTTTGCTTTGCAAGAAAGAACCGGACTCGGAAGGGCTAGTGGGTACGCAAAGAATTACAGTAAGTCCTTATAAAGGAACCCTGATTTAAAAAAGAGAGGGGTCTTCTTGAAGCGCATGTGTACGCATTTATCAAGTCTACTACCTGCCCCATCTCCAGTTAAGCAAGCTTCTAAGTGTTCCATTTAGGGGTTCTAGGGTTTTTTAAGCAAGGTTTGTGTAAGAGAGAGCTAGATCTATCTGTACATGACGTCGAAGGGAGGGAGGAGGGACGATACATACCCTGAGAAGTGCGTGTAGAAGCAAGTTCATGCCATCTTCAAGGATGTGTCGCAAATAGTTGCAGACTACACCCACAAAAAGGTTCATACGAGCTAGAGAAAGAGAGAAAAAGCACTAGCATTTTATGTTGGGGGGAATGGGATTTTTCTATCTTTTCAAATGTCTAACTGTCATTTAAGGGGTCATAACTTACCCACAAATGGTTAGGTATGAAGCAGGCTCTTGGGACATCATTTAAAGCATGCGTAGGTAGGGTGGGTATGTCATGTACCCGGCATCAAAATATCCTGCTAGATCCAACTTAAAGAGAATCCACATTTTGTAAGTCGCCAGCTACCAGTATGTCTCTGTGTGTTGATACTTAGGTAGAAATGATCAATCCATTGGGGACACAACTAAACTTTAAAAGAAAGTTTTATCATTGAGCAATTCTGCAAGATTAAAACAAACAGTCATTGAGCTTATGATACTGAGTATGAGTAGATGCTCGAGCCTGATTGCTAGTTTTTGTGGCCTATAGCCAATGGAGGGTAAGATTAAACTATTTTATCTAGATAAGAATGTGTGTGTGATCCCTTCAGCCGGACATTGTGGCAAGGGTAGGGTCTACATGGTGGGAAACCAATCCTTTGTCAGGATGTTCATAATGAAAATACAAGATAGGGATTCTAAACAAGAATATGGATTGAGACAAAAAGCTAAAACAAACTGTCATGTTTAAGAGAGAGAGAGAGAGAGAGAGAGAGAGAGAGAGAGTGTGTGTGTGTGTAGCTGTTTTACCATAAATAATAAGACATAATTGAACTTTTACATTCAAAAGGCAGCTGGCTCGAGAGAGAAGGAATGATAAGTACAAAAATAACTGAGTCTTAGAATCATCTTTGTACAATGTTTATATGAATGAAGCCTCATTCCAATATCCAGATATTGGAAGTACTTCCCTTGCCATAGGTGCATGTGTAATCATGTAAGGACAACTGCTTAAAGCCAAAAAAACCTCCCAAGATAAGATACAGTCCTTATCTGCATCCATCCAAACAAGACAACAGGTACGTTAGCCTTGAATGTGTTTTACAAGTATCAAATGGACTATACCAGTTGTTATCCATGTCCATTTTAAAAAGTATTTTTAGAAATTTTCAGGCCTAGTCCAAAGTATTTATATTCCAAAAAAAAATTACACCCAAAAGTTTAAGGTTTTTATTAGTTTTTAGAAGACCATACCACCTTTGAAACCAAGTGAACCAGCTCCGTAGATGAAGCTCCATTCCTACTTTGCCATAAAGCAAAAGGAGCCTAAAATTTCCTTTAAGAGTATTAAACAAGTTTTTGATTATTTATGACAGATAAAGTTTACCCCTAATTAGAGTTTATGGCATTCTCCTTCCTCAAATTTTGTATGTTACTTACTTTCATTCTCTGATGAGTAAGGCAATTAGCAGAGATCTTACACGGTATCTAGCCAGACCAGGTGCACGAAAGAAGTAAGTGTGTGTTTTTTTATGCGCTTTTTTCAAGCCCATTCAAAGGAATGTTGAAACAGTATAGCATTACCCCCAAAAAAACTAGTAAACCACCAAGTCTAGCAGCAGTATGCGGCCAGTGGGGACCCCACACAAAATAATCCATCGAATAATTTTTATTCAGAAAATCAGTACGCAATTGGGAAACAACCCTAGTTTCTTACAGTAATTCATGCGATAAGTGAAAGAAAACAACTAGTACCTTTATGAAGTCAAAAAAGACCAGTAAACAATAATGTACAACTAGTATGCCACAAGCCAATCGGCGAAGCCCCAACCAATGCTCAATGCAGAGCCACCATAAGCAATAGCAAGATCATTTATCAACTCATGTTTGCTAGCCCATTCAGCCATTACCATATAAACCTAGCCAACCCACTGGTGGGCTTTACCCGGCTAAGCAATAAGGAACAACAATCCTCAGAAGTGCCATAATCTGTTTAAGCAAGGCCAACCACACGGTGGTTTCTTATACTAGGCTAAGCGGCTGGTTATGCCGCCTAATACTTTTTTTCAAGTTTTGGTTATATACCATCATCATCGATAAATACAAAGCAGTGAATACGGGTAAGAAAACCCCTTTATCCCCCAAAAAATTTTGAGCATTATGTACCTGCAATTTGTTATGAATAATGAACAGTGGCAAAAAAGCTAGTAACAATACCATAGTCATGTCCCAAAACATCCTTTCCAACTATTTATCATATGATGCCAATCATAGCCGACCACTGTAGTGGACCTTACCAGGCTAAGGAACGAGGAACAACACCCCTTAGTAATGCTTGTTGTTGTCAAAACGAGGCAACCATACAGTGGTCCAACCATCCACATTATATCATGCACTGCTAAGTATAGCCAACTTGACCATTAAGTATAGCATTTCTAAGTACAGGCTTTTTTATGCGACAATGCTTCCCATTTAAATCAAAAAAATGACAAAAACGGGATCATTGATGCTAAGCTTAGTAGCCAACCTGAGTTGGTTGTGCTGTAAGCTCCATGTTTGGTGCAACAAAGGTAAAAAACATGCAGTCCTCACACTTAACGCAAGTAAAACACACGCAAAGCTAAGTGAGGGGCATAATGCGCCCTCACCTCTTTAAATAGAAGAAGGAAGGCCGCCATCACTTGTGGCAAGTTTCTTGCAGAGTGTACTGAGTAGATCAAGCTCCCCCTGGAGACTTACGGGTGAGTAGTCGCCTATGATGCAGTCCGGCATAGTAGGGCTACCATCGCACCTCACAGCATAGTAAATGAGGACAGTAAGTAGAAATTTAGACACGCCTTGTAACTATCATAACATTTTAAGGGTCCTATCCCATATCTAGAAAAAAGGTGTGGGTCTTTTTTAAACCCAGAGTGTCGACAATAAATGGCATGATACAACCTAATTTGATGCTTGAAAAAACAATAAGCAAGTTGTGAAGTAAGTAAGTAAGTAAGTAAGTAAGTGTGTGTGTGTGTGTGTGTGTGTGTGTGTGTGTCTGTGTGTGTGTGTGAGAGAGAGAGAGACGTTATCTTTAATGATAATACTTATACACAAAAGAACCCTTTGTTCAGAAGAAATTGGCTTTAGACATTAAATAGGTGATTTGCACAAAAACTTTTCTGCATTTGAATAAATTTTTTACAATATCGTTAGAATCAAACATCATTCCAGTTATCAAGACAACAAACCAATTTATAGATGAAATACGAGATAAACAAGACAACAAGTTTTGCTAGCCTTAGATACATATTACACGTGTCAAAGAACCTAACAATTGTTGTTTATGTCATACTTAGATTAGCTACTATCATTATTAATTTCAATAACATCACAAACAAAAGAGGCTTCTAAGTAACTTAAAATCATCAATTTCCAGGCAACCATCCTTACTTTCAAATCATTGTTAGAAGCTCTTAGGGTTTATATAGGTCTAGTTTGTTTTGTCACAAAGTCATCTGAAATCTCATATCTATCAACAATCAGAGCAAGATGCTTTTCAAGTCCAACAAGTGCACTCCTTTCTAAACAAAATTTCAATATGAAAATTAGTACAAAATCCATAAGAACCAAAAGAAACCAAGTTTCTCCAAGGTTTTCAAGAGATTGCAAAGCATAGCACCAGTAGCATTTAGTAGGTTCTTACCAATACTCCCCATGATTTTAAAAAACGTATGGAAAGAATCAACATCTGAATTGAACCAAGGAAAGTAAAAATAATAAATGAGAGCTTTGCTAGATACCATAGTAGTCAGGCTATTTCTTTGTATGTTGGCTCCCATCGGAGAGCCCATCTAATCAATTTGGGGGGAAAAAAAGAAAACCAGTCATCAAAATGAGAATGATCATACAAAATCCGTATACTCAATATTGCCTTATATTAATCAGAGATCTTAGTAAAAGTGTGTTTCTATATGTTGTTGAATAAAACAAAGTGAACAAGGCCATCAAAATCTTAGAAAATATTATGTGATAGTTTTGCTATAGTGTAAGGTGTCAAGCATATGTTTCAAGGATAACAAACCTTAGGTAATGTATCAAAGCAAATGTTCAAGCAATGCCAAAACAAGAATATATAAGTCTAAGATCTAATTCCAACTCCAAATCATTAGAAAGCACATCATCATAAGTTATTAAAATTGGTATAATTTGATCAAAGCCAATCAAAGAGATAAAAAGGTCATTATCCCAGCAACGGACAAGAAACTTTAAGCAAAGCATTCCCACTTCATCAAAAATTGTAGCCAAAAAGATCAAATAGATCAGTAACCTAGTAAGGAATTGGGAAGAGAGATATAGTAGGCTGAAAGCATGGGTAGGTGGTGCAAAAAGTAGTGTCCTTGACACCTCTTGTGAGGCACTCTTAGATGGTGTTTTGTTGGCAGTTTTCAAAAGCCAAAGATAAATATTTAATATTTCTAAAGGCGTTGTGCCAACCACTTTAATGGTTCTTGATTTAGTCGAATGCAAGACTCTCTACCTACCCCTTCAGAAGTCTACGAGCTCCCTCTCTCTCTCTCTCTCTCTATATATATATATATATATGTGTGTGTGTGTGTGTGTGTGTGTGTGTGTGTGTGTGTGTGTGTGTGTGTGTGTGTGTGTGTGTGTGTGTGTGTGTGTGTGTGTGTAGTCTATGTGCTCTCTCTCTCTCTCTCTCTCTCTCTCTCTCTCTCTCTCTCTCTCTCTCTCTCTCTCTCTCTCTCTCTCTTGCAAGAAGAAGGAAAATTGCAGCAGGAACTTGTAGACGGACCTTGTGGAGGATTGTCATAAGGGTGGAGACTATGGTCCATGAGATCGCGATGGAGATGTTGCAGTAGGAGATTGGTCAACAGGTTGTGTCCGAGCAGTAGCCTCCACTCAATTGTCACCTTTTGTGGAATGTTGATTTCAGCAGTTTGGGAGAGCACATTCCGCACCAGCAACAACCTCCACACAATTGCCATGTTGGATGGCCGGCCATTGCTTGTGGTGTCGGATGTTTTGAAGAGAGGATTGTGCACGACGAGCCACCTCCAAGTACACTGCAAGGCTCTGAGTACTTTCCGCAGCATGCGCAATACAATCCACTTCATGATGACATGACTCACAATTACCACAGGGATGACTCATTCACAATTTTCCATGAAGGTAACCATCGGATGCAAGAATATTGGTCTATGATGAAAAGAGAGAGTCGTAGGAGACAACGAGAAAGTAATGCACCACGTTCAAGGTCAATAGAAGATGTGAATTAGGTTTGCATGAAAGTCTCAAAATGCTGGCAGGAAGCAACAAAAGGCATGACTTGCGATGCTAAGAAAACCGCCTTTTAATGTCTTCTAGGACTGCCATCTTTCAGACATTTGCATCATGCATCTGAAAAGTCAATACTATCCATTATTCCAGGCACAATTACTGAAGTCAAAGCATCCATGTCTAAAGAGGAGCTGAAGATTAAAAGATCTGTCTACATGATGTTGGTGAATAGTGAAGGAGATCCATCAAGGTCTATTAGCAACTCTAGGATGGCCAGATTTACTGGGTTGCATCGACGAAACTTTGCAGCAGCCAAGTCACCGTTGAAACAGGCTGAGGTTGGCGCATTTCCTTTGCAATTATGTAGTCGTCAACTACCTCAAAGTTCCACCATCACACAAGCGACAAAAGACCTTGTTTTTTCCTTTTGGCAGACAGAGACAAGAGTGTCGCCAAACAAAAAAGATGTGTGTCGAAAACGATTGAGCAGAAAATCTTACATAAAGCATCCAATACATTTGCTTGATGATTCACAGGTATGCTCCTAAAGTTTCATAGGTATGAACTTTGGATGTAGAGAAAAGTCATAGAGTTCCTTTCAAAGGTAGTCATGGAAGTACCATGATAGTACAAAAGGATCTTTAGGTACTTTGGATCTTTGAAAGAGTCTAGAATACCTCGCAAAGGTAGTCTTGAAAGTACCATGCAAGTCTAAATGGGTTCTCTAGGTACTTTGGAGGTCGAAAAAGTTCATAGAGTTCCTTTCAAAGGTAGTCATGGAAGTATCATGACAGTAAAGAGGCTCTTTAGGTACTTTGGACCTTTAAAAGAGTCTAGAATACCTCACAAAGGTAGTCTTGAAAGTACCATAGAGTTCTTTTCAAAGGTAGTTATTTACCATGAGAGTGAAGAGGTTCTCTAGGAACCTTGGAAAAGTCAGATAATTCCTTTCAAAGGTAGTCATGGAAGTACCATGATAGTATAAAGGTAGTCATGATAGTATACTCTGGATCTTTGAAAGAGTCTAGAATACCTCGCAAAGGTAGTCTTGAAAGTACCATGTGAGTTTAAATGGGTTCTCTAGGTACTTTGGAAGTAGAAAAAGTTCATAGAGTTCCTTTCAAAGGTAGTCATGGAAGTACCATGACAGTAAAGAGGCTCTTTAGGTACTCTGGATCTTTGAAAGAGTCTAGAATACCTCACAACGGTAGTCTTGAAAGTATCATAGAGTTCTTTTCAAAGGTAGTCATAAAAGTACCATGATAGTAAAGAGGTGCTCTAGGTACTTTGGAGGTAGAAAAAATCATTGAATACCTCACAGAGCTTTTACTTTGATGGGTTTTACTTTGAAAAAAGTCTGAGCCTTCGATGGGTTTTATTTTTTCTTGCACAGGGTGAGCTTTACAGGAGGTTCCAAATGCAATATCCACACATCAAGATCTCACTCAGATGTTTGAGGGATTGAAACCTTGGTTTGTTCGTAAGTTGAAGGACCCTTACACGTGCTACTGTATTGCTCATATTCAGATGATAGATCTCAAGGAAGCATTCAACCACATGAGACACAGTAAGATAGGCATGCACGGCGATGGGTGTGGCTGCATGTGTGCTATATGCTTGCCAAAAGAGGCTCCAAGTAAGTGTGAAGCTGCCATGTACACATACACCAGTGTAAGCACATTGACTGAAAGTGTGTTATGTGAAAAACCAATGGACTCCGCATTTCATAAGTTTCCTTGCTTGAAGGGAGAATGTCCTCAATGTGGGTCGAAGAGATTAATGCTTTGTCCAAACGAAACACTTGAAAGTGCAGACCAAATTTCTGTTAAGGTGTTGCAGAAGTATACAAAAATGTGTACCACAATATGCCAATAGTGATATAGGTTGCTGCCCAAGTAACTTGTAGAAGTACCAATAATTAGCTTCAAAGTACCATGCAACTATTCCTTAGGTGGTTTTCTTAGGAGCCTATCATAGGTTTCAAAACCTCTTGCAAGCCAGTCCAAACAAGCACTTGTAAACGCTTTTGTCTACTTGAGTAACAAAAATAGCATTTCAATTCTAGAACACAAAGTATCAGTTTGCCAGCCTAAAGTACCTTACAGGTAGTTCACAAGCACTTCTATTAAAATATGTAGGAAACAAGCACTTCTAAAAGTTTATCTACCGACCCAAAGTACCTTTAAGGTAGTCCTCAAGTGGTTTTTTTATGTTAAGATATGTAAGTAACAAGCACTTGTAAAACTTTTTGTTTGCCATCCCAAAGTACTTTATAGGTTCTTTACAGGTCTGACAACCAAAAGTACCTTACAGGTAGTGCACAGGTGGAAACTATCTTAAACTATGTAGGAAACAAGGACTTGTAAAAGTTGTTGTATGCCAGCCCAAAGTACCTTATAGGTAGTCCTCGGGTGGTTTCTGTACATAACAATTTGTTAAGTTTTGGTATGCCAGCCCAAAGTACCTTACATTGTAACTGTCTTAAATTGGGAAACAATAACAGAATCAGAAAATAACACTTCAATGCTTGGACACTTAAACAGTCTTAAACTACTTGAATCATAAAAATAACACTTCAATGCTGGGACACAAAGACAACGCATCCAACCAGTTGGAATATATTACATCTTCATCAATTTGACATCAAGTCATTACGTGAGTTACAATGGCAATCAAAATGAAGCCAAAAAATTGGTTTCCACATGGAAAGTAGCGTATAAATATACAAGGTTCTAGCATGGGTTTAATTTAGTTACAAAAGGTACATAAAGGATCTGTCATCCTAAAAAAAGCAAGAGACGTCATCGTCGCTTGCACTCTATGGGTATGAGTTGTGGCCCACATAAGTACGCATCATACGATGTCTTTTCAAACCCTTTTGCAATTGCTGTGAATACATACTTGTCGTCATCAGTAGGTTTTGATTTTCTGGATGTGTCCGCCAAGGCACGGCGATCTGTAGCATGCTGCCACCGTTCTAGCCATGCCTTTAGATCTTTTGACAAGTATTGGCTGGAGCGGTGCTCAATGCCAAGCACTATGATGTAAGTAGCACAAGGATTATAATGACATTTATAAGAACTATTGTCAATTAAAAGGACATTGCAGTTATCATACCGCTACAACTTTGCCAAAAAATTCTACAATACCTTGAAAAATGCTGGTCTTCCACCACCAAAACAGTAACTGCCCACATCACATAACTGTTGTCCAACCCATCCACTAATATAATTGTGAACTTAGGGAAAACATCTTCGAATTCTTGAGCCCACTCTGTTGAGCATTGCACTGCTCCATATGTAGACATTTGCCCATGTCACAACCCATGCAATAAAATCCTGTGCATCTTTCGGAACAAACAGGTACCTGCCGTCTGCCTCCTCATGCTTGACAAATGATGTAGCTTCAATATCGGGGATAGACGAAGGGTCATACTTATTAGGTGTACATGTAAGACAAAGTACACCATTAAGATCTAATATGAGGGCTGATCAGGTTGGATCATCGTATGGCAAGGAGGAGATAGCTGAGGGAATGTACTTTGGGGGATCTCTGATGATGATGTTTCCTCTACGGGCAGCTTGAGGGTCCCCTTTTCCTTTGGACGCTCTGTAAAAGACAGCATTCAACATTGAAAAATAAACACGAGGCAATATTCGACATAAAAGCGACAAAAACATAGACACTGCGCTTATGAAACATAAAAGTGACAAAAACATAGAGGCCGGCAAAAAAATTTCTATTGCATTCAAAATCAAGAATCACAGATTCTTGTATTACAATTGAAGAGTCACAATTTCTTGCAAACTCGAGGCTTGGGGGGGTGGGAAACATTAGAAGGATTGCGGAAGGGAGTACTCCTTCTAGGAGTCTTCTTCACGACAGGAGGTGATCTGGGTGCTTCCCTCTCTCCCATATCTCCATCTGCATGATGAGCATGTTGCTTTGAACGTGTGGACTCCGAAGGTCTATTCTTTTTGGAAGGTCCACCTATGTCATAAAACAACACATCAGCCCCATGCAGACATTGCATAGAAGTTGACAAGTCCAATACCATTACCACTTATCATCACCGTTTTTCTTGCGCTTCTTTGACACCTTCACCATGTCACTCAGAAAGATGGGAGAATCTGGATCCTCATCACCAGCTACCATGCGCTGCACTGCATCCACTCCCTCTTACGCTATTGCCTCCGCATTATCAACCGTTGCATCTTCCTTTGGACTGCTTTTGCTTGGTTGTGGCTCAACTGTTCTTGTGCTTGCAGGGGGGTTGACCTTCACAACTGGAGTGCCCTCATGGAGTACACACTATGGGCTTCAGGAGTAGCTTGTAGCACAACCTTTGTCATGTCATCTTGTATCGGTGCCACACAAGGAATATGGCCAGAACCCGCAAGCACATCAGTGAAGTTCAGGCTTGTGCAATCAGCAAATACTTGAAGGCAACCTGAACAATTCTTGGATTTATATGAGATCGGGAGCAACAGTGACCAACCTGTATGCAGGAGCATTGATTTAAGTGAAGCCACATGGGAAGCCATAAATGCAAGACCACATGCAGCACATAGTCCTGGAACAGAGAATTTAGTCTGCAAGTGGCTCAAGTGTTGGCCAGTTGTCGGAAGCAGTAACATTGTGTCACCAGCCTTCACCTGCTCCAACATGCTCTCACCAAAGTTGATCTGTTGCACACACATACTCACTGATGCTTCCAATTCAGTCACTTCTTTCTGCATGACAAATGAAGAACAAAAGGCCCACAGGGATTAGATATGAGAAGCACCATTACAGCCCAAAGTACCATGACAAGTACCTTTAACAAAAAAAACTACCATAAAAAAGTACTTTGGACACTCCAAAAAACCACCAAGGCAATTAAAAATACCATGGCAGGTAGAAAAGTATCTTGGACACTACCACCATAACAGAAAACTGCCATTCCATTGAAAACATCAAGGCAAAAGCTATTACCATAATAGGAAAGATTGTCATGATAAAAAAGCCACCATGACCAAAAACAAAGTACAATGACAGGTTTCTTGGACACTACACACTATTAGCAATGACCGTACAACCACCTTGGTAGAAAAAACTACCTTTACAAGTACCTTGGACACCACCACCATAGCAAACAAACTTCCTTAAAGAAACAATCAACCATAGCAGAAAAAACCATGAAAAAGTACCTTGGGCACTGCCACCATAATAGAGATGGCTTTCCAAAAAACCTTTAAGGTAATGACATATACCATGGATAGTAGAAAAAAGTACCTTGAGCACTACAACCATAGCAAAAGAAAAGTACCATAGCAGGAAATACTGCCATGAAAAAAACACCACCATGATCGAAAGAAGTACGATGACAGGCATTTTGGCCATTACATGATACCTAGAAAAATAGCCATGACCCCTGCACCTGTCATGGTAGAAAAAACTACCATGACAAGTACCACAATAATAGACAAACTTCAATGGAAAAAACAAACACTCATAGCAAAAAAAACCACCATGGAAAAGTACTTGGTCAATGTCACCGTAACAAAAAGAAAGCCATGTTAAAAGAAACTACGATGCCAAGTACCTTGGACACTATTACCATGATAGAACCCCACAATAGAAAAAACTACCATGTCAGGTAGGTTGGGCACTTAGCACCATAACAGAAATAACTGGCATGACAAAAACAACCATCTAAATAGAAAAGAGTACCATGTGAGTACCTAGGGCATTACCACATAAACAGAAATAACTGGCATGGCAAAAAAAACCACCTAAATAGAAGAGAGTACCATGTCAAGTACCTAGGGCATTACCACATAAACAAAAATCCCGCCTTGACTTGGTCGACACATACCTGGAGATGATCCACCTCATCTCTTATGTTCGAGCTGCTTGCATTGACCCCTAGAGCTGTGAGTGCCCTAGTTAGAGCAGCCATCTTGCCTTCAATCACCAAAAAATCAGGGTCAGTATCGACAACTCCCTTCATGCTGGACTGCAATATTTGGAGCTCTTGCAATTACCCCTGAAGCATTGTCGCGACTGAAGATGTTCCTTGTATCTTCCACATATTTTGGTTCCTGTCTTGTAGCTCTACTCTCACATTATCCAATGTTGTTTTCAAAACCTTTAATGCATCCCTTTTTGCATCCAGAATCTACTCCACCTGTTCTTTTACTTGTTGGCTTATGAAGGAGGCACTAACTAGAGAAGTGTTGCCAGATAACAGAGAATTTTGCCCACTTTTCTGACTTTCCCCGACATTGTCAAGACGAAGGGGTTGAAGTGATGTCCCCTCATTATTCTCTAGCCAAATCTTTACGTTCTTGTCAATGCCACCCGGAAGCTTCTTGCAATGATCCAAAACCTGTTCACCAAAGCAGCCCATGCAACCTTTCGACCTGGAGGATCTTGCCGAGTAGTTGGGCATCGCTCGTACAACAAAAACAACGTTGCAAACTTGTGTGTGTTCTCTTTGTTAGTTGGCATGCTTTGGTATGAAGGAGTATGAGCGGAAGTGCGACGCGAGAGAGAGTGCGAGAAGAAGAGCAAGACGATATGGTGAACTCGCTCTACTGTAATGTGTAGAGCATAGTGAGTTCTTATTAGGTTTTTACAAAAGAATATGTGTACATACCTGGCGGCCCGCCCACTTACCTGGGCGACCACATTGGGCTTTATACCCCAACAACCTCCCACTTAAAGTCCAATGTGGTACTTTAAGTGTGAGAGAAGCTACTATACAAGCTAATATACAAGAGATGTAGAGAAGTGATGTACTACCCTACACCTAACTGCTTGCGACAATGCGCAAAGCTCTCTGAGGGAAGTCCTTTTGTAAGTAGATCAGCAGGAATCTCTGTGGTGTGAACTTTGACAAGCTGAAGTTGCTTATCCTCGAGCATTTCCCTGATGAAATGATACTTCACATCCACATGCTTTGTCTTTGAGTGATAAACTGGATTGCGAGCCAATTGTATAGCACTTTGACTATCACAATATAACACAGGCATCTCTTTTTTGATTCCCAAATCTGTTACTAGTAGATTAAGCCAAAATGATTCTTTGCATGCCTCTGATGCTGCAACATATTCAGCCTCTGTAGTAGACTGAGTAACACAATCTTGTAATCTAGAACTCCATGATACTGCTCCACCAGCCAATGTAAAGACATACCCTGACGTAGACCTTCGGTTGTCTAAGTCACCTGCATAATCTGAGTCTGTAAAACCCTTTACACTTAGCTCCTAACTCCCATAGCATATACGCATACTCTTTGTAGCTTTCAGGTATCTCAATATTCCTTTCACTGCCTCCCAATGTTTCTTGCCTGGGTTTGACATGTATCGACTTACTACTCCCACTGCAAATGCAATGTCTGGGCGAGTAGCAATCATTGCATACATCAAACTACCCACTGCAGACGCATATGGAATCTTATCCATTTCAGCCTTTTCTTCCTCAGACACAGGACAATCTTGTTTGCTAAGTTTCACATATGGTGGCAATGGAACACTCAGTTCCTTTCCCTTCTCCATATTGAAACGTTGAAAAACCTTGTCAATATACTCTGTTTGAGATAACCAAATCAACTTCTTTGATCTGTCTCTCTCAATGCGCATACCAAGTATATGACTTGCCTCACCCATGTCTTTCATGTCAAACGATTTTGCCATCTTTGACTTCAAAGCTGAAATTTCTTCCAAGTGCTTGCCAGCAATCAACATGTCATCCACATACAAAATAAGGATCACCCAACTGCCATCCTTAGCCTTCTTTGTATATAGACAGTGATCGAACTCACTACATTTGTAGCCTTGAGAAAGCATAAACTTGTGGAATTTATGGTACCATGCCCTCGGTGATTGTTTTAAGCCATAAAGACTCTTTAACAACTGGCATACCCAATCTTCCTTGCCTTTCTCAACAAACCCTTCTGGCTGCTGCATGTAAATTTCCACATCTAAATCACCATGCAAGAACGCTGTCTTGACATCCATTTGGTGCAACACCAAATCTAATATGGCAACCAATGCAAGAAAGCATCTCAATGTAGTCATCTTGACCACCGGAGAGAAGACTTCATCAAAGTCAATCCCTTGTTCTTGCTTAAAGCCCTTGGCAACAAGCCTTGCTTTGTACTTTGGCTGACTATCATGAGCGGTGATCTTATACCTGTAAACCCATTTACAAGGTAGAGCCTTTTTGCCCTGTGGTAATTTAACTAGCTTCCATGTCTTGTTTTTATGCAGAGCTGTCCTCTCTGACTGCATGGCCAATTGCCAATTCCCGGAGTCCTTCATTTGCACTGCTTCCTTGTAACATGAAGGCTCATTGCAATCAGTCAACATGACATAGTTCATAGATGGAACAAACCTATCAAGAGGTCGCGTGACACGTCCAGATCTACGCACAATAGGTGGCTCAGGCTCAGCCACAACCTGTGGTTCCACTCTATCCTGTCCTTGCTCCTCTTGAGCCCTGAAATTTTCTCTTGCACGTGCAGGTCCATCTTCTTGGAAGACAACTCTTCTAATCTCCTCAACCCTCTCTGGTTTAGAATGATATTTGGATTCATTAAAGTGAACATCATTGCTACGGATAACCTTTCTGGATTCGGGATCCCAAAGTCTGTACCCCATCTCACCAGAATTACCATAGCCTAGAAAGATGCACTTTCTACTCTTCGGCTCAAGTTTGTTCCTAAATTCCTTTGGAACGTGAGTATATGCCTCATAGCGAAAGACTCTGAGATGTTTGTATGAGGGCATTTTGCCTGACCATACCATCTCTGGCACTGAATCCTTCTGCAAAACCTTGCTAGGAGATCTATTTACAAGATGAACAGCTGGTGATACAGCTTCAGCCCAAAACCCATTTGGCAGTTGTGCATTAGACAACATACTTCTGACCTTCTCTTGTATGGTCCTATTCATCCTCTCCGCAACACCATTTTGAGGAGGATTGTAAGGAGCAGCAAGTTCACGTTTTATACCTTTTGACTCACAAAAGTCCTCAAAGGCCTTTGAAACATACTCTCCACCATTGTCAGTGCGAAAGCATTTAAGCTTCTTGCCACTCTGATTCTCCACAAGTGTCACAAACGTTTTGAAAACACTAAACTCTTCATCCTTGTGCTTGAGAAAGTAAACCCATACTTTCCTCGAGTAATCATCTATAAATGTCATAAAGTAAGAAGCTCCCCCTAGAGATAGGTTAGGCATAGGTCCATACAAATCACTATGAACAAGTGCCAACTGTGTATCTCTTCTACTGCTTCTATGCTTATGTGGCTGCTGTCTTTGCTTACCATACAGACAATGTTCACAAAATTCAAAATCATTAAATGAAAAGCCAGGCAAATAACCAGAACGAGACAAGATTTCCATTCCCTTCTTGGACATATGTCCTAACCGGCTATGCCACAAAGAAACGTTCGGCTGCTCGGTTACATTGATTACATTTTTAAAGACATTTGATACATAAATCATGTAAAGTCCTCCAGACTTTATTCCATGTGCTACTGTCATAGAACCCTTGGATATCTTCCACATGTTCTGTCCAAAAGTGGTGACGTAGCCAGCATCATCAAGTAAACCTGTGCTGATCAAGCTCTTTGTAATTGTGGGAACATGTCTCACATTCTTCAGCGTGAAAGAAGAGCCATTCTGAAACTTCAATTGAACATCTCCAACACCTAAGATCTCACATGTCTGCCCATTGCCTAGCCGAACATGATCTTTAGTGGTCACATAAGAAGTAAACCACTCCTTGTTTGGAGACACATGAAGTGATGTCCCTGAGTCTATAATCCAGTCACTCAGTGCATTTCCATCAGATGTTGTAAGAAGAGTTGAGTCCATTGTATTCTTCAAGAAGTAGATGTCTCCTGACACTAGACTGTCATCCTCTACAACAGTGTTTGTCACATTTATTTCTTGGATCTTCACTGAGGACTTGTTCTTCTCACCATGGTCTTCACCTTTCTCTTTTCCTTTTTTTGCTTTCCATTCTCTGCACTCTCTTTTCATGTGACCCTTCTTGCCACAATGGTAGCATTCTATGTCACTCTTGCCTTTAGCACTGCGGGACTTGCTACGAGAATGATTCCTCTTTCCACCTTTGTACTTTTCTTTGGTCCTTCCCCTGACAACTAAGGCTGTTCCTTTGCCTTTGTCCATTGTCTTTCTATTGGTTTCTTCAGTAAGTAGACTTCCTTCTACACCTGCTATGTTCAAACCATCTGGAGGTGCAGAATTACTCAAAGCTGTGCGAAAAGTGTCCCAACTTTCCGGCAATGTGATCAACAGGAACATAGCTCTAACAGGTTCATCAAACTTGACACCTTGAGCTGACAACTGACTATAGATTGTGTTGAATTCATTCAGATGATTGGACATAGGTGTCCCTTCTTTCATCTTCAAGTCAACAAGCTTCTTAAGCCAGTATACCTGTGAAGCTGCACTCTGCTTCTCATAAAGATCACTCAGCTTTAACCATGCTTGATAAGCCGACATCTCGTCTGCTACATTGAAGTTAACGCTTTCTGCCAAAGTCAGCATAATGGTAGAAAGTGCCAATTCATCCATTTCGCTCCATTCATCTTCGTCCATATCTTCTGGTTTTATCCCCTTGAGCTTTATAGGTTTTATTTGCTTCTTTTATACCAACACGTGCCAAATCTGCTTCTTCCACAATGGGAAATTGGTTCCATCCAGCTTCTTGATATTGTAAAGAGCAGTGTCCTGTGATCCAGCCATAGCTACACTTCAGAGTGGTTTACTTTCCTGGGAAAAATTCGGCAAAGTTTCCCCTGTAAACTGACCTCTGAACCAGTATTAACCTGTCAAATGAACCAAGAAAGCTTCAGATTCTGCATAAATTTCGGCAGAGTCTCCTTTGTAAAATGGCTCTGGTGTACTCAAAAAACAGACCAAAAAACATCTCAAAAAACACTGTCTCTCTGACACTGTAAGCTGCGGGTAAACCTGTCCTGCACCTCTACTGTCTCTCACTGTCCTGTCACTTTCCTGTAAGCATAGACTGTGACAATGCCTCAACGGCAGTAAAGCAAAGATGCAATCCCAACTGTCTAACTCACAGTCAATACATCCTAGCTGCCTATCTAAGGGTGCTCGAGGGATCGCTCCAAGACCTGTATCACCGAAAGGATCTCAACATTCGAGAATCACCCAGCTCAAAAAAACCTCACTCGACCCTCAACAAAGGCTGCAGTAAATCTGACAGTACATAGACTTCCCACAAAGTCATACATCCACAAATTTCCCACTGTATGATGTAACCGCTGCGGTGGTTGTTTGCTGCGTGACTCACAACCAGCAAACCCTCAACAGACATACATCATCTCTGACAATACATCCCATGTGGAAGTACCTGCAATGTCAGGATGAAATCTGGAATATCAAGCAGCAAACACAAGCTACCTGATGAACTAGTGGATGTCGCCTACAATCTGTGTGTAGATGCGCCCGTGTCGTATGTGACACGCCTCCAAGAACTGTGAGTCGTCCTTCGATGTGTAGACAGCCACAAATCAACACTCTGGGAGTGTCGATATCCTCAGCACCTGCAGTCGTAGGCCAAAAACCCCAAATTTGCAGAGTCGGATATGCACCCGTCGAGACCACGTAGTCGAAAATGGCCTGCGCAGACCTTTGTCGAAGCCGAACGGTTGCCGAGATGACCTCAGAATGAAATTCTGACAACACCAAGGCCTTCGGGCAGTCCCACGAGATTTGGGGCCGTGTCTTTGCCTGTCGAATTTCACTCCAATCTGAGCTGGTGACTCTAGCCTCCTGCAGTGCTGCCCCGAGCCTCGATATGAGCTCTGATACTAGTTGAAGGAGTACGAGCGGAAGTGCAACGCGAGAGAGAGTGCGAGAAGAAGAGCACGACAATATGGTGAAATCGCTCTACTGTAATGTGTAGAGCATAGTGAGTTCTTATTAGGTTTTTACAAAAGAATATGTGTACATACCAGGCGGCCCGCCCACTTACCTGGGCGAGCACATTGGGCTGTATACCCCAACATGGTAGACTTTGTGAAACAGTAACCTGCATTCGTCTACAAACTCAGGTCGCATCATATGCAAAATGATTTTAGAGCCCTTCTCCCTTTTCTTCATGAAGACCGACAACCAATCCTGATATGTGACATCAGCCTCACCGAGGTGCTAATAGAGCTTGCCCTCCAAGCTTAATCCATAGTCCTCATGCAACTCCTCTCGTGTGTAGCAGAGTCAAGTTTGCTTGGGGCATTGAATCCTCCAGGAAGATCTTGCTACAAACCACATTTGACATAGTAAACAAACATAAACAAACATTGAAAAGAACATTTCTACAATTGAAGAGACAGAGTTGATATGTACCAATGCTTTTGTCGCCGATAGTTTTAGACTTTATGCCCAATGTTGTGGAGCTCCTAGGCTTGCTACTAGATGAAAGCATGCTAGCTGAACCACCATCAGCTTGCTGCCATGGTGCACTTTTACAGTGGGGTCTTCATATCACTATACAAACAAAAAAACACAATCCATGATTCACAATGTCCTCAAACAAACACATTGCTCAACTACAACAAAAGAGGGAGAGGGAGAGGGGGAGACAGAGAGAGAGAGAGAGAGAGAGAGAGAGAGAGAGAGAGGGCGGGGGAGGATTACAGTACCCGGTGAAGATTGAGGTCGCACAGAGAGGGTAGGCATCCATAGTTCTTCCTCGCTCTGTTCACGCAGGGTGCATGAAGATGGCGTAGCGCGTGGGTAGCTTCTTGCTACATAGAATGGCATGCAACAGAAGTCACAGTCACCCTCTACCCGTAAACAATGTTCAAAAAATGATGGCATTCTTGAAGTGGTGGCATTTTCCATTTCTTGCAATTTTCCACGTCCCCAATAAACTATTTGAAGGGAGCAAATAAAACTTGAGAACTACTTCGAAAACCACCTAGAAAAGCTCTTAAAATTGACCATCATTTCATGCTTTTAGCAAGTAATCTGAGCCACAACATTCAGTTTTTAAAAAAAGCAAAGTGCTAGAACCAAAACCAATAGATAGCACCATCAATTTATTTTTGAGAAAAGCCATAAGATCATCAACTACCCAATTCAAAACAAGTGATTAAAGCCACCACACTAAAGAGGGGGAATGGGAACACACCCAGAAACACACACAGATGCCTCTTTGTATCCCACGGCACTCACAACACCCCCGTCCACTAGAAATCACCCATCAAACACCACACTTTGACAAGCAAGCCACCGCTTACGCACATACCAATGCACACATGCTCTGCACCATCAACATACACCAATCACCCCAATTTTATCCACTTCCACAACACAACATCTCTCTCTCTTTATTTCTCACACAAACAGACGGTTTGGGGGGTGCACACCACTCACACATCGACGGCACACATGCTTGAAAAGCACAAAGAAGAGAAGAGGGAAAAGGGGGAAGAGACGGCACAAAATTTGGAAATGCTTCCTCTTTGACAAAACACCATGTACAAACAATAAATGCTCCGCATTGGCTCGGTTCCATCTCCACGCACATTGACGAGCACGCAAGCTTCTTCCTCCATGTTCCTCCCCAACTTCTATCTTGTGGAGCTCTCCTCATTGATAGCTCCGTGAAAGGCCCCTTCCTCATTGAAGGAGCTCCCAAAACGGAAAAAAAACTTGCGCTTTATGGGGCGTTTAGAGCCTCTTGCTATTCCTATCGACTTTTTTTTTTTAATCTTACTTTGCATGTGAATCCCCACTTTCTATTCTCAAGCTGCTTGGAGCCCAAGTCTTGCATGTGTGAGTTGCCCTTTAACCTACAGGGAATATCACAGCAGCATGACAACCTTTGCAAGAACCTTCCCTCCAATAAAATGTTTGGGGCCATTGAGGCCACGTGGGAACAAACTCTTGGACTGCCCTACCATGTCGTCACTATGGATGGCCACCGTTTGTCGACGGCCACCATGCACCACCTCATGCAACCAACCATGGCAAAGGCCCGCTGGGCCACACAACGATGTTGTGACTCAAGCTTTATAGGATCAAGAGAAAATTATGAACCCATGAACCGAAACCCAAACGGAAATTTTAGGAATTTTAGACCTAGGCCACTTGCAGCTCAACAGAACTTCAATCAGGATCAAAGACCTCCTCAAAATCCGGAAAATTTTAGACCAAGAAACCCATCTTTTGTAGTATTTGGGCCACCCAATAACAACAATAATGGGAATAGCTTCAATCGCCAACCTTATTTTAGGAGGAGGAGGAAATCAAGAACCTCAATGAAGAGCTCAAGGTGCAAGAGCTAAAAAAAATCAACCTAATGCGTATGTTCATGCTGCAATTGAACATAAGGAAGTTAATAAACAATTTTAAATAATTCATACCCCAACAAAGTACAAGGTAAGTGTTTTACCTTATTGATTGATTCTAAGAGTACACATTCTTTCATCTCTCATAGATGCATTAGAAACCTCATTCTCCTTGAACACCCTGATACTAACCTCACAATGGAATTAGCTATGGGTAGGAAAGTTAAATCTTCTACTTCAATGGGTGACTTGAATTTTATTTTGGATGGCCACAACACTTTAGGAGTCTATGATGGGATTTTAGGGATGGATTGGCTTAAGGTGAATAATGCTCACTTACATTGCAAAAATTCTTCATTAACTCTTGTAAATGAGCATAACTCTAGGCTTGCCATTACCTAAACTTCATCTCATGAACTTTACTAAACTAATGAAGAGCTATAGAAAGAATGAGATGATTTATGCAGTAAAGCTTAACTCAATGAAGAAGAAGTCGGAAACACCTGAACCTAAGTGTCTAACCAAACTTGATGATGTGTTTCCTAAAGAACTTTCAAAGTTACCACCCAAGTGTGAAGTTGATCATGCAATAGAGCTTATTCCAGGAGCTCAACCATTTGCTTGTAGATCATACAAGATATTGGTACCTAAGTCTACAGGACTCAAAGAGCAACTTATTGAACTTCTTGACCAAGCCTTCATTCAACCTAGTTTTTCTCCATGGAGTACTTCTGTGCTTTTTAATCAAAATAAGAATGGTACTCTACGCCTTTGTATTGACTATCGTGGATTAGATTAGGTAAAAATCGAGATTAATGAGCTACTTGATCGATTACATTGAGCTTCTATTTTCACAAAAATTGATCTTAAATGTAGGTATTATCAAATCCGAATCAAGGAGGAAGATATACTAAAGACATGATTCAATACTCAATTTGGACATAATGAGTTCACAGATATGCCTTTTGAACTTACAAATGCTCCAACAAATTTCAACCCCGCCTTATGACCGACATGTTTAAAGAACACCTTGATGATTTTTTTTTTGGTCTTCTTTGATGATGTTTTGGTTTATCAAAGAATAAGCAAGTACATGAGCAACATGTGCGGCTAGTACTTGAACTTCTACGTCAAAAACAGCCTTATGCTAAGCGTAGCAAGTATACTTTCTTCAGTGACAAAGTGGAATACTTGGGATTTGTTGTATCCAAAGAGGGTATCTCTACTGACCTAATTAAGATTGAAGTTGTTGTAGCTTGGCCTACACCTAAATCTATCAAAGAAGTACACGACTTTCTTGGATTACTGGGATGGTACTTTTATTAAAGGTTATGCTAAGATAGCTTCTCCCTTACCAATACCCTTAAGAGGATTAAAGGGTTTTCTTGGAATGATCGTATACTCAAGCTATTTTGAGTGACTCAAAGAATCTTTGGTGAATGCTCCTTTGAAATTTCACAAAGACATTCACTGTCCTCACTTATTCAAGTGGGCAAGCGATCGTATCTCAAGAAGGAACACCTGTAGCTTACGAATCTCATAAGTTACACATTCATGAGTTAAATTATCCTCTGCACGATTTGGAAATGTTAGATGTTGTACATGCTCGTAAAGTATAGCGGCATTATCTTCTTAGAAGGCGATTTGAATTACACACAGATCAAAAGAGCCTCAAGTGAATTTACACTCAACCTGACCTTAATATGCGACAATGGAGCTAGATGGAATTATTATTCGAATACGATTTTGGGATTGAATATAAACCAGGCAAGGAAAACTTAGTGGCTGATGCTTTACGTAGGAAAAGTACACTAGCGGCTATTACAACCTCTACTACCTCCTAAATTGACCTTATTCGTGAGAGTATACCCAATATATATTTTACAGAAAGATTCAATATTTACTGAACTTGGATAATTGCACAAAGAAGCAAGAGAGGCAACTTAAATGTTGAAGGCAATGATTACTACTTCAACATTTGAGTTTGTATTCCAAATGATGGTGGGATCAAACTTCAAATACTATAGGAAGCTCACGATATACCCATTGCAGGACATCCATGTTACATTAAAACTTATGTTGTTGTGAGAAAACATTCTTTTGGCCAGGATTAAATCATTATTGTTAACTGAATCAACATTAGTTAACAAGAGCTGCTAAAGACCGAAGACATAAGAGTGCACATCAAAGATCAAAGTGAAGAAGCAGTAAAGATTGGAGTCACACATTTTTCACATTTTCCCAAAATGGTCACGTAGTGTAAATTCCCGATTTATTTCAAGCCATTGTAATATTTTAATATGTTACGGGCTCAATGGGAGTTCCAAGCTGTAAAGAATAGGTTAGTTACCGTGACTAGGTTGCAGATTCAGTAAGTGGTGGAGCCCTAAAGGCCTTGGGCACCTGGACATTGCACATTTTTACCCTAGGTACATAAGGCAGTGTGTAAAAGAAATTAGGGTTCTCAAGCTCATTTGTTGAGAGCACTCTTTGGTGAGAGCTCTTGAGGTGTGTGGCTATGGAGTCCTTGAGCTTCTCCTTGCTCATGAGACTTGATTTTAACACTAATGAATAATTCATTCTCTTTCACTATGCCTCTCTCATACTTCTTATGATGCTTAGATTAGCTAGATCTTAACTAATTAGTGGTTAATCCCTCTCTAATCTTGTGTGATTGCCCTCTCTTGCTTGTGTGTGCATGTAGGTTTGATTGAAATGTGGTGCTCAATAGATCTATCTGTGTGTGCTTGCCATTAGTGTGTTGCATGATAGGATTCGTGTTGTGTGCGTCTTGCAATCGTAATGTGTGTGATTGGGTTGATTAGAAGTGAAGAGAAGTGGATATGGAGATTGCCCTTCATTGCGGCTTAGCTCCTCCATAGGCCGAGAAGCTCACCTCGTAGAGTTAACCATTTGTGTTGCCACGATTAGGTCACTAACCGTGTGAGTGTTTCCATGCCCTAGCCGGGTAGCTCATCCCTCCGTATTGACAATTTTGTTGGTCATTGGAGCTATTGCAACAATGGAACCCCCAACATTTGGCGCCGTTGCCGGGGACGATGGCCTACGCTAGTGTAATTGTGGCATAATTGAATGCGTTCCCTCACTAATTTCACTATTAATTTTACTTGTGTGTTTATGTTTTTGTGGATTTTCGATGTGTGTGCATGAAGCAATGTGTTCATAATTCCCTAATGTGTGATCGTATCTTACCAATTGTGTGTTTACACACTCTAATTTCTCACTAACCCCTTGCTAATTTGACTAATTTTTGCTAACTTACTAATGTGCTATGAAGGATTGGAGCATTTTTTGTATTTTTTGGATAATTATTGCAATTTTTTGGCAATTTTTGTATTAATTTTTTCTTAATTCCATCAAAATTTGATATTTTGCAATAGTTACGAGCTATTTTGTGTGTGCGTATTTACGGAATCATTTTGTTTGCATTTGTGCCTTTCGTGGTCAAATTTTGAACGTTTTACTATTTCCGAGGATCGAGGGGACAATTTTGTTGAAGTTGGTGTTTTTGAAAAAATTTGCTGTTTTTGGTGCACTTTTATGTATTGAAAATGCTTAGTTGTGAATGATGATGATTTTCTAAGTTTTCCAAGAATTTTTTGGATTTTTTGGCAAAGTTTGGGATTTTTTGGTGATTTTTTGGAGTTTCGGCTAATTTTTGGCCTATTTTTGGCATTTCTAGACAATTGGAAATTAAAAATTTTAAAAATGATAAAAAGCCGGGGTCGACTTTTTTTCTCTTCTTCCTTTTCTTCTGTCGGTCGTTCTCTTTATCAGTCCGGGTGAACCCACCCCATACACACTCCCTCACTCTCTCACTAACTCCCTCTCTCTTCCCACTCTCTCTCTCTCTCTCTCTCTCTCTCTCTCTCTCTCTCTCTCTCTCTCTCTTTCGCGTGCTCTGCCAGACTGCCTGCTACCCACATTTCACGCTCTCTCTCTTCTCGCTTCGCTCGTGCGCGTGCCCTTTCTCTCTCGCCCTTGTCTTATTCTCGCACACACTCACACCCCACTCGCATGCGTCCGTATTGCCGCTGACACGCCCTATCGGCAGTGCTTGGAAAAAAACTTTTTTCCAAAAACTTGGGAAACCTACATATGTGAAACAACAGAGGTAAATTGACAAAATTTGAAGGTCTTTACACCAAATTACACTAATTTTTTCAAATTTTGTAGGTTTTCTCACCTTCAAATATAAAATTTAGAGGTAAATTTCAAAATTTGTAGGTGGGATTACATTGAACTTAGGTTTTTATTGAGCACTGCTGGCAGTGAGGCTGTCGAGTCCTCTCTCTCTCTCTCTCTCTCTCTCTCTCTCTCTCTCTCTCTCTCTCTCTCTAACCCTCACTCACACTCATCCGCTCTTTCTCACTGTCTGCCCCCGCGTGCACCCCCCCTTTATTTCGTTTAAATCAAACACCCTCCCCCTCCCCCTCCTTTGTCGTGTATTCCCCCCTGCCCACTCTCACGCGTGCCAGCAGGGCCCGCCACGTCGTCTCATTCTCTCTCCCCAGGACCCTGCCTGCAGTAGCGCGCCACCAGGCTCTCTCTCATTGCCCGTCTTGCCTGCTGACAAGCCCACACTCTTTCGTTGACCGCTGCCCCAACAAGTGCCCAATGGCCCATACGGCGCACTCTGTCTCTCTCTCTCGGTTCAGTACACCGCACAATAGGGCCCCGTCTTCTCCACGCGCCATCACCGTTGCTGCCTACCCGCCTGCAAATCAACGCCTGTTGTCCATGCGCGCATCCAGGTAAGCAGGTAATAGGTTTTTTATTTCTATTAGTTTTTTTGTATTATTTAATTTATTTTCAATTACATAAGTTTTTTTTTAATCCATTTTAAAAAAATCAAAAAAACATTAAAATTTCCATTTATAAAGTTCCATGAAAAAAAAAAGAGAAAGCCACAAAAAAAGAATAAAAAATCAAATAAATTACAAAAGAGAAAAAAATCTATAAAATCTAATAAAAATTAATAACAAGGATTAAAAATAATAAAAATTTTACCAAAAATATTTAAAAAACTCACAAAAAATAGAAAAAATATAAAATTTCCTAAAAAATGATAACTTCTTAGAAAATTTTATATGAAAAAATTTTCACAAAAATAGAAAAACATAGAAAATTCACATAAAATTTTAAAAAAGACAAAAATTCCACAAATAAATCACAAAAAATCAAAAACACTCACAGATAAATCGTAAAAAAAACATAAAATTTTCAAAAAGTCACAAAAAAGAAATTATAGAAATCAAGAACTGATTGGAAAAACACAATAAATCACAAAAAAATCACAAAATTTTTAGAAAATTCACAAAAATTTCTTTAAAATCAAAACTTTCTCAAAAAAACATAAAAATACCCAAAAATTAAGAAAATTCAAAATTTCACAAAAAATTAAGAAAAATAAAAAGAAAACGGCCAAAAAGAGCCAGGAAAAGCTAGAACGAGACCGAAAAGCAAAAAGCAAAGTTGGAAAGAGTATCACACACCAATCAAACACCGCAAACCGAGCACATTGCACAAAGTGAACGAGAGATCACCTAGAAAAAAGCGAGAAATCGACCAACTCAAAGCCGATTGAGCGGCAGTCAAATTTCAAAAATTCTGCACACTAGAAATTGGCAAGCGCAAGTAATTGCGCTGCAAATTAGCTTCCAATTGGACGAACATGCACAAATCACGATGGATTGCAGATTAATCTATTAAAGGCCCATTTTTTCATCGTTTCACAGTTTTTCATCGTTTCAAAAGGTTGCAATCAATTTTGACACGGTCAAGCTAGAGTTAATCAACTCTTGTGAGTCTGTAGAGCAGTCAATTGCAAAAGTGCTTTGGCTAAAGCAATTAATCAAAACCAAAGAAGGAGAAATTCTGTTAATCAGTACTAGAATCTGCCAATTGACAGTTTTGGTAGATCAAACCGACATGCACTCATCTCAAGCCGAGAATTTACGTACAACAGAGCAAGCAAGTAGCAGTGGCAACACATGCACAACTACAACAGAGCATATTTTATAGCTATATGGCTACAATGGAGACAAAGTCTTATACACAGATTCAGAAGGCCATAGATACTTAATGAGCAGCAAAAGCAGCACAGGAGCCAAGATCCTATTTATCATAGTAAAACCAGATTCAGAGAACTCCCAGATGTTCACAGACTTCAGTGGAGCCAGGCATTGCAAGCTCAAAGATGAAGTGCAGATAGAGGTGCAAAAAATCAACCCAAGTGTTTATCCAGAAATCTACACAAGCCAGCAAAGCATCCAATTAGTACGTAATATGCAATCAGGGTCATTGTACATGGATTACAGTGGTCAGATCTATAATCAAGAACCGGAATTGCAAGATCCAACAGATCAATCAATAGAAGCAAATCTAATTGGAGAACAAAGTCAAAGACAGTACCAAGGTCAAGATGGAGCAATCTACAACTTGATGCTCAGTGTTTTAAAAGAAAATGCAAACAACTTGCCCAGCATAGAAGCAGAAATTCCTGAGCTAGAGCTTGACATGACAGAGCCAGTTGAAATACCACTAGTCATGGCATATTGCTCAGATTCTAGACAAAAAGGTGGACATTTTTTTGAAGATTGTCCAAGAAATCTTGACAGGAGGGATACATCAACCACCAAGAAAGATACAGAGAAAATTGAAAATGCGAATCTCGATGTAAGTGCTTTTAACTTGTCACTTTTAATGTAATCATATGATTTGCATTACCATTAGAAACACCAGTAAAAACATTACAAGTTCAAAATTAGCATAAAGATGCACAAGCACCTGGAAAGCTTAAAATTGATTCTTTGAACAACAAATTCTTACATGAATTTAGTTAAGGTGTCGAGATATCACCAAAGATTGAAAAGACTGTTAAATTTGCAAATGATTTTGCATCCACTACCACAAGTGTGCAATCATTCACGAGTCAAAGGGACACATCAAACCGAATGATGTTAGCTTTGTATGGTACACATAATTCATATGCACACTATGTAGACCAAAAAGGAAAACTGTACAAAGAGGATCAACCAGTGTTTGAACAGCCAACTCGTAGAAGTGCATCCAGTGATAGATCAGAAAGGATGGTTCATTTCAAAGGAAAGAATCTATTATAGCCCATCCTCTCTAGATCTGGAGGATATTACTCGAGTGAACCCAAAAATCTGTTCAGAGACAAACCCTCCTCCATCGCAAATCAAGCTTCGATGTTGGGACCAAACGAACATATACTTTGACCAAAACAATCGCAGATATAGACGAGAGTCTAGCATCTATGATGCCTTGGGTCTTGAAACCACAGAAGCTCGTATCATAGGAGACCCATGGGATAGACAATATCAGGGCAAAGATAATGCTATCTATAGCTTGACTTGGGAAATAATTTATCATGTTTCAAGGAGATACATAGGAAACTATGTAGAAGGTTTACATATGCCAAATGTCAACAGTGCTACCCAAAGTGTACCTTCACAGTGCTACCCAATGAAGGAGTACGAGCGGAAGTGCGACGCGAGAGAGAGTGCGAGAAGAAGAGCACGACGATATGGTGAACTCGCTCTACTGTAATGTGTAGAGCATAGTGAGTTCTTATTAGGTTTTTACAAAAGAATATGTGTACATACCTGGCGGCCCGCCCACTTACCTGGGCGACCACATTGGGCTTTATACCCCAACAACCTCCCACTTAAAGTCCAATGTGGTACTTTAAGTGTGAGAGAAGCTACTATACAAGCTAATATACAAGAGATGTAGAGAAGTGATGTACTACCCTACACCTAACTGCTTGCGAAAATGCGCAAAGCTCTCTGAGGGAAGTCCTTTTGTAAGTAGATCAGCAGGATTTTATGTGGTGTGAACTTTGACAAGCTGAAGTTGCTTATCCTCGAGCATTTCCCTGATGAAATGATACTTCACATCCACATGCTTTGTCTTTGAGTGATAAACTGGATTGCGAGCCAATTGTATAGCACTTTGACTATCACAATATAACACAGGCATCTCTTTTTTGATTCCCAAATCTGTTACTAGTAGATTAAGCCAAAATGATTCTTTGCATGCCTCTGATGCTGCAACATATTCAGCCTCTGTAGTAGACTGAGTAACACAATCTTGTAATCTAGAACTCCATGATACTGCTCCACCAGCCAATGTAAAGACATACCCTGACGTAGACCTTCGGTTGTCTAAGTCACCTGCATAATCTGAGTCTATAAAACCCTTTACACTTAGCTCCTGACTCCCATAGCATATACACATACTCTTTGTAGCTTTCAGGTATCTCGATATTCCTTTCACTCCCTCCCAATGTTTCTTGCCTAGGTTTGACATGTATCGACTTACTACTCCCACTGCAAATGCAATGTCTGGGCGAGTAGCAACCATTGCATACATCAAACTACCCACTGCAGACGCATATGGAATCTTATCCATTTCAGCCTGTTCTTCCTCAGACACAAGACAATCTTGTTTGCTAAGTTTCACATATGGTGGCAATGGAACACTCAGTGCCTTTCCCTTCTCACGTTGCAAAACCTTGTCAATATACTCTGTTTGAGATAACCAAATCAACTTCTTTGATCTGTCTCTCTCAATGCGCATACCAAGTATATGACTTGCCTCACCCATGTATTTCATGTCAAACGATTTTTCCATCTTTGACTTCAAAGCTGAAATTTCTTCCAAGTGCTTGCCAGCAATCAACATGTCATCCACATACAAAATAAGGATCAGCCAACTACCATCCTTAGCCTTCTTTGTATATAGACAGTGATCGAACTCACTCTGTTTGTAGCCTTGAGAAAGCATAAACTTGTGGAATTTATGGTACCATGCCCTCGGTGATTGTTTTAAGCCATAAAGACTCTTTAACAACTGGCATACCCAATCTTCCTTGCCTTTCTCAACAAACCCTTCTGGCTGCTGCATGTAAATTTCCACATCTAAATCACCATGCAAGAACGTTGTCTTGACATCCATCTGGTGCAACACCAAATCTAATATGGCAACCAATGCAAGAAAGCATCTCAATGTAGTCATCTTGACCACCGGAGAGAAGACTTCATCAAAGTCAATGCCTTGTTCTTGCTTAAAGCCCTTGGCAACAAGCCTTGCTTTGTACTTTGGCTGACTATCATGAGCGGTGATCTTATACCTGTAAACCCATTTACAAGGTAGAGCCTTTTTGCCCTGTGGTAATTTAACTAGCTTCCATGTCTGGTTTTTATGCAGAGCTGTCATCTCTGACTGCATGGCCAATTGCCAATTCCCGAAGTCCTTCATTTGCACTGCTTCCTTGTAACATGAAGGCTCATTGCAATCAGTCAACATGACATAGTTCATAGATGGAACAAACCTATCAAGAGGTCGTGTGACACGTCCAGATCTACACACAATAGGTGGCTCAGGCTCAACCACAACCTGTGGTTCCACTCTATCCTGTCCTTGCTCCTCTTGAGCCCTGACATTTTGTCTTGCACGTGCAGGTCCATCTTCTTGGAAGACAACTCTTCTAATCTCCTCAACCCTCTCTGGTTTAGAATGATATTTGGATTCATTAAAGTGAACATCATTGCTGCGGACAACCTTTCTGGATTCGGGATCCCAAAGTCTGTACCCCATCTCACCAGAATTACCATAGCCTAGAAAGATGCACTTTCTACTCTTTGGCTCAAGTTTGTTCCTAAATTCCTTTGGAACGTGAGTATATGCCTCACAGCCAAAGACTCTGAGATGCTTGTATGAGGGCATTTTGCTTGACCATACCATCTCTGGCACTGAATCCTTCTGCAAAACCTTGCTAGGAGATCTATTTACAAGATGAACAGCTGTTGATACAGCTTCAGCCCAAAACCCATTTGGCAGCTGTGCATTAGACAACATACTTCTGACCTTCTCTTGTATGGTCCTATTCATCCTCTCAGCAACACCATTTTGAGGAGGATTGTAAGGAGCAGTAAGTTCACGTTTTATACGTTTTGACTCACAAAAGTCCTGAAAGGCCTTTGAAACATACTCTCCACCATTGTCAGTGCGTAAGCATTTAAGCTTCTTGCCACTCTGGTTCTCCACAAGTGTCACAAACGTTTTGAAAACACTAAACGCTTCATCCTTGTGCTTGAGAAAGTAAACCCATACTTTCCTCGCGTAAGCATCTATAAATGTCATAAAGTAAGAAGCTCCCCCTAGAGATAGGTTAGGCATAGGTCCACACAAATCACTATGAACAAGTGCCAACTGTGTATCTCTTCTACTGCTTCTATGCTTATGTGGCTGCTGTGTTTGCTTACCATACAGACAATGTTCACAGAATTCAAAATCATTAAATGAAAAGCCAGGCAAATAACCAGAATGAGACAAGATTTCCATTCCCTTCTTGGACATATGTCCTAACCGGCTATACCACAAAGAAACGTTCGGCTGCTCGGTTACATTGATTACATTTTTAGAGACATTTGATACATAAATCATGTAAAGTCCTCGAGACTTTACTCCATGTGCTACTGTCATAGAACCCTTGGATATCTTCCACATGTTCTGTCCAAAAGTGGTGACGTAGCCAGCATCATCAAGTAAACCTGTGTTGATCAAGCTCTTTGTAATTGCGGGAACATGTCTCACATTCTTCAGCGTGAAAGAAGAGCCATTCTGAAACTTCAATTGAACATCTCCAACACCTAAGATCTCACATGTCTGCCCATTGCCTAGTCGAACATGATCTTTAGTGGTCACATAAGAAGTAAACCACTCCTTGTTTGGAGACACATGAAGTGATGCCCCTGAGTCTATAATCCAGTCACTCAGTGCATTTCCATCAGATGCTGTAAGAAGAGCTGAGTCCATTGTATTCTTCAAGAACTAGATGTCTCCTGACACTAGACTGTCATCCTCTACAACAGTGTTTGTCACATTTATTTCTTGGATCTTCACTGAGGACTTGTTCTTCTCACCATGGTCTTCAGCTTTCTCTTTGCCTTTTTCTGCTTTCCATTCTCTGCAGTCTCTTTTCATGTGACCCTTCTTGCCACAATGGTAGCATTCTATGTCACTCTTGCCTTTAGCACTGCGGGACTTGCTACGAGAATGATTCCTCTTTCCACCTTTGTACTTTTCTTTGGTCCTTCCCCTGACAACTAAGGCTGTTCCTTTGCCTTTGTCCATTGTCTTTCTATTGGTTTCTTCAGTAAGCAGACTTCCTTCTACACCTGCTATGTTCAAACCATCTGGAGGTGCAGAATTACTCAAAGTTGTGCGAAAAGTGTCCCAACTTTCCGGCAATGTGATCAACAGGAACATAGCTCTAACAGGTTCATCAAACTTGACACCTTGAGCTGACAACTGACTATAGATTGTGTTGAATTCATTCAGATGATTGGACATAGGTGTCCCTTCTTTCATCTTCAAGTCAACAAGCTTCTTAAGCCAGTATACCTGTGAAGCTGCACTCTGCTTCTCATAAAGATCACTCAGCTTTAACCATGCTTGATAAGCCGACATCTCGTCTGCTACATTGAAGTAAACGCTTTCTGCCAAAGTCAGCATAATGGTAGAAAGTGTCAATTCATCCATTTCGCTCCATTCATCTTCGTCCATAACTTCTGGTTTTATCCCCTTGAGCTTTATAGGTTTTATCTGCTTCTTTTGTACCAACATGTGCCAAATCTGCTGCTTCCACAATGGGAAATTGGTTCCATCCAGCTTCTTGATATTGTAAAGAGCAGTGTCCTGTGATCCAGCCATAGCTACGCTTCACAGTAGTTTACTTTCGTGGGAAAAATTCGGCAGAGTTTCCCCTGTAAACTGACCTCTGAACCAATATCAACCTGATGAACTAGTGGATGTCGCCTAGAGTCTGTGTGTAGATGCGCCCGTGTTGTATGTGACACGCCTCCAAGAACTGTGAGCCGTCCTTCGATGTGTATACAGCCACAAATCAACACTCTGGGAGTGTTGATATCCTCAGCACCTGTAGTCGTAGGCCGAAAAACCCCAAATTTGCAGAGTCGGATCTTCACCCGCTGAGACCACGTAGTCGAAAATGGTCTGCGCAGACCTTTGTCGAAGCCGAACGGTGGCCGAGATGACCTCAGAATGAAATTCTGAGAACACCGAGCCCTTTGGGCTCACCCACAGGATTTGGGGTCGTGTCTTCGCCTGTCGAATTTCACTCCAATCTGAGCTAGTGACTCTAGCCTCCTGCAGTGCTGCCCCAAGCCTCGATCTGAGCTCTGATACCAGTTGAAGGAGTACGAGCGGAAGTGCGACGCGAGAGAGAGAGTGAGAGAAGAAGAGCACGACGATATGGTGAACTCGCTCTACTATAATGTGTAGAGCATAGTGAGTTCTTATTAGGTTTTTACAAAAGAATATGTGTACATACCTGGCGGCCCGCCCACTTACCTGGGCGACCACATTGGGCTTTATACCCCAACACCCAAAATTTGAGACTAAACCAGAGCCAAATTATTCAGAACTCTTACAATGAAGCAAGCTATAGTGATCACCCTAGAAAGGGAGGAGTTGTAAATCCATCAAGCTCAGCTTATGTACCAGGAAATGCTACACCAATTAGAAGCCCTGGGGCTTCTAGCCAACATACCTCTTCAGTTGATCTCCACAAGTCAAAGACAAAAGCCGACATATCCAATAATGTTCAAACAGTTACATGTGATCAAGCTCACATATGCATATCAAGATGCACATGGTAATGAATATCAGCAAGATCATGACCTTGTACAAACCCATACGGATGGTACAATTGAAGTCAAAGACTATCTGAAGATGATGCAAAGCCTCAAGTTGCCAGAACAAGTGACAAAAAAGTCAAAGTCAATGAAAGCTAAAGTCCAAAAAGCTACACAAAGGTCACCACCAAAATCTCCTCCGAAGAGACAAATTCTGCCAGAAAGTACAATGGATCTTTTAAGGTCAAAGGTTACTCAGATGTAGGTAGACAATGCTCATTAGTTGCAGACAAAAAGTGCAGTATCACACTCATACGAGTCAACATCAATTGAAGCAAGTGATCAAAGCAAGGAAAATGAAGACAAAGCTGAACCAAAGGACACTGCCACAACAAAAGCAGTCAATTCAGACACAAATCCTGAAATAACCAAGTGCAACATCATTGATGAACACGAAGAAAAACTATCAAGAGAAGTAAAGCTAGATTTTTAGTTAGACAAGAACCTCATATCTTTTCGCACTTGGAAAAGATGTGGACAACCACAACTGGAAGATGCTTCTAAATTTGTGAGCATATCAGGAGACAAACGAGCAGAATGCTAGGGAATCATCTCCACCACCATTGAAGTAAGTTCACAGATAATCATAGCTAAATTCCACGTGATCACAGCAAAGAATATGCCAGATGACATCATAATGGGAATGCCAATGGCCCAAAAGTTCCTAGAGATACAGAATGTAAACAGGATGCAGTCTTTAGAGACAACAAAGAATGAATACCAACAATGGTCACCCGCGGACGACAGCACAAAGTCCTCAAGCACAACTAAAATGAAGACTGGTGCCAAAGCAAAGCATATTGAAGATGATTCATCTCCATCGAACAGATCTTCAGAAGAGCTTAAAGCAAATCACGTAATAGAAACCACAAAAGCTATTGAGCAGAGAATGCCACCAAGGCAAGAATCAAAGACAAATCTTATAGACAAAGGTAAATCTAAAATGGACCCTCCACCAACTAGCAAAGAAGGTGTGATAGCATATGCCTCTACATCAAAGAACCCTCATGGATTAGCCTCTTCTAGCAAGTCAGGTTTTCAAAACTTCAAGTCAATTGCTGACCCAACTAAAACCTCTAAGGAGACACCTAGAAAAGCAAAGATATTTCAGCCAAAGTACTCGAGAAATCAAAGGAAAGTCAAGCAAGTGTTTGTTACGAGCAGTTTAGTCAAAGTCAATGATCCAATTTGGATTAAGGACAGGAAATCAACACATGAAGACAAACACATGGGATGGATAGCATCACAATGGAGCTTAAAAGAACATGAGTACTATGAAGGTAACAGAGAGATATGGGTGCCAAAACCGCAGGTTAGAGCATATGAAGTAACTTCAAGTCTCTCCCAAGAAAGAAGGCCCATGAGGTATCAACCTCGACAATATCCTAGGATACCTAAGAAGAAGGTATAGAGCAGAACAGCATTGAAAGATGTTAAATTTCTACCACAACTCACAAGAGGCTACTGAACAAAGATGGAACTCAAAGAATTTTTCTCTTGGACAAAAATTCTATAAAGGATATACAAAGATTTGGCTACCAGTCAACCACAAGCCAATTGCAACTACACCAAACCTGCATGAAGATCTCAAGAACTCAACAAGACCTACAACTAGGCAAAGTCAACAAAGGAGATACAAAGGTCATCGAGAGATTTGGATTCCTAAGTCTTCCAATGATCCTAGTCAAAAGCCTGATGCCAACAGCCAACAAAGGCCTTCAACAACATCAAAGACTCCTATCAACAGGCCTACGTGGAGAATCAAACGAATAATGGAGTCTTCACAGTCAAAGAAGGACAACCCAACCAACGATGCAAATTCAAAGATGATAAAACAGGTATGGCAAAAGAAACCTTCAATGCAAACTTGGTCCTTCACTAATCCTCTTTTTGAGGATTCAAGCTTACTTTACCTGAAGAAATTTTTGTAGTAAGCATAAAAATGTAAAAAGTCAAGTCGCTAGGGTGCAAAAAACACTCTTTGGCATAGTCAGAGTCGGGTTGCTTAGCCATAATATGAGCAAAGCATTAGTCCCAAAGCTTTAATTCATATGAAACTATGTGCTAAGAGTCGTAGTGATTAGGCTTACGCTCAAGCTGGAAGAGTTGAGCATATCTAAATCATATCGCTCATGTTGGATGAGATGAGCATAAGAGTCGAACTCTATCAATTTATAATTGGTGGAGTGTCGTAGAGTCCAACACTCACATATAGTGCACAGTAAGATGAGAGCACATATCCTAGTCAACAAAAATCCTTCTTAAAGGGGTACCAGCTTGCAAAGCCATGTCATATGCTTTTATAGCTACACCATCTTTTTGAATAACCCCTCAAAATCTTTCTTGCACAACATATTGTTTTCCATACACTTTTGTGTATGCATAAATAGGATGTCCCATCATTGGACATATGCATTAGACACTCTTTTTTTCTTCCACTTATGCACCTTGAGTACTTTATTAATACTTCCCATGCTAATAAGTAATCCAATAATGCACGTATCCCAAAGGCACTTTTTTCCCACTTGGTTTTTTCCCTTTGGTCATCCAGGTACCCTAATTTAGATCCTCGTCACTTTACTTCTCTTGTACCTACTTTTTATAAATAAACAACAGCCTCATCATTATGCTATTACAACGGACAAATGCAATATCATCTCTCACATCAGACATATTAAAACCAATCGAGATGTTGCGGAAAGTTGAACCTCCTCAACAAATACAAAGACAAATGAAGACGATCATCCCACAACAACCAATTAAAACCTTCCCTTGCCTCCACAGACACTTTTCAACAGTGCCCGAGGACGGGCACTAAAATTGGAAGGGGGGAATGTTAACTAAGTCAAAATCAGTTAACAAGAGCTGCTAAAGACCGAAGACGTATGGATGCACATCGAAGATCAAAGTGAAGAAGCAGTAAAGATTGGAGTTACACATTTTTCACATTTTTCCAAAATGGTCACGTAGTGTAAATTCCCGATTTATTTCAAGCCATTGTAATATTTTAATATGTTACGGGCTCAATGGGAGTTCCAAGCTGTAAAGAATAGGTCAGTTACCGTGACTAGGTTGCAGATTCTGTAAGTGGTGGAGCCCTAAAGGCCTTAGGCGCCTGGACATTGCATATTTTTACCCTAGGTACATAAGGCAGTGTGTAAAAGAAATTAGGGTTCTCAAGCTCATTTGTTGAGAGCACTCTTTGGTGAGAGCTCTTGAGGTGTGTGGCTATGGAGTCATTGAGCTTCTCCTTGCTCATGAGACTTGATTAACACTAATGAATGATTCATTCTCTTTCACTATGCCTCTCTCATACTTCTTATGATTGCCTATGATACTTAGATTAGCTAGATCTTAACTAATTAGTGGTTAATCCCTCTCTAATCTTGTGTGATTGCTCTCTCTTGCTTGTGTGTACATGTAGGTTTGATTGGAGTGTGGTGCTCAATAGATCTATCTGTGTGTGCTTGCCATTAGTGTGTTGCATGATAGGATTAGTGTTGTGTGCGCCTTGCAATCGTAGTGTGTGTGATTGGGTTGATTAGAAGTGAAGAGAAGTGGATATGGATATTGCCCTTCATTGCGGCTTAACTCCTCCATAGGCCGAGAAGCTCACCTTGTAGAGTTAACCATCTGTGTTGCCATGATTAGCTCACTAATCGTGTGAGTGTTTCCATGCCCTAACAGGGTAGCTCATCCCTCCGTATTGACAATTTTGTTGGTCATTGGAGCTATTGCAATGATGGAACCCCCAACAATTATGTACTAAGCTATGTTACAAGATTCTTGACATATCAACGTATTAAAGCTGAGCGAGTTCGATACCCTAGTAAGCTTCATCCAGTTGATGTGTCGCAATTGAAATGGGGATGCATACCCATGGATTTATAACAGGACTTCCTACAACTTTAAGATATAATTCTATTTTTGTGGTCATTGATATGCTTAAAAAAATACTCATTTATTCCTCGTCTCAAGACAGCATTTATGGCTAAGGATATACCTCTAGCTTTCAAAAAAGATGTTTTTATGTATCGTGGTTTACCTTGCCGTATAATTATTTATCGTGATACAAAGTTCACTTCAAAGTTTTGAAAAGTTTTATTCTTAGCCACAACGACCCAATTGGCCTTTAGTACTGCTTATCATCCTCAAACCGATGGGCAAACTGAGAGAACAAGTCAAATCATTGTAGACATGTAACGAGCTTATTGTATGCATGAATAGAGTAAGTGGACTTGATATTTTGTTGCGTTCACATATAAGTATTTATTCCTACGTACAATTGGGATGTCTCCTTTTCAAGAATTATATGGAAAAGAGTGTCTTACTCCATTAAAGTGGACAGACCCACTCATAAGAGCAAGCATCCAAAGATATGTTGGATGAGATGCAATTGCATACGGATCTCAGGATATAAACATTGCTCAAGATAAACAGAAGAGTTGTGTTATTCATAAATGATCGTCCAAAGATATGTTGGATGAGATGCAATTGCATACGGACCTCATATGAACAGGATATAAACACTGCAAAAGATAGACATAAGAGTTATGTTGACCCTAAATGATCCATTTGACTTTTTGAAGAAGGAGATATGGTATTTGTGTGTGTGTGTGTGTGTGTGTGTGTGTGTGTGTGTGTGTGTGTGTGTGTGTAGTAGTAGTCCGCATGGAGGATGCACCGCTATTTTGTCAACCCTATGTAGAGACAACGCTACGTTGATGCTCTGAAGTCAATGCTTGGAGTCGGTATTTTAGATTGCTTTGCATTGGCTACACCACCCCATAACTCTTTCAAGTGTATTGGAATTCTCATGGCATATGCCATTACATCTACCTCCATGTGCCCTATTACTTGTTCCATTCCCTGACCCAAGGAAGTACTCCTTAATACAAGGTGCATCTCTTGATTTTTCTTTGCCACATATCTTGCAACTCCAATCTTACCTTTATTGAAAACTTCATTGTTTTAGATTGCTTTGCATTGGCTCCACCACCCCATAACTCTTTCAAGTGTATTGGAATTCTCATGGCATATGCCATTACATCTACCTCCATGTGCCCTATTACTTGTTCCATTCCCTGACCCAAGGAAGTACTCCTTAATACAAGGTGCATCTCTTGATTTTTCTTTGCCACATATCTTGCAACTCCAATCTTACCTTTATTGAAAACTTCATTGTTTGATCCCTCACCACCACTAGATGGACTATCATTACATCTACCTCCATGTGCCCTATTACTTGTTCCATTCCGTGACCCAAGGAAGTACTCCTTACTACAAGGTGCATCTCTTGATTTTTCTTTGCCACATATCTTACAACTCCAATCTTACCTTTATTGAAAACTTCATTGTTTGATCCCTCACCACCACTAGATGGACTATTAGAACCACTTTATTGAAGATGTAGAAGTGATATACATACAAAAACAAAAACGTAAGTTCTAGCTTTAGTGAGGGCTCTAGAGACTGTGTCAAAATGGGTGTCTGGGAGGACATAACATTGTTTATACAGGCCCCTCCAAATGTGACGCTTATTTGGAGGGAATGTTGAGCTCACCGAGCTACCAAGGGAGTCTGTCAAGCAAATCAAAAATCCCGATGGAGAACCAAGAACTTTTGGATCCAATCGGTCAGAGTGAATTTGATGTTATTAACACCCTCAAGGGGTAATAATAATGTGAGTTATTACCACTTCACACTTCACATGAAGACGTGAATGAAATCTCTAGCCTCTGCTTCTAGTCACTCTAAACTAGGTCATTTGTCACGAAAGGTGACAAAAATGACCTCAAATTAAACTATGTGAACAAGACATAAAATCACAAAGCTTGTCAATGATGAAATGCAACTAAACAACATCAATGGCATTCACTATGTAAAGTTTTGCTAATGGTACTATTGTTTGGGATAGTCTATTGCAATGCGATATCAACCCTTGTGTTGATGTGACGGCGGATAACTAGTAAAGATATTGAACTTTACGAAAGAATAATATTAAAACTAACTTGTCATAAAATCTAATATCTAACTAACCCAAATGATTTTCTCATATTCAATTGATCATTTAATGTGGGAGAATAAACAGAAACAAGAATTAGAATATAGACATGTGCTTATGGATCTATTGACACGGGGCCAAAGTCAATGGGTCCAAATGAGAGATGGTTTGTCAAAGAGCAATGCTAGCTAATGGAGCTTGAAAGACCTTAGGGTTAGCTTCATTATAGACCTCCAAAGGTTAGTGTTAAAAGTCCTTAGACCTAGGACCTTAGGCAAGACCTTAGGCAAGCTAGGGACGTGTTTGAGGTGGGAACGCGGCCCAAGCTTGAGGTGCTTGTTGTGCTTGTTGACAAAGATGCTTGAGGTGCCTATTGTGCTTGCTAACTAAGGTGCTTGAGGTGCTTGTCATGCTTGTTGACTAAGGTGCTTGAGGTGCTTAATGACTGAAGTGCTTAAGGTGCTTCATGACTAAGGTACTTGAGGGGCTTGAGGTGTTCCAAAAAGTCAAACACATCCCTACACAAGGGGGGGGGGGGGGGGGGGGGGGGGGGGGGGGGGGGGGGGGGGGGGGGGGGGGGGGGGGGGGGGAAACACACACACACACACACACGCACACACACACACTCACTCCATGCAAGTCAAGTCTAAAGAGGCAACAAGGACACATATCAAATTCCTCCCCATGTTGCCCTTATAAGGTGCCAAAAGCCAATTGGTAGACCTCTAAAGGGCCCAATGAGAATTTGGTTATTTGATTAATTGTTTAAAGAAATTATAAAGCTCTCTCTCAAAGGGGAAAGGAGGACACTTGTCCTAATGCTAGCATGGTTGCTTGATATGACCCAGGCTTGTGATTGGCTAGGCTTGAGAGAGCCAATAAGCTTCAAGCAAGACCAAAAAGAGGGGGTCGACATGCAACTTGGGGGCTAGCTTGAGGGGGTACACTCTCTCTCACACTCATACTCACATGCTCATTCTCACTTGGTGAAAGTGCAAGAACTCCATCTCCTTCTCCAAGCTTGTTGAGAAGTTGAGAGCCTACACCAACACTCTTGGCTATGGAATGCAAATTCAACCAAGAGCCGTGCTGCAATGCTTAAGCTTGCCATCTTCTCCATCTTTGTTACTATGTTATTATGCTATGCTAAGCAAGAAGAGTGATGATAAGTGAGGAACTATTTCTTTCTCATATGAATGTTTCTTCTTCCTCTTCCCTACCCTCATTCCCTGCTAGCTCTCTCCACCTTTGAAGGTGTTTGAGGTCTTGGGACTGAGGCCTGGACAAGTTAATGCTTTCAATTAGCTAAATTACGGGCATAATTGTGGTGCATGAAGCTTTCTATCTGCATTGCACCATCAAGGTCTCAAGGAACACAAAGCTTTTATTGTATCAAATCTCTCTTTATGGGAAAAATTATAACACAAACGCATTTTAGAGGGGGAACCGACTCCACATAAATCCGATCGTCAATTGTTGTCAAGTTCTCTAATTCCCTCTCTTGCAAAAGTATTGTTCATGTCAAGTTAATTAAGTATATTGGTTATGCTGATACCGCTAATTAAGTTCACCTTCTATTTCTCAAAGTAGTCTCATAAAAATTCTCACTTTAGTTTTCTTAATTCCGCTATTCTCAATGTTCATAGGCCATTCCCATTACAAACTACAAATCAAAGTGACAAGGCCTTGCTTGTTGTACACCTGATCTTCATCCTCCTGATCGATTGACTTGCGAACCTCTTTAAAGAATGTTGAACCTTCTCCACTTCAATGCGAGTGGTAGTAGATAGATATAGGTCTGTTCAATTTTGGTTGCATTTATTTTTCATAGGATACGTTGTTTGAGTTGAGGGAAAAGAAAATCGATTCCTTTTATCATTCCAAAGAAAATTAATGCATCACATTTTTTTGAGCTAATGAATGGAAGCAAACAAAGTTTTATGTCTTCATCTCTCTCTCTCTCTCTCTCTCTCTCTCTCTCTCTCTCTCTCTCTCTCTCTCTCTATGTTAATATGCATATATTTTTGCTCTCTATCTTTTTTTCTTGTCGATGCCAGCTATATTTGCAATCGTGTTGAGTTTGCTAGGTAGAAGATAGGTAGGCGTTGCACTATGTGCTTCGTTGTGTGTGGTGTTGGCCATGCAGCGCGAGGCTCAAATGGAGAAGCCGTTGGGGGCTCCCATGCCTTTGTGGGGAAGGGGGTATGGGCTACACACACACACACACACACACACAGAGGAATGGAGTCCATCAGTGTTGACATTTGTTTGAGCATTAAGGGATAGTATAAAGACTTGTTTTAAGAAGATTTTGTTTTTTTGTGGATGCTATGATGATTGCAAGAGGGGTGTGGATTCAATGCATGTGCATGAGGACGATGAGGAAAGTAATTCAATGCAAAGGTAGCCTTCATGTTTTTTGGCTTTCTAAAAGAAGCCTTAGAGGAGAACTTGGTAAGGCATACTTTCAATGCTTTCAATGATGACGAAGACTTACCTTAAATGTTATTTTAGTTTTAAAATAGTAAATGGATCTTATTATTTCACCTTTTATTTCACAGCGTGACATGTCTTGCATTCTATTCTTTTACAATGTTAAAGTGAAGCTTCACCTTGCATGATTCTATAGATACACACACTTCTATACTATATATAATTGAGCTTAAAATTTTCAAGGAAGGAGAGGGCATCCATGTGTCACTCTCTCCTTCATTTCAAGAACCTTAAGAAAGATTCGGTTTGAAATGTAAAAGTGAAAGGTAAGTCAGAAGTCATTTGGTTTGAAATGTAAAAGTGAAGGGTAAGTAGCAAGTACTCTGATGATAGAAAATGAAAAGACTTAATTTTGATTTCTCAGTTCTTTAAAAAAGGTCACAATAATTACTACTTAGTACTATATATATATTTATATTATTTAAACTTTCATCATGTGTGTCACAGGTTTCAGAGAGAGAGAGAGAGAGAGAGACGTCTTCGTTATTTGCTGTAATTTTTGCTCTGTGTGTGTGTGTGTGTGTGTGTGTGTGTGTGTGTGTGTGTGAGAGAGAGAGAGAGAGAGAGAGAGAGAGAGAGACAGGGGGGATCCCATTTAGTCTTGCTGAGGAGTGTGTGTGTGTCTATTTCTATTGGAGAGAGAGAGAGAGAGAGAGAGAGAGTGCCATTGATCGGCCTAAGCGCTTGATAGAGAATTGCCCCCCCCCCCCCCCCCCCCCCCCCCCCCCCCCCCCCCCCCCCCCCCCCCCCCCCCCCCCCCCCCCCCCCCCCCCCCCCCCCCCCCCCTTTGCCAAACTCGAACATGAACACAACCCACCACATGTAGTCTCTTTATCAACACCCCTGGCTGCCAACAGTTGATCCGCACAAGCCCCATACCCTTATACAACCTCAATCCTCTGTTGGCCAGGATACCAAGAGTCTAGATCCAATACATGTCCCACTCGCCATAAGCGCTTGCTGAGCCACCTACTCCTCTACCACTGCATGTTCGCCACCCTTGATCACAACGAGCTACATTTTTGCCTAGCCGCGGCCCTCCGCACCACGAGAGAGAGAGAGAGAGAGAGAGAGAGAGAGAGAGAGAGAGAGAGAGAGAGAGAGAGAGAGAGAGAGAGAGAGAGAGAGTCCCACATCCGTCTCCACACTTTCTTCATCTTTTTTAGGCCATTTAGCAGATGCTACAATGTTGAGAGCTCCAACATGACCATCCAAGATTTTTAGCTTTCCCAAGTTTTCACATCTCAAACTCCTGACATAGGCAAGAAAAAAGGGGTTTTGTAAGGGGACAGGTGGCATTGCCTGCTGCTATAGTGCTCACGGCAACGATCGTGCAAGGCGGGTCTTTAATTTTATGTTTGTGAAAAATGTGTCTTAGCTTAATATCATGCCATTTTCAATTTCAAAATGTCGGTTGAGGGCAAGGGGAAAAGGAAAAATTCCGCCCTAAAATAGAGAAAAATAGTGTAAAAAGTAGTGTAAAAAATAGTGTACAATAAAGCCGGCTCGTGATCGGGCAAAAAGTAGGCTCACTGGTACACGCGACCAGGCTTTTAGCCTCTCACATGCTTCATTTTAATACTACAAACTAGACATGCAGCCTGAGAGAGAGAGAGAGAGAGAGAGAGAGAGAGAGAGAGAGAGAGAGAGAGAGAGAGAGAGAGAGAGATTTCTTCCTTCTCACGTGGTTTGAGACCCATTAATCTTGAGACCGACTAATCTCGACTCTCAGCTATTAAGTTTAGGCAAAACCTATCCAATCCAAACATTGTTGGCAACAAGTCGTCATGCTGCATAGCAAGTTAGAAAAGAGAGAGAGAGAGAGAGAGAGAGAGAGAGAGAGAGAGAGAATAATAATAATAATAATAAGAAGAAGATGACAAGGACCTAAAAAATTTAGCCATAGAAACAATCACAATGACCTCAAAGGTTAATGAGAGAGAGAGAGAGAGAGAGAGAGAGAGAGAGAGAGAGGGAGATCATCCTTAAAGGTCAGATTGACCTTTGGGATCAAGTACAACATGTAACATGCTTGAAGACTATGGATATAAGGGTGGCCACCACTCACAAGTTGAATCCATAGGGTGGCTATTAGGAGAGAAAGGTATGTAGGCCATGGTATGGGCTAAAATGTGGGTAAAGCAAGTTTGATGTGATCAGGAGCTGAGCACTCATGTAGGGTATGATGATCGCACTCTCAAATTGTTAAGGGATATAATTTGCGTACAAAAAGAGACTCTCCTCCATGTAGTGCCTCAATGCTATGTCTCACATTTAAGGGAGTGGGAGCTAAGCCAAATGGCTGCTATGGTATAAAATATGGGTAAGGAAAAGAATGTGAATGGTTGAATACAATCGTCTCTCTCAAAGAAGAACGTGCATGTGTGCTCCATGTGTGTGTGTGTGTGTGTGTGTGTGTGTGTGTGTGTGTGTGTGTGTTTTGCAGCACGCCCTTTCTTTTAGCATGATGCCCAAAATTCTTGCAAAGAGAAATGACCGAGTGAACTTTTTTGCTTTCATTGCCCTCACATTTTAAGGTGCCAATTGTGCCCAAATGTACACAACCAAACAATATGAACCTTATGTAACTAACTTGCTTATGGTCAATTGCAAGAGACCTCAACATCTATGCGACGAGTCTTGGTAGATGCAAGTGTACATGCTAGCTAGATTGAGTGCAATCCAACCTATAAAGTTTGAAATTTATTCACATATAGAGACAAAGTTGCTATAGCCATGCAATCACCCCCATGTCACACACCCATCATGAATAGTTCCTTTGAGAAGTAAACGACACACTGCTAACCAAATGAGTTGTGCATACCAATGGCAAAGTCTCTTCTACTACTATGTGGTGTAATGTTGGCATGTTGGGTCTGTAAAGAACGAGGATGCAAGAGAGCTACACAAGACAAACACACACCACACAGAGATGGAAAGCTTCTTCTTCTTCTTACAGAAAAGAGAGTACAAAATGACTAAGTGCTAAAACTGAAAAGTAGCACATATGTACATGCGGTCACTAAGTGTGAACTCGCTAGAAGCGTACTAGGCTGGCACTATAAGTGTAGTCCAGCTATAGAATCACTGGCAGAGATCCTCCGTGTCGGTCACCTAACGCGCCAGTGAGTAAATGCCGTAAGCGGCCAAGACCCCTAGTGGATGCCAGCTCAAGATGTAGAGCTCGACATCTCAACACTCCCCCTCGAGCTCTGCATGTTGCAGAGTCCAAGCATAGTCCGGAAATGTCGAAGCTTCTCAGCTTCGAGGGCCTTGGTAAAGATATCCGTTATCTGCTCCTGTGTGCTGACGTAGACCAAGTCGATGTCGCCCGCCAACACTCGCTCTCGAACGTAGTGGTAATGGACCTCTATGTGTTTGGTCCTGGCATGGAACACTGGGTTCCTAGCCAACTGCATGTTGCTGAGGTTGTCACAATGGATGACAATCTGCTGGTCCACCTGCACTCCCAAGTCCTCAAGTAATGTGCGTAGCCAAGCTACCTCGCACGCTGCAACTGCTGCACCTCTGTACTCGGCCTCTGTGCTCGATAAAGCAACCGTAGGCTACTTTTTGCTGCTCCAAGTAACAGCAGCACTCCCAAAAAAGAACATTAAGCCACTCGTAGATCTCCTATCAACAATGCTACCTGCCCAATCTGCATCTGTATACCCATACAATGCTAATGGCGCATCTGCTGCATAGAACAATGCGTAGTCAAGAGTCCCTTGCACATACCGAAGTGTGCGTCGTACTCCATCCAAATGTGGCTTCCTCGGAAGCTGCATGAACTGACTCTCCAAGCCTAATGTGTAGCTCAAGTCTGGCCTCGTGATAGTCAAGTAGATTAGACTACCCACAATCTTCCTGTACATCTTGACATCCTCAACAACATCACCCTTCTCTGCACTCAGCTTTGCATTCACATCCAAGGGAATAGAAATTGGCTTACAATCAGCTATACCATACTTTGACAACATGTCCAAAGCATATTGTCTCTGTGACAGCCATACACCCTCTGGAGTCCTGATCACCTCAATGCCAAGAAAGTAACGCAACTCGCCCAAATCTTTCATTTCAAACTCCTGTTTGAGAAGACCCTTCACATGGTCAATCTCCATAGCATTGTCACCCACAATAATAAGGTCATCTACATATATGGTAATGAACACAATCCCCACATCACTCTCACGTACATAGAGTGAATGATCAGCATGAGCTCTCCTAAACCCAATACTGACAAGATACTTGGCAATCCTGTCATACCATGCTCTAGAGCCCTGCTTCAAACCATACAAAGCTTTGAGAAGTTTGCATACATAATCTGGGTAACCTGGATCGACATAACCAGGTGGCTGATCCATATACACTTCCTCTTGCAACTCACCATTCAAGAAAGCATTCTTTACATCCATTTGATGCATAATCCATCCTCTAGATGCAGCCACTGCTATGACAGCTCTCACAGTCGTCATCTTTGCCACTGGAGCAAAGGTCTCCTCATAGTCTATGCCATACGTCTGTGCATAACCCTTTGCGACCAGCCTTGCCTTGTGACGCTCAATGTTACCATCAGCCTTATGCTTGGTTTTATACACCCATTTACAGCCAATAGCTTTCTTGCCACTTGGCAATGGCACCAACTCCCATGTGTCGTTTGCTTCCAATGCAGCCATCTCTTCATTCATTGCATCATCCCAATGCACATTTCCAACTGCATCCTCAAAACATGTGGGCTCCACATCTTGTATCATCTTAGCCATGTAGGCTTGGTGATGAGCTAGATACCCATCATAAGTCAATTTCTGAACTGGATTTCTGACTCTGTTAGATCTGCGTGGTCCTGGGTCACTCCTTTGCCCTCTAGCATCTTCTTGTACTTTCCTTACACGAGGTGTCCTGACAGCCGGAATTCCAAATTCCTCATCAAGACTTTGTTCAGAACCATCTGAATCCATGTCTACATGTGAAAACCCTGATGATGCATCAGCCATAAGGGGAGGTTCATCAACCTTTTCCTTTCCTTTTCGTGATACGTTCCCTGTACCTGCTGGTGGAGTAACCTACGTACGTAGTCTACCATTCCATGGCTTCTCAACAGAGCCACGAGAAGAAGACTCTTGTGGTCCACTCAAAACCTGTGACTGTGGCCTCACATTTTGTACAACCACATCATCTTTTACATCAGCCCCAATAGTGCCATGTGCATTACTGTACCAGCTGCTCATCTCATCAAAGACTACATCTCTGCTCACTCGTAATTCTCGTGTAGTAGGATTGTAGCACCTGTACCCCTTTTGTTCAAGGGAATATCCCACAAGAATACATTTCTCTGCTTTAGGATCCAATTTCCTACGCAACTCATCTGGTACATGCACGTAAGCTATGCAGACAAACACTTTCAAGTGTGCCAAATCAAGCTTTGTACCTGTAAACTTTTCCTCAGGCGTTACATCATGCACCGCAGCTGTAGGTGTCCTGTTCATAATGTACACAGTTGTATTTACAGCTTCAGCCCATAAATGATGAGGCATGTTCTTCTCATTCATCAATGCACGTGCAACCTCTGCAATGTGTCTATTTTTTCTTTCTGCGACCCCATTCTGCTGTGGAGTATATCTGCATGTAAACTGCCTGCGTATACCATGCATTCGCAGAAAATCTGAAAAATTGTTGGAGAAGTACTCTCCCCCTCCATCTGACCTCAATGTCTTGATTTGCATATCTGTCTCCTTCTCAATCATGACTTTGAAGTCTTGAAAGTGACCAAACACTTCACTTTTGTTACGCATGAAGTAGACCCATACTTTCCTTGTATGGTCATCAATGAAAGAGACATAATACCTGCAACCATGTATACTTGCAGTATCAGTTAGACCCCAAACATCTGTGTGCACCACCTCAAGTGACTTTTTACATACATTGCGCTCATGTGGAAATGAGCCCTTTGACTGTTTTCCAAACTGGCATGCTGCACACACTTTATGCATACCATCCACCTTGAATTTGGGCAAACCTTTTACGATCTGTTTTGATTGCATGCTGCGCAATCTCTGCTCATTGACATGGTCAATGAGTTTGTGCCAAATGTCAACATCAGCCACAACACCTGTGCCCTGTGCAAATAATGCAGCTTTTACCTCAGGCATGTCTACATTCAGCGTAAACATTCTGCCTACACATTTGGCCTCTGTGATCAGCTTACAGCCATTCTGGAAATCTTCTACATAACAACTATTTGGATTGAAGCGAACCTGCAAACCCTGCTCAACCATTTGTCCAATAGAAACAAGATTCTTTGTAATGTTTGGGACATGAAGTACATCTGCTAAGTACTTTGATTTCCCATTCTTCGTATTTAGAGGTATGTCCCCTACATGAGCAATGGGGTGAGCTGTGTCATCTCCTGTTTGCACATAGCTTACCACATCTGGTTTGCGCATATCTCTAAACCACTCTCCATAAGACGTCATGTGATTAGAGGCACCTGAATCCACATACCAAACATCATCTTGGGTGGAATTCTCTACAGTCATTGTATTCATTACATGCTGCATAACAAACAGGCACTCGTTTTTGCTCTCATCTGCATCTCTGCTAGTAGATGCATAGTTGCCCTGTTCTCTCTTTCCACTTGCTTTTCCCTTTGGACAGTCACGTGACATGTGACCTCTTTCACCACAAGTCCAACATTCTCTGCTATCTGTAGTATGTTGCTGCCTGCTTGATCCTGCACCACGACCTCTTTGACCCCCCCTGCCTTGAGACTGGTTTCCCCTGCCACCTGTATTGTTTTGATTTGATTGACCTTCTTGAACTTGGCTCCTGCAACCCCTTGGGCCTCGACCACGACCTCTACCTCTACCTCTATTGGAGTTAGAATAGAAGGCATGCTGTTAAGAATTATTTCTTCCACGAGAAGAAGATGTGTCAAGACCAAGGTTCTTCTCCTCAAGAATAAGCATAGAAATCAAATCTTGGAACACAAGGATGTCGTCTCTTGTATTCATGGAAGACCTGAAATGTACATACTCATCTCCTAGACCATCCAAGCATGCACGGACAATGTCATCGTCTTCCACTGAGACTTTTATAGATCCAAGAGCCTCAATGATACTCTTGATCTTCAAGGCATAATCATTGATTGAGAGGTTGTTCCTCTTAACCTGATTTAGCTCCGACTTTAGTTGAAGCTTCCTGGCCTTGGTGTTCACCTCGAACACTCTGCCTAAGTTTTTCCATGCAATGGCGGGGGTTTCAGCATCCTGTAGATAGCCCATCATGCCATCTGTGATGCTCATAGAAAGCCAATACATCACTTTGCTTTGGCCTTGCTACCAGTCCCTCAAGGCTTTTCTTTGTTCTGCTGTAGCATTTGCCTCGGGAATCTCTGGTTCCTTTTCATTGTCTCCTTCTACATAGTCCCAATAACCTTTTCCTTTTAAGAAATTTGTTATTCTGAACTTCCATGCAAGGTAGTTATTTTTCTCAAGCTTCTCAGTAACAATCTGACTGAAACCGTTAGACATCTTGAAGCACTAAGACAAAATAGCTGCAATCTACAAAAACCTGCAAATCTGCTGAACCTGCTATCGTGGTACCTGTAGCGCTGTCTACACTCAACGAGTGTCCACAATCAAGCGTACATATAACCCTGTACTTGTACAGAAAATCTCTGTGTACTGCACTTTGGAGACCTGTTCAGAAACTTGTGCGAAAAACCCCTAAAAATTTTTCCGCTACGCGGGGCGCCTTCGGCATCTGGTCGTGGATTGCGAATGAAGAGATTGTGATGCTCTAGCTCTCTTAGCCTCTCTTGCCTGCACCAAGCTCTGATACCATGTAAAGAATGAGGATGCAAGAGAGCTACACAAGACAAGCACACACCACACAGAGATGGAAAGCTTCTTCTTCTTCTTACAGAAAAGAGAGTACAAATGACTAAGTGCTAAAACTGAAAAGTAGCACATATGTACATGCGGTCACTAAGTGTGAACTCGCTAGAAGCGTACTAGGCTGGCACTATAAGTGTAGTCCAGCTGTAGAATCACTGGCAGAGATCCTCCATGTCGGTCACCTAACGCGCCAGTGAGTAAATGCTATAAGCGGCCAAGACCCGTAGTGGATGCCAGCTCAAGATGTAGAGCTCGACATCTCAACAGGGTCATGGCTGGTACATGCATCCTAAGTGCCAACAAATAGCAGTTGATGATTTAGTTGACTGTGATGCCCCAAATGCAAGACCAAAACTACACAAGAGAAGCATGGAGAGTTGCTATCATGACCAATGCCTTGATTGGTAAGGACGGTGAGAGGGAATGCTAATGCATCTAAAGAACTCCCCGTTCAATGCAAACACTATATCCAAAGAAGGATACCAGCTCTCTATTAGTCTATTTAGAGGGCCACTACCACTCACCAAGGTCCCATATCAGTTGTGTGAGGGGGATGTCTCTAGCCTAATCGCAAATTTGCTGCCTCCTTAGAGAGTAACATAGGATGTTAAGACAAGACATCATGCGAAGGGAGCCCATTATTTAATTCATTCCCAAAAGACCTCAAATTGACTTGATATTTCTTGAACTCGACACACACACACACACACACACACATACACACACAAATAGAGACAATGGGGGGGGGGGGGGCAGGGACACACTTGTCATCATTAGGAGGAGTATGTTGGAGCTTGGCATGACCAACTAGAAGGAGATTTGTCCTTGGTCGATCCAAAAGAATGTGGAGAGTAACTACACTTCATTAGTTGTTTGATCTTACACTCAAAAAGGTAGACATAGTGTTGATCCAAAAGATAGATTTGTGCTTGGTTGATGTGAATGTGGAGGGCGGCACTTAGACCATGTGTGGTGTCATACATTGTCATCTAGAAAGTAGTTAAAATGGTGGTTGATTCACAAATGTATTAAAGAGCTATAAAATCTCACATGAGAATCATAGGCATTTGTCAACATTTTGCCCTCCGTGTGAAGGGAAGGAGAACAACTGTTGCTTCAATTGACGCACATGTAGCCACGGCAACGCGCGAGTCACATACTAGTATATATATATATATATATATATATATATATATATATATATATATATATATTAACACACACACACACACATATTGATGAGTTCTTTTTATTTCACATTTCATTTCACTATCTCACACGGCTTGACATTTCTTGCATTCTATAACTTAATTATAGTCAGTATTCGGAAAAGTCTTTTTTATTAAGCTGTTGTCGACCGAGTTTTCTCCTCACAAAGAAACAAATTGGAAATACTAGTAGAAATATAAAATTTGCATGATTTTTGAACTATTTTCTCACATATTTCACCAGTTTTTCTTCCCTTTACCATGGTTTGCAAACGGCTAGTCTCGATTTTAACTGCCTCAAGGCTAAGCTGATGCAATCCTTTTTGAAACAGTGATTCCAGTTGAACTCAATTTAATGATTTTATCCCTTTCTTATTGTTTTAGAAAACCACCCACCGTGGCTCTTTCACTTTTTTTTTGGGGGGGGGGGGGGAGGGGGGGGGGGGCCTTCTGATGACGACAATGAGTGTTCTTTCTTTTCCTTTGGGCGGCAAAGATTCTGTGGGAATGTTGAAGATTAATAAATGAGAGTGACACAATGTGAAAATTTGTGAGCAAATGAAGCTAGTGAACGTACAATGATTTTGCTATATCTTTGATGACAATAATAAAATATCACTTCGTATAAAAACAAAATGTCACAACAACATCAAGGGCAGTCTATTGCAATGCTAAATCTATTGTAGTCTATTGCAAGGGTAGTCTATTGTACTTTGATGTGATGATGGATCAATAGGTAAGTTATTGAACTTCAAGAAAGAATAATATTAAAACTAACTTTGTTTTTGTTTTTTTTGCAAAACTCGCAATGATGAGTGTATTATATTAGCATAATTAAAAACTGCAAATTCTAGTCATGCTTGAGAATATTCTTAAAACTAACTTTAAGAATATTTGTGAGTATTGTCAAAAAAGTTATTGAACTTTAAGAAATAATAATATTGAAATCTACTACAAATCAAAGTGACAAAGTCTTTCAATGCTAAAGCTGAAGAATCTTAATTATGCTTCTTGGGTACCCCCACACTATGGGGGGGGTAATTTGTTATTTCATGGCCACATATATCTTGCACAATGTCATTGTTATTTGGAAGGGGGGTAGAGTTTGGGGACTATCTAACACGGGTATTGAGGGGGTGGGATCTACGATGGGATGAATGAGAGTCGTAGATCGTGGCAAAGTAATCTCAAGCACGGCAAAGTAATCTCGGGTACTCGAGATTATTTTGCATTCGAGATTACTTCGCGTCCAACCTTCGAACTCTTGACCTCACCTTTGGGACTCCCGTGCCTTAACCACGAGCATCCGCGTGTTTATTGTGATGGTATGAGTCCAAGATTACTCTTATACCAAATGTGACCAAAAATAATCTCGGGTATAAAAAGTCATCTCGGGTACCCTAGATTACTTTTTATACCCGAGATTACTTTTTGCGGTGCCGACAAGATTTACGACGTTCGATGCTCTCACCATAGATCCCATGCCTCCATGTCCGTGTCATATAGTTCTGAGGGGGGTAGAGCAACTGCACCCATTTTGGGTTGCAGTTGGCTCAACCTTTTTTTGTAGAAAGCAATAATTTGCCTTGGGATCTTGTGGATTGCCTAGTGCAGTCCACGGGACTATTTGACACCACTTTGTCAGGTGGGATCTACGGCCCAACATCTTCGAACGATGTGGACCGTCCATTTATTCTCAAGAATAAAAGGATTTCAGCCGGTTGAGCCCCTGCGACTCGAACCCACCACCTACACAACTGGAGGCCACAATTCTCCCATTAAGCTATCGCGTGTCACTTGAAGTGGAGGTGTGTACATAGAATCATATAGCAAAAATGACGGGATGGAGATCACATGGTGGTCACTTGGAGATCACTTTGGGATGGACGGGGTCACACTACAATCACTTTGGGATAGTCAGGGTCACACAGTAATCACTTGGTAATGGGTGGGGTCACAAGGTGATCACATATCGATTGGGATTCACATGGGGATCACTTTGCGATCACTTGATGTTCACATCAAATTTACTTGGTGTTCGCTTTAATTGTGATCACATGGTGATCACTTGGAGATTAAACCGCCATCGGACGATGCAAAACCAATCCCGTCACCCCCAATTAGTAAGGACCGTAAATCCCACTTGAGAGAAGTGTCAATTAGTCATGAGGGCAGTGCAGCGTGATGTTTTCAAACCTTTCCATGTCTAACATTAATTTCAATGGTGAAGAGCATGAAAAGAAGTGCAATGAAATATTTTTTATTCTTTCAAAGCTTCCAACTTTTTTAGACTTTGAATTTTTTATTCTCTCATAGCTTCCACTTTTCTAAGGCTTTCAATTTTTTATTCTTTCAAATCAAAAAGCATACACAAGGGACCTGTCCAAAAGCACCAACCCCATATATTCATTTTACTTTTTTATTTAAAACAGCCCATAGCTTGTGCGTGTGGCTACATGAGTTTTTTTGGTGGGAGGGGTAATCCTCACCACCATCAATTTGAGGGGGGTAATTGAATTACAATTACCTCCTCCCGTGTGGAGGTCCCCTTGTACACCTGATCTCTTCATCCCGATGGATTAACATGTGGGTCTAGTCAAGGAATCTTGAACCTTTTCACAAGAAGATTTGGAAATTTTCTCATGTAAGAAAACGGAGCCTTTTTTTAATGTTATTTATACAATGCATAACATCATGAGCATCTTCTCGAGAGGCACGACATACCTAACTAGGCATGATTGGGGGCAGGGGACCACCGGACCAATAGGAACCGACGGTCCTCTATACCCTCATAGAAGCTCATGATGTTGAGGTAAGTCAAAATGTGGAAATTATTGTGAGAATTTGTCCAAAAATTCTTGTGTTTGCACATGAATAGAACGTGAAAATTTGTGAGAAAATGAAGCTAGTGAACCTACACATATGATTGTGATATATCTTTAATAAAAATAATAAATACGGCTCTGCTAAATTGATATGAAAATAAATTGTTATATCGAAATCGTGCAGACATACTAATGGCTCTACTCGGTCCACTCCCTCTGATTAGGTGGAATCTTTCAAGATTCCATTTCTTTTGGAAGCAACTGAAGTAAATTGAAATTGCGGTCTCATGCTAAGCGAGTCCATCGCCAGGAATTTACTACACGCTCACCTATCCTGCACCGAAAGCAAAGCTGAGCCCCGGAGAGCTGTAGAAAGGGAGCACGAGACAGAGGAAATCGAGGCTCGCGATGGTCAGCTCGTGTTCTATATCTGCGCCATGCCCTCTGCCGGTGGCTAACTTCGTTTTGCTCGGCCAGTTTGCAACCGATTCCGTCACCCTCTCACTCCTTGGCTTGTATATCCATGAGATGCACTTGTATAGCCCTCTCTCTGGCTTGGAGCTCGGGCAGAACAACCTCTGCTGTTAGCAAAAGCGTAGCTGTGATGGCGCAAACAAAGAATACATATCACTCTTTGAGATGCCGTTTGTCGTCAAAGCAAAGAGAAAAATATCTCCACCCTCTCTCTCTCTCTCTCTCTCTCTCTCTCTCTCTCTCTCTCCACGCGCGAAGCCAATCTTTTTTTTCCTCAAAGGCACAAAAGAACCACCTGAAAAAAATCCCAAAATACTTATGGTTATCATATTTATATATTTGAAAAAATTACCAAAATACCCCTCTAATCTGTTGAAATTCCCAAAACACCCGTCAAATTTCAAAAATTCCTAAAACACCCCCAATATTTTGTCAAAATTCCTAAAATGCACCTCAAATTTTCCAAAACTGCCAAAAAACCCCTACACTTGGCTGCGAGATAAAATTTATAGAAAGATAGAAAATTTGTAGCTTTTCATACGAAGATTGATTGTCTAGAATTTGAGCAAGCTTGGGAGATAATTGCTTCATTATTTTATTGCAAGGTAATTTGTGACACATTTCATGCTAAGCACTGAAAAACAGATCTAGATTGTCAAAAAGGAAAATCTTGAACAATCCAACCAAAATAGGCACAAGGGTATCTTGAGAAATTTTAAAATGCGGAGTATTTTGGAATTTTTTCGAGGGATATTTTGCTAGTTTTTTAATATATTTTTAAAAATAAAAAAATTTGTAGCCTTCCTTTCCTTTCCTCTCTGATGGTTTTGCTTTAGTTTTCCAAATGGCATCTTTGTGTGATTCCCTCAAAACTATTGAATCCAAAATTGGGAGGACCTACTCAAGCATGCTGCCTCTTCTTCTAGTAAAGTTAAATTAAGTGATTTATCAAGAGAAGTGACACAAACGACCTATATGTGAATGCGATACAATCACGAGGCTTGTCAATGATGAAATGCAAGTAAACAAGCATTCACTATGTAAAGTTTTGGTGATGCTACTTTTGTTTTAACTCGAATTCATTAATTAATTTCTTGCAAAGATTCTTTCAATTGCTTAGCTTTTAACATTATGTTCGTAGTTGCAAGCAATGCACACGCTCTGTCTTGTGCCCCGCCCCCTCCCTCCCTCCCCCCCGGCGATGGTTGTCTTGATTGTTCACGTATAGACCTACACCACAAGAGAGGACGAGACTTGCCTCGCTAGGTGCATACATAACTTCGCCTCTCTCTTACTCGTTCTGCTTCTGCACGTCACCCCTACCATGTGTCGGGCATCTGTATTCGCCCACAATGTGTGCTTCTGCCTCAACTCACATCCTCCTCACACTGCTTCACCTCGTAGCTTTCCTCGCATCGCTTCCTTCACCAAAGGTATGTGCTGTTGTCCCCATCATCCGCTTTGCAAGGACACCCCACCCTCACACCTTGGCGCTCGATCTGTGTTCCTTTCTGTACCTTCACACTGAGACATGGCACTCCACAAGCTCCATGGCCTGGTCAACTGCGTCTAACAATGGAGATACCCCCCCCCCCCCCCCCCCCCCCCCCCGCCTCTCTCTCTCTCTCTCTCTCTCTTTTCTCTCTCTCTCTCTCTCTCTCTCTCTCTCTCTCTCTCTCTCTCTTCACGCAATGGCAACCGTCAGTGATGCTCTGAAACGAGACATACAAAATTCCATTGTTGAACAACTTGCTTCTATGCCTCCTGCGGACCGAGCCCTGATGTCATGTTGATCTTCTGTCTCTTGTCGCGCTCCTAGAGCCACTTTCTGCTAGCTTGCAGTGCCACGTTCTCTTCTTCTTCTTCTTCTTCTTCTGCCCTGTGTAATCGCTTCCGTGCCTTGGTTTGTGTGCGCGAGAGACTAGGCGTTGCCCAGGCCAGCTCTGTTGCAGGTTGAGAGAGAGAGAGAGAGAGAGAGAGAGAGAGAGAGAGAGAGGAGACCCTGTGTAGGACACCTCCACTGCAGGTTGACAGAGAGCAACCCTTGTAGCACATGTCCACTTCCTTGCAATAATTAAAAAAAAGAACAGACGTCAGTGTTGTGCTGTCTAAGAGCAACTTGGTGCTGCCCTGCTGGGGTCGGTAGTTGCCGCTCTCATGCCAATTTGATCTCGTACCGCCTTGCAAGCCAAGTGCCTACGTCTCCTCCTCGCCACAACGACCACATGGCAGTTGTCGTCTAACCCTCTTTGACCCCCAATGCGGCAACTCCCCTCCTGCCACCAACTCCAACCTCAGCTCTTCCCTTGTGCCGCGAGTTGAACCATCACCAGAGCTGGCACACAAACAGAGCAATGTGCATAGTCGCGTGATGTCTCATGTCTGTCTGACAAAAGAATTCTCCTAGTCCCGCCTCAGCAATAGGGACACACATCCATTTTACCCCACCGATTGCTCTCCATGATCTCCGTGCAACCTTCCCTTTTGCTTTCATTTTCCATAGGGCATCTCCCAAGATACTCCTTAATAAGCACCTTAAAAAAAATTGTAGCAACATGCTGGGATATGATCACCTCAATGTGGAATATCAAGCCAATTGGAAGCCAATTGACAATGTCTTTGTGGAATTCTTGGTTTGAAATTCAAAAGGGGTTACATATTCCTCATACTACTGTATTATCTATTCATTGCTTATTGCAAGATTCCCATATGGACAGACTAAATACCAAAATTTACTATAAGGCTTGTATCCATTATAGCCTACAAATGCTTTAAAGCAGGCCTTAGAACCGGGAATGATCTGCAAACAAATGGGATCTCGTTGACCCCCACCCAAATCATTAACTCCTTTAACCTAACTTCCGATTGTATTTCTGAGCTTATGTGCAAGATAGAAAAAGTAAAGATTTTGCTAATGGAGGGTGGGATCTCACACTGCAAGCAATTGTCCCTCTGGGAATGGGCATGCAGTAATTTCAACAGGTTGCCCAACTTTGATGAAGACCTTAGGAGAAGGTTGAATAGGAAATGGAACCTAAACTTAAGCTCAAAGCAATGGATATACATATTCAAATGTGTCTTGGTTTTTTCCATCCATATCAAATACAATTTTCTAGCATGGGATTATCATTCATCAAGGTATATGGACATGAGTAAGAGCTCCCCAAGCCAAGATAGGAAATGGCAAATGTAGAAGGTGCAATGTTGATGAAGACTTGGAGCACATTTTCTTGGGCTATCAGCACAATGCCAGAAAACTTCATTTTCTACAATCTTGCTGCAAAGATAGCAACTTACAGCCAGGGAGTTATTGGTAGGTGAATGCATAAGGATGGAAATCCCACTTTGGAACTTGTGGAGATTCACTTACCTATAGTCTTGTTGGACTCATAAAATTGAATCCATCTTCAACCACACTTTTGTGGTGATAACTCAACATACGTCAAGAAACTATCTGCTTCTTGTCTAAGCCACATGAGGGAAGTATATATATGTTATACATAGATGGCAATGTTGAAAGGATATGATGTTGAAGTTCTACTCCAAGGAAAGGCTTTCTATGGCTTTCTCCTTTCTCGAACACCCTCTTTGGGATGCCTCTCTCTTTTTGTATTTTTTCTTTTTATAGGGGGGGATGCCTCTCTCCCTACGCACAGTTGTACACTTTTCTCTCTCAATACAATTTCATGTTCTTTTCAAAAAAATAAAAAGCTTTGCATGTAAACTCCTTTTTTGAAAGAATGGCACTGCCTTGAAAGGATAACTTCACCATAGACACACAAAAAAGAAGATTATCAGAGTATTCGATACTAGAGTACTGACAACTTAGTGTCAGAAGCTTATGAGATTCGGGTAATAAGGGCGAGAGAGAGAGGGGGGGGGGGGGGGGGGGGGGCGGGGCGCGGCGCGGAACCTCAGGGGGAAGAGAGAGAGAGAGAGAGAAGGACACCTTACCTCAGTAGGAAGTCAGCAACGGCTAGGGAGCTGCAAAGTGTTGAGGCCTCGTGTTTTTGTGGGTCTTCCAGATAAAAAAAATTTGGGTTTTTCCCATCATCGAGCGGAGCGAGGGAGCAAGCAGAGAGAGAGAGAGAGAGAGAGAGAGAGAGAGAGAGAGAGCACCTGCGGGGAGTGTGTGCGCCTTTTGGCCGCTTCAACAGCTCACCTGGTTTTCTCGCCGAGCTCTTGCGAGAATGTGAAGTCCCCATCTTCCATGTTCGCTTTATGCAGACTACCCTCGTGTATTTCTGCAGGAACGAGGCGCTTCCCCTTCTAGCTGTTGCATTTGGTCCCTTGTCTAATTGCTTTTGCTGGTCTTGACGCCTTTGGATCCTCTCTGCGAGAATATCTATCTGGGTCACGCTTCTTCATCCGACTGTTGCTCTTCTTTACATCGAGTCTGTGAAGGATCCAAGATGTCATTGGGCTCTCTGGATGCTCTTTGGCAGGAGCTACCCATGGTATTATGGTTCTGCATTTTGCATTTTGCACATCCTCTTCAGTTTTCTGATGCCATTAAATGAACGCCTATTATTTTTCCTAGCATTTCAAGCGGCATCTGATCTATCGTTTCTCTTGTTGATACCTTGATACAGTCCCTGGACGTCATTATTTGTTCCGTTCTTTGATATACTGGGAACTTAGCACGTTCAACTTCTTCTGCAAGGCCTTCAACATGCAAACATAGTGTTCGCACAAGGCTACACAGTAACAGAATGGCCCATCTTTCAAATGAAGAGATCGCCAAGTACCTACATAGTCCTGCACATCTGGCTGTTGCCCGCAAGGATTATGTTGCTTTGCGCAGGATTACATCTGCACTGCCACGCTTGGCGAAGGCTGGGGAGATCCGGACTGAGAGTGATGCCATTGCAGAGGAGCACCGGGCAGAGGCTGTCTCAGCTGTATTAGACAGTAGGGATGTACCAGGGAGGGAAACTCCTCTGCACTTAGCCGTAAGATTAGGCGATGCTACAGCAGCTGAGATCTTGATGGCAGCGGGTATTGACTGGAGCTTGCAGAATGAGCAGGGCTGGAGTGCTTTGCAAGAGGCTATTTGTGCCCGAGAAGAAGCCATTGCCATGGTTATCATGAGGTACTATCAACCTATGGCTTGGGCCAAGTGGTGTAGAAGACTTCCTAGAGTTATTGCTGCCATGCAAAGAATGAGAGACTTCTACATGGAACTTACTTTCCACTTTGAGAGCTCTGTTATACCGTTCATTGGCAGGATTGCTCCCTCTGATACGTATCGAATCTGGAAGCGTGGCTCCAATCTTCGAGCGGATATGACTTTGGCTGGTTTTGACGGGTTTCGAATACAAAGGTCAGATCAGAGCTTTTTGTTTCTTGGAGAAGGTAGTGAGGATGGCAAGCTTGCTCCAGGATCACTTTGCATGCTGAAGCACAAGGATAAGGAAATTATGAATGCTCTAGAAGGGGCTGGGACTCAGCCAACGGAAGCTGAAATAGCATTAGAAGTTGCAGCCATGTCTCAAACGAACATGTACCGGCCTGGAATAGATGTTACCCAGGCTGAGCTTCATCCTCAATTGACTTGGAGACGGCAGGAAAAGACAGAGATGGTTGGTCAGTGGAAGGCCAAATTGTATGACATGCACCATGTGATAGTCAGCGTTAAGTCTCGGCGGGTTCCAGGTGCAATGACTGATGAGGAGCTGTTTGGTCACACAGAGATTGAGAGAGAGGATGCAGATCTAGATGATTTCTCAGAGCTTCTTACAGAGGATGAAAAGCGGCAACTGGAGACTGCACTGAAGATGGAGAATGTGGAGGCAGAAGAGGACAGCTACGGGGATGAAAGGAGAGCTTCACCTCTTTTGTGCAGTGCCGATGACTCAAAGGAGGGTGAGTCCTCATCTGGATTGGACCCAAATGGTGTGCTCAAAGAGGACAAGAAAGGATGGTTTGGTTGGGGTAGACAGAGCTTCAAGCAAGAGGGTTCAAAGAAAGTGGCACCTCCAAGAAGCTCTTTATGCATTGATGAGAAAGTGAGTGACCTGTTGGGTGAGAACTCTTCAGGTGGAGATCAAATTGAGAGTTCTAAGTACCAAGGAGGTCGCAGGTCTGTGGATAGGCGTTATTCGGATTTCAGGTCAGAGGATCACCCTATGCGCCGAAAAGAAAGAGAGATAAGAAAGTCCTCAGCTAGGGAACAGCAAGGAAGAAGACGAAGGGTTACTCCAAGCAGCAGTTCAAATGGAGAGAATGAGTATAAAAAAGGTCTTCGCCCTGTTCTTTGGCTGACTTCTTCTTTTCCTTTGAAAACAGAGGAGCTGTTGCCGTTGCTAGATATTCTAGCAAATAAAGTGAAGGCAGTTCGCCGGCTTAGGGAACTATTAACTATGAAGCTTCCAGCAGGAACTTTTCCTGTTAAGGTAATCAAATCGTTTTGTTTACACGTAACTCTTGAAATCGACCATTGCTGCTTTAGCACACAGAGAATATGCATCTCTTTGGTTTTATTTTGAAGGGTAATTACCGTTGTCTTTTAGGCTCTCATGTCATGGGTTCCTCCGAGAGCTGTGCCTGTACCTTTATACAGGTGGGGCTTGGGATTAGATTGGGGGGGGGGGGGGGGGGGGGGTGGTAAATTGAGTGCTATGTTTATTCCAATTGATAAAGGCTATTTCAGACGGGACATTTGTTTGCATTTAAAACTTTAAGCTACATTTTTGGCCTCTTTCAGATAAGCTGGGTAGTTCTAAGTTTTCCTATGTCTAGGCAATTTTTTATTTCATGTGAAGGGTTTTGCAGGTTCAACTTGTTTAGGTCTTTTTGTGTTCTTGACTAACTGCCTAGATAAGCTTGCAGGTCTTTTTGTGTTCTTGACTAATTACCTAGACAAGACTCGCATTTTGATAGAAAAGATGAGAGTTGTGTTATAGCATTACACAGGTGTATTATAGACTTGTGCTTTTGTGCTTAATGTTAACAACTGACATGCCTTGCTTGCAATAAAAAAGTTATCTATTTATAGTGGTTTTGGCTGCACGCACACTAGTCACAATTAGGACTGGATGAGTTATTACATTTGTTTGTTTTAGTCCTTGATACGAGTGCAACAATTAATTGACATTGGATTGAGTCTACACGGGCGTCAAGTACATTTCTTCTCGAAATTTAGTAGGTGGCAGTCTTGGGGCAGCAAAGGACCATAGGTTCAAGGAGGACTACAAGGTTCGAGCTCCAAGGGCTCTTGGATAACAGTACGAGTGGATCTTTAGAGCACCTTGGTGCACTTTGATAAGAGCTTAGCGCAAAGCTGGCTAATACAAGGGAAAGGGGAACTGACGGTGGTTATTGTGGAGCCTCACAAGGTACTGGGTGCACATTGGCTGTGTGCGCCATGTGAACATGCTAAACCTGCCATAGATCCTAAGGGATTTAGTTCGGCATTAGATTTAGGTTTTTGTTAGTTGCAACCGTCTTGCATAAATGGCTTTGTACATGTGTTTGATGGGTGTTGTCACACTTTCCTGGACATCCAACAACACTAGTATGTAGCTTGGGATAATTGCATGTACACATTGTGTAAATTTGAAGGAAAAGTCGACGCACTTATTGAGGTTTAGGGCCATACAATTGGAGGTTTTACTCGTTTTGCATGCCAGATCTGCGTTTTTGCAGCCAGATTTCAGCCTTGATTTCCTCTCATATCAGGATCGTAAATTAGCCCCAGATCTACCCCTTGGTGGCCATCAACAACCCCCCATCGAGACTCATCCAAAGGTGCATCAAATCAGCCCTGGAGGTGCTCATCTTGAAGAGTTACTATGGCAATATTCCCATTTGAGTCAGTAGAGTCTACACTTGAGGTATTGCACATGTGTACATTCCATTTACGGAATCAAAAGCAATTACCACATTGGAAACGGCGTGGTGGGCCCTTGAGAGGGTTGGTTAGGACCCCCATGGGGTGCACTTTCCTCTTCTCTCTCTTTTCCCCCCCTTCGCACATCTCTCTCTCTCTCTCTCTCTCTCTCTCTCTCTCTCATTTCCTGTCTTCAGGAAAATAAATGGAACAATCTCTCGTGCTAAGTAGCACACATTAACGCAATGAAATAAGTAAAGATTTGTGGAAGTGTACAGTCTAGACCTTGTCACCATTTCAATCCTGCTACACTTGACATTGGTATGAGAGCTTTGTGATTTTGCACCAATCTTTAAACTTTTTTTTCTCTCTAGTGTTGAGTGTGTGTTCTAGTGTTTCGCTCGAGGACGCTTCTCTCATTCAGGGAACTGCAGGACCTACCTTTGCGCGTAGATCCGTGCTCCTTGAGCGAAGGAAATGCAAACTCTGTATACCAGGGGTTACAATTGTGATGCGCCTGCGAGAGGGTAGTTGGGTTGGCGTGCACGTTCGACCATCTCGACATAGAGAAATCCTAGCATGGATATTTGCAGTCAGAACTTCTTTGGCATGATAGATCGCATCATCAAAGACATGCATTGGAAACATGAAGATGTTGATTGCGAGTATCAGGATCTGTTAGCGGCCTATTATGACAAAGGACTGCACCGTCTTGATCAGCCTATCAGCTTTGGAGTCTTGACATTGTTTGCACAACCATCTCTCCCATATGCTTGGAGAATTCCATCATTCCAGAAGAGGCATTGTGAAACCGGTCCGTAGGGCGGTAGACTATAGCTTTCACCCGAATCTTTACTTGATAAAATTTACTCGAACTTCACGACACAGAGAAACTTCGCAAATAAACTTGTGACTAGAATTAAACACTTCACACAAACCACGGCTTGGCAGCTAGAGTGCTACCAAGCAGACAGTGACACCCTGTAGGCCCCAAAGACTGGTGCCCCTTTCGGTATTTCTTTATCCTATTGCAAATAGACGATCCGAACACTTTCACCTAACTCTCACCAAGCTGTCCAAACCTACCCATGGCTGTAATTGCAGGTTTTTGACCCAATTTTGCCAGCATAATGGCGCAAAAACTTGCGATTTGGAAGATTTCGAGCGAGCTGCAGGTCAATTTCAGCGTGCTGTAATTCCCTGCTTTGTCACTGTCAGGTGCCCAAAGCCCTGTTTAAGCATCCCAAGGCTTTCCGAAGCTCCTCTGGCGATATCCTGCAGTTTAGGTGCGAAACCCTAAACCTGCAGAAAAACACAGCAGGCTGTAATTTTCTTTTTGGATCGTTTTGGGTGGAGCGAGCACGTCTACGCATGTCTCAGGTGCTCCCGCACACAATGGGACAGTTCCCCTTTGAAACGGACAAGTTTTCACGCGAGAAAACTCTCCTTTTATGCAATGCTTGGCGATGGAACTGTGCGAACCTGTGGGGGACTAGCAATTAGCTAATTCGGTTTTTGTACAGAAGGCTCTTGCCTTGGCAAATACACATAAAAACTCTCATAACTGTACATGGTCATCTGAGAAGCCCAACTAGTGGGGCATTAGCATATGTGCAAAGAGGAGAGAGGGATGCGCGAGAGCAAATCGTCGCGCTACATGAGTCAAGGGAGAAGGCAAGTTTTCCATCAAAGCTGTGATCACCTGCACCCACTGCTCACACACACACACACACACACACACATTGTAGTCTCTTCCCTTCAAAAATCAGCCTCTCTTCTCTCAATTTGGGTGCTCCTTCTTAATGCAGACTTGGAAATTTTAAAAGGAGCTGCTAAGTGTCCACTTTGCCTCTTTTGAGTTAATTCCTAGTTCCCACTGACTCGTAAAGTGTAGCTCGGTGCCTAAATGACTTTGAATTGAGCCTAGACACCCGTTTACTGCTCAGATTCCAGTGCCGACTGGCCCGACCATCTCGTGGCGATCTGCCCTTCCCGACTGCGGGTGAAACTCTTGGTCGTCGGCCGTTTCATACTCGCCACACAATGTCCAACCATTTGTGACTTCAAAAAGGGAGGGTCTCAAAAATCAAATAAAAATCAAGGGAAAAAAACCAGCTAAGGTTAGTGGTTGCCACAACCTCGTGACATACCCCCCTCTTGAAATCGCGAATGTCCTCGATTGCATACTAAATATACATGCCATAGATGATTTTGTAAGGTGCAGCGGAATGAATGTTGTATTTTCTCAAGATCAGTGATCTACATTTGCTCAAGGTTCCTTTTAGTTCTTAGGGAAGGAGAGAGCCTTCTGTCTTTATGGAGAGTACTATGATCACGAACAAAGTGAGTGGATATTGTGCGTGCAAGTGTATGAGACTGAGAGAAGGAGAGAGAAGAGATACGAGACCCGAGAGTTTGTAAAACCCTCCTCCGAAGGCCCCACTCTCGTCGACGAGAGTGGTCTACTTTTTGATTGCTCAAAGTGGTACAATGTGTATGCAATGGACTGATGCAACTTGGACTATGCCGATGACGACGATGGTGATGACGACGATGACTTTAGGGCTGAAATCTGAAATCTTCTAATTGCTGAATTTCTGGACTGTTTCGATGGCTGAAAATGACTGTTTTGGCTGCGTTTTCATGGGCTAAAGATGGGGGAACTTCTGCAACCAACTTGGGGCGGTTCTGCTGCGATTCATTTGCTGAAAAACCTGCGTTTTTCAAGGCTGAAATTGCTGATCCAAAAACGCTGAGATTGCAGGTGTGCTGGCGTTTTTGGGCTGAAAACGCTACTGCTTGGGTGAGGTTAAAAAACGCTAATGCTTGACTTTGCTGGCGATGAATGGCATCCACAAACGCTAGGGACTGGGAGAGGCTAGCGATCATGCAAGGTGGAACACCAAGGATCTGGGAATGCCCGGCGAGGTTGGGGATCCAAAAACGCTAGGGGTGCTGGGGGAGGTACTGCTGAGAAGTTGCCTGTTGAGCGGGAAGCTCCTGCTGCCTCTTCTGCCATTTAGTGCTAACTTGGGTTTGCTTATATATAAACTTAGCAAAATTGCCCTACCTACTTTTGTTGGAAAGTCACTGAAAAATAATAAGTGAAAAATGTCAAAAATAGGGAAAATAGGCTAAAATCACTCGAAAATTCCCTTGATTGAATCCTGAAGGGAATACTGATGATCATGCTGTGTGCAACTAGAGGATATGCATCTACACTAAGTGATTGGGCATGCACAGTCTACGAATAGACTCACAAAAGTGCCAGATCACTTCTAATCTAGACTTGATTGGACTGACTGAACCGTGATCATGCTGTAGTTTGTCCACGGACACATAGAGTTGGATGTGTCACGTGACATCCCCTCCTTTTCAAAGTGAGGTACTGGTACCGAACTGTATGGCGTCGAGGGAGATCGCCAATAGTATCCAGAATCTTGCAAGGGACTCTTCGCCGGCCCACTCTGATGTGTGGGTCGTGCTGTACTTGAACTTCATAAAGGTCTGCAACGCTTGCTTCTTTGGGCCGCGTCGAAAGCGACACAAAGTCTTCTGTGGCTCCTTCTGTAATATTTAATGGCCTAAAAACTTGTGTGTAGCGGAAATTAGCATGAACATAGTGGGCATTCCATTAGAATAGATTCCTAATGAGAATTACAAGAGTGCTTGGGTGGAGAGAGCAACAAAAAGCATAACACCTAGTTAGATAGCATGAACAATACTTTCAAAAGAGAGAGAAATTAAACTATTGACAACAGTTGAGGACCGGATTTGCATGGAGCCGGTCCCCCCTCCAAAACGCTTTGTATTATGGTTTCTCCCATCAAGAGAGACATTGTACAATACAATTCTTTGTGTTCCTTCAAGACTAGCTAGTGCAATGAAGATGAAAGCTTCATGCACTAAGCAAAACACTTATCAATCACAACATCAATTATCCCCGGTCTCAGACCCAAGACCTCACACACCTTCGAAGATGGTGAGAGCTAGCAGGGTATGAGAGTAGATTTAGAGGAAGTAGGAGTATTCTTACGAGAAAGATGTACATCTCCTCACCTAATCACTCTTATTAGCATAGCTTAGCTTATAATTAGCATGGTAGAGGAGATGAGAATGCATTGAAGCTTGGCTCTTGGTTGGATTTGCATCACAAAGCCAAGAGTTGTTGGTGTAGGCCTCCCTTCTCACAAACTTGGAGTAGGTGATAAGCTTTCCATTAAAGCTTGAGAAGGAGAGAGAGTCTTCTTTACTTCACACATGAGATTGTGTGTGTGTGTGTGTGTGTGTGAGATAATGCCTTGCACAAATCAGCCCCCTCTCTCTCTTGGGCGACCCCTCTTGCTATTTGCTCTTGCTATCCTCTCATTGGACCTCCCTAGGGCTAGCCAATGACAATTAAGCAGCATAAGTGATAGCCTTCTGACATGTGTCCCCCTTTCCCCTTTTGTGAGAGCTTTAGGTAATTTAATAATTCAACTAAACTCTCATTGGACCCCTTTGCCTCCTGGCCAATAGGAATCAGGCAAGCCATTGGGCTGCTGAATGCTCATTGGACCCCTTGGGAGACTGTCCAATAGTCTTCTAGAGGACTTTATTCTCATTGGTTCTTTTATTAAGTGTTTTTAAATTAATTAAACTAGATTTACTCTAGCCTAATTCTCATTGGTCCACCTCCAAGGCCATCCAATAGGAATTGGGTACACCTTGTGGGCATCTGGCCTAGGGAGCCGACATGTGTCCCTCATTCCCTTTGTGTAAAGGGAGCTTGTGTGTGTGTGTGTGGCTTTCTCTCTCATCCCCTACAAGCAAGGCTCGCCCCCTCCTAAGTAGGGATTTGTAAAGACTTTTTTTGACACACACAAAGCATCCAATTCCTCCATGGTTGACCTTTGTACACAACCTTTGAATTTTTGGAACCTTAGCATTTTGGAAGTCTTAATGGGCTGAACCTTAGGGTCTTTTTAGCCCATTATTGCACATGGCTCTTTTGCAGATGGCTCCCCCTTTGGATCCCTATTTTCCCTCCTTTGGATCTCTACTGCGGCCGGCTTGCTAGCTTAACCAATATTCTAGCTTTTTCTTCCTTGGCACTTCCCCATATTAAATGATCAGTTTAACATGAGAAAATCATTTAGGAGAATTAGATATTGATTATTATGACATTACCTCTCTCTTGAAATCATAGTCGTCCTCGACTATGGTGTAGAGAAGATAAAGCATATTCATGAGTCCTTTTCTTAGCGGGTAGAGGATCCCTATGTTACCCTACGACATTATTCCACAATGGATGACTAGTCCATTTGGTGCTTGAGAGCCTGAGGCTGCCGCAAGCATGTCTGCACATTAGTCCTATCAATCTTCGATAGTAGAGTGACAAGCTCTACTTGGTGTTTGGGAGACGTCGTCTCCGCAAACTTGATCTAAGCATGCATGCTACTACATTTTTGTGCACAATGAAGAAAAGAGTCTTATAAGACAAAAACTTTGTTTATTTTTAACATTTTGTACATTTGCTTACTCTTGGGAAGCATTGTAAGCATTGACAAGGTTTAGGTTATCCTTTATTTCTATGCCTTGCATCCATCTAGCATCTTCAAAAGGATAATTTTTAAACTTAAAAAGATATCGTCGGATAGTCTTACCGCCTCTTAGTACCTTGTCTTCATGTCGGAGAATGGACTCGGGCTGCAGCACCTCCTCTTGGTCCTCGATCTTCGGTGGGTCTTGAGTAGTTGGTTCTTGAGGTGGCTCTCCTTTGTAAGGCTTTAATTAGGCGGTGAACTTCCTGGAAGAAGTTCAATTGCATGGTCATCATTACCTCGTTTAGGAGGTAGCTCACAAGGGATGTCGTTAATAAAAACATCTTGAAACCCCTTGAGAAAATTGGATAACTCTAATTCCTTTTGGTTGCTTTTATTTTCTTTTGCTAAAGCATTAGGTTCATTTTGAGAATCTTTAACAAAAATCATGTACATGGAAATAGAGCTCTTTATTGACTTGTTGAAAGCTGGTGTATGTACAATGGGGATAGTGTTACCCATTTCCTTAGCATCTATATACATGTCTTTTTCCTTGAACTTAAAGGAGATTCTCCTTTCAGGGAATTTAACATTGGCAGCCAGACGATCAAACCATGGTGCCCCTAGGATTACATCCTCATGCTTGAGAGGAGAGATAAAGAAGTCCTCTTTGTCCACATAGCTTTGGACATGAAGCCTCAATTTCCCGATTAAGGGAGTGACTGAAGCTTCTTGCCCCTTGAAAGCACTGTATGCGGGTAGAACATCTCCCATCTCATAGGCTTGTATGCTTAGCTTGGTGGCCAACTGTATAGATATAAAATTGTGAGTAGAATGAGGGTCAAAGAGAATAAAAGCATCATGTTCTCTTACCTTTCCCCAAGCATGGCATAGAGGAGATCCTTTGTGGTGAATTTGGTGAGTCTCCTCCTCTTGGATTTCAACCAAGGTAGCTCTAGGAGGATCTTGGCGGTTGTTCTTTTGGGGATAAGCGCGGTACGCATGCCCTTGTTCGCCGCACTTGAAACACCGGTTATCCTTGCGATAACGCTCAAGCTCTTCAAGAGAGAGTTTGTTTTTACCTTTGTAAACTCCTTTCTCTTTAGCTTTGTTGGAGTTGCCCTTAGGAGACTTTTAGACATTGTCCTTTCCCTTAGGCTCGTTGGAACCCTTGTTTTCTGTGGGCTTATTATTTCTTTTACCCCCGTTTGGAAATTGATTCGAGAGGCCACCATAGTATGGTGTATTACTGCCGATATGGTACGTGGCCTTTGGTAGTTGACATATTCCGCCATTCCTTCGGTTAAGCCCGCACAAAATTGTTGCTTTTGCTCTCCAAAATCCAACTTTTTGAAGACAATTGCTTTGAGTTGTAGGTCCCAAAACTTGTCTACATATTTGTGGATGGATTCATAGGGAGAGAGCTTTAAGCTTCGCCATTCGGTGAGTACTTTGTCTTTGGCATCGGTGGCCAAAAACTGCTTCATAATGGAAGGTCTTAAAGCTTTCCATGTTGGCAGAGCTTCACCGTTGGCTCGTAGGCTAGACCACCATTGCCTGACGGACTTTTGAAAGTGCATAGCTACATGGCGTAGCTTAGAGGACTCCGTGAAGCCCTCATCTTCAAACGCCGCATCAAACTGTTGGATAAAGGCCAAGACTTTGTCCGTAGCACCAAAGGTGCCATCATAGGTAAGGAAAGAGATGCTCTTCCCTCCCTCTTTGAACTTCTTGAGCTTGGACGACCTCTTCCATGCGGCATAGGATTTCCTATGGTCTCTTCTTTTTGATGGTTCAAAGGTTGCACCATCACTTTCTTCAGAAGGTGAAGAATTTGAGGAAGGTGGAGAAGAGGGTGACCTTTTTCTCGTCTTTTTCTTGTTTTGATCTTCGTCGTCTTCACCATCACTTTCATAAGAGGAAGAGGATGAAGAAGATGGAGAAGAGAGTGTCCTCTTTCTCGCCTTTTTCTTCTCTTGCTTTTTATCATCCCTCTTTGAATTATGGTGTGGAGAAGGGTGCGATGGTCTTCTCCGCTTTGGTGGTGATGGAGAGCGTTTAGCCCGCCGTCTTCGTGGAGCCATCTCCGCTGAGGTGGCGGGAGACTCACTTCTTTCTCGTTCCTTCGGTGGAGGCTCTTGAGTTCTCCTTTGGGAAGGAGATGCATCATCAAGAAGTATATTCTTGAGCCATTCGTATGGATTCTCTTCTTCCTCCCGAATCGAAGAGAGACCTCTTTTGGAAGTCTCACAAGGAGGCTCTATAGGTGTTTCTCGTCATGGTGGTGAGCTTGGAGAATCCCGTGAGCACGGAGTTGCCGTTGCACTTCACTTTGGAGAGATGGATTGCCCATGGCTTGTTGAAGCCTAGAAACAAGATAGTTAACAAGCATCGGAGCATCATTAGTAGCTTGCTCATTAGCAAAATCAAAGTTATATTTCACTCTCTTTAGTATTGTCAGCCATTCTAACAACTTTTAGGTGTAAACTTTTTAGGTGTACTTTGGCATTTCAAGCCCTAGTTGCTACTCCTCTTTACCCCTTTAGAAAAAGCACTCAAGCTACTGTACCCGTGGCTTGAATTGCAAGGAATAGAAGAGAGGGTTGTTCAACACCAAAACAGCACCGGCTCTTGTCAAGCTTCTATTAGCTCAATAGTGGTTAAGCCGTAGGCAAGCCCCGTAGGACTCCACTATTAAGATCATAGCTCTCGACGGTGATGCCCATTAACTGCACGAAGGCAGGCGCATTGTAAGGCTGAAAAATCTCTATTCTACTTACTCACAGGCAATTGATAATACCAACCATTTATAGCTAGCTTGAGGACCTCCCTTCTTGAGCAAGAAAAGAGAAACCTTGTGCTCTGATACCAATGTAACATTTAATGGCCTAAAAACTTATGTGTAGCGGAAATTAGCATGAACATAGTGGGCATTCCATTAGAATAGATTCCTAATGAGAATTACAAGAGTGCTTGGGTGGAGAGAGCAACAAAAAACATAACACCTAGTTAGATAGCATGAACAATACTTTCAAAAGAGAGAGAAATTAAACTATTGACAACAGTTGAGGACCGGATTTGCATGGAGCCGGTCCCCCCTCCAAAAGGCTTTGTATTATGGTTTCTCCCATCAAGAGAGACATTGTACAATACAATTCTTTGTGTTCCTTCAAGACTAGCTAGTGCAATGAAGATGAAAGCTTCATGCACTAAGCAAAACACTTATCAAACACAACATCAATTATCCCCGGTCTCAGACCCAAGACCTCACACACCTTCGAAGATGGTGAGAGCTAGCAGGGTATGAGAGTAGATTGAGAGGAAGTAGGAGTATTCTTACGAGAAAGATGTACATCTCGTCACCTAATCACTCTTATTAGCATAGCTTAGCTTATAATTAGCATGGTAGAGGAGATGAGCATGCATTGAAGCTTGGCTCTTGGTTGGATTTGCATCACAAAGCCAAGAGTTGTTGGTGTAGGCCTCCCTTCTCACAAACTTGGAGTAGGTGATAATGTAACAAACTTGGACACTCCAAGTCAAGAATCAACCGCGACAGCACCAAATAACCACTTCAAAACAATTCACAGATCACAATAGATTTGCACTGGCCCGGCGGAGTTCCGTGCCTAGAGATATTGGCCCCAAAGACTGGCGCTCCTTTCGGTATTTCTTTTTGTATTAATCAATCATCAAAGTACAAGAGAGCGGTTAGGGTTTCACTCTCAGACTCTGCGTCCAGATGCCCTGAGAAGTGAGGCCCTCACCACTAATTTAAAGGTTACAAGGGATGCCCAAAAGCAGAGCCCCAAAAGCTTTTAAAATCAAAAGCATCAGTTCTCTCTCTCTCTTAGAGAGTCTTTTCTCTTTTTTTTTTATAAAAAAAAAGCAAAAGCAAAATTCGCATCGCTCATCATTTTCCAAAAAAAAAAAAATAAATTAAAAAAAAAAAAAAATAATCCGCCTCCGCGATTTCCGGAATTTAGGGTTTTTGGCAAAAATTAGGGTTTGCAGGAATTTTAGGGTTTCTGGCAGAAATTAGGGTTTCTGCAGTCCGCCACGTCATCACTTTGTGACATACCCCCCTCTTGAAAGCATTGTAATCGACCGCGATTACGCCTGCAAAACCGACAAAAGCCATAAACCGTCTTAGCAGACACTGACTGTTAGTACCTACGTACTAGGAACACACATCTAGCACATGTACAAAATCGACAGTCACATCACACGACATCACAGGACATCACCAGACATCACAGGACATCACATGACATTCAACATTCATTCGGATCTTAGACCATGATTTATCGGCAATGTAGCTAGCAATCACATCTAGGTCCAATCGGGACCTCATCGATGTCCGATTGACTAACCCCTATTGCAACCATGTCTATTCGAGATCAATCAGACCAAAATGCTGCAGTCATTTCGTCTATCAGTTCCTGTACTCACAAGAAGTCAAGAACAAATCAGTATCATAATCAGGAATTCCATTTCATAAAGTCATCCAGCAGAATACTGTCAGCTCTCAGTATCCCTGAAGCTCAAAGAGACATCAGTGACTTTAGTATCAAAATCGAGGCATCTGTTGACAAAGGAGTGGAGTGACTCCCCTCTTGTGCATCCCACTGCACCAGATCTTCGGCCAAGCTGAGTTTCTGGGTTCCGTTTGGAGTAGACTATGCTAAACCAAAACATCGAGGTAAAGTTTCACAATCCGAGGAGTATCTGCTAGGTCCTCCTCCTCCATCCACTTCGCATCAAATGCAGGAAAGTTCTTGAACTTAACCAAGAACCGCCTTCGGACTTTACCTTTCTTCGTATCATTATGTGCCAAAATCTGTTCAGGAACAAGGATCTCCTCGTTTTCTTCCACTTCGGGTTGCTCATCAGGCTCCCCATCATCAGGCACATCACCCTTAACAGGGTTCAAGAGACTCACATGCAATGCATTATGAATCCTCCAAGTATCTGGCAGGTCCAATCGGAAGGAGACATCATTTATCTTGTCAGTAATCTGGAAAGGTCCGTAGTATCACATACTAAGCTTTGGAAAAAGCCTCTCCTTTCCCTTTTTTTTTTTCTTAGGCGTGCCTTCTCAAAAGGTAAGAGCACCCAATCATCCTCCTTCAATTTCAGTCGCGACGATGGCGATCCGCTGCCTTTTTCTGTCGTTCTTGAGACTCCTGCAAAGTCTCCCGAACCTTGGCAAAAGCCGTATCCAAATCTCGCGAATATACATCCGCTTCAAATTTCTAATCTTTCGTGCTCAGGAAGGATGGAACCTTCGCAGCAGTTTCAACAATCTCACATGGCATCTTCCCCGTCGAAGAGTGTATCGTGTTATTGTAGGCAAATTCCACCAAAGGTAAGTTCTTTTCCCATTGAGTCTTCTGATGCGAGATACAAGACTTCAATAAATCTAAAATCACTGAATTGGCAATCTCAAATTGCCCGTCAGTCTGCAAGTGGAACGATGACGAGAACTGCAACTACGTGCCAATGTTCTCCCAAATTGCCCTCCAAAACCAACTCATAAATCTGGGGTCTATGTCGGAGAGAATCGTCTCAGACGTGCCATGTAATCGGAAAATCATCGTGATCATTCTGTATTCTCGGGAGATAAAAAAAAATGAAATCCATTTTAATATTTTCCCAGGGGCGGGTGGGTATGGGTAAAGGCTGTAACAATCCCTGTGCCTTATGCCTGTCAAACTTGACCTTCTGGCATACCAAGCAACTGCGCACAAACTCTTCCACATCCTTCTTCAGTCTCCGCCAAAAGAAATCTCTCTCTACCTCTTTCATGGTGGTAGCAATGCCGCGGTGACCCGTAAAAGGTGGACAGTGGCAATCAGTCATAACCTTTTCCCTCAACGGCTGTGTAACGCACAACATAGTATTTTTCATCAAGTAGCCTTCCCGAAGGGAGTATCCAGCTACTGTCTCCCCATCCCGTATCCGTGTGAAAATATCTGCAAAATCTGTATCTGTGGCACACTGATCGACCATATCCTCGAAGCTCCTATGATGTATCGCGGAAATAGCCAGAACCAATGGTTTCCGAGACAAAGCATCTGCCACCACATTCTTCTGTCCTTGCACATGGACAATCTGGAAGTGGAACTGTGACAAGATGTTCACCCACCGCATCTGCTTTTCCAAAAGCTGCTTCTGTGACAAGAAGAAGCGCAAACTCTGATGGTCTGTAAAGACAATAAAATCCGCTCCGAGTAGGTAATGCCGCCATTGAGTAAGAGCATGGATAACCGCCAAAAGCTCTTTCTCATAAATCTGTGCTGTCATCTCCGGCCTAGAGAACAAACGGCTCTCGTAAGCTATGACATGGCCTTCTTGCATCAAGACCGCACCCAGACTACGACCACAAGCATCACAATATACTTCGAATGACTTCTGCAAGTCCGGCAAAGTCAAAATAGGTCCCGTAGTCAATTTCTCTTTCAATGTCTGAAAGGCAGTCACCTCTGTGGGTCCCCACGAAAAAGGTACTCCTTTCTGTGTCAAGATATGCAAAGGGGAAGCAACCTCTGCAAACTTTCGTATGAACCGCCTGTAGTATGAACATAGTCCCAAGAAGCTTCTAACTTCATGGACATTCCTCAAATCGGGCCAATCACGGATAGTCTCTATCTTGGCCGGGTCCATTTGCACTCCTGTTGTGTTGCTGACACAATGTGTCCCAAAAAGTGTATCCATGGTAGGAAAAAATTCACTTTTCGTTGCATTAATCACTAGCGTGTGATCTCGTAATGCCTAAAAGACTTGAAGCAGATGATCTCTGTGTTCTGCCTCATTCTTCGAGAAAACAATGATGTTGTCAAAGAAAGTGCCAACAAATAGCCTGTACTCTCGAAAAATCCTGTCCATCATCCGGTTAAATGTCGCAGGAGCATTGGTTAAGCCAAAAGGCATCACCAAAAACTCAAATAACCCAAAAGTCGTCCGAAAAGCTGTCTTGTAGACATCTCCTGGCGCTATCCTGATCTGATGATATCCACTCTTCAAGTCAATCTTGCTAAAGCACGAGGATCCCTGTAACCTGTCGAGTATATCATCGATCCTAGGAATCGGAAATCTGTTCTTGATGGTGATTTCGTTGAGAGTGCTATAATCGATGCACATTCTCCAAGATCTGTCTTTCTTCAAAATCAACAACACTGGAGAGCAATACGGTGAAGTACTAGGCTGGACAAGACCCTTTTCCAAGAGGTCTTTCACTGAGTTCATAATCTTTTCATTCTGTACTCGACTCACACAATAAGGTGGCCGATTCCGTGGTGTGCTTCCAGATATCAGATCAATGGTATGATCTTCAGGCCCTCTCAAAAGCAATCGGCATGAGCGTGGAGAAAAAAATCTTGGCGTTCTTTTCTTCAGGTCAAAACATATTCAACTTTTATTCATGGTTCAGTTCTCCCAAAAGAATGAGTAAGAAAACTGAAGTTCATCAAGTACAATCTCTAAGCCCTTCATTTATCAAAGTCGCTTTCTCGGCCCGGTAGTCAACCACGGCGTAGTTCTTGTGGTACCAAGGGATCCCGAGTAGAACGTCACTCACGTGCCCTGAACACCCCTGTCATTGCAAACGAAGTTTGCCAATGCTCGGTGTAATGGCAACATCCCATCCGGGTGCCAGTCGAACTACCTCCGCAAGTGGCGTCAGTCTGTCGGGCGCAGTTCCAAATCGAGCCGCCAATTCCAAGTGAAAAGAAGTTGGCCTTGGCTCCTTCAAAAGAGCTTCTTGATCCTTCACTTTGCCCCAAAAAAAAACGGCAAAGTTTGTACTTTCATTCATTTGATTCGGTGCAAGTCCCACGCCATGTGGTACCAGTTCTGCTTTTCTATCTGCCTTTTCTGCCACATTCCTCAGTTGCTCTCGAACTCTCAGACCTGTCGTCGTCTTTATCATTCTGTTCTTTCTGTGCCTTATCAGGGCACTTAGCGGAAATATGTCCATGTTTCCCGCATCCAAAGCACTTCCCCTCTCTGATGAAGCGAGCTCTCTCCTCAGGAGTAAGCTTGGGTCGTGCATCCTTTTTTTTTCTCTGGGTTGCTCTTTTTCATTCTACTTTCATTCCCAGAAGTCTGTTTGGCTCGTTGTGTCATGGCCTCATCTGTGGGGTAGGTCAGACTGCCAGAGTGAATGGCAAAGCCCCGCTTCGCATGACTCATCAACTCCTGAATAGAAGCTGACTTCTGTTCCAAGCAGTGATCTCGGATCTCTGTAGGTAGACCCAAGGTAAACCGCTCAATCTGTTCTCTGAATGAAGAGGCGGGTAGAAAAGAGCTCCAGAATCTTTCACAATAAGAATTCACTGTATCGCTCTTGGTCATCCGGAGATGGTTCCAAGCAGCTCGTATATCTCGCTCAAACTCTTGAGTCAACCAAGAAGAAATAAAAAGCCTCTTGAATTTCAGCCATGTAACTGGCACAGTCTTGCTTAATAGAAGTATGGACCACCAAGTACGAGCATTCCCCTCAGAGTAAGAGGCAGTTCTCCGAATCTTGGAGTGCTCTGAATAGCGTCCTCCCGCGAAAGCGATGTCAAACTGCTGTATAAGAGACAAAGCCTTCGAAGCATCTGAGTATCCTGAAAAGTATCAAACTTGATCGAGTGGCCACCTTCCTTAAACTCTCGGACTTTCTTGCTGTTATCTTCGAGAAAGTCATACTGGTTGGCTTTGTAAAAATTCTTCTTGTTCGCATAAAACTTTCCGTCATCGGAATCTGAGCTGTCTGTAGACGAGTCCTCAGTAGAACTGTCAGTCTCTGGGCGAGATGTAGCCTTCTTTGCCTTTTTCTTGCCCGTTCCGAAGCTTTGTGTCTTGCTTCGCTTTTTGCTTTTTTTCTGTCTTCTTCGCTCTAATCCGAGGAGCTAGAAGAACTGTCAGAAGAAGAAGAAGAAGAACTGGGTACTCCTTCAAATCGAACACGCTTCTTCCGTTTCTTTGCTTTGTCGAATGTCGACTGACGACCCAAATATCCCGGGAAGTCAGTACCTTTGTTCTGCTTTTTGCCGTGCTTTTTGCCTTTCTTTTGCACGTCGAAAAGCTGAGCAATCCGTGCATCAACCACGTTCTCCAGTTCCTTCTCCGTATATTTCTTGGAGGTAGAAGGTTTCTTGAGAGCGGGTTTCGGGAGTGGTGTTGTGGTTCTCTGCCACTCCATCTGTACCTCTTTCAAAGAGGTCTGGTTCATATATTTTACCATCTTCGGGTCCTTGGCAAAATTGAGCATCATCTTTGTTGCATCACCAATCAATTGACGACGCTCCATCTCTGTTTGCTCCGCCTGAGTAGGCCGAGGCGGGCCATACTCTCTGTCTGAATCTTCGTTGTGATCCCAGCCCGCATCTCCAGATGTAGAGGGAGTCGACTGATCATTGCCTGAAGCCATAGGTGCCGCGGAAAAAAAATTCGGGGATCGGATTTCCCGTAGAAGAGAAATCGGCCGTGCTCTGATACCACTGTAACAAACTTGGACACTCCAAGTCAAGAATCAACCGCGACAGCACCAAATAACCACTTCAAAACAATTCACAGATCACAATAGATTTGCACTGGCCCGGCGGAGTTCCGTGCCTAGAGATATTGGCCCCAAAGACTGGCGCTCCTTTCGGTATTTCTTTTTGTATTAATCAATCATCAAAGTACAAGAGAGAGCGGTTAGGGTTTCACTCTCAGACTCTGCGTCCAGATGCCCTGAGAAGTGAGGCCCTCACCACTAATTTAAAGGTTACAAGGGATGCCCAAAAGCAGAGCCCCAAAAGCTTTTAAAATCAAAAGCATCAGTTCTCTCTCTCTCTTAGAGAGTCTTTTCTCTTTTTTTTTTATAAAAAAAAAAGCAAAAGCAAAATTCGCATCGCTCATCATTTTCCAAAATTTTTTTTTTTTTTTTTTATAATAATCCGCCTCCGCGATTTCCGGAATTTAGGGTTTTTGGCAAAAATTAGGGTTTGCAGGAATTTTAGGGTTTCTGGCAGAAATTAGGGTTTCTGCTGTCCGCCACGTCATCACTTTGTGACAGATAAGCTTTCCATTAAAGCTTAAGAAGGAGAGAGTCTTCTTTACTTCACACATGAGATTGTGTGTGTGTGTGTGTGTGTGTGTGTGAGATAATGCCTTGCACAAATCAGCCCCCTCTCTCTCTTGGGCGACCCCTCTTGCTATTTGCTCTTGCTATCCTCTCATTGGACCTCCCTAGGGCTAGCCAATGACAATTAAGCAGCATAAGTGATAGTCTTCTGACATGTGTCCCCCTTTCCCCTTTTGTGAGAGCTTTAGGTAATTTAATAATTCAACTAAACTCTCATTGGACCCCTTTGCCTCCTGGCCAATAGGAATCAGGCAAGCCATTGGGTTGCTGAATGCTCATTGGACCCCTTGGGAGACTGTCCAATAGTCTTCTAGAGGACTTTATTCTCATTGGTTCTTTTATTAAGTGTTTTTAAATTAATTAAACTAGATTTACTCTAGCCTAATTCTCATTGGTCCACCTCCAAGGCCATCCAATAGGAATTGGGTACACCTTGTGGGCATCTGGCCTAGGGAGCTAACATGTGTCCCTCATTCCCTTTGTGTAAAGGGAGCTTGTGCGTGTGTGTGTGGCTTTCTCTCTCATCCCCTACAAGCAAGGCTCGCCCCATCCTAAGTAGGGATTTGTAAAGACTTTTTTTGACACACACAAAGCATCCAATTCCCCCATGGTTGACCTTTGGACACAACCTTTGAATTTTTGGAACCTTAGCATTTTGGAAGTCTTAATGGGCTGAACCTTAGGGTCTTTTTAGCCCATTGTTGCACATGGCTCTTTTGCAGATGGCCTCCCCTTTGGATCCCTATTTTCCCTCCTTTGGATCTCTATTGCGGCCGGCCTGCTAGCTTAACCAATATTCTAGCTTTTTCTCCCCTGGCACTTCCCCATATTAAATGATCAGTTTAACATGAGAAAATCATTTAGGAGAATTAGATATTGATTATTATGACACCTTCCTTGCTTCAACTTCGACTAGAGTCGTGCTTCTTCTGTCGTCAAGAATCTCCATGGCTGAAAATTCTTGAAACCATCTTCAACACAAAACCATGAACATACCCATTCCATGTAAAGTGAAGGAAAAAAATCTTGTCTTCTTTAAAGATCGTGTATGCAATGTAGATGAACATAGAGACGGAGTGACAACCCGTTCATCAAACACATGGAAATAATGAGGTCGAATCTTTTCTGTTTGATCGAAATCAATCAACTGTGGCAAATCACAATGGAAATGCCCATGCGTGGTGCTCATACAATCATATGCTCGTTCGGAAACTGTGTCATGCCAAGGAAGAGACATGGAATCTGACTTCCGTGAATGCAAACTGTTCAGCTTTTCATGAAAAATCCGCATACATTCGTGCTCATCCATGAGAGAAACGTGCTCAACATACAATATGTCATGCCTAGGAAAAGGGATTACATAACGATATTGACTAAAATACAGGAAACCGTCACGAATGAAACACTCGAATAATACGTGCGTATCAATGATACGAACACATAATACTTCCTGTGAGGGTTCTTTGGACCAAGGCTCGAGAACCAAGATCTCTTCTTCGGGATCTATCGAATCTTCTTGTGGGGGATCTGTGGACCTCGACTCGAAAGCCAAGATCGATTCTTGGTGATTGATCGAATCTACAACGAGGTTAGCTTCGCTAGAAAAAAGCATCAACTAACACATCATCCTTGTGAACAATCACATCTTCTTCATGCAACTCATCATGCTTGTGAGAAATCACATCTTGATCATGCAAATCATCATGCTTGTCTTCGTCATCGAAATCATCATGCAAATCATTATCCTTCAAATCATCATGCTTCTCATAATCATGCAAATCCTGTGTGTCATGCTGTGGAGAAAAAGAGACTGAGAGAGTCCTTATCCCGAATCCTTTCAACCTTGTCCTGCATATTAGCAATGAGAGATGGAGAATGAGCAATGTCTTCTCCATGAAAGACAGTAGGAGAATCACTTTTGGCATTGAGAGTTAAAGTGTTAGCCTCAAAATCAATGAGAGCGCGAGTCTCACGAAACCATCGAATGCCCAAATCATATCACATCCTGAGAGAGGAGAAACAACAAATCTTCTAGTGAAGGCGGTCTGTTGAATTGCAAACAACACATCAAGGCACTCCTCCGTGATGAGAGCGTCCATACTAGGACGAAAGCAAGAGACCTCGATAAGAGATCTCGGACTAACTTCGAGGCGGGCTCTCTCAACAAGAGACGAACTGATCACATCATGCATACTACCTGGGTCAAACAATATGACAAAACGGTGCCCCGACGTATGACCATAACATTTAATGAGAGAATATCAATGGGAGGGTCCTGAGAAACTTGGGGCACACTCGTGTTATCATTCATTGCATTGACAGAGGAAGTGGGTGCTGTGGGTTCTTTAGATTCATTCGATTCAAGCTTAGGACATGTTCTTTTTATGTGACCCTTAATGTGACAATGAAAACAACGACCTTCCTTAGAATAAGTGCTTTGTTCTTCCGACGTGATGTATCCTCCTACAATTCCTTGTGCTACCTTTTCATCTGGAGTAAGCTTAGGTTTAGCGATTGTGTTAGCCTTACCCTTAGATTCATTGGAAGAATTCTTTGATGAGAGACTGTTGGAAGATTGGTTAGAAGAGTTATCATTCTTACCATTCTTACCGTTCTTACCGTTATGAGGGTTCTGAGAAGTCTGCGAGGTACTTGTGGAAGTCTTGTTCTCCTTAGGCTTTCCCTTGTTGTGCTTCATCTCCTGTGCGAGAGCAATCGCTACCGCCTTGTTGAGATCGATTGGATCGAAGACATCGACATCGTACTTGATATACTCGTCCAATCCAAAGAGAAAAGCCTCTTTGCGCTCATCATCCGATTTTCGTAATTGAGTGCCTAGCTGCAAAACACGATAAGAAAAAGACATAACCGGCATACCATTTTGCTTAAGAGAGCGCCAATCGTCCTTCAATCGTGCAAGGTAATGAGGTGGCATAAACCGCGCCTTGAGCTTGTCTTGGAAATCAGCCCAACTAAAAGAGAGGGGCGTGAAATCGTCGGCTGCCTCTAGGTGCGCGGCTAGCTGTGCCTCTTGCCATGCATGGTACCAATTAATGGCATCACCGGCAAGGTACATAGCTGCCGTCAAAACTTTGCTATTTCTTGTTTTCTTAGTTGTCGCAAAATAAACATTAAATTGATGCAACCAAGAATGAATAACCGTTGCATCCATCTTACCGTCATACTTATTGAAAGTCAACTTTTCAATGACTGGGTGGTTGGAATCTGCGTCGTGGCTTGCACCACTTGAAGAACTCTCACGATCTTTGGGTGGTTCGGTCTTCGAGGCTAGCGCTTGTCGCAGCAATTGTTGAGTGCGTAGCTCTCGTTGTGTCACGTGACACATCCAACCCTATGTGTCCGTGGACAAGCTACACCATAGCAGAGTTCCCGTCAGTCAATTAGATTAGCAGTGATCTGGCACTTTTGTGAGTCTATTCGTAGACCATGCATGCCCATTCACTTAGTGTAGATGCATATCCTCTGGTTGCACACCGCATAAGCATAAGCATTTCCATCAGAGTCAGTTTGGGGATTTTTCTAGTGACTTTATCCTATTTTTCCCTATATTTAACATTTTTCACTTATTTATTAAGTGACTTTTGTTGGGTACTCAGTAGGGCAAATTGGGTAAGTTAATATATAAGCAAACCCAAGTTAGTACAAATTGGCAGATGAGCCAAGGAGCACAGCAGGCTACCAAGCAACATGTGTTCCCTCCCTCTCTCAGCAAGACCCTCTCCATGCCAACTTGGTGAGGCCCCTTCACCCGCAACCATCAACGTTTTGGAATCGCCCTCTCTTGCAGATCCTGGTGTTTCCATCAGCCATCGCTAGCACCCTCCAGTTCTTGGCGTTTTTCCACTAGCACCAAGGCAGCCAGTTCAACCCATTCACTAACGCCAGCAAGCCAGACCATTCAGCGTTTTTGTTCAGCATTAGGACCCCTTCTAGCGTTTTCAGCATTAGAGAACCTGCTGTTCCAGCGTTTTTCAGCCAAGGACAATCAACCTAAAAACGCAGCCTAAAGAGCAGATACACCAATGTTTTTCATCATCACATCAGCCCTGACAAGAGCAGTCATTTTCAGCCACAATCAACAGTAAAAACCAGTCATTTCAGCCCCCAATAGTGGCACAGATTCTCAGCCCTTGACCTTTGTGGACAACAGATAAAGAAGTACGAATTCAGCCCTAAAGTCTTCATCGTCTTCATCGACATAGTCCCCGTTTGCATTCGTCCATTGCATACGCATTGTACACCTTGTGCAATCAAAGTATACCACTCTGGCCGACGAGAGTGGGGCCTTCAGAGGAGGGTTTTACAACCTCTCGGGTGTCGTATCTCTTTTCTCTCTTTCTCTCAGTCTCATTCACTTGCATGCACAATATCCACTCACTTTGTTCGTGATCATAGCACTCTCCATGAAGACGGAAGGCTCTCTCCTTCCCTAAGAACTAAAAGGAACCTTGAGCAATAAAGATCATTAATCTTGAGAAAATACAACATTCATTCCGCTGCACCTTACATTGGTATCAGAGCTTTGGAAGTGTTCTGTACTACTCAAGGGAAGAACCACAAGAACCACAAGAATTTTTTTTGCTTGTTGCGGTCGCACGAACCCAAGTTCGCTTGGGCGTGTCGATTCTTAATCGTGTTTTGTTGAAGAGTGACAGGAATCTCAAGAAAGAAGGGCTTGTACAGCCTCCCCTTGTGTCTCTTTTCACTCATTGAGAGCAGACCGTGCACTTAGCGGCTGGCCAATGGGCGTGAGGTGGGAAAAAGAAACCTTGGTGTGAGCGCAAGGCTGCTAAGGGGTGCGCTCGCAGGAAGGAGTAGAACTCGGGTGAAGAGAAGATCCTTCTCCAACGCGATTTGCAAGCAAAAGAACACCTCAAGAACCCACGATTCTCACGAATCAAGGACCTCAAGAACCTCAAGACCCTCAAGAACCCAAGTTCCTCGTGAGCTTAAGACCCCAAGATCATAGTGCGTGGTCGTCACCCGAAGCGGAATGGATACTTTGCATACAGGCGATGAGCATGAGAGAGGCGACGAAGACTCGTCCCCACCCGGAGATGATTTCTTCAACCCTCCCCCTTCGCCATCTACGCCACCAAGTGCACCAGACCCTATGGAGGCAATGGTCAAGCAGATGATGGCCATGATGGATAGACAGGAAGACAAGCGCCTTGCTTTAGAATGCAAGCGCGACGCAAGAAAAGAAAGAAAAGAACTAAGGAAGGAGGAAGTGGCAACAAGAAACACGCCATTGGAGGCCGATCGTACCGCTCATAGATTGGCTTTGGAGACCGAGCGTGAAGCTCGACGAGAGCTACGCACTCAGGAATTGCTTGCCCAAGTCCTAGCCTCGAAGTCCGAACCACCCAAAGATCGTGGGAGTTCGTCAAGTGGCGCAAGCCACGATGTGTTTTCACACAATCCAGCCACAGAGAAGTTGACTTTTAGTAAGTATGACGATAAGATGGATGCTACTGTTATTCATTCTTGGTTGCATCAATTTAATGCTTATTTTGCGACAACTAAGAAAACAGGCAATAGCAAAGTTTTGACGGCAGCTATGTATCTTGCTGGTGATGCCATTAATTGGTACCAGGCATGGCAAGAGGCACAGCTAGCCGTGCACCTAGAGGCAGCCGACGATTTCACGCCCCTCTCTTTTAGTTGGGCTGATTTCCAAGACAAGCTTAAGGCGCGGTTTATGTCACCTCAGTACCTTGCACGATTGAAGGACGATTGGCGAGCTCTCAAGGAAAACGGTATGCCGGTTATGTCTTTCTCTAATCGTGTTTTGTAGCTCGGCACTCAATTACACAAATCGGATGTGAAGTGCAAGGAGGCATTTCTTTACGGATTGGACGAGTATATCAAGTATAATGTCGAGGTACTCGACCCAATCTATCTCAACAAAGCGGTAAAGCTAAGACACCTGTAAAACCTAAGCTAATCCCTGATGAAAAAGCTTCACAAGGAATTATAGGAGGATACATCACGGGTGAAGAACAAGTGATTTATGCTGAAGAAGGTAGATGTTTTCAATGTCACGTCAAGGGGCACATTAAGAAGGCTTGTCCTAAGATAGTCCCACCTAAAGAACCAAAGACACCCACAACTACCACAAACACTAAATGTCAAAAATAGGGAAAATAGGCTAAAATCATTGGAAAATTCCCCTGATTGAATCTGATGGATTTTGAAGGGAATACTGATGATCATGCTGTGTGCAACCAGAGGATATGCATCTACACTAAGTGATTGGTCTGCACGGTCTACGAATAGACTCACAAAAGTGCCAGATCACTTCTAATCTAGACTTGATTGGACTGATTGAACCCTGATCATGCTGTAGCTTGTCCACGGACACATAGGGTTGGATGTGTCACGTGACAGATTTAGTGTGATTAACCAGAGTTACGTGGAACGCGGAACGAGAACGGCGACGGGCCTCCCTGCGGAACGGGGGAACGGGAATGGGCCCGGAACGGCAGGCTAAAAAAACACCCAAATATTATTTTTTTTAGCGTTATGTGTTTGAATACAAGTAGTATTAGAGTCCTTTGACTCTAATACCCACAAAAAACACGATTCGAAGACCATTTAACCTTATTATGACTTGATTGGGATGTGAGGCGCCCAGAGTACATAGCCAGATGAACAACAATGAGCAAACACAATTTCCATAGTACATACACAATGCTCTCAAATAATTGCAAGAGTAGTAGTCAGAGATAACACTTTGGAATTAATTATGGCTAACATAGTAACAAGCCTCAAGGGCCGCCAGCGGCCAAGGTGCTACAAAAAAACCAAAGGGGGGCAAAGTTCAAACCAGACTTCAGTGACCACAATACCAAAAGACTGAAGGTGACAAATACCATAAAGATGCTAGTAGCTACAAATGGCAAAGAGGGCAAGGCTCAAGCAGCCATACAAAAAGGTAAGGATAAATGGCAAAGACTCAAGACTCAAGAGCCACTAGCTTGAGAGGCCTCCCAATCCGTAGTAGCCGGCTGTAAATCATGCACATCCTCCCATTCCTCATCATCAAGGTCTAGGTCCGGCTCGATCTCAGCCACAGATGAAGTACTTGGTGTTGGTGGATGTGCATCTCCATCCGCCTGAGAAGCCTCTTGCTCCATCTCCCACTGTGTAAAAGGATCTGTCTGTTTGTCTGTACTCTTGCAAAGCATTTTCAAATTTGCGCTGACGAAGACAAGATCATTAGCCTTCTCCACTCCAAGCCGATTCCTCTTCTTGGAAGCAATGTGGCTAAAGGTACTCCACAATTGCTCCAAGCATGAGGTACTAACTGACTGGCTGAGAATACGGATCGCCAATCTCTGAAGCTCAGGGCCATCATAGCCATAGTCCTCCCACCAAAGCACTGAACCTATTTTTCTGCGATCAATCTGAGCATCTGGACTGCCAAATGACCCCCGCATCTCTCTGTACTGTCTCAACTGATCTCTGACAATGCGTCGCCCATCTCTGTCTAGAACCATCTTGTTTAAGATCTCTGTAAATTGGTTCATGACTTCCCTATCTGTCTCTTGCCCTGCACCTTGGAACTCTGGATCCACCATGTACGCTGCCCCGTGTAAAGGAGAGGCATATGAATTCCACCTCGAGCTGCAAAGCGCATGGATCTCCTCATATCGCTCTGCGTTCGGCTCAAGCTGTGCAAGCTGCTCAATCATGCGGTCCATTGCCTCATAAATCTTGCCAATGCAAGGATCCATGCCATCCAGAACTCGAAGCAAATGAACCACCGGTTTTACCTGTGCATCTAGACTCTTGAGCTCCTTCCAGAACTCAAGATCCTCTGCCTTATCCTTGCACAAAATCCCTGCAACTGTCTTTGCATAGGGGGAGGTGGTGAACTCATCACTGATGAAGACCTGTCGGACCGCATTTTGACATTCAGACAGCCTGCGTACAAGAAGAAAGTTGAATGCGAAGCGGGTATCTGAATACTTTAGAAGCACTTTGCCGCCCGACCTCTTGAGGTACTCACTCCGAACCAAGTTGTGATTGTTGATGAAAGTAACCATCTTCATTGCATCAGCAATGACTGGAGCAATCCAGTCTAGCTTGCCGATGTCTTTTAGAAGGTTGTTCAAGCAGTGTGCCATGCAAAAGCATACTGTCACATGCGGATAGTGGCCCTCTATGATAGCTGCTGCTGCCCTGTTTGATGCCTCCCCATCTGTGACAAAGGCCACCACGTGTTGCTCACCGATGGTTTCTATGGCCGCTGTCCACTCTGCAGAGAGGACATCGGCGGACTTGCCACTCTCAGTGGCATCATGAGAGTGCACAAAGTACATCTCTCCACTGGAGTATGCGACGAGACCATGGATAGATCTCTTCCTTGTATCGCTCCACCCGTCGGCAATGAGGGAAACGCCATGTTTTGCCCAAAGACGCTGAATGTTGAGGGTTGCTTGCTCCACAATAGCCTTCTCTCGATCGAGCAAGGTGGTTCGGAGTGCCTCTGAAGATGGCGGCACATAGCCGGTGCCATACTCTCCAATCCGTTGCACCATGACTTTCCAATACTCCGACCTATTTCGATCAAACATAGAAGAGGTTAGTATCAAAAAAGTGGAACAGACGATAACGAAAGAAATGAGAGAGAAGATTGATAAATCATAAAACAATGAACATACCTCGCTGCGACAAATGGGATATGGTCGTGATAGAAGAATCGGGCCACGGTTGCATCCACCTCTTCCTTCTTCTTTGGGTCCCAAGAGGTGGCAAGGGTCTTTTGGCGACGAATTGGACCTTGTGAAGATGCACCAACACCTACACCGGGTAGAGAGGAAGAAGGGAAAATGAGGGTCTTTGGATCAATACCTTTGCGTGCCGGCTTGGCTTTATGGTTAAATTGCCGATCCTTTTCCTCGAGCTCCTTCCTCTTCTCGATGGTTACGTTGGCACAAAATTTCACCTCATGTCCCGGCACTCGAAGAAAGTGTGCCCTCACTTTGTCATGCCCCCCTTTCCGTGTGTAAGAGCATAGCTTGCATCCCCATGCACGAGAACCTCCCGCCGCCGACAAGGTGCCCTCCGAGGTCACTTCATCCCACCACGACCATTCCTTCGCCTTTTGAGTGTTGCCCGCATGAACGGAGGGGGTTGAACGAGAAGAAGAGGCCATGGATTATTCGTGAAAGAGAGAGAGCTTGATCTTTGAGGATTTGAGAGAGAGAGATAGCTTGAGAGAGGGCTTGAGAGAGAGAGAGGCTTGATTCCGTTCTTGCTTGAGGCTTGAGCAATGAGAAGTTGAGATAGAGAGCTTGAGACTCGAGAGAGAGGCTTCACGGTTCACCTCTTGGAAGTTGAGACCGAGAGAGAGAGTTTGACCCTTGAGCCTTGAGGGTTAGCCCAAGAGAGAGAGAGGTTATGGCTTGAGAGCTAGAGGCTAGGCCCCTATGGCTTGAGAGTCGAGACTCGAGAGTTGAGAGCAAGGGAGAGATGGCCCCCTTCAAACTTCCTTGATGCTTTGGTGAAGAATGGGGGAAGGGGGGATTTATATAGGGCTGTAAAATTTAAATGGCCGTTGGCTGCCCAAATCTCCCAAACAGCTATATTTTTAAAAGTTGAAAAACTGCCCGTTTCTGCCCGTTGCTGCCATTCCGGCCGTTCCGCCCCGTTCCGGGCCGTTCCGCCCCATTCCAGCCGGTCCGTTCCGACGCGTTCCCTGAATTTTTGACCGATCGGAACGCCGTTCCGGCGTTCCAAGGCCCCATATAGGCGTTCCCCGGTAACTATGTGATTAACACCCTTTTATCATCATATATATCCGCAGGAAAGGTCGTGAAACATAGATACTAATGACTTAATGAGACCTTCGTACTTTTGTCATTTCATCTACGACAGAAGTGAGCATAATACCTTTCGCATTTGTAGAACAATGTCCACTTCTATTGCACTGAATCCGTATATACATTTGATGTGCTAGCTCGATCATTACCCCTCTTTCGAACACGTTGGGTTGGGGCATACGTAGGTTGTAACCCAAAGGCTTCAAGGTAAAGCCGCAATACATTTGGTGACTCTAGCAATTCACACTCTTCCATCCACTTTGCATCCGTAGGTGGATAGCTCCTGAACTCCACCAAATACCGTCGTGCAACTTTTCCCTTAACTTTTCTTTCCTTTTGTGCTAAAACTTGCTCAGGTACCAAGATCTCATCAAGTTCCTCAACTTCTGGTTGATCCTCATCTGGCATATCTTCTGGCACATCCCCCACAAAGGGTCTTAGAAGACTCACGTGAAACGCATTATGAATCTTCCAAGTACAGGCAATTTCAGCGTATAAGCAATTTCGTTGAAAAGGCACATAGTAGCGTACGTTGAGCTTCGGAAAAAACCTTTCCTTGCCCTTCATCTTGTTTAACCTTGCCTTTTCAAACCGTACAAGTACCTATCACCATGTGAAAACAACAATTCACGACAGTGACGATCAACAACCCTTTTTTGCTTTGCCTGAGTCATCTCCAAGGCAAGCTTGATCTTCTTATACATTTTATCCGTATTCTCAATATAACAATTTGCTTGGAAAATTTTACCCGCCACCCTCAACAATCTCAAAAGGTGCCTTGCCTGTTGACGAATTCACCGTATTGTTGTACGCATACTCAAGCATCGGTAGATGCTTTTCCCACTTGCCCTTATTATCTGACATATAACATTTCAGCAGATCTAAGGCAATAGAATTAGCCTCTTATGAGTGCCCATGGTTTGTGGATGAAAACTTGAGCTTGGTGTCCATGTTTTCAAACAACCCTCTCCAAAACAAGCCTGTCATACAAAAATCACGATCGCTGACAATAGATTGTGGCATACCATGGTACTTGAAAACATTGTACATAAGCAACCGTGTCATCTGTTCAGATTTTATCTTCTTTCTAACAAGAATAAAATGGGTCTGCTTGCTGAACTTGCAAATAATGGTCCATCTACTATCATTCTGTCACCAGCGTGTGACTACTATCTATTCTTTTTGTTGATTTCTTTCTTATTATTTATTTACTTTCACTTTTTGGAAACACCCCTCGGGAAATCTAAGTGCCTTGCATTGCATAGCTAGTGTGGAACTGTCCAGAGGGAGTCCAGGCTTGAGGGCAAGAGAGCACTAAGGTTGGACAAGGACTATGGTTAGCCAAAGTGGGGTCATTGACTAGCCAAAGTGGAATCCTTTGCTACATAGGCTACATTTCAGTTTTTGATGTGGCTGCAGTGTACAAAGAGGGTCAGCTGACCTAGAAAGATACAATGGCAGCATCTCCTAAAATTTAGGGAACTGCTATTTTGGGACCTGAAAATGTGTTCGCGTCATTACCTCCGGAATGACAAGGGGAACATTTTATTACTCTGCAATGAAGTCAACCGGGTAACGAGTCGGGAGATTTTTAGGTGGCAACCCCGAAACGGGAAATACCTTGTAAATGTGCCAAGTGGCACATTTCTGTGCACTTTCCTCATGCAACAAGAAGTGGCGCTGAATTTATAGCTGGGAGGCTCATTTTGCAAGTTTCTGTCACAAGTCAAGAGCTATGGAGTGCTTCCTTTCCCTCTTATGTACAGTGCGGTGCCAGGAGTGATGCCCTGCACGCTACGCACTGCCCTCTCTCTCCCCTATGGCAGTATGTTATGCCCCTCTAGTGGGCTTTTCAATTGACCAATGTACAGTTGTGTGGGTTCATGTGCGATTGCCGAGGCAAGAGCCTCTTGCACAGGTATTGGATTAGCTAGCGGCTAATCCCCCGCAGGTACAGGTGAATTCGGAGAGGTTTCACGCTAGAAATCTCGTCCGATTCAAAGGGCAAGTAGCCCTACAGGTGCGGGAGCTCGAGGACTTGCTACGGATGCGACCGGCAGACGAAACGGAGCCCGAAACAGTAAATTAGCCTGCTGTGTATTTTTGCAGGTTAAGGGTTTTGGCCCTAAACGGTCCCTAATACCCCCAGGAGGTTCGGGGACGCGAGGGGACCGTTGTACAGGTGATCTGGCGCATTTTCGGGGCTGAAAACAGAGAATTCAGCGTGCTGCAGATTCTCGCCAGGTTTTGCAAAGTGCCCGTATGCGTCCGGAAAGTCATTCAATGCGTGGGAATACTGACTGTGAAGGGTCCTAGTACAGTTATGCTGCCGAAATCGGGCCGGAACAGTTGAAATTCAGCCAAGTTTGTGCGGGGCAGCTTGTAGGGAACCACAACGTTTATTCCCTGTTTGTAACAATAAAGAAATACCGAAAGGGGCGCCTAAGTTAGGGGCCAATCTGGTGTCGGTCTTCTCATATAGGTGCAATCTAGCAGCTTGTATCCCTCTCCCCTTTGTTGTGTCTTGAAATATACAGGTAAAGTGGGCGACAAATTAAATGGGTGAAAGCAAATAAGGTTTAAGTCTAAAGTCTACCGCCCTTTTTGAAGTTAGCAGGCCGGTTTCATGGTTCCATCGCTGGGATTAAGTCACTTTTTCCCATAGAAGTGAGCCTTGGTCAGTTTGGGCTTGAAGACACAGGGGATCATAGACCAGACACAGGGAATTGCAATTATGGCTGACAGAGGAGATGATGTGACTGAAGAGGTTTCCTCCTCAAGAGACACATGAAGTGGGTGAGTCCTCAAGACCACCACAGACGGATGATGATATATTCAGGACCCAATTGGCTACTGCTGTGGCTATGTTTACACAAGTAACGCAGAATCCGAGGTTTTTAGTCTTTCTGCAACCTTCTCTTCCGTCTCAGCAAGTTGTGTCACTGGATCATATTCAAAAGCCCGTTAAGGCTCGAGTACAAGTGATTCATACGGCAGAGTCAATGGAAACACCTGTACACTTGACGGAGAACATGCAGTCTCCACAACCTGTGCCTAAGGTGCAAGAACAGGTGGCTGAGATGCCAGTCTTTCAAGCTGTACCAGTTCAGCCAGCCACTTTTCAACAGCTTATAGCTTGTTCTAATGGGAAGGGAAGCAACCTACAGGCTATGCAACAGGTCTTCCCACCACCTTCAGTACACCCTGGCTATTTTGAAGGTGGATCGGTATTCTAGAGCATGGCTGGTCATGCACCTTGAAATCAGTTTTACACGCCAGGAACAGTGTTCGGGGGTGCTCAAACAATGATGCCTAACCCCATGTATGGTGTCACGGGCATGCTACCAGGGTTTCAAACCACTCAGGGTCAATTTGGAATGCCACAGGCAAATTTTGGTATGGCTGGAATTACAAATCAACAGCCAAATATGGCATTTCCAGGTCAACTTAATAGCGGTCAAGGAACACAGATGAACCCTAACAGTGTTCCCATGTTTCAGTCACTTCCATATGACAACTTAACGTCGCTGGAGAGGCCAACTCCGTACAAAGAAGGTGGCAAAGGTGTGACATTCACGACCTTTACAGGGTTTGATGACAGGAAGAAGGCTCTCTCATTTCTCCAACAGTTTGACAAGGCCTATGCAGGGAGAAACTTTACAGAGGCCTCAAAGGTCTGCAAGGCAGCCACTTTCTTGACAGGGAATGCGGGACAATGGTGGACAACTTTATTGCTTCAAGGGCAAGCTCCGTCCACATGGATTTACTTCAAGCAGATTTTTGCAGCAGCATGGTTATCTGATGACTTTGAAGCAGATGTCATGACAGAATGGCACCAGCTCAATGCTGCCACTTGCAAGAATCTGGATGACTACAATCGGAAGTTTTGGAAAGCTCTACTTCTAGTAACTTCCTATAGGTTTGTGCCATTGACAGAACAGATTGAAAAATACTGTTGTGGCCTACCCAAAGGATTGAGAAAGTACTGCACGAAGACCAAAGTCACTACTTTGACGCAGCTCATCGAGGTAGCAAACACTGGCAATGGTTTGCTCAAGGGAGAAGATTGTGAATTCAATACTGGCGTCAAGGAAGGATCAGCCAAGAAAAATTCAGCGAAGAAGTATGTTCCCAAGGAGGTTCCTAAAGTGACTCAGGAGCCAGCCAACGCAGGGAAAGACAAAGCTACGAATGAATCAGAAAAGGGACCAGCGAAGAAATGGAAAAGACGTTTTCCTCGCAAGTCGGAAGAACAAAAGAAGGTCCGGAGGTCAGAAAACAAATGCTTCATCTGTGAACAGCCTGGCCACATTGCTTACAATTGTCCTACAAAGAAAAGGCCAGCTGATTCTGAAGACAAGGAGGACAGGAAAGAAAAGAAGCCCATGGCTGGTCTAGTGCCAGATATGGTGGGCATGCCTATGCGGGTTCTGTCGTGGAGAATCTGCAAAACGCTATGTTGTTCTGCTGATCCAAAAACGCTAGAACTGAATCTGAGTCTGATGCAAAAACGCTAGGCTCCTGCTGTGTCCTGTTGTCGCTAGGTTGGATCTGCAAATGCAAAACGCTGGCTGTCACGAGGACGTGGCAACTGCTAACCTTAGTTGTTGGTTTCTTTCCAATGATTTTTGTTTAATTTTTGAGACCCTCTTTTTGAAGTTGCAAATGGTCGGACATTGTATGGCCAATCTGAACGGTAGTTTCACCCACAGACGGGAAGTTGGTCGGCACTGGAATTCGTATAGTAAGAGGATGTCTAGGCTCAGTTCAAGATCATGTACCCGTAGGTGCCCCCGTCGCACTTAGCAAGTTGGTGGATACTAGGAAGTGAACTCAATAAAGGCATAAAGTCAAGGTGGGATCACCAACAGAAAGTATTCGACAGTTGGGCCACATTGCACTTTTGGATGCGGTCCCAATGAGGATAGATGGTCAGATGACTAGTGGGAGCCCAACGGAAGCATCTCCTAAAAATTAAGGAACTGCTATTTTAGGTCGTGAAAAGTGTTCGCGTCATTACCTTCAGTATGACTAGGGGAACATTTTATTACTCTGCTGCAAAGTCAACTGATGCACAAGTTGAGAGATTTTTAAGCAAGAAGCCCAATGCGGGGAAATTGCATGCATGAGTGCCAAGTGGCACTTTTTGGTCAATTTACCAAGTTTGGGAGAACAGAACTCGTAACTGACTTTTTGGAGCAGTTTTGGAGGCTGATAACTCTGATTTTCAGCCATTTCTCTCCATTTTTGAGCTTCCAATGACTTTACCTAAGAAGGAGCTCATTTTCAGCATTGGAAGGCATCAGATGCGTGTTTACAGGGTTGTTTTGTTGCGTTTTCAGCGATACGCAGGTTTTGGCAGCCATGGAAATCTTTCCCTTTTTGCATCTATTTGTTCACAAATGCATTACAGGTAAGGGCAGAAGAGGGGGCACTCGATTTAAGAGCTATGGAGTGCTTTCTTTCCCTCTCATGTACAATGTGGTGCTAGGAGTGATGCCCTGCACGCTACACTGCTCTCTCTCTCTCCCCCACGTGCAGTTATGTGATGCCCCACAAGAGGGCTCTTCATTTGACTGATGTACAACTGTGTGGTTTCATGCTTTTGTGACGAGGCAAGAGTCTCCTTGAGCAGGAAGAACATGGGTAGCTAGCTGCTACTCCAACGCAGGCACGGGTGAGGGTCATAACCTCACCGTACAGGTGTAAATTCAGCGCTATGTATGTGTTGCCATACGGACGCCAGAACCCTTGGGAATCGTGCCCCATTGCCAGAGGACAGGTTGGGGACGGTTTGGGGCTGAAAACAGGGCAAAAACCAGTAAAAACAGCGAGCTGAATTTATTGTTTTTGGGCAGGAATCAGAGGGTTTATGCCAGTGGAAGTGAGTTCCAATAGGGGAATTGGTTTCGCGCAAGTTTTGGGGCTGTTATGCTGCCGAAATTTGGCCAAAACAGGTGGTATCTAGCGGGATACTGGTAAAGGATTCCCAGGACTCTACTTTGTAATTTACCCTCTCAAAGTATAAAGAAATACCGAAAGGGGCGCTAGTCTTCGGTCTAACAGGGTGTCGTTTTTTGCTGGGTGGCGCTCTAGCTGCCAGGCCGTAGTTTGTCTTGAAGTGTTGAATTCCAGTCTTATTTGTGAAGTTCCTTTGTGTGTCTACAGTAAAGTAAAGAATTTCGGGTGAGAGCCAATGCCTACCGCCCCACCACGGGCCGGTTTCAAGGTTCCATTGTCGGGATATCAATCACTTTTTCCTCAAAGAAGTTAGCGTCGGTTGTTTTGGGTAAAGACATAGAGTACATGAACTTGGAATTACACTATGACTGACAGGATGAATGACACCAAGGAAGAGGGCTTCTCTTCACAGAACAGACAGGAAATTCCGCACGTTTGCCCTGCCAAAAAGTGGTCAAATTAGGGCTGATTTTCTGCTGCGTTTTTAGGGTTTGCAAGTATGAACCAAGATGAGATAGGGAGAGGTCTCACGGTGGTAGATTGGCCACTAGATCTCTTGCTGGAGTGATGTGGGTTTGCTAGGTGACACGTTGCTTGCCGATTCTCTGAGGCGATTGCTTGGATTCTTTAACGCATCGGTAAATCATCTTGAAATTTGAGCTTACTTGGTCGTGGGTGGTACATCAGTGTTGTGGAATTATGCTCGTTAGCAGAGGCAAGAGCCTCTTGCACAGGTAAAAAGTTAAGGGACAGGTTGCAAGATGCTATGTGGTGAAGTTCAAGAACTATCCACCTTTGGATGGAAAGTGGATGGAAGAGCATGAACTGTCAAAGTCACCAAATGTATTGCAGCTTTACCTTGAAGCCTTTGGGTTACAACGAACTTATGCCTCAAGCCCAACGTGTGCAAAGGAGGGCTAATGATAGAGCTACCACATCATATGTACATATGAATTCAGTGTAATAGATGGAAATGACAAAAGTATGAAGGTCTCATTAAGTCATTTGTATATCTGTGTTACGACCTTTCTTGCGGATACATGCGATGATAAAAGAGTGCTAACGACACAAGATCATGAGTGGCATGTATTTATGGTATGCAATCGAGGAAGTTTGCGATTTCAAGAGGGGGGTATGTCACGAGGACATGGCAACTGCTAACCTTAGTTGTTGGTTTCTTTCCAATGATTTTTGTTTAAATTTTGAGACCCTCGTTTTGAAGTTGCAAATGATCGGACATTGTATGGCCAATGTGAACGGTAGTTTCACCCGCAGACGGGAACTTGGTCGGCATTGGAATTCGTATAGTAAGAGGATGTCTAGGCTCAGTTCAAGATCATGTAGGTCCCTCCGTCGCACTTAGCAAGTTGGTGTATACTAGGAAGTGAACTCAATAAAGGCATAAAGTCAAGGTGGGATCACGAACAGAAAGTATCCGACAGTTGGGCCACATTGCACTTTTGGATGCGGTCCCAATGAGGATAGATGGTCAGATGACCAGTGGGAGCCCATCGGAAGCATCTCCTAAAAATTAGGGAACTGCTATTTTGGGTGGTGAAATGTGTTCGCGTCATTACCTTCAGTATGACCAAGGGAACATTTTATTACTCTGCTGCAAAGTCAACTGATGTACAAGTTGAGAGATTTTTAAGCAAGAAGCCCAATGTGGAGAAATTGCATGCATGAGAGCCAAGTAGCACTTTTTGGTCAATTTACCAAGTTTGGGAGAACAGAACTCGTAACTGACTTTTGGAAGCTATTTTGGAGGCTGATAACTCTGATTTTCAGCCATTTTCTCTCCATTTTTGAGCTTCCCATGACTTTACCTAAGACTAAGGAGCTCATTTTCAACACTGGAAGGCATCAAATGCGTGTTTACAGAGCTGTTTTGTTGCGTTTTCAGCGATACGCAAGTTTTGGCAGACATGGAAATCTTTTTGCATCTATTTGTTCTCAGCTGCATTACAGGTCAAGGGCAGAAGAGGGGGCACTCCATTTATGCTGGGGGATGCTTCATTGAGAACCTGTCACAGGTTAAGAGCTATGGAGTGCTTTCTTTCCCTCTCATGTACAGTGTAGTGCTAAGAGTGATGCCCTGCACGCTACACACTGCTCTCTCTCTCTCCCCTACGTGCAGTTATGTGATGCCCCACAAGAGGGCTCTTCATTTGACTGAAGAACAGCTGTGTGGGTTCATGCTTTTGTGCTGAGGCAAGAGCCTCCTTGAGCAGGAGCAGGGGTAGCTAAATGCTACTCCAAAGCACGCACTGGTGAGGGTCATAACCTCACCGTACAGGTGTGTTTTCAGTGCTGTGTATGCGCTGTAAATTGACTGTTTTTCAGCCATACAGACGCCAAAGACCATTGGGAATAGTGTCCCACTGGCATAGGACAATTAGGGGACTGTTTGGGCTGAAAATAGGGCAAAAACCAGTAAATACAGCGTGTTGAATTTACTGTTTTTGGGTAGGAATAAGAGGGTTTGTGCTAGTGAAAGTGAGTTCCAGCAGGAGAATTGGTTTCGCCCAAGTTTTGGGGCTGTTATGCTACCGAAATTTGGCCAAATCAAGTGGTATCTAGTTGGATAGACAAAGGATTCCCAGGACTGTACTTTGTAAATTTACCCTCTCAAAATATTAGAAATACCGAAAGGGGCGCCAATTTTGGGGCTCGGCGTCTGCTCGGAGCATTCTAGCTTCCGAGCCGTGTGTGCACTTAAGTGTTAATTCCCGTCACAGGTTTCCTTTGCACTTTCTCTTTGTGTGTGTCTAAAGTAAAGAATTTCGGGTGAAAGCCAAAGCCTACCGCCAACCATGGAACCGGCCCGTGGGGCGGTAGGCGTTGGCTTTCACTCGAAATTCTTTACTTTAGACACACACACATAGCACTTTGCAAAGAGAACCTGCGACAGGAATTAACACTTGAATACACACGGGTTGGAAGCTTGAATGCCCGGAGCTAGATACCACGTGTTTTGGCCAAATTTCGGCAGCATAACAGCCCCAAAACTTGCGCGAAACCAATTCCCTTGCTGGAACTCTCTTCCACTGGCATAAACCCTTTGATTCCTGCTTAAAAACAGTAAATTCAGCACGCTGTATTTACTGGTTTTTGCCCTGTTTCCAGCCTCGAACAGTCCCCTAACTGTCCTCTGCCCCAATGGGGCACTATTCCCAATGGTTCTGGCGTCCGTATGGCTGAAAAACAGTCAATTTACAGTGCATACACATCGCTGAAAACGCACCTGTACGGTGAGGTTATGACCCTCACCGGTGCGTGCTTTGGAGTAGCATTTAGCTACCCTTGTTCCTGCTCAAGGAGGCTCTTGCCTCAGCACAAAAGCATGAAACCACACAGCTGTACATCAGTCAAATGAAGAGCCCTCTTGTGGGGCATCACATAACTGCACGTAGGGGAGAGAGAGAGCAGTGTGTAGCGTGCAGGGCATCACTCTTAGCACTACACTGTACATGAGAGGGAAAGAAAGCACTCCATAGCTCTTAACCTGTGACACGTTCTCAATGAAGCATCCCCCAGCATAAATGGAGTTCCCCCTCTTCTACCCTTGACCTGTAATGCATCTGTGAACAAATAGATGCAAAAAGATTTCCATGTCTGCCAAAACTTGCGTATCGCTGAAAACGCAACAAAACAGCTTTGTAAACACGCATCTGATGCCTTCCAGTGCTGAAAATGAGCTCCTTAGTCTTAGGTAAAGTCATGGGAAGCTCAAAACTGGAGAGAAATGGCTGAAAATCAGAGTTATCAGCCTCCAGAACAGCTCCGAAAAGTCAGTTACGAGTTCTGTTCTTCTAAACTTGGTAAATTGACCAAAAGGTGCCACTTGGCTCTCATGCATGCAATTTCCCCGCATTGGGGTTCCTGCTTAAAAATCTCTCAACTTGTGCATCGGTTGACTTTGCAGCAGAGTAATAAAATGTTCCCTTGGGCATACCGAAGGTAATAACGCGAACACATTTCACGACCCAAAATAGCAGTTCCCTAATTTTTAGGAGATGCTTCCATTGGGCTCCCACTGGTCATCTGACCATCTATCCTCATTGGGACCGCATCCAAAAGTGCGATGTGGCCCAACTGTCAGATACTTTCTGTTCGTGATCCCACCTTGACTTTATGCCTTTATTGAGTTCACTTCCTAGTATACACCAACTTGCTAAGTGCGACGGAGGGACCTACATGATCTTGAACTGAGCCTAGACATCCTCTTACTATACGAATTCCAGTGCCGATCAACTTCTCGTCTGCGGGTAAAACTACCGTTCACATTGGCCATACAATGTCCGACCATTTGCAACTTCAAAAAGAGGGTCTCAAAATTTAAACAAAAATCATTGGAAAGAAACCAACAACCAAGGTTAGCAGTTGCCACGTCCTCGTGACACTGGCTGATCTGCAATGCAAATGAAAAACACTGGCTGATCTTGGTAGCTTGAAAACTCTAGGGTCTTCTTGCTGTTCTTGCTGAGAAGGTGCACTTGACGGTGGTTTTCTGCCTCTTCTGCGAGAAAGTGCTAGCGCTAGGTTTTTTTATATATTATCTTAGTTAGTTTGCCCTACCCAGTTTTTCCCAACAAAGTCACTGTTAGGTGCAGCGGAATGATTGTTTGCGCTTTGCTCAAGATGAGTGCTCCGAACTGTGCTCAAGGTTCCTTTTGTTCTTATGGAAGGTAGAGCCTTCCGTTCTTAATGAGAGAATGCTATGATCACAAGCAAAGTGAATGGACACTGTGCGTGCAAGAGTTTGAGACTGAGAGATAGAGAGAAAAGAGAGATATGACACCAGAGACGTTGTAAAACGCTCTGCAAACGCTGGGATATGCAAAAACGCTAGGGAAGTAGCTCTACAAAAACGCTAGTTGCTGAAGCTGTTGCTGGCGAAACCTTCTTGCTTGAAAACGCTAGGCTGAGGCTGTGGATGGCGATGATGCTGGATGTGAAAACGCTAGGGAAGATGATTCTTCTTGCTTGGAGGGGGAAACCGCCAAGGTCTTGCTTGAGAAGTTGCCTGCTGAGCTTGGCGCCTGTTGCCTCTTCTGCCATTTAGTGCTAGTTTAGGTTTGCTTATATACAAACTTACTCAATTTGCCCTACCTACTTTCCAACAAAAGTCACTTAAAAATAATAAGTGAAAAATGTCAAAAATAGGTAAATGCACTGGAAAATCCCCCTGGAGGATTCTGATTGGAATGCTTATGATCATGCTGTGTGCAGTCAGAGGATATGCATCTACATTAAGTGTCTGGGCATGCACGGTCTACGAATAGACTCACAAAAGTGCCAGATCACTTCTAATCTAGACTGACTTGATTGAATTGAACCCTGGTCATGCTGTAGCTTGTCCACGCACACATAGGGTTGGATGTGTCACGTGACATCCCCTCCTTTTCAAAGTGAGGTACTGGTACCGAACTGTATGGTATCGAGGGAGATCGCCAATAGCATCCGGAATCTTGGAAGGGACTCTTCGTCGGCCCACTCTGATGTGTGGGTCGTCCGGTACTTCAACTTCATAAAGGTCTGCAATGCCTTCTTCTTTGGGCCGCGCCGAAAGCGACAAAAATCTTTTGAGGCTCCTTCGATGCTTCAACTTCATCCAGAGTCATGCTTCTTTCTTCTTCAAGAATCTCCATGGCTGAAAATACCTGAAACCACTTCCAACACAAAAACATGAACATACCTATTCCATGTAAAGTGAGTGGAAATCTTGTCCTCCTCAAAGACTGTGCATGCAATGAAGATGAACAAATAGACAGAGTGCCAACCCGTTCACCTCACACACGCAAACAATGAGATCGAATCTTGTCATGGTGATCTAAATCAATCAACTGTGGCAATTCACAACGGAAATGCCCATACTTGGTGCTCATACTTTCATGTGCTCTTCCTACAAATGTGTCGAGCCAGGGAAAAGACATGGAATGTGACTTCCTTGAATGCATACTTTTCAGCTTTTCATGAACAATCCGCATACGTTTGTGCTCATTCATGAGTGAAACGTGCTCAACGTACAATATGTCATGCCTAGGAAAAGGGATCACATAAAGATGCTGACGAAAATACAGGAAACGATCACGAATGAAACACTCTAACAATGCGTGCGTATCAATCATGCGAACACATAATACTTCTTGTGAGGGTTCTTTGGACCTAGGCTCGAGAGCCAAGATCGGTTCTTCCTGAAGGGATTCTTTAGACCTAGGCTCGAGAGCCAAGATCAGTTCTTCGTGATTGATCGAATCTGCAATGAGGTTAGCTTCGCTAGAAAAAGTATCAACTAACACATCATCCTTGTTGTGAACAATCATATCTTCTTCATGCAACTCATCATGCTTGTGAGAAATCACATCTTGATCATCATGCAAATCATCATACTTGTCATTGCCATGCAAATCATCATGCTTGTCATTGTCATCCAAATCATCATGCTCATCATTGTCATTCAAATCATCATGCAAATCATGTGTGTCTTGCTTTGGAGAAGAAGAGATTGAGAGAGTCTCCTTTCCCCAAATCTCTTGCATCTGTGCCTGAACTTGAGAAAAGAGTCGCCAAAACTCTTTCCTGTGTCGGTCGCTCTGTTCTTATCTTGCTTTGGCTGGCTTTCTTTCTGCGTGTCTGCGTTCCATTTCTGCCATTCTTTCTGTATTTCTTGCTTCGTGTTCTAACTTCCTTTTCAGAAACAACCGCTTCAAGTCCTCCATAGGAGTTAGTGCAATCCTTGGTGTAGATGGGGAAGAGGGAGGGTCGGAAAAACCTCCTGGTGGGGAAAATTCTTCTTCGCCTCTCTTATGCTCATCACTTCCAAGCGAAGTAGCCATTCCGCTTCGAGTGATGACCATCCACTGAAGTCTTGGGTTCTTGTGGGTTCTTGTGGTCTTGGGTTCTTAAGTTCACGAGGAACTTGGGTTCTTGGGGGTCTTGGTTCTTGGGGTTCTTGAGGATCTTGAGCATCTTGAGGTTCTTGAGGTTCTTCTTTCGGTTGCAATCTGTGTTTGAGAAGGATCTTCTCTTCACCCGAGTTTTGCTCTTTTCCGCGGGCGCACCCCTTGGCGGCCTTGCGCTCACACCAAGGTTGCTTTTTCCCACCTCACGTCGATTGGACGGCCGCTAAGTGCACGGTCTACTTTCAATGAGTGAAAAGAGGCACAAGGGGAGGCTGGACAAGCCCTTCTTTCCTGGGATTCCTGTCACTCTTCAAAAACACGATTAGGAATCGACATGCCCAAGCGAACTTGGGTTCGTGCGACCGCAACAAGAAAAAAATATTCTTGTGATTCTTGTGGCTCTTTCCTTGAGTTATACAGAACACTGCCAAAGCTCTGATACCAATGTTAGATGCAGCGGAATGATTGTTTGCGCTTTGCTCAAGATGAGTGCTCTGAACTGTGCTCAGGTTCCTTTTGTTCTTATGGAAGGTAGAGCCTTCCGTTCTTAATGAGAGAATGCTATGATCACAAACAAAGTGAATGGACACTGTGCGTGCAAGAGTATGAGACTTAGAGATAGAGAGAGAAGAGAGATGCGACACCAGAGACGTTGTAAAACCCTCCTCCGAAGGCCCCACTCTCGTCGGCGAGAGTGGTCTACTTATGATGCATAAACTGGTACAAACTGTATGCATGAGACTGATGCAATTCTAGGCTATGTCGATGACGACGACGGGGATGACGACACCGGGTCTTGGGCTGAAATCTGCAAGTGAGTATCTGCTGTCCAAAAACGCTATGGGCTGAAATCTGCTGTTGCCGAAAACGGTAAGGAAACGTTGTTTTTGCTGGTCTTTAGGGCTGAAAATCTGCATCTACTGAAGGCTGAAAACTGAGGTTCCTTGGGGCTGAAAACTGAGGTTCTTGGGGCTGAATCTGTTGGCCTTTCTACTGCTGAAAATCGCCAGGGCTGAAGACTGCAAGGGCTCAAATCTGCAAATGCTGGGATATACAAAAACGCTAGGGGAGTAGCTCTGCAAAAACGCTAGCTGCTGAAGCTGTTGCTGGTGAAACCTTCTTGGTTGGAAACGCTAGGCGGAGGCTGTGGATGGCGATGATGCTGGATGTGAAAACGCTAGGTAAGATGGTTCTTCTTGCTTGGAGGGGGAAACCGCCAAGGTCTTGCTTGAGAAGTTACCTGCTGAGCTTGGCTCCTGTTGCCTCTTCTGCCATTTAGTGCTAGTCTAGGTTTGCTTATATACAAACTTACTCAATTTGCCCTACCTACTTTCCAACAAAAGTCACTTAAAAATAATAAGTGAAAAATGTCAAAAATAGGTAAAATAGGCTAAATGCACTGGAAAATTCCCTTGAAGGATTCTGATGGAATGTTTATGATCATGCTGTGTGCAATCAGAGGATATGCATCTACACTAAGTGTCTGGACATGCACGGTCTACGAATAGACTCACAAAAGTGCCAGATCACTTCTAATCTAAACTGACTTGACTGAACTGAACCTTGATCATGCTCTAGCTTGTCCATGCACACGTAGGGTTGGATGTGTCACGTGACAGTCACCTATTAATAATAAGTGAAAAATGACTAAAATAGGGAAAATAGGTCTATGCATTGTAAAAATGCTCCTGATGGGTTCTTGACTGTAATATGATGATCATGCTGTGTGCAACCAGAGGATATGCATCTACTCTAAGTGTCTGGACATGAACGGTCTGCGAACAGACTCACAAAAGTGCCAGAACACTTCTTGTGCTAACCTGAACTGAACCCATGTCATGAAGTAGCTTGTCCACGTACACATAGGGTTAGATGTGCACGTGACACAATCATTCAATATAGCCATTTCATTCTGTCTAGAAATGTTGATGCACCTAGATCGCTGTGCAACAACCTCATCCTTCCGGAACTTTTGATGCACTCACACCAATATCAGTCATCTCATCCAGATAGAAATCTTGCTGCACTAGAATCTCATTGAGTTCTCATTCTCTTAGCCATCACATCCAGATCTCGCTGAACTCTTAACAGGTGTCTAGATGCACCAAGTTTAAATCATTCATCAGACAAAATGTTGTAGACAGTTTATCTTTGTGTACTTGTCTCTAACAATACACACATGAAAGAGCACATGTCTTCAGTTCAATCAATGAAATTTCCAAATCAATGTACATATTTCCATGAAGTCATTTCGCAAAATACTGTCAGCCTGCCAACATCCCTAAAATCTGAAGGAGAAAATATTGACTTTATTCAATCTAGGCAATCTGTGACAAGGGAGTGGAGTGGAACTAGAAAAGTTCTGAGTTGCTTGCAGTCAAAGCAATTGCATGCAGATTTGCCTTATCCTAATGGAGAGGGTGATAATCTCACTTAAAAATCAGGGTTAGGGCATGTGGAGGTCAGGTATATTCTCTGATACATTTGCACACAGGGTGCAGTCATTAGCAAGTGGCAGATTGAGAGTTCGTTGCCCCCATGTGCTTGGAGCTCCCTGGAGCGCCGACAGAAACTTTGGGCACCTTTTTGTTTCAGTTTTGTTGGTTGACAATAAATTGCAGTGAAGGTTTTGAAGTTACCTTTTTACTTCAGTTTTGTGGGTCGATGATAAATTGCATTGAAGGGTTATCATTGGTTTGCTCTCACCTTTTAAGTTATGGCTCGACTTCTCTCGTTGGAACTAGTCCCTCTTGTTCTATGCTTCCCTACTTGTTTGCAAATTATTTGCCTGGTTTGAGGATTCGAATCACAGTGTCCTTTCTCTAAAAGGATACATCTTGGGACATTCAACAAGTAAAAGAACAGATGAAACTTTGTTGTGGTCAGTGTAATCATAATTGTTACCCTAAAGGGATATGACTTGGGACCAGTCAACAATATAGTACCAATGGAACTTGGTTGTGCCTCTGTGATTTGTTCGGCTTGTTTGCTAGCGGGATGATGCTGATTCCTGAAAGTGTGGGAATTTTGGGGTAATCAAACATGTCCCTAAAATTTCAGAAAAATGAAAGATTTCAAATGCAAAAGTGGAGGGTTATAGTGTAGGAATTGAAAAGCCTAATGACATTGGAAAGTCTAATAGACTTTGTATTCTCTATATAAAGTGGTTGTAGAGCGAGTGTCCTTCTTTTCTTTTACCTTTCCTAGTCTTTTCTTTCTCCCTAGAGTTTCATTGCTCTATGTGTGTATCGTATTTATTTCTTTGCAAGCCATTAGGAGTAGTCGTCATTGAAATACTGTTTAGCTTTCTCGTTTGGTTGGTAACAATTTTGGTTCTCCTTAGGTTGCAATACCAGTGGTTCCCACGATCCGGGTAATTGTCACCTTTACTAAGTTTGAGGATCTGCTACCTGTTGACGAGTTTACCACACCACCAACCACCCCCGATAATCTTTCTGATGTCAAGACCAAAGATGATGCTGACAGCTCTCAGATGTCGAGCTCTTGGTTCTCTTGGATCAAAGGCTCAGCGAGTAAGGTGGCAGGGATGTCTGGTGCCTCAGAAGCAAGCTCAGAGGAAGCCAGCGACCCGTTTGCTATTCCAGAGGACTACGTGTGGACGAGCATGGATGCTAAGAAGCACAAAGGCAAGGATAAAAGAAGTAAAAAGAAAGGCAAGAAGCCTGCCCAAGACAGTCCTGATGAATAAGAACCTTCTGTTCTTGGGTGTGCGTAGGGTGTATCGCGATCGATGTACACTCGTTAATTTTTGTGTTGCTCATATCCTGTGAGTGTACTTGAGCTCTGGTCCCCTTGGGTTAAGAGTGCTTCCTTATGGTGGGAGATGCTTTGAATGTTGGCATGCACCTCCTACCATATTGGAAGCACAAGGTTCCTGCACTTCTCTCTGCAAATGATGAGATGGAATATAGTGATGCCATTCTGTTGATTGAATTAGAAATTCTTCTGAGATTTTCAGTTGTTTCTTCTGCTTGGATTTTTTTTCAATTCAAATTTAAATTACTAGAAGGAATGCAGCTAAACAATTATCTTTTTCTTGATGTGGGAGTATTGCCTAAAGCTGCAGTGCAGGTGCTCATGGCAAGTTGCACGTCTTGTGAAAGGTCCTGAATTTTGTTTGGGAAGCGTGAATTGGGGCACTCGGTGTTTCCATAGTAACAGATGGAAATTGCATTTATATGTTGTCATTTGTGATGCAATTAACCATTCTAATAGGTATGAGAAAAAAATGAGCGTCAATTTCGGTAGGATTTTTCCAATGAAAGTAAATTCAAATAGAAACCTATGATAGAGCAAAACTTGAAAAAAAATCACCGAGGATACATGATGTGGAGGTTTTGAGACTTACTGTTTGGCATGAAAAAAATCTGGAAATGGCTTGAGAGTGGTTAGCTTCCAAAATCATGTGACCTTTTAGGCTCTTTTTTATGTGAATTGAGGCTAGTTTTCAGAAATGGTCGGCAATGAGAGGACTCATAAGCAATGTTTGGAACTTTGTGGTAGCAAAACAGGTTAGAGAGCATTCTTTAATTGCTCAAAAGGTGTGCCAGAGAGAGAAAGAGAGAGGTAAGCTTTTAGCATCCTAGGAACAATCCCAAGAGACTCTTAGGGGGTGGGTATGGGTGATTGCAATAACCAGATCTGGAAATGGAGTGTTCAAAAATTTGTAAGAAATAATCTCAAGGAGTGGGTCTCAAAGGATCTCAGGATATACATTAGCTAGCAAGGGATTCAAAATTTTGGGGTTAGTGTAAGGTTGGTTCCATGGAATCTTGATATTGATTCTGAAAGAGCTGTGCGACTCTTACTCTTGGTCTTTTGGGTTGGTTTCCCAAGAACTACATAATTGTATTATCAAGTATAAGTAAAGACGTGTCCATAGATTTAGGACCCCCTCCGACCTCGATAGGTGAAAAGCGTTTTTTGCCATATGTACTGAGAATTCTCGGGGACGTGGTTGACAGCCCGGACCCACAAATTGTATATGCGATTGCCTTCAGATGCGAAGCTGGAATCGGCCAGAAACAATGCAATGAAAGAGCTACGCCATTCATATTACGGTAATGTAGAATTCAATGCTTGGGCTAAATTAGTTGAGGCAAGGGTTTTGTGAGGTCAAAACACATTGGCTTCTTTGAATTCAATCTCTCTAACCTTTAATTTGTTTGCCTTCTGGAGTCCTAATTTGTCAAGTACTTCTAGACCCCCTCAACCAACCCTTTTATCTCTTGTAGTTCAGCCCGGACGATTTTGATGTGGTCTTGCAGCTTTTGCCATTCTCCTCTGCTATTTACCTTACGCAAACCTCTCTTTAAGCATTCCTTCTATCTTTTACCTTCCCTTCTCCATCCTTGTCAATCAACCAACTTTTAGAACTTGATTATTCATGTGCATTTGAGCAAGCTTTGAGGTGGTAGAGGGCACTCTATGGCCCTAGTCCAAACGCTTGGTTTCTCTATAAATCCCATGGGGCATCCAAAGGGAAGCCAAAATGTTGTAATCAATGCGAACATTTGGACAAAAAGGGATTTGTGACTTACAACCCCGGTCATACCCTTACTAGTAGCCATCTCTTTTGCACCTATGTACCCACCAAAGATGAGAAAATGCCCTTTCTAACCATGCTTGAATAGTCCTACCTCCATTGTGCACAATCTACTCTAGCTCCCTCCAATCAACTTCCTCCCTTGGGGATACTGAAGTTGGTTCCTTTATATCTAAAATGCAAGGGACAAATAGAATTCCAAAGCTAGCTTACTAGCCCCTTTTACAACCCTTTCAATATTGCCACTTCCTTCTTTTGGGTCCATTCCTCGTGAAAAAACCTTTCCAGTGTAATGTCTTCTCATACTCCTTGTAAACTAAAAACACCATAACTTAATAGTAGCCTAGTGACCATGTCAATTATATATCGAGGTTACTATGATACTACCAAAACCTGTTAGACATGCCCTCATCACCATGGCATATCCTAAATCTACATTTCAGCCCAAACATTGAAATTCTACATAGCTGGCCCTTTTTCATATCCTAAATCTTTTGGACACACTTTCATTTGTAGCTCATAGTAAAAGTTACATTTGATGCGGGTCTGGGGACAACAACCCAAAAAACCAAGAGTCAAGACTCTCATACTTCATTCAAAATCAGTATCAAGACTTGTAATCAACCATACACACCCCAAATTTTGGATCCCATTTTAGGTAACATACATCCCAATATCCTTCGTGATCCAAGCATTGAGATCAGCTCTTACAATTTTTAAACAAGAAACTTATTTTTAGTAAATTTGGATGTACCAATACCCTTCATTTAACACTAGAAATGCATTGTTTTCAGAGTGATTGGGTGGTTTGACACTTTCCAAGAAGTGGTTTTCCCTTCTGAAGTACTAGCCTAAATCAATTCTGTGTGTGTGTGTGTGTGTGTGTGTGTGTGTGTTTTGATCATGTGATTCTAATATTTTTGGGTTTGTTACAATCAAAAGTGGTTCTTGTCAAAAATTTGAAGTTTGTGGTTGAGGGATACTCCCCGCCTTCTAATGGAGCATTTGTAGCATCAAATATGCCGGAGTTTTTGATACCATAAAATCTTTTCACACCTTTGGTTTGAGTCTCCATCATACTCCTTAAAGCAGCAAAATTCTCTGTGAATTATCATTTGCCAAGTGCATGTGAAATCTTATATTGCTGAAAAGAACCATTATTTGGCCTTAATTTCTTAGGTCAAGCTAATGAGAACTGAAATTTATCCCAAAATTTAAGGTGTTTATTTGGATTTGTGACACACAATGTTTTTAACCTTGAAAATTAGGCACCAATGAAGTCACAACCAATATTATTATTTTCAAATGGAAAATTTTCACTACAATTCCTCCAAACACCAAAGCTTGTTAGATTACAATATAAAAAGTACTTGAATCCCTTTTTCATGTTACACACATACACACACACGCTTTTTCTTACTAATATCGTGTGCGTGCGCATGCACGCACGCACGTGCACACACACACACACACACACACACACACACACACACACATCTACCCGTTACTAACTACTGGTTTGTATTACAATACTAAAGTTTCTAAACTAAACTGGAACCTATGCATCAAAGTATCCCACATTGAGGTAAGAAATACCTCCTTGCAATTTTGGGGCACTAAACGGTAAGGGGATTTCTGGTTGCAAAACAACCCTTCCACACAGAACAAACCCACCCCCCCCCCCCCCCCCCCCCCCCCCCCCCCCGCAATTCAAAATCTACACCATGTTGGAACTAATGGGTGAATTTTGTTGTATATTACCCGCCTGATTGCTTGGTTACATATACTAATGTAAATCACCTCTTAAATACTCTATCTCCCGGTCAAATTATGGGAACAAACCCTATAGCCCTAGTGAAAAAATGGGTGGGTGTTTTACCCTGACATTAACAGGTATATTGCCTTTAATGGGTACTCTCCCCCCAAGATGCTATAATCCTCTTGAAAACTACCCCTAAACCTTTACTCTCTTTCTCCCCCTTCCTCTTGTACCTTGGCGGTTTGCAAACTGCATTACCTTATGCATCGGGCATTTTCTCTGAGGTATCACACCGCTTAGTATTCTCTACACTTTTACTATTTACCCATAATACCTGCTCAACGTAGCTGGTTGTCTGGGGCCCTAATTTGATTGTGGAGGCTTGACTTGAGGGATTCTCTCCTCTCAGAATCGATGGTGCTACCTCCCTCAATCACTATAAATGGAAGTGAGGGATACTCTTCCCCTCACTTAGCCTTGGCATGTATGTGTGTGTTTTGGAAAGGGAATTGAGTGTGGGTGATTGCTTGCTGCTACACTATGAACTGAATCTTGATTTCCTAATATAAAAAAAACATCATGGATTTGATTGATCAAAACCCTCCTTCACAGGTTGGTGCCACACATACTCTGAAAGCAAAACATCCTTTTTTGGAGAAAAAACAATTAAATTACAATGCTGGTACTATTTGCACACTATATATGCTAATTAACACCCTTTATGCTAGTTTATATACCTAGTATGCTCACTAGCATGCTGCATATGCTATTTTAACACAATGTTTATGCTACTTAGCATTCCTAGTATGCAAAATAGCATGCTTAGTATGTTTGACGTGGTGAGTATACTAGCTACCTTTCCTAGTAGGCTAACTAGCATAATCGGTATGCTGGCTAACACATTCTATGCTAGTTTGCGTACCTAGTATACTAATTACTATACTGGGTATGCTAAACTACATAATTGGTATGCTAATTTAATTAGCACACATATCATTCTTGTTAGCATTCAGGGTATGCTGATTAGAACCTAGTCCATGCTAGTTAGCATACCTTCTATGCTACTTAGCACACTTTTTTTTTTGTTTTTTTGGGAGCACCTTGGTTGATTCGTCGATCGCAAGTGTATTATATTTTAAGATTGTGGGGATCGATTGAGCAAATGTGGCTCCTTTCCCCTGATTTGGTTTTAAGTTGGTGGTTTTGCTTGACCTAATTACTAGCATTAAGGTGAAACTTGATATATGATTTGCCGGTTTGTTCACGTTACCATATATATGTGGTAGTGATGTGTGTGAACACATTTAGGACCGCCGGGGCATTTTTTCCATCACTAGGAGGGTTTTCTCCCCATGCAATGTATATACGTCCATCACTCTAGGGCCGTCTTATCTTTTCATTGCACACTAAGTAATACACTCTCTGTTTTGTGCCTTGAGCTTCCTTTGTCTTCTACAAGCTGTGTGCATTTCCGTGCAACCCTAATTCCAACAATTGGTATTTGAGCAGGTTGCTCCCTCCCGGGCTTAGCTGCTGCAGCATCTCCAGCACATGCATGCTCACTTTCTCCAATTTCTGTGAGCTTTGGCGAGTGTCAACAGGTCGACAAATACTTTGGGCTTAGATTTTTGATACGGGCTCATTTCGGCCTCCGTTTCCACCACATGTAGTACTGTACTTGCTATTTTGTCATTTTGTGGAGAATTTCTGTCAGTGCCATTTTCTACATAACAGGTCCCTTAGAGTCTTCTACGGTTTGTGCTTTATATATAGCACATGTTGTTCACGCTTTATTTCTCCTCTTTTTGGGAAGTTCTCACATCAAGTGCAACATTTTCCATGGATGACAACAACACAGATGTGTTTAAGATGTTTGCTACTGAGGAAAGATTGGATAGAGACAAGTACCCTATTTGGGCTTATATGATGCAACATGTCCTTGTGTCAAAGGGCATTTGGAATATTGTGTAGAGCATTGATGTACGTCTTGGTTCTGAGGATGTAGGCGATGTTAAGGATGTTGCAATTTTTGGTGGTAGGATTGCTACTGCCAGAGCTGTTTTGCCTACGGTGAGCAAGCTCGTTGGGATGTAAAAGATACACATGCTCATACTTTGATTGCGTTGTCTATGAAGCGCACTTTTACTCCTCATATTTGTTCAGCAAAATCTGCAAAACAGGCTTGGGATATTATGGTTGGTCTTCGTGCAAGTCGCGATGAGGCTAAAATTGCATTACATTGTTGTTGCAAGTCACTTTCCAAAAAAAAAAAGGGCTAAATAGCGTGCAATTGAATATGATTTTATTGCTGCTCAAAGAAAAGATGGTAACAACAATGTAACCACTTCTCATGGATCTTTTACGAGTGAAAAAGCTTATGTTCCTAATGCTTCTGCTGGCAGCACTGCGTCTGGGAATTCTGGTGATAAGGGCAAAAAGAAGATGCGTTGCCATTATTGTAAAGCTAATGATCACTTGATCAAGCAATGTTTAAAATTGAAGGCAAAAGAGGCTAAGAGGAAAGAGACTGGATCAACTACAGGGTACAATACAAGTGCAACTATTGTAGAGTCTTCTATGAAAGGAGATTGTGAAACTGATGTAGATGTGACTGGGCTTTTAGTGCAAAGTGTACTTATGATCGTGATGTCCATGATGCATGCATGTCAATTGCTGCAGATTCACATGTGTAGTATTTTAACGGTGGTTCTACAAAGCACATTACCTCACATCATGATTTGTTTACCTCTCTTGAGTTTGTCCCTCATAGGAATATTGTCACTTGTGCCAACAATGCCTCTTATCCAATTCACGGAATTGAAAAGATTGTGCTTACTGATGCAAATGGAAGTTCTTTCACACTTGTTGATGCATTGTATATACCTCAGATCAAGAAGAATCTTTTATTTGTATCTGCACTTGCTAGACTTGGACTTGTAGCCACATTTGTTTATGATAGATTCACAGTACATTATCTCAGTTTCGATGATGAAATTGTTGCATCTAGCATTTTATGTTGTGGGCTATATAAGCTCACTTTGTATGACAATTGTGGTTAGAATTTTACAAACACAGTTGTGGATTCTACGGCTATTTCAGATGCAAAACTTTCGCATCCATGTTTTGGGCATCTGAATTTACCAATTTGCTGCGTTTGTAAAAATTTGATATGGTTGCTTCTTTGCGGCCTCTTCAAGCACCTATTAAACATGTTTGTGAAGGGTATATTTTGGGTTAGATACAATGTTTGAAGTTTCCAAAGGATGATTTAGTTAGGGCCACATGCACGTTGCAGTTTGTGCATAGTGATGTTTGTGGGCACATGCAAACTCCTTCCTTGGGCAATTACCTTTACTTCATGATTTTCATTGATGATTACTTTAGGCGTGCATGGGTATATATGCTTAAATCAAAGTACGAAGTGTTAATGTGCTTCAAACAATTTCTGGCTATGGATGAAAATGTCTCGAAATATACTATGGGCACCCTCCGTTCAGATAAAGGGGGGGAGTATATGTCTCATGAATTTAATGCATTTCTGGCTAGTGATGGGATAAAACACTAATGTATAGTGTTGTATATGCCTAAGCAAAATGGTGTTGCTAAGAGGACAAATAGATCTCTCACAGAAATGGCACGATGGGTGGTCAAAAGTCAAGCGTTGCCGCATTCATTTTGGCTTGAGGCTATCATGTGTGCCACTTACGTACTTAACATGTGTCTTATGAAAGTTTGCAGTCTATGACTCTGTATGAAGAATGGGATGATAGAAAGCCTTCTACTGAGCACATGTGCGTTTTTGGTTGTTTGGCTTATGCTTTGGTGCCACAAACACAACAAAATTTAGGTAAGGCTGTCAAGTGCATTTTTGTTGGTTATAGTGCTGAAAGCAAATGTTATAGGTTGTACCATCTGCAAACAAATTGTATCTTGGTTTCACAGGATGTTGTGTTTGTGGAAGATTCTATTCAAGCTTTGCTGTCATGTACTAGGGATAGTAATGTAAGCTCATGGGACATTTATGACAATTTGTTGTCTCTTTTCAGTGGTGACAGTTTGAATATAAATTCAAAATGAGGTAAATGTACAACCTATGGAGGTCTCTGAAAATGTTACAGATTAGCCTCTTACTGATGCAGATGTACATGATGTACTTGATGAGGAAAGGGCTAAAAATGAGCAGGCTAAAGGTAATGGCTGATGCATACTTTGCATGATAGTAAAATGGACGCACCTTTGTCTAGTTATACTCGTTCAGGATCTTGCCATGCATCTGATGCATCAGATTGTTATGCTTTGGCTATGTCTAGCTTATGTGATGTTGAGGAACCTGTCTTTTAATGAAGCACAACATTCAAAAAATTGGATGGCTGCCATGCAATCAGAATATGATGCACTTATAGAAAATGAGACATGGACTTTATGTGATTTGCCTCCTGGAAAAAAGGCCATTGGTACAAAGTGGGTTTACAAGTTGAAATGCAAGCCGGATGGTGAATTTGATCACTATAAGGCTTGACGTGTTGCAAAAGGCTATGCAGAGCAGAAGGGCATAGAGTATGAAGAGACTTTTGCTCCCACTTGTCATATGACTATTGTGCGTTTTCTATGTGCATTGACATCTCATTTTGGTTGGGATGTACATCAATCAAACATTGTTATTTCTTTCTTGAATGGTGACATTTTTGAGGAAGTTCATGTAACACAATCTCGCGGTTTTTGCAAAAAAGGACAAGAGGATAAAGTGTGTAAATGTAAGAAAGCTTTGTATGGGTTGAGGCAATCTCTTCATGCTTGATATGAGAAAGCTGACACTCATTTGGTCAAACGAGGCATTCGTAACAGTTCAATAGAAAGCACTTTGTATGTCAAGCGCGAGGGCGCTGTACTTCTCATTGTTGTTCTCTATGTGGATGATTTGCTGATTACTGGTCCAAATGAGGCACATATTGCTGAATTTAAGGCTGATATGAATGCAACTTTCAAGATGAAAGATTTAGAGTTGTTGCATCATTACTTGGGCATACAATTTAAGTAGTGTCATGGTGGTATTGCTTTGTGTTAAAAAACTTACATACATACATTGTTATGTAAGTTTGGACTTGAGGATTGCAAACCTATTGCCACTCCCATGGAAACATGTTTGAAATTGAGTCTTCATGATGCTGGTGATATTGCTGATGTCACTCTTTACCAAAATGTTGTTGGATGCCTTATTTATGTATGCAACACGAGGCCGGAACCCCAGCGCATCAAATGGGAGGCTGTTTTTTAAGACTGGTTGAAGAGTGCCTTCCATGATGGTCAACTTCAAAATTCAAAACGTATGACAAACTAGTCTAGTGAGCCCAACTTGAATAAGACTTGTAAATTTCTTCAAAAGAGCTATTATTATAATTTATTGATTACTATTATTAAAGTAGGATTGGTGTACATTTCTTCAAAAGAAAGATTACTATAAAGCTTCCACTCGCATTATAAAAGTGACCGATCATAGGAATATTGTCTAGCTCTCATATGTACTGACTGAGGAAAACCTAGAATCCATCAACATCTCTTGGGACAAGCTTCTAGACTCGCTACACACTTACTTGCTTGCATGCATACTTGACATGCTACATACATACATACATTCTCATATGTGCTTAAGAATATGGGGCCTTACTTACTTACGATTGTACATGTGCACTCATCATTGTGTATTGCAACAGTAAAATGTGGTAACACCAAAAAGCTTTAGAGCTAATTTTTCTAAAGAGATTATACATCCATTGATGTTCTCCACAAACAATGACTACACCACCACATACTCCCAACATCAGGAACTTATGGAAGCTTTTCTACAAGCTTTCATGTTGGGTTCAGAGAGAAATTTCTTGTGTTTGGATACAAATTAATATGGCTCTAGTGTAGCCAACCACCTCAAAGACGCCAATGAAATGGTGGCTACACCAAATGGTGTTCTAGAGCTGGGATCTACATGGATGGTTCACAAAAGCCTCTCATCCTTGCATCAAGTGAAGAGGGTTTTCCAAGAATGCTTATGGGATAGTACCTTACTTTCAAGCTCTAATACCACATTTGATGGTTTTCCTTCTTCAAAAATGCTTACAAGCCAGCCTTCTCAAGCAACTTAATGTTGTGTCCCACAGATTACCACAACTTTCCATCCTCCACAAAGAAGTGCTCATGGAAAGAAATATAATGAGGGGTATTCTTCCACTTTGACCGTACAAACACTGGTACTCTCTATAATTGAGAGCTCTAATTGTGGACTACCAAATGGATTAAGTGAGTCCCACCATAGCCACAATACTTCACCAATTTACTCATTGGTGCAATTTATTGAACCACAACTTTATTATGGCAAGGATAATTCTCGTGCTGAATACTCTTCAATGGGTGGTCGACATGACCATGTTTCTTATACATCTGCAAGGTTTTCTGAAACAAGAAATGTCACTTGAGAGGATGTTTCAAATGAAAATTCATGGTCTAGAAAGGGCAATCCATGCACTACTATAAAAATTGAGAACTGCGGTCTAGAGGTTTGTGGTCACAATGAAGCTACAAGAACTTCAACTTCATATTCATCATGCAAATATCTCCACCACTGGGGGTGTAGTTCATCAAGTCATACCCATGTGCAACTTGAGCAATAAAACTTTCCCTCAAGAACAACTAGAAAGTACAATCTCCACAGTACAAATTGGTTGCATGTGCTCTTATAGTTCTATGTAAACTCAGGGACATCACGTGCATGCATGAAAGGTCCCTTTATTGTTGGAATTAGGGTTGCAGAGAAACACACACAGCTTGGAGAAGACGAAGGAAGCTCAAGGCACACAATAGAGAGTGTTTTACTTAATGTGCAATGGAAAGATAGATATCCCTAGAGTGATGGGCGTATATATAATGCACGGGGGAAAAAACCTCCTAAAGAGGGGAAAAATGTCCCGGCGGTCCTAGTGTGTTCACACACATCACTACCACATGTATATGGTAACAAATCCCCCCTGGAGTGATGCGGTGAATGAGAGATGGCACATGAGTAAAGGGAAGTGCCATGCCCTAAGGACATGATCAGTCCACAAAGGGGAGTAAGCCCAAATCTTTGCAGAAAGCTTCGAGCTTCTTGCGAGACAATGCCTTTGTGAAAAGATCGGCAAGGTTGTCCTGTGTTGGCACATAAGCCAAGCTCATCTCTCCTGCTGAGAGCCTCTCCCTGACATAGTGGTAATGCACCTCAATGTGCTTTGTGCGAGCATGAAACACTGGGTTCCTTGCAACTGCCAATGCGCTCTGACTGTTAGTGTAGATAGTGTTGGCAGTGTCTTGTCCAACACCCAAATCAACCATAAGGCATCTAAGCCATACACACTCAACCGTAGCTGTGAAGACTGCCATGTACTCATCCTCACAACTAGAAGTGGCCACAATAGGTTTCTTCTTGCTCAACCATGATATACATGAACTGCCAAGCATGAAACAAAAACCACTTGTGGACACTCGCGTGTTAAAACAACCAGCCCAATCTGAGTTAGAAAAATCATGCAAGTTTGGTGGCAATGATCCCCCCTTGGGATAAAACAAGCCAAGATGTAAAGTGCCACTAAGGTAGCAGAAAATCCTCTTGACAGCCTGCCAATGCTTAGACCTTGGGCTATGCATAAATCTGCTGACCTATGAGACTGCAAACTGAATATCCGGCCTCGTGTTGCATACATAAATGAGGCAGCCAACAACAGTTTGGTAAAGAGTGACATTAGCAGGATCACCAGAATCATGTAGACTCAACTTCAAACATGTTTCCATGGGAGTGGCAATAGGTTTGCAATCCTCAAGTCCAAACTTATATAGCAATGTTTCTATGTAACTTTTCTGACACTAGGCAATACCACCATCACACTGCTTAAACTGTATACCCAAGTAATGATGCAACAGCCCCAAATCTTTCATCTTGAAAGTAGCATTCAAATCAGCATTAAATTCATCAATATGTCTTTCATTTGGTCCAGTGATCAGCAAATTATCGACAGAAAGAACCACAATGAGAAGTACATCACCCTCACGCTTTACATACAATGTGCTTTCTGTTGGACTGTTACAAAAGCCTTGTTTGACCAAATGAGTGTCAGCTTTCTCATACCAAGAACGAGGAAATTGCCTCAACCGATTCAAAGCCTTCTTACATCTGCACACTTTGTCCTCTTGTCCTTTCTTGACAAAACCGCGAGACTGCGTTACATAAAGTTCCTCAAATATGTCACCATTCAAGAAAGCAGTAACAATGTCTGATTGATGTACATTCCAACCAAAATGAGCTGCCAATGCACATAGAAAACACAAAGTAGTCATATGACAAGTGGGAGCAAAAGTCTCTTCACAAACTATGCCTTTTTGCTGTGCATAACCCTTTGCAACAAGTCGAGCCTTATGGCGATCGATCTCACCATCCGGCTTGCGTTTCAACTTGTAAACCCACTTTATTGTTGGGATTAAAGCCCAAGTGGCCTCTTATACGGATATGGCCGCCCGCCTGCCTAACTCACTTATCACTAACTCTTTGTATATACTCACTTATACTTTTGTGGATAATAAGGTTTTGGGTGATAACCCTTCAAACGATTCTCTGCGTACTATGTAAGCTCTATGTGTATCTGTGTGTGTGTGTGTGTGTGTGTGTGTGTGTGTGTGTGTGTGTGTGTGTGTGTGTGTGAGTCGATCTACGTTCCACTCCGCAACTTCAATTGGTATCAGAGCTTGGTTCAGTGCGGTTTTGCGTAATCGCGCGCGCGCACTTTTCATGCAGATTCTGGATCCGGAGCTTGGAAATTCACACTCGGCGTTCCGGGAGCATTTCCATCAGGCGTCAATATCGGCATCGACACATCGACATACATCACTCATTAGTCTTCAAAGCATCATCTATAGACTAGGTACACATATATATCATTAGATATATATATTGCAGTCTGCATTGCTACTTCTTGTGCTTGCCAGGTTCTAGGGGAGGTGTGGCCATACGACGGCTTGACACCACTGGCATGCATTGCAGATTCATGTACTGTGATTGTGGGTCTGCTAGTTGTGAGTCACGCTAGCAGACAGACCGCCGCAGCGGTCATAGGATTGTGATTGGTTTATTGTAGAATGTATGCTAGTTCTGGGCAGTTTGTTGAGCCATCTGAGAGGGTCGTGTGTGAGGTTTTTTGAAGCCAAGAACTGGGGGCTGGGTTACCTAGTGTGAGGTGGATTAGGTTGCTGGAGTTCCCCTCTACACGCATCCTCTTTGACGACTTTTATCCCATAGGATGTATGACTTTGTGTAGACACTGGATTACATCTTATGTGTCAGGCCGTTGAGGCATTGTTCAAGGTTCAGTCTTGAGACAGATACAGCTTCTGTGATCGCCCAGACAGGAGATAGTGTATACTTACATGACAGCATATTACAGAGATTTTTAGATTTGTCACTGGTTAGCTACTTATGATTGTTTTTCAGCTATCTTTTGGTTCCCAGAGCTCAGTTTACAGGGGAGACTTTGTCAAACTTTTTCAAAATACTGACAATTCTTGAGAAGAGGTGTTCAGCTTGTTGTTTACAGCTTGTTTATTGTGTATAGAGGCCAGTTTAAAGGGGAAACTCTGCCGGATTTTTCCCAGAAGTAAATAGTTTGGCAGATATGGCATCTTCTCAAAGTGAGACTCTTTACAACATAAAGAAGCTGGATGGCACAATCTTTGCATTCTGGAAGAAGCAGATTTGGCAGGTTTTGGTGCAGAAAAAACAAGTGAAGCCACTGAAGCTCAAAGGGGAGAGATCAGAAGGTATGGCTGAAGATGAGTGGGAAGAGCTTGACGAGTTAGCTTGTTCCACAATCATGCTGACACTGGTAAAAAATGTTTACTTCAACATAGCAGAAGAGACTACAACGTATGGCATATGGAAAAAGCTATGTGGTATGTACGATAAACAAAGTGCTGCTTCTCAGATTTACTGGCTCAAGAAATTGATGGATTTGAAGATGAAGGAAGGGACAGCCATGTCAAATCATCTCAATGAATTTCACACAATTTTCAGCCAGTTAACAACACAGGAGATAGTCTTTCCAGATTCAGTGAAGGCTATGTTTCTCTTAATCACTTTGCCTGACAGTTGGGATATTTTTCGTACAACGTTAAGTAATTCTGTTGCGCCAGAAGGTCTTACAAGTGCCAATGTAGAAGTCAGCTTGCTCACAGAGGAAGTGAACAATAAGAACATTGACAAAGGCAAAGGCAATAGTGCTTTGGTCGTTCGAGGGAGACAACAGTCTAAAGAGAAGAAGGGTAAGAAGGCACAAAACCGAAGTAAGTCTCGTGACTCGAAGTCAAAGGATGACATAGAATGCTACCATTGTGGCAAGAAGGGTCACATGAAGCGAGATTGTATGAAGTGGAAACAAGAAAAAGGCAAAACAAAGAGTTATGAGCAAGATGAAAAGAAGAGTTCAATGAAGATTGAAGAGGTGAATGTCACAGGATCTGGTTCAGACATTGATTCTGGTATAGTAGCTGGTGACATCTTCCTCACAAGAAATCTTGATTCTGTTTTCTTGACTGCAGAGGATGGACATGCTATGAGTGATTGGATTATCGACTCAGGGGCATCTTTACATGTTTCTCCACACAAAGAGTGGTTTACATCATATGTGGCTACTAAAGATTATGCCAGACTTGGAAATGAGCAGGTTTTGTGACATACTTGGAGTGGGAGATGTGCAGTTGAAGTTTCAAAATGGCTCTTCTTATGGCTCAAGAATGTCAGACATGTTCCAGCAATCCGAAAGAGCTTGATTAGTACAGGTGAAGTTGGATGATGCGGGTTATGTGACAGTTTTTGGGAACAATGCTTGGAAGATCTCCAAAGGTTCGATGACTGTAGCACATGGAAGCAAGTCGGGAACTATGTACACTTTACACGTTTCAAAGGTTAAAAACCATGTAATTAATGTGATTGAGCAGCCAAGTGTGTCACTGTGGCATCATAGGCTGGGACATATGTCAAAAAGAGGAATGGAAAAACTTTCTCATTATGGTTATTTGCCTGGCTTTTCATTTCAAGATTTTGAGTTTTGTGAGCATTGTGTTTATGGTAAGCAAACACAGGAACCGCACAGATCAAAGAGGAATCGTAGGGACGAACGGTTAGCTATTGTGCACAGTGATGTATTGGGACCAATGCCTAGTTTGTCACTAGGGGGAGCAGCGTACTTTTGTACATTCAAAGATGACTATTCTCGCAAAGTATCAGTTTACTTCTTGAAGCACAAGGATGAGGTGCTCAAGGTCTTTAAGACATTCTTGCAACTTGTGGAGAATCAGAGTGGTCAAAAGCTGAAGTGCTTGAGAACTGACAATGGTGGAGAGTATGTTTCCAAAGCTTTTCAAGACTTTTGTGAAGCAAAAGGGATTAAGCGGGAACTTACTGCACCATATAATCCTTCACAAAATGGTGTTGCAGAACGTATGAATAGGACCATACAAGAGAAGTTCAGAAGCATGTTGTCAAATGCTGAGTTGCCTGATGGATTTTGGGCAGAAGCAGTGGCTACATCAGTCCATTTGATCAACAGGTCTCCTAGTAGGGTTCTGGATAAGAGTGAAGTGGTCGAGATGCTATGGACAGGCAAGGCACCTTCGTATAAGCATCTCAGAGTCTTTGGTTGTGAAGCTTATAGGCATATTCCTAAGGAGTTGAGCTAGAACCAAAGAGCAAGAAGTGTATATTTCTTGGCTATGGAGAATCGGGCGAGATGGGTTACAGGCTTTGGGATCCTCAATCCAAAAAAGTTATTTGTAGCAATGATGTGCATTTAAATGAAGCCAAGTTTCACGCTAAGCCAGAGAAGACAGAGGATATCAGAAGAGTTGTCTTCATGGAAGATGGACCTAATGCTAGCACATCAAGACAGCATGGTCAGGCTCAGGAACAACCTATAGTGGCTAGAGAGGCAGAATCAGTTGTGGTGAGACGTTCTGAGCGTGTCTCCAAACCACCTGATCGTTATGTGCCATCTCTAAATTATGTCATGCTCACAGATTGTGGAGAACCATCTTGTTACAAGGAAGCACTACAAGTGGTTGACTCGAAAAAATGGCAGTTGGCCATGCAGTCAGAGATGACAACTCTGCATAAAAACGAGACATGGAAGCTAGTTAAATTACCACAGGTCAAAAAGGCTCTACTTTGTAATGGGTTTACATGTATAAGATCACCGCTCATGATAGTCAGCCAAAGTACAAAGCAAGGCTTGTTGCCAAGGGCTTTAAGCAAGAACAAGGCATTGACTTTGATGAAGTCTTCTCTCCAGTGGTCAAGATGACTACATTGAGATGCTTTCTTGCATTGGTTGCCATATTGGATTTGGTGTTGCACCAACTGGATGTCAAGATAACGTTCTTGCATGGTGATTTAGATGTGGAAATTTACATGCAGCATCCAGAAGGGTTTGTTGAGAAAGGCAAGGAAGATTTGGTATGCCAGTTGTTGTTAAAGAGTCTTTATGGCTTGAAACAATCACCAAGGGCATGGTACCATAAGTTCCACAAGTTTATGCTTTCTCAAGGCTACAAACGTAGTGAGTTCGATCATTGTCTATATACAAAGAAGGCTAAGGATGGCAGTTGGCTGATCCTTATTTTGTATGTGGATGACATATTGATTGCTGGCAAACACTTGGAAGAAATTTCAGCTTTGAAGTCAAAGATGGCAAAATCGTTTGACATGAAAGACATGGGTGAGGCAAGTCATATACTTGGTATGCGCATTGAGAGAGACAAATCAACGAAGTTGATTTGGTTATCTCAAACAGAGTATATTGACAAGGTTTTGCAACGTTTCAATATGGAGAAGGGAAAGGCATTGAGTGTTCCATTGCCACCATATGTGAAACTTAGCAAACAAGATTGTCCTGTGTCTGAGGAAGAAAAGGCTGAAATGGATAAGATTCCATATGCGTCTGCAGTGGGTAGTTTGATGTATGCAATGATTGCTACACGTCCGGATATTGCATTTGCAGTGGGAGTGGTTAGCAGATATATGTCAAATCCCGGCAAGAAACATTGGGAGGTAGTGAAAGGTATTATGAGATACTTAAAACATACAAAGAGTATGCGCATATGCTATGGTAGTCAGGATTTGAGTGTCAGAGGATACACTGACTCAGATTATGCAGGAGACTTGGATAAGAGGAGATCTACATCAGGCTATGTCTTTACATTGGATGGAGGTGCCATATCATGGCGATCTCGACTACAAGATTGTATTACGCAGTCTACTACGGAAGCTGAGTATGTTGCAGCAAATGAGGCATGCAAAGAAGCTATTTGGCTTGGTAGATTGGTAGCAGACTTGGGAATCAAAGTAGATATGCCAGAGTTATATTGTGATAGTCAAAGTGCTATACAATTGGCAAAGAATCCAGTGTTCCATTCGAAGACTAAGCATATTGATGTGAAATATCACTTCATTAGGGAAGTACTTGAAGACAAGCAGATACAACTGTTGAAGATCCACACCAAGGACAATCCTGCTGATCTACTCACAAAGGGACTTCCAGGAGAGGGCTTTGTGAATTGTGGTGAGTTATTGGGCATTGGATAGATGGAAGCCATGTAAATCTTTGTACATTTATGTTCATAGATTTACAGTTACTTAAAGTGCCACATTGGACATTAAGTGGGAGGTTGTTGGGATTAAAGCTCAAGTGGCCTCGTATACGGATATGGCCGCCCGCCCGCCTAACTCACTTATCACTAACTCTTTGTATATACTCACTTATACTTTTGTGGATAATAAGGTTTTGGGTGATAACCCTTCAAACGATTCTCTGCGTACTGTGTAAGCTCTCTGTGTATCTGTGTGTGTGTGTGTGTGTGTGTGTGTGTGTGTGTGTGTGTGTGTGAGTCGATCTACGCTCCGCTCCGCAACTTCATTTATACCAATGGCCTTTTTGCCAGGAGGCAAATCACATAAAGTCCACGTGTCATTTTCTATAAGTGCATCATATTCTGATTGCATGGCAGCCATCCAATTTTTTGAATTTTGTGCTTCATCAAAAGACAGAGGTTCCTCAACATCATGTAAACTAGACACAGCCAAAGCATAACAATCTGATGCATAAGATGCATGGCGAGAGCCTGAACGAGTACGACTAGACAACGGTGCATCCAATTTACTGTCATGCAATGTATGCACCAGCTATTTTGGCATACCTCTAGCCTGCTCATTTTCAGCCCTTTCCTCCTCAAGTACATCATGTACATCTGCATTAGTAATAGGCTGATCTATAACATTTTCTGAAACCCCCAGAGGCTGTACATTTGCCTCATTGGAATTTACATTGATATTTCCACCAATGAAAAGAGGCAACAAAGTGTCATAAATGTCCTGTGAGCTTACATTACTGTCTCTAGTACATGACAGCAAGGACTACATCCTGTGAAAACCAAATAAGCTTTGTTTGCGGATGATACAACCTGTAACCTTTGCTTTCAGCACTATAACCAACAAAAATACGTTTGATAGCCTTATCATCCAATTTTTGCGTTGTGTTTGTGGCACCAAAGCATATGCCAAACAACCAAAAACACGCATGTGCTCAATAGAAGGCTTTCTATCATGCCATGCTTCATATGGAGTAATAGACTGCAAAGCTTTTGTAGGAAACCTGTTAAGTACATAAGTGGCACACATGATGGCCTCAAGCCAAAAAGAATGTGGCAAAGCTTGACTTTTGACCATACATCGTGCCATTTCCATAAGTGACCTGTTTTTTTCTCAACAACACCATTTTGTTGAGGTGTATAAGGCACTGTACATTGGTGTTTTATCCCACAACTAGCCAGAAATGCATTAAATTCATGAGACATATACTCCCCCCTCGATCGGCGGAATGGAGGGTGCCCATAGTACATTTTGATACATTTTCAGCCATAGCCAGAAATTGTTTGAAGCACATAAAAACTTCGGACTTCGCTTCAAGCGGAAATACCCATGCATGCTTGGAGTAATCATCAATGAAAGTCACGAAGTACAGGTAATTGCACAAGGACGGAGTTTGCATGGGCCCACAAACATCACTATGCACAAGCTGCAACTTGCATGTGGCCCTAACTGAACCATCCTTTGGAAACTTAGAACGCTGCATTTTACCCAAAATACAGCCTTCACAAACATGTTTGAGAGGTGCTTCAAGAGGCGGCAAAGAAGCAACCATATCAGATTTCTGCAAATGCAGCAAACTGGCAAAATTCAGATGACCAAAACGTGCATGCCAAAGTTTTGCATCTGAAATAGCCCTTGAATCTGCAACTGCATTTGCAAAATTTTGTCCGCACTTGTCATACAAAGTGAGCTTATACATCCCATGACACAAAAGCCCAGATGCAACAATTTCATCACCAAAACTGAGATCATGAACTGTATATCTGTCATCCACAAATTTGACTACAAGTCCAAGTCTAGCAAGTGCAGATACAGACAAAAGATTCTTCTTGATCCCAGGTACATAAAGTGCATCAACAAGTGTGAAAGAACTGCCATTTGCAGTAGTAAGCACAATCTTTCCAACTCCTTGAACCGGATAAGAGGCATTGTTGGCACAAGTGACTTAATTCCCATGAGGGACATACTCAAGAGAGGTGAACAATTCACGATGTGAGGTAATGTGCTTTGTAGCATCACTGTTGAAATACCACACATGTGAATCTACAGCAACTGACAAGCATGCATCATGGATAGCAAGATTGTAAGTGCACTCTGCGCTAAAAGCCTATTCTGCATCAACATCAGCATCACAGTCTCCTTTAACAGAAGACTTAACAATGGCTGCATTTGTAGCGGAACCAGCATTTGCAATGGAACCACCCTCTTTCTTCTTAGCCTCTTTGGCCTTCAACTTAGGACACTGCTTGATCAAGTGATCATTAGCTTTACAATAATGGCAACACATCTCCTTTTTGCCCTTATCACCAGAATTTCTAGACGAATTGCTGCCAATAGAAGCATTAGGAACATAAGTTTTGCCACTCGCAGCAGAACCATAAGAAGTGGTTGCATTCCGATTATTACCACCCTTTCTTTGAGAAGCAATAAAAGTCTGTTCAACTGCACGCTGCCTAGTCCTGTTTTTTCTAGGAAGTCGCTCTTGCAATAGCAATGTGCATAATGCATCAAACTTGACAACTTCAGGATTTCCTTGGGTCATCAGTCTTCGTACTAGCAACAGTGTGGTATGAATCTGGTAAGTGTCCATATCATCTTCCTCATGCATAATCTTCGACTCCAGCTCTTTACGCAGCAAAGCAATTTTAGCCTCATTGCGACTTGCGTAAAGACCAACCAAAATATCCCAAGCATGTTTTGCACATTCTACTGAACGAATGTGAGGAACAATGGTGCGCTTCACAAACAACGCAATCAGTGCATGAGCCTACGCATCCTTTACATCCCAACGAGATTGTTCTACCGTAGGCAAAACAACTCTAATAGCAACAATCCTTGCAGCAAGCCCTGCCACATCCTCAACATCGCCTGCATCCTCAGAACCAGGACGTACATCAATGCCCTGCACAATATTCCAGATGCCCTTTGAAAGAAGAACATGGTGCATCATGTAAGCCCACATAGGGTAATTCTCCCCATCCAATCTGTCCTCAGAAGCAAACATCTTGAACACATCTGTGTTGTTGTCAGCCATCGTAAATGTTGCACCTGATGTGAAAACTGCCTGAAAAGAGGAGAAACGAAGTGGGAACAACACGTGCTATATAGCACAAACCATAGAAGACTATAAGGCACCTGTTATGCAGAAAATGGCACTGACAAAAATTCTGCACAAAATGACAAAATAGCCCATGCAATACTGCAAGGATTGTTGCTATTAGAGTCTGAATCAAAAATCTGAGTAGACTGAGCTCTATGAGCACACCCAAAAATTTTGTCGACCTGCGAATGCTCGCCAAAGCTCACAGAAATCGGAGAAAGTAAGCAGGCGTGTGCTGCTGGCGATGGAGCCTGGGAGGACGCAACCTGCTCTGATACCAATTGTTGGAATTAGGGTTGCAGAGAAACACACACAGCTTGGAGAATACGAATGAAGCTCAAGGCACACAATAAAGAGTGTTTTACTTAGTGTGCAATGGAAAGATAGATAACCCTAGAGTGATGGGCGTATATATAATGCACAAGGAAAAAACCTCCTAAAGAGGGAAAAAATGTCCTGGCGGTCCTAGTGTGTTCACACACATCACTACCACATGTATATGGTAACATTTATAACCCACATATATGGGACCATTCTTTATATCATGCACCATTTCTTCAATTCAAGGGAAATAGAAGATTTGTCTATTTTTGTTGTTCCATTGCAATGAAAATGGACAGATAGTCTATGTGTAGTTAATTTTGTGGATCAATAGCGCTTACAATCGGATGAAAAACAAGAATGATATTCATTCATAGCTTGTCCATTTTCGTTGTTCCATTGCTTAGAACAAGGAAAATGGACAAATAGTCTATGTATAGTTAATTTTATGGATCAATAGCTCTTATGATTGGATGAAAAGCTAGAATGATATTGATTCCTAGAAATGGCAATATCATCATCATGCAAGATTGAATCTGAGTATGAGCACCCAAGCTCACTAGCCATGGCATCCAAGCTTTGCACCAATAGTGTTGGAAATGCTCTCAAAATCTTGATCAAGGAGACCGAGTTTTGACAATGCAAACATGTTGTCATCTGTAGCACATTGCAACTCTGCGTTGAAATTGTACTGGACCTAAACATTGATGGCTATTATGAAAAAACATGTTGCCTATAAGCATTAGCAACATGAATGCACTCCCTGTATCACTATATCTGCATAATGACATAGGTTGTAACTATCTAGATGCAAATTTTAATAAAGAAATTATACCCGAGTTTGTTTGTAGAAAATTTAGGACTGATATATATCTTTTATCATATTTACCTTTGGGTGACACTATGTGCAACCCCTATACTATATATATATATATATATATATATATATAGATAACTATGCCATTGTATATTATATATAATATGGTTATATATAACATATAATATAGTTATAGTTATAGTATATATGTGCTATTGTCTTGGAAGTCTTCAATGTTACAGGGTCATATGTCCTTTTACATGAGTGAAAGAAGATAAAATAGTGTATTCTTTCATGATCATTGGACAAGAAAGTCAACATAGGCTATCCTGCTAGTGAAGGTAAATCTAAAATAACTTGCCACTATTGTGAGAAAACTATGAGAAAACTTTCACTTGCTCAAATGTTTGCATGGAAATAATTTTTAGCTAGGTACTAAGAGGACGCCCCTTGAAAAGGTGTGTAGTTTGTCATCTCTTATGTATGAGCTACGAAATTACTTCTCTTCACCCTTTGAAGTCTTTTTTGAATCCCCTCTAGTTATACATGTATGCGTTGGGAATCATATCTTGCCAGATGTTCAAGCTCAAAGTTAGGACTTTTGGAAACTTATACATGTATTTTGGTGTGTATTGTACGATTAATTTCTTTTTTTTGGTTAATTTTTTTGTCTCATTAGAAAAGGCTCCAAATTTAAAGTCAAAAAGCTCGCAAAAATGGTTTTCATTTCAAAAGATCAAAATCAAAAGCTCGCAAAAAAAACACACTCATACACATTCACTTATTTCAAAATTCATTGATGCTGATAACAAATGGGTTGAAAAGGCACTACGGCATAAAGCCACCTAAAAATCCAAGTGGATCAAGCTTCGAATGGCTTTATCATCACAATTAGTTTTTAAGGTAAGTGAATGACAACACAAAGTAGGTGAAGATAGGTCATTTTTTATGTTTGATCTTTTTTTGAGGTTAAGAGCACTAAAATTGTTTTTCTTGTGTATTGATAGATATAGTTTCACATGACATACAATGCAAAGCTTAGTTTGTTGCCAAAGAAAGATTAATTTGACTACCTATTGGCCCTAGTTGACTACACCAAAGACTATGACAAGGCACTCAAGGATATTAAAGCACTCTTTTGTAAAACGAAGTTACGAGATTGCACAGAGTGCCAACCCTAACAATGGTATATAATTATTTTGCAAATCAATTTCTTACATTGGTTGGAATGAAAAGGGGAACAGGTTCACCCTATCAAAGCTTCTAGAGATTGTGCAAGAACGTACGTCTAACGAGGAGTAAGTTTTCAAAACTTGTTATGTTGTATGCATTATGTAACATTCATTTGTCTAATAATCAAAATATTGAAATAAAAAAAGTTTCCATTGCTAAGTATTCTATCTGAAGGTGAAGAAGCGCTTGAAGAGGCTAGAATCCCCCTAGCAGAATAACAATTTCTTTATATGGCTTTGATTCCATACATATGGGTAGCAACTACAAGAGTTCACTCTTGAACTTGCTGGGAAGCTTGAGAGCTCCTCTTCTAAGGTGAAAAAAGCATATACACAAGCTACAGAGAAATCGAGGTTAGTTTAGAAGCCACCTTGTGAGACTATGCCACATGCCAGAGTCAAATGCATGCCACCAATGAACCATAAGAAGAACCACACATGGAATGCACAACACGCTACCTTCTTTATAGGTAAGTTGCAAATGAATATTGTTAACCTAATCTAGGCGTGTTTATGCTTATTTCTCAAGTTGAATTGCAAACCATGTAGATGGTGAAAAAAGTGCACAGAGGACTAGCTACTCCACCCAGGAGACCAGACTTTACCTAGAGGATTGGATCAAAAATCTTCAAAAAAGCTTTGTGGATGAGATTTTTATGATGGCTAGATTACCCTGATGGAGAGTTTTAGAAAAAGAAGTTGTTGAGTATAATGATTAGTAAACACACTTAGAGATAATTTTCTTTATTTTCTTGAGTCAGTCTTCTCAGAACACAAAAATAAATCTTTGTAATGTTAATGGATTACAACTTCCAAAAGAAGACCCCCAACAAAAAAAAAGCAACGGAGTGAAGATAACTAGGAAGTTGTAGTGGTAAGCACAAAAAGAAGGCCAAACATGAACAAGCTAGGGGATCGATGACAAGAATTCAATGATGGGTTGTGGAGGAGGCAACAAAGACTCAGTACCCACCATAGTACATGCTTACATAGAAGATGATGGGGGAGTAAAGTCCCAAAGTGAGGAGGGTGGTGTTAATACAATGTTGCATGTGAGAGCGTCCAAGAGAGATCTCAATCACATGGCTCACAGCTAGATCATAGTGCCCACTACCAGTCCGATTATGATGATCAACATGTTTGCAGTCCAATGTTAGATGATAATGTTGAAGAGATGTTTGGGTTAGGTAAAGACAATATTTTTTGAAAATAGTATCTAGCTTTTTTGTACACATTACTAAAGTCGAGCCTAGTGAGATTTCACAAGTTATTTTTGGCTAGCACAACTACTTGCTTAAGGACATCAAAAAATGCTATATTCCCTCTATGTTATATTGTGACACATATTCAAGAAATAAATATGTAGATTGGATGCTTGGCACTTTCACTCAAGAGGACGATGTAGTGCATGATTGTTTTGTCAGGGCACACACTACGGTGAGGGCGTGTAAAAGTCTCAACTGGCATTACATTAGCATAGAGATAGATGTGCTTTCACAAACTGCATTGCTTCCATCATGCACTACCATACTTTGAGGGAGCACTACCATACTATGAGGGAGTAGTCTCATATTGATGAGGTATCTTGCTCCACATTGATGCAATGACCATTGGGTTATACTTCTATACATCCATCCACTCGTGTTTCCTACTAGCACTCCTACCATGTGTCCCACACACTTCACATCAGCCATGCCACGCGGTGTTCCATTGGATCCTACACTTGCATCTCAGCACCACATGGTTGGACATCTCTTCCCATCTTCAACAATGGGTGTTCTCTCCCTTCATTTTTTGCATGGATATGGAGGTGTCTTCTCGTACAGTGACCATATGGCATTCCATCATAGATGTTTCCACTATTGCATTATCCCCATCCACCTCCCCATGAGGCCATTGTGAACATGTTTTGGAACGTAATGAAAGTGTTCTCTTATTCATCACTTGTCTCTCTTCATGGTCAACTATGGATGTCTCTGCAGAGAGAGAGAGAGAGAGAGAGAGAGAGAGTAATACCATCCTATATTTCTTGTTAACCCTAATCCTTTATATTGTAATATTGGACCCCATAAAATTATAGCATGAAATCCTCATGATAGTTAGTCGCTTTCATTGGTTCATGATCTTCAATGTACACGAGACATATTTTTCTGGAAGAGATAGTATCGTGCTCAAACATTTTTGTGGTTCCTTGTTATTGTTTGATACACCAATATTGGTTGTATGAAAGAAGATAATTAGAATATTAGTCCACAAAAGGATTCTTCGTTCATGTTTTTGTGTAAAGTTTTTGCTTGTAATGTTGGGAGGGAGGGGGATCCCATCTGGAGATAGATAGAGAGGGACCCCAAAGAGAATTTTTATGATATCCTCAATGTTAACGAGGGGAGAGAGTGTGCAAGAAAAATAGTGCAATGACTTAAGAGCAACAAAGGGTAGGGGCTTGCATTTTGTTAATTACACAACATTATCAAGGCGGAGAGAGATAAATAGAGTGAGGGAGGTAGCCTCCATAAGGGTCAGCCAGAAATATGAGAGAGAGAGAGAGAGAGAGAGAGAGAGAGAGAGAGAGAGAGAGAGAGAGAGAGAGAGAGAGAGAGAGGAGAGGAGGGGGGGGGGGGGGGGGATAGGGGTTATGTCAATGGCATATAAGAGGGAGCATCTTAATCTTGTTGATATATCACCATCCTTGATAAAGAAAGAGAGACAAAGAGATAGTGGAACTTGGAATGGCATAAGAGGGAAAGAGGGGTATCTGGAGGGGGGGAGAAATAGGGGGTCTGTCAATGACATACGAGAGGGAGCATCTTAATTTTGTTAATATATTACCATCATTGATAAAGAAATCGAGACAAAGAGCTAGTGGAATTTGTAATGGCGTAAGAGAGGAAGAGGGTATCTTAATTTTGTTAATTTCTCACAACATTGGAGAGAGAAAGAGAGAGAGAGAGAGAGAGAGAGAGAGAGAGAGAGAGAGAGCAAAAGACGACGAGTTTGCAATTTTTCTTGGTCAATGGTGGTGCCAAGGGAATGGGAGAGGGAGAAACATGAAATGAGGGAGGAAGAGTTGGAATGAGGGAAGAACGAACACACACACACACACACACACACACACACACACACACACAGGGAGAACGTTTTTGAAATCTGCTCACCCAATTCCAAAAAAGTGATTGCCAAAAAATATTTCCCATTGCATCTAGCTTTATCAAGGACTTTGGCACTCTTTATCAAACCACCTTTTGCATCATCGACCTTTGTTGATAGCATGGACATGCTTTATGGCATTCTTCCACACAAGAAAAATTAACTTTCTTGAAAACTTCTTATTTAGTTTCCAATGATGCTGCATCACGTTGGAGCTTCATCATCTACAGCTTTTTCTCAACTTTTTCTCAACCATTTCAATATACATTAGTCCCTATTTGAAATCCATACAAAGAGCTAACTTTTCTTCACTTTGGCTGAGATTTTCATGCTTAATTGTTTCTCCACGTGTAGGGTCAATACATAAGATTGATGGTATAATTTTGGGGTCCATTGGACAAGCATAAAACTATTTATGTGATACATGATGGCTTTGGAGAGTAGGCTATAGTAAATCACACTATCCGGTTGTGTTTTCTATATGTGAATCCATTGGTTCCCCTTCATAAGATATATCATTGGCAATGAGTGTACCGGTACTATTTCACATGTGTAAAAACTAGCTTTCCATAGTGATTCGGCTCTTTTTCATCCATCGAAGTACAATCATACAAGTGAACTTCCTCCACGCCCCTTGAAATGTATGGCATGTCAAATTGTTGTGTATCATGTTGCAATGTTTTTGTGCAGGCATTCACTCACACACACACACACACACATTTTTTTTTTCTACATTTTTTGGAGAGCTTCAATGTACTCATTGTACCATTGTATGGTATTTCTCCATACTTACATTAGGCACAACTAATCAAGGCCATTATTTCATCAAGTATTCAATTAGTTCTAGCACAAGTGCTACCCCATGGCTGCTTCAACCTCTTCCCTCCCCATGTTTTCTTGATGACGATGTTTATGAATTGCATAGATGCACCAACGAACTTGGATATGATGAACTGACAAGCAATGTTTGGAGCATGGAAATTGATGATGGTGGTAAAGAAGGTGCTATTTCCTTGTGATTAGGTTGCTTATTGTTGTTCTGTTGATTGTTGCTTGTGTGCTCTAGAACTAGTTTTCTAGTGTTGTGAAGCTCCTTAAAGATTCCAACTTTTGTCTCTAGAGTAGAGAAAACTTCTTCCTTGCATTGCGGTAGAGATTGATGCAGCTACACATTGAGACATTGCTACGTCTTCTACAAGGTCTTGCAAAATTTTTCTTGCAAAAATAGTTGGAGACCTTCTATAAGTGGCAATAATTTTGGGCACCTTTCCCCCATTCCTATTGCCTCTAGTTTGCTAGGTGTCGCATCAAAGCCTGTCAAACAAAGTTCATGGCAATGTGGGATTGCTTGAGATCTCTTCAAAGCCAAGAAAGAGATAGAAAAACAGTGTAAGATTCCACTCCAATGCACTCATTGATAATATATTTTCTTTAGTTTGTTTGGAAGATGTTGCAATACTTCACTCCCAATGATTGAGTCACTGTATAGGCAAGAGGCTGCCACCAAAGGTGATCTTGAACCTTCAAATAAAAAGGTGCCCCTCTAGCATTTTCCATAATTCCTTTTGTGCCAAACTAAATCTCTAAATTTGTTGCACATTGTTGATATCTCAAAGTCTAGTCGTCACTTTGCTCTAGAAGGATTTATTCTTAACAAAATTGTACTACAAGCAAAGTGTGCAAGTTGCTAAATACACTAGGTATTTGAAGCTAGAATTACTTGATGCATGAATTACTGATACTATCACTCTAGTAATAAGTGATCAATTTATCCCACAATTAGTTGATGCATGAATTATTGATACTATCACTCTAGTAATAAGTAACCAATGTATCCCCACAATTTCCCAAAAACTCTTTGTTGAAGAATATATTTACGTAGGTGTCACAATGAGAAAAAAAAATCAAAATAGAGGGCCGTACCTCACTACACAAACTCTTTTTCAATTCTTGCAAAAACTCTTTTTCAATTCTTCCACTCTGGTTGCAAACGAGAAGTCTTTTGAGGTGATTCTTAGCTTCTTTCTTGAATGGAAGATCCATCAATTCCTAGTTGAAGCGCTTTTGCTGCTTGCATAAGCGCATGCGCATGTGCGCGCACACACACACACACACACACACATTTTGGAACACTTGATTTGGTTGTGCTCCAAGGACACTCTAGCAACATTAAGCTTGGTGTCTCTCAAGGGGAGCTAGTTATTGTAGATGGGCCCAATGCAAAAGATCAAGCTATTGTAAGTAAGGAAGTTTCTATCTTGTGTTGTACAAAGTGACCGCTCTTGTATATTTGATGTGTTTGTGATGGTTCTAGAGCTAAGATTTGTTAAAGCTTGAAAAGAAGAGTACTATTAAATTGTGTGCACTCTTAAAAGTGGGGGCTATCCTATTAATTTACTTAAAGGAGAGAGATAATTTTCACACATGAGAGATTATATATATATATATATATATATATATATATATATATATATATAGAGAGAGAGAGAGAGAGAGAGAGAGAGAGCGCATGATATATGTGATTCACCCAATGTGGCTACATACATGGGAAAACAGCCATTCAATGGCTTTAGTACTTTAAACTAGAAGTAGATTACAAAGGGATTATGCCCTTAATGGAGCTCCCACCTTGCTTCACTTTCACCACCTCACATCAACTTCACAATGCACCACAATACCTTTTGTGTGAAGGAGAGGCCTCCTTTTATAGGTCAAAAGGGTTGCCCTCTCTCATGAGAAGCAGTCATGTGTAGTCGCCCTTGTGTAGACAAGTTCGAGTTGAATTCTCTTATGCAGCCATGTGTGGCCGCCATTGAGAAGAAAAGTCCGCCTAGAAATCAACCACCGGACATTGACTTCGGTCATCGACCAAAGAATTTCGTCCACCAGCCACTATCGACCATTGACATTTGACCACAGATTAACAGGCCATTGACTTCCAACCACCGGCCAATTGGCCAATTGATCGATCATTTTTCGATCACTTTTCGACCGTCTTCTGGCCATAATATTCTGATAAAAAGAGAATATTCCAACGAACCCAGTCTCAAGCGAGACTCAAGACTAGGTGTTGTCAGGCATTTTTTGGGTGAGTGTAAAGTCACTAAGTCATGCCAAAAAAGCTTGCCCACTAGCCTCGTGTATATATGTGTACATAACCCTGCAAGGCTTGGAAGGGACCATATAAACATTCATGTAAAAAGGTGTCATTTTGCCAAGCTTGAATGCTGATGTTTTGGGTTGTTTGAGTCTCCAAAATATGGTTTTTAATAAGTATTTTCAGCCATGCTTTATAGCTCATGAATTGGACTTGTACATCATGAGTTATGAGCATCCAAAGTGGGCAATCTCAACTTAGAAAGTGATTGAAGGTGCATGCGACAAGGGCAACTGGGCCAACTTGATGATTTGAATTAGAAATTCTGAGGTTTGAGAATTCTAGATGTAGCCAAGATGATGGGCTTTGAGCTATGTGTTACGGTGTGTCATTCGATCATCGGAGCAACAAGTTATGCCTGAGTAAAGTTTGTCCAAGAAACTCTCCTGCTTGGAGGAGAAGCTGGAAATGTTTAGGCATGAGGGAGTTGGGAGGAGTGAGGAGGAAGTTGCCAAGTGTCATGGAGATTATCCCACATTTGAAAGGAAAAGTGGAAGGTGGGGGAAATATAGCCTAAAAGGGGAGCCCATTATGGGTGTATCCAAGTGAGAGGAGCTCTCAAGGCTTGCCATGGAGGGGCTCGTGGGCTTCATGGGGGAGAAGGGGTGCATTTTGGGAGTTCACACTCAGCTGACAGGTGCTTGGCATCTTGTTTTGGTCCCCGGTCACTCGCCCCACCCCGGGGTCATTGACACCTCATTTTTCACCCAAAAAGGCCAAAATTGAGCCAATTAAAAGATGCCTACCAAGAGAGCCTTGTCGGCTGAAGAGAGAGAAAAATATTTGGGGATAAAATATAAGGGAGCCCCCATTCTAATAGCTGCAACACTTGCACAACTTCCAGAGAGCTCATTTTTGAGCAAGAAAGAGAACACCCCTGGTTTCGAGCAGCCATAACTTCTTCATCTTTCATCTGTTTTTTGCCTATGGATACTCTACGGACATCTCCACGAGACAAGCTTTGTCATAGTTTCCTTGGTTTCTCCTAATTTTGAGTGTGTCTCATGCTTGAAGGGCTTTTCACAAATCTCTACAGGTGTTTATCACAAGTGTTTTGAGCCGTGTCCTTCGGATGGTGTGACTCGTGCAAGGCTATAGAAGCACTTGTTTTTCTTGTCATTTGCACGCTAACAACATGAATTCTTGGTTTTTTGATGTGTGATTTTTCTTATGTATCATGGCTTCTCCTCATAACGAAGGCCTTAAAAATGTGCATTTTTAAGACTAAAAGTTACAAGGAGTAAATCACGCTCCATACTTAACATATCCCATGTTTGTGGTACAACATAATGGTTCATTTTTTGGATGCAATAACACCATTTCAATGATATAAATTTGAAATATGCACACCAAAATAACATCCAAGAATCTAATTACAAGAAAGAGGTAAGAACACAAGAAAAGTTTGTCTAAGTGGCACACATTTGTGTGGCATACTATGTTTTGTAAATGTAAACTCTATCTTAGTGAAACACTTTTGTGCACAATGCAAATAAATCAGAATACATCTTCCAAGACATTGAGAACTTCTACTGAATCTTTTCCAAATATACGACATTGGTATTTGCTCCTAAGTTTGAAATGAAAATCTTATTAGATAAAGATTCCTCAATACCTATCTATCTATTGGGTGACATAGTAAACGGGTTGTTTATCCTTAAGTCTAATTTCATTGATTTATATACAAACAACATGCTTGATGCACGTGAGATTCTAGCCTCTTCTTCATGGGTTGTTTTTTTTACTATTGACCTATTCTTCTATTTACATCTCCAACATGGTGACTACTTTTGAAAAAAGAAGTGAGATTCAGGGTCAAAGTGTAGTATTGAAAAATCATGGCTAATCTCGATGTCGGAGAATGACTCTTTCGACCCATGTTGTTGAACATGAGAGATTGTCTCAAAAGGTATGATTTTTTGGCATCTTAGAGCCCCCTTGGGGATGGTCTTAATGCATAGACAAAGATTCTAGTGGGTTTTAGAAAAGGTCAGGAACAAGATGAGAAGGTGGGAGTATGTGCTTCTGCCATTCCCTAGCCCAATCAAAGTGATCAACTCCTTCATGATCCCTACATTGCATATACTAGCCCGCTCCTCAAAATAGCCAAATGTAATTGGAAAGAGTTCTTGAAACCGATTATAACGTTTTATGGAAAAACAACACCAAAGCCTCAACACCTTGGTACTGGGTAAAATGGGACGTAATCATTATACCAGTGGAGTAAGGTGGTGTAGGGATCCTCAACCTTGCCGTTCATGCGGAGGCCCTTTGTTTGGCGGACGAAGCAACAAGCGGACTTTTCCAGAGAAGGATCACATTTTTCTGCGAAATCATTGTAAAATTCTTTTGTAATGAAACATCTCTAAGCCGGGAATTTGTCGAAGGATGTATGATTATTCTTATGGGAGCAATTGTATATTAGAGAGCCAGCTAATGGCCGGACAAGCCATTTTGTAAAGACCTAATCTATAAAGGTCATTTTTTGTAAGTTTTGGATAATCTTTTTAAGGGAGAACTGGGAAGACAGCGTGCGTTTGAGAGCTCCTTCTCGTTCAAACTTGTAATCTTCGCCATTGCGGCTACGGTAATCCAAATTCAGATTTGATTATTGCATCGTGTTCCTCTCTTCTTGCTCTTTCATTCAAGTATAATCATTCAAGATTCAGTGTAGGTTTTCGACTACGTGTTTGAGGCCTTAAATCGCTATTTTGAGCGTCTATATGCATGTTTTATGTCGTTTCGACCCTAGGAGGGGCTTTAGGGACCCTAAAATGACCCATTAGGATCAATTGTACGCTAATTTTGTTGACTTGGGGACGAACGATCGCGATCATTGTACCTCTCCAGAATGCTGTGATAGTGATAGGATATGATCCTGATAGTCCCCTGAAACTCCCCTTCAAGTTTCGTGCGATTCCGAATAGATTTGCATGGTAAACGGGCATGACGATTGTAGAGCTGAGTAGAAGGACATAGTCAGATTACTTGGCGGTGATGCGTTTGATTTACTTGTAGAGTTAGTAGTTGCATCTCTTCGAGTTCACTTCATTAGGATTGACAACCTAGTGAGTTTCCATGCCTCATCCGAGTCGCTTCCCCTGTATTGATAAACATGTTGATGCTTGAGAGCTATGCTATGGACGTCCGTCGCGGCGACCCGCAAACATTGGCGCCGTTTTCGGGGAATGCACTTTAGGTGATGAGTGACCAAGTGCGCAATTAGACTCCTTAAAAAAGATCAATCCACAAATCCATTTTACACCTCAGTTAGGCTGCTAAACAAGGGTTTAGAGCTTAGTGGAGTCTAGAGCCAGTGGACCGGCTAGATCCTCTCTTAGGAGATTTAGGGAGCTGTGAGTGAGTGTGTTGAAGCATTTTTGCTCTTCAATTTCTCTATTCGATTGAGTACTGAAATTTCACCCAAAATCCGTTGTGTTTGTTTTGTTTGATTCATTTTTTAATGTTTTTTCAGTTTTGTACTTAGGAGTAGGATAAGCAAATCACATTCCAATCAGAATTGGGGCAAAAGTTAGAGTCGAGAAACCAGAAAACCATAACCTTGGCCAAAAAATCCATAAGACTCTGAAATTCTGAAAATCTGACCAAACAGGATTGATATTGATTCAAATCACAAAGTGGTAGCACAAAACACTAGGAAACACTTGTCAGAGGGAGAAGACAAAATTTCATCCGATTTGGCCCAAGTACTACGATCGCGATCGGTGTACCTAAGTGCCAGATTTGGACCAGATTTGACATGTGCCTTCCTGATAAGATTCCAAACAACTTTGTCTAAAGCAACCACAACCAAAAACATCAAAAACCAAGAAAATCAGGCCACTTGGGGAAAACTAGCATGACAGAACCAGAAACTGGAAAATATTGACTTTTGGTGATCCAAATGCAAAAAGACTTTGGGGATAGCCTTAAAACATCAGTGTCTACAAGCATGCCAAATTTGGTCTGATTTGGGCTCAGAAATACGATCGCGATCGGTGTACCTAAGTGTTAGAATTGGACCAGATTTCATCTGTGGAATCCCCAGGTGTCTACAAACATAAAATTCTAAAGGACCTATAGCCAAAAACCTCAAAATACCTGTAAAACCATCGGAACACAGGTCCAAGTCAAAAATTGCTAAACTGACTTAGAAATTGACTTTCAGTAAACCAAAACACATCAAAACTGGGAAGAAACCATACAGAGAGATAGCCTGTACACAGGACAACCCCTGGTATCTCTCAAATCCCAAATCAAACATCAAAATCCAGTCAAACTGATAAATTTGGGAAAACAGACACATCCAACCAAGAATTGGTAAAAACTTGACTTTTTTGAGTCCAATACAAAAGTGTCTGGCAGGTAGTCTTAAAATAGCCTAGTGAACAAGCTGGTGAAGTTTCATCTGATTTGGGCTCAGAAGTACGATTTTGATTGGTGTACCTCTGGCCCAGATCCAACTCAATTTTGACCTGCCCATAGACCTAGGTTATACAAGATACCAGGAGTTGTCAAAACTCAAATTGGACATACAGTCAATAATCTGCAAGCAAAAGTGTGTTGAGATCATTTTGGAGTGTTGAATCTACTAACAGTTGGAATGATACAGTGATCTCATAGCCATCCAGTGTATTCATTGGCAGAGACCGGTCAAGTAACAGTCCATGCACCGGAATTGGAAGATCTTTCCATCTCCAGGTAAGAGGTTTGGATTCAGTCAGTAAATCTCACTTTCTTCATGTTTTTGAGATCGGGAAAACAAATCAACACCAGACACGTAATTTTAGCGGATTAAACGAGTGTTGCGTCAACGGAGGAGAGTGTAAACCAAGGGATAGTGCGACCGTTAGAGCCGATCCTTGAAGAAGTCATTTCCGACACTTCTTCCGAGAGATCTTCCGAGTACTTCACAGAACACTTGGGGCAAATAAAACTAAACGGGAGAGAAAACATGGCAGTAGGACCATCAGACCCCTCGGCCACACTAAAGCTATTGTTCATCAAGTATCAATATGACAACAAGCAAGGTGCCAAGATATACAAAGATGGTATGGACCGCTACTGTGTGAAAATAGAAGATAGACCAAGCGAGTTCAGGGACTTAGTGCCTGTGAGCTATAGCGGAGACACGTACCTAGATGACGAGGGTATCATGTATTTGGTAGTCCTAAATCCTAACATTATAGACAAGTGCGGATTGATGGGCACAAAAGCCAAAATGACGAGGAACATGAGGAAAGGGCTCCAACCATGAGTTTACCGAATGCGACATTAAGGCGAGAAAACGAAACGATGCGAATCAATACGGATAATGTCTACTTGGGGTTATACAAGTATAATAATGGAGAGCAAGATCTCTATTATAGATGCGAGGAACCCTACGTCGGGGAGATGACTGAGCGGAAAAGACTTTATGTCTTCACCTACACCAAGGGAGCGGAAATGAAAATTGCCGCATATGACAAGTATGGAAGACGATATGCAACAATCGATAAAAAATAATTGGAGGGATATACGTACTCTGGGGGACCACTTCACCAGTACTATGTCACTCCAAGCCCTCTTAGACCAGCACCTACAACTGTTGTGCCAGAACCGTTGACCACAGGTGGAGGGAGGACTCATGTAGCTGATTCTTTCAGTCGACCTCATTATTTGATGCGAAGCCCCATGGGAACGTTACATTCTAGAGAATCGATGGCTACGAATCGAGGTAGTACGGTTCTTATCTCTACACATACGGCTGTAGGTCCGACATTTGCAGCCATCCCATCACATTTTCCTCCTAGTAGTAGATTAGGGGCGGGTGAGCCAACGAGAGCAACCTACGACCTCCCCGGTGCACGAGAACGATTAAGTCGAGACATGGGAGCAATGAGATTGACCACAGACTTGTTAGGAACTAAGACGTAGCTAAATAGATAATTGAGTAGATTACTTAATGGAGAGAGACAGATTTATATACACGAGATTATAGAGTAGAGAGAGAGAGAGAGAGAGAGAGAGTACACACGATATACATGGTTCACCCAATGTGGGCTACGTCCACGGGAAAGCAGCCACTCAATGGCTTTAGTACTTCAAAACAAGAAGTAGTTTACAAAGGGATTATACCCTTAATGGAGCTCCCGCCTTGCTTCACTCTCACCACCTCACACTCACCTTGTTGTATCAACTTCACACTATGAAATGTGTGTAGAAATGGCCTCCTTTTATAGGCCAAAAGGGCTGCCCTCTCTTATGAGAGACAGCCATGTGTAGCCGCCCTTGTGCGAATAAGTCCAAATCGGACCCTCCAATCCGCCCATGTGTGGCCGCCCTTGAGAAGACAAGTCCGCTTTTGAATTCGGCCACCGGCCACCGGCCATTGACTTCCGACCACCGGCCATTGACTACCGGCCACCGGCCAACCGACCGGTTGTTTTCCGACCATTTTCCGGCCACCGTCCAATCATAATATTTCGGCGAAAAAGAATATTCCGACGAAAAAAAAAGTCTCGAGGGCCTCCGCCCCCGAGGCCTTTTAAGTTGCCCCTGATTCTTGTCCGTGAAAATTTTGGTTTTCGGTGAGTGATTTTCCTTCACGTACAATGGCTTCTCCTCATAATGGGGGCATTACAAATGTGCGCTTTTACCACAGAAAATTACACAAGTAAATCAGGCTCCATACTTAACAATCTCCCACTTGGAGACTGATCTCCAAACCAAACCTGTGACTGATTTCCATTCTGGCTTCTTATCCTTGAATGCCGATTGAAGATGAAGCTCAACTTCTCCTTGTTGACCACCTTTGTAAACATGTCTGCAGGATTTTCACTTGTATGCACCTTTCCTAGCTTTAGTTGTCCCTCTTCCAAAAGAGTGCGTATGAAGTGATATCTCACCTCAATGTGCTTTGTCCTTGAATGAAAGGTTGAGTTCTTCGCAAGATGGATAGCGCTTTGGCTATCACTGTACAAGACACAATTGTCTTGTTTGAATCCAAGCTCTTCTAAGAATCTGTGAAGCCACAGAATTTCTTTGCTTGCCTCCGTCATTGCTGCATACTCCGCTTCCGTGGTAGAAACTGAAACCACTTTTTGCAGCTTTGAAGCCCAGCTTACTGATGTGCCTCCAATCGTGAACACATAGCCAGTAGTGCTCCTTCGAGTATCTTTGTCACCTGCCATATTGCATCAGCATACCCTTCTAGAAAAATATCAGTTCCTCCAAAATACAAAGCATTTGTTGTTGTCCCTTTTAGATACCTAAGTATCCACTTCACAGCTTGCCAATGCTCTTTACCTGGGTTGTCCATGAACCTACTCACAACTCCCACTGCATGTGCAATGTCTGGCCTTGTCCAGACCATAGCATACATTAGAGAACCTACCGCTGCAGCATATGGAACTTTAGACATATAGGCTATCTCCTCTTGTGTCTTTGGACACACATCCTTCATTAGTTTAAAATGACCAGCCAAAGGTGTAGAAACTGGTTTTGCATTTTGCATTGCAAACCTTTCTAGTACCTTCTTGATGTAATCTTCTTGAGATAGCTTTATTGTCTTCTTCGTCCTGTCCCTTGATATTTTCATACCAAGTATCCTCTTTGCAGCACCTAAATCTTTCATTGAAAAAGATTTGGATAGCTCCTCTTTTAGGTCTTTGATGTCCTGCATGTTAGCACTTGCAATCAACATGTCATCAACATACAACATTAGGATGATGAATTTCCCATCTCCCAAATTCTCCGTGTAGACGCAGTGATCCGAGTTGCATCTTGTGAATCCATGATCCAACATCCATCGATCAAACTTCAAGTACCATTGTCTTGATGCTTGCTTTAAACCATACAAGCTCTTCTTTAATCTGCAAACCATTTTCTCCTTACCTTTTACTTCATACCCCTTTGGTTGAAGCATGTAGATTTCCTCCTCTAAGTCACCGTGAGGGAATGCCGTATTTACATCCATTTGCTCGAGATTTAGATCATGAGCAGCCACAAGGCTTAAGACAAGCCTAATTGAGTTCATTTTTACAACAGGAGAAAATATTTCATTGAAGTCAATACCGTTCTTTTGAGAAAAACCTTTTACCACAAGCCTAGACTTGTACCTTTTCTTCCCACCTTCTTCTTCCTTCAGCTTGTACACCCATTTGTTTTGAAGTGCCCGCTTACCTTTAGGCAAATCAACCAACTCCCATGTTTGGTTGCGATGTAGTGAGTCCATCTCCACTTGCATGCTCTTCGTCCATTGTTCTTTGGATTCATGTTGCATAGCTTCTTCGTATGATTCCGGCTCTCCAGAATCTGAGATCAAGAGATGGTTTAAGGAAGGAACAAACCTTTCTAGAGGTCTACTTGCTCTTGTAGATCTTCGGGGAATAGGTTGAGGCTCCTCATTTGGTTGACGTTGTTGCACATTGTCACCATTTGCAGTCCTTGAGTCTTCACCGTCCTCAAGCTCCATGTACTCATCACCTGTTTCTTTTGTTTGTTTTCTTTCCAAGTAATCTTTGTACATATTTTGTTCGTTAAAAATTACATCCCTACTCCTTAAGATTTTACCATCTTCAGGATTCCATAAGCGATACCCAAAGTCTCTTTCTCCATAGCCAATGAAGAAACACTTTTTGGACTTTGCATCTAACTTTGATCTTAGGCTTCTATCTATGTGCATGAAAGCCTCACACCCAAACACTTTGAGAAATGCATAATTCACCGGTTTACCTGTCCATGCCTCCTCTGGAACTCCCCCATCCAATGCCGTTGAGGGTGACCGATTGATTAAGTACACAGACATACTTACAGCTTCCGCCCAAAGCTCAAGCGGTAGGCCTGCATGTAGCCGCATGCTTCGTGCTCGTTCCATGATTGTCCTGTTCATCCTTTCCGAAATCCCATTTTGTTGAGGTGTCCTTGGGGTTGTCCTTTGCCTCCGAATGCCATTGCTAGCACAAAAGCTTTCAAAAGCTTGGCTGCAATATTCGCCTCCATTGTCGGATCTGAGGCATTTAACTTTGGTACCTGTTTCATTCTCCACAAAGGCTTTCCACCTTTGAAATATGGAAAATACATCGGATTTATTCTTCATGACATAAACCCATGTTTTTCTAGTCGCATCATCTATGAATGTTACATAGTACAATGAGCCACCAAGTGATGGTGTACTTGCAGGACCCCAAACATCAGAATGAACCAACTCAAGTTTTTTATTTTTTCTTTCATTTCCTGATTTTTGAAATTTTACCCTCTTTTGTTTACCATAAACACAATCTTCACAGAACTCTAAGTCCACTTCTTTCAAACCTTGTAGAAGCTTCTTTGTTTGAAGGATTTGCATTCCTTTGGCACTCATATGCCCAAGTCGGTAGTGCCACACCGCACTGTCAACTTCTGTAGTTGTTGCACAAGCTGAAGGTTGCGTGCTAACTGTACACAAGTAAAGTGTACCGACTTTTTCACCCTTGGCAACCACCAAAGATCCCTTTGAGATCTTCCACCGTTTGTTTCCGAATGCAATGTTGTGACCTTCATCGTCCAATTGTCCTGTAGAGATCAAATTTTTGCGAAGAGAAGGAACATGCCTAACATCTTTAAGCTTCCATTCATTTCCGTTAGCAGTTTTGACAGAAACTGTACCTTTGCCGACAATCTCACAAGCTTCATCATCTCCCAAGTATACATATCCAAAATTACCTTTGGTGTAGTCTTGGAAATGTTGCTTGTGTGGTGTCACATGGAATGAAGCCCCGGAATCTACTATCCAAGAATTAGACACATTGTCTAATGAGAGAATTAGAGCATCTTGCTCTACTTTACCTGCCACATTGGCCTCCGATGTTGGCTTGTTGTCTTGAGACTCTGTCTCCTTCTTCTTCTTCTACCAACAATCCTTCTTGACGTGGCCCTTCTTGCCGCAGTTCCAACATTCAAGAACTGACTTTGTGCGTGACTTGCTCCGCCTTGAGCGATCACGACCCTTTTGGTTTTGAACCTCTCCTTAAGCCTTCCTCTTGTTTCCACTGATAGTGCAGCACTTGATGATTCTCCTGTGCTTCTCCTTCGCATTTTCTCGCTTAGGAGAACACCCACAACATCATCAAACTTAAGAGTATTTGTGCCAGAGATAGAATTACTTACAGCCATCACAAGGCTGTCCCAACTATCCGGTAGAGATGATAGTATAAGGAGAGCTTGCACTTCGTCATCGAAATTGATTTTCACTGATCGAAGTTGACTTATGTTTGTGTTAAAGTCATTTAGGTGTTCTGCAACTGAACCATTCTCTGCCATCTTTAGATTGAACAAGCGCTTCATAAGAAATACCTTATTGGATGCCGATGGTTTCTCGTAGAAGTCGTCAAGTGACTTCATCAAGTCCTCCGTGGTCTTCATCTTCGAAACATTGAAGGCCACCGTTGACGCCAAGCTTAACCGGATTGTTCCCAGTGCCTTTCGATCAAGGACAATCCATGCTTCATCTGCCATTGTTGCGGGCTTCTTCGTAAGACCGCCTAGTGGCAAATAGAGGTCCTTCTGGTAGAGATAGTCTTCAATCTGCATCTTCCAATGTTGGTAGTTTTTGCCGTTGAACTTCTCAATCTTGAGCTTCCCTTCCTCCGCCACAACTCCCACTCAATTCAAGGAATCCTTTCCTTGAGATAATTTAGCTACGAGCAAACCTTGCTCTGATACCAGTTGTTAGGAACTAAGACGTAGCTAAATAGATAATTGAGTAGATTACTTAATGGAGAGAGACAGATTTATATACACGAGATTATAGAGTAGAGAGAGAGAGAGAGAGAGAGAGAGAGAGAGAGAGAGAGAGAGTACACACGATATACGTGGTTCACCCAATGTGGGCTACGTCCACGGGAAAGCAGCCACTCAATGGCTTTAGTACTTCAAAACAAGAAGTAGTTTACAAAGGGATTATACCCTTAATGGAGCTCCCGCCTTGCTTCACTCTCACCACCTCACACTCACCTTGTTGCATCAACTTCACACTATGAAATGTGTGTAGAAATGGCCTCCTTTTATAGGCCAAAAGGGCTGCCCTCTCTTATGAGAGACAGCCATGTGTAGCCGCCCTTGTGCGAATAAGTCCAAATCGGACCCTCCAATCCGCCCATGTGTGGCCGCCCTTGAGAAGACAAGTCCGCTTTTGAATTCGGCCACCGGCCATCGGCCATTGACTTCCGACCACCGGCCATTGACTACCGGCCACCGGCCAACCGATCGGTTGTTTTCCGACCATTTTCCGGCCACCGTCCGGCCATAATATTCCGGCGAAAAAGAATATTCCGTGATTTTCCGGCCACCGTCCGGTCATAATATTCCGGCGAAAAAGTTGCCCCTGATTCTTGTCCGTGAAAATTTTGGTTTCCGGTGAGTGATTTTCCTTCACGCACGATGGCTTCTCCTCATAATGGGGGCCTTACAAATGTGCGCTTTTACCACAGAAAATTACACGGGTAAATCAGGCTCCATACTTAACAATATAGACGGATCAGGCCATCCCAAGTAGCGAAGTGCATGCCGAAGAAGTATAGCGGCTCGGGGGATCCATATGCCCATGTATCGCTCTTCAAGCAAGTCTTAAGAGCGGAATAGATCACTGATTTCCATACTCAATACGAGGGATTCGGGCTGACCTTGGAAGGGACGGCCTTAACATGGTTTCAACCTTTAAACCCTGAAACTTATCCGAATATTGAACATGTATTGCGCGAGTTGTAGAAGAATTCTCAAAACGGGGTATAACGCATAATACTGTATCGGAGATATACGCTTTTAAACAAAGGGAGAATGAAAAGGTGAAGGAAGCAACCTTGAGATTCAAGCAATACATCGAGAGATGCCCGAGAAGAGAATTACCGCAGGACGAGAGATTGTCTGTGCTCTTCGTTGAAGAACTTAGGAATGAAACCTTGAAAAAGGACCTTCACTTGAAGGCTTGTAGCACATTTCAACAAGTTACAAGGGAAGCATTATATCTTGTCGACAACTGGAAAGTATATGGGGAAGTGTCCGAGGATACTGATTCAATGGCCAGTGGCTCTTCATCGATTAAGAGCGAGCCCTCTACCAAGAAAGATGCTCAGGCGTCCTTGATGCCGATAGCTGATCAATTGATAGAGGAGGTAACAAAGAGAATGCAACAACTTGAAGATCAAATCCGGTGATGAGACAGTCTCAGACGAGGAAGTGTGACACATGCGGGGGGGATCATCTGACGCTGTGGTGCACACAACAGCCGAAAGCTCTAGTTGCGAGTGGACGAGTACTGAAATGGTGTGCCATAGAGCAGAAATGGACGAATCATAGCACTAAAGATTGTTTTTATAACAAAAATTATGTGAGGGAAAGACCGTATGGACCTCCAGCAGGACCATCCCAACCACCTCCTCCAAGGTATCAAGTTGGACCAAATATGAATCTAGTAGCAGGAGCAGACAGACCTCAACCTGTGTTGGGTCAACAACCTCCATTACCACAGGAAAATAGGGCCATGATTAGATATGCTCAACCTTGTGAAGCATCACCAGGAACGAATAGTACACTTCAAGTGTCTTATAATAAGGAACCGAATGAGCCTTACGCAACCGAACCCGAATCACAAATATACGCAGACGAAGCATATCAACCATGGAGAAATAGCGAGGGTATGGCACCACCAACGTATGTAGAACAACCTTCAAGAGATCAATATTTGGTAGACGAGAGAACGTTAATGTTCATTGCCAACCAGAATTACAAACCAAGAGGATATCCTAATAGAGCAGGACAACCTATGGGACCACCTCCTCAAAATCAACCACCAATTGGACAGTGCTATAGCTGTGGAAGTACGGATCATTGGGAGCGTAACTGTCCTTTCAAAGGCGAAAGAGTGAAAATTTTTGGGTTTTGCGACGGATATGGCGTGAATCCTATATTACCAGATTGCCCGAAGAATCCGGACAACAAGGGAAAAGTGACTATGAATATTGTGGGGGTGATACCAAGTGCTGGCAACGGATTAGAAACCGATCCCATGATTCGAATCAATGCGATAACCAGAGCCCAAGTCAAGGACTTAGGAAAAAACGAACCTTTGGAGGAAAAGGTCGAGTTGCCGATACCAACAGAAAATGAGAGTTTATCCGTTAGAACTCAGCGAAAATCCTGAAAGGCAAAACGAGACAGGATGAAAACGAGAAGGTTGAAAACGCAAATTGCCATGCAAAACAAGTTGTATGAAACAAAGGAGCAACTCAAACAAGAGAGAGAGAGAGAGAGTAAGACAACTGAGGTCAACAACAAGCCGAGGAAAGCATCCTCAGGAGGATCAATCTTGGTTGACAAAGTGCTAGAGGCGTTAGATGCTCTATTACAAGCATACGAAGCAAGGCTAAAAACAAACCAAACCTTAGAGCAGAGATGGTTGACTTATCCTCAACCAGAAGTAGAAACGAAGCGTTTGGAAATGTGTAAACACCTCATTAAGACAGCCCAGGCGTCGATGGAACCTGAGATATCTAGAACCCCATAACAAGAAGTATTGATTCACATGGAGCGAGAAAAACTAAAAATTGATGAACCAAAACAAGTAAACGAACCCAGGCCTAAAACAGTATTGCCACTGGATCATCAAGTTGTGCCAAACACGACTGATGACGCTAAATCAATGACAATGATGCCAATTCCAAAAGTTTAAGAACAATGGCCACAACACTTATGGGAAACCATTAGAAACAGAAAGAATGGAAGTGCGACGTTACAATCTGCTCCAATTCCTGAAATTAACATGGATAACGGATTTTATCCAGCCGATATACAATCGTTGTATGGGGATGCGAGAACGAAAATTTCGGTGGAAAGCAAAGCCCAATCCTTGAAAACCCTGCCTTCATTTATAGGTGAACATGAGGCACAATCGAAGATAAGGTTAGTTCCATCCCAGATGAGAACTATTCCACATATGGTTGACTCCAAGAGTCTTCAAGAGATGCTGTCGACACCTATAACATGCACAATCACGCTGTCCGAACTCTTGAGAGTCAGACCATACTTATGGGAAGACATGGGAAAACATTTGGAGCACAAGGGAGTAAAGATTCCTCTTCCGAAAAACCCTCCGGGAGAAGAAAACAAACGTGGAGGTCAACCCAAAGCCCGACCAGTGCCCATAAACAAGGTCGGAGATTACTGTGAAGGAGAGGAGGGTAACACAACATTATCTGTTAAATATCAGGATATAAAAACGATAGCTATCCTAGACAGTGGAGCAGGAGTGGCGATTGCTACGAAGCTAATCTGGGAGAAGTGGGGCCGTCCAGCTCTCAAGAAAACGAGAATGAAACTACAACTTGCCGATGGGTATGTAGAGAGACCTTTGGGAATCCTGGACCAAATAGTTGTAACTTCGTGTGGAATTAACTATGAGCACACCTTTGCTGTGGTGGATTTCGGGAAAACGAACAACTTTGACATTATTTTGGGACGACCATTCATGCGTCAACTCAAAATGATACAAGATTGGGGTTACGATCAAATCTACCTAAGGCACGAAGAGCTAATAACGAAAATCAACATGAAAGATCACAGCTATAGAGACGTTGTAAAAACACTAGTGCAAAAATTTAATTCAACCACTGTAAATGAAAAAGAAATACCTGCATGGATGCAAACAAAAGCGCATGTCTGGATGTGTGGAGCATCTAATTGTGGTGAGATAATCAGAGAGGAATGCATTCTGGAAAGATCCGTAGAAGATGAGGCATATTTCCCAGAACCCTTCCCGGAACATTTATTTGAGCCATTCGGGTGGACTCAAATATTGTCAACTTTAGACGTATGTGTTAACGAATGCACACCTACAAAATTTTGTGACGAAGAAGGATACGACCTAGTAACGTTGCAAATGGCTAGAGTTATCCTTGAGTCGGGATCGGAGAGCGAGGAATAGGAAGAACCTCCACGTGAGACTAAGTGTAAAAGAATAATTGATGAGGTATCTGTAGTGAACGATAGGATTCAAACAGAGGAGGAATTCACGGATTCACTATGCTGTGACCTTCCATCACTGGACGATGAAATCCAACTGATAGAGGCTGATGATGAAAGATCAAGCGCATCTGAGACCAATAGGAAGTACAGGTTGAGACAGGACAGGTTTTACGAGTTTCATAACCAAAAACCTAGTCGACAGGAGCGGTATAAATCCAAGAGAACTAGAAAATCAAGGGCGAATAAGCATAATCCGATGCCTCTTGTAAATGACAGAACAGGATATCTAAAGCTTGTCAAAGCTGAGGATTGTGTCAAAGACGAGGTCACTGACCGGTTTATCAAAACTAAACCATGGAAAAACAACAAGAAGAACAGGCACGAAAAGCGGATGACTAAGTCGCAGAAAGAGAGGAAAACAAGGTCTGGAATGACCAAAACAGAGAGGAAAACAGAGTACAATAAGCTCAAGCGAACCCTCAGAGACATATGGACGACTGACTTTGAAACAAATGAGGACACGAGTTCTGACAAAATGGATGCACCTTCCCATTATAAGAAGTATACCATACAAGATAGGAAAATCATCGTGTAACAACCTATGCGGGAATCAAAGGAACCGGGTACATCGTACGACGGTCTTGAAAAAGCCAAACTAATAGATCTAGCGGAACCAGGAGAAGATCCCAAACGTGCATATATTGCCACGGATCTTATTGCAGAAGAGGAAAAGCTTTTGGTAGCTACTCTTAAACAGTATAGAGATGTGTTTGCGTGGTCGTACAAAGATTTTAAGGGAGTGGATCCTAGTATCTGTCAACACACGATACCCCTTAAGAATGACGCCAAACCCAGCAGACAACGTCCCTATACTTACAATGAAACATTTGCCAAAAAGATCAAGGAGGAGATAGATAAACTTAAGGAGGCAGAGTTTATTTACGAAATTGAGCACACCGATTGGGTTTCACCAATTGTGGTGGTTCCAAAGAAAAACGGAAAGTTGAGAGTGTGCGTCAATCTCAAGAAAGTAAACGCTGCTACAATTGGAGACAACTATCCCCTACCCTACTGATCATGTAATAGAAAGGGTAGCATGCAAAGAGGCTTATAGCTTCTTAGATGGTTTTTCGGGTTACAACCAAATCGCAATAAAGCCAGAGGTCAACACAAAACAGCTTTCGCAACTGAATGGGGTATTTTTGCATTCCGAGTAATGGCTTTTGGCCTAACAAATGCACCAGCCACATTTCAGAGGCTAATGGGTTATGCTTTTAAAGAATATCTAAGACAATTCTTAGAAATTTACATGGATGACTTGTGCGTTCACTCCCTTGTAAGACTGGAGCACATAGAGCACTTGACCAAGGTGTTCAAAAAATGCAGGCTGTATCGGATTTGCCTGAATCCAAAAAAATGCGTCTTCATGGTAAGACAGGGCAAAATATTGGGACATATAGTGTCCAAAAACGGGATTTCGACAGACATGGAGAAGATCAGCGTCATTGTTGATCTACCACGACCAGTAAAGGTGAAAGAGATACAGGCATTTATGGGTCATTGTGGATATTATCGCAGATTTATCTACTCATACGCTATAATTGCAAAACCACTTTACGCGCTGATAACTAAATTTGAGTGGACAAAAAAGTGCGAGGAAGCTTTTCAAATGTTGAAGAAGAGATTAATTTCCGCTCCAATTTTGAAGGCTCCGGATTGGGAAAAGATCTTTCACATCCACGTGGATGCATCAGCCTATGCAATAGGATGCATACTTGCACAACCTGGAGAGAACAACATGGATTTTCCAATAAGTTACTCCAGTAGACAATTGAACAATGCAAAGAAGAATTACACGACAACTGAGAGGGAGGGATTGGGTATGGTCCATGCGGTAAAAAAGTTTAGACACTACTTACTTTCCAATAAATTTGTATTCTTCGTTGATCACCAAGCACTGTTGTACTTAGTAAACAAACCTTGCAGTACGGGGAGGATTGTTCGATGGTTCATCATACTGCTTGAGTTTGACTTCAGAGTAGTGGTCAAGAAAGGAACTACACACCAAAGGGCGGATCATTTATCTAGAATGATGCATGGAGAAAACCCTGTAGGAGTTGATGATGATTTGCCAGATGCATATCTTTTCAATATAGAAATGGTTCCAAGATGGAGCGAGAATGTAATTCCTTTGCTGACTATCGGGTCTTTGAATATGACAAGACAACCATCTACCATTGCAGCATCCAGATCATTGGTAATGTTGGCGGGCAGGTTATACAAACAGGGATCGGATCAAATCCTTAGGCTTTGTGTTGAATCGAGTGAACGGGAATTGTACCTAAACCAAGCTCATGTACAAACAACGGGGATTCACAATGGGCATGCACAGATGTATCAAAGATTGATGAGGATGGGTGTGTATTGGCCAAAAATGCAACATAGTGTTCATATGCATGTCAAATCTTGCGTTAAATGCACACTTCAAAATCCAATAGAGCACGCAACTCTATTCAGATTATCTGTAGCACCCCGATGGAGTAGCTACATTGTTGAATACCTCACCACCAGGATACTGCCTGAGGGGATGAGTAGATCACGAATCAAAACGATCATGAAAGAGGTAGAAAACTATGTACTGATTGAGGACACTCTTTACAAGAAGGGAAAAGACAATCAATTGAGAATGTGCGCGACTGAAGAGGAATACATTCCTATCTTAGAGCAAGCACACAACGGACAAGCTAGTGGACATTTCTCAGCCGACAAAACGGCCAAAGCAATTCTTATTGCAGGCATATGGTGGCCTATACTATTCATGGACGCTGAAGAGTTTGTGAAACGATGTGATGATTGTCAGAAAACAAAAATTCCGAGAGCGCGAGATGATATGCCCTTAAGGCCAATGATGGGGGCAAGAGCGTTTGCGAAATGGGGAATAGATTTTGTAGGACCGATAGCGCCTCCGGGATATAAAACGCACGCTCAATACATTATTGTGACAACAGATTATCTAACAAAATGGGTGGAAGCTAAAGCAAAAGCCAGAAATGATGAAAAAACGACAACACAGTTTTTGTATGAGAACATTTTCACCAGATATGGCTTACCAATCGAGCTCGTGAGCGATAGGGACACTCACTTCATCAATGAAGTGATCGAATTCCTATTGGACGAATTCATGGTAATCCACAAGAAGTCCGCCCCCTATCACCCACAAGCGAACGGCCAAGCAGAAAGTACGAATAAAATTTTGGTGATAATTCTCACCAAGATTGACGACGAATCGAGAGCTGACTGGGATCAAAAGCTGCATTCAGCTTTATGGGCATATCGAGTAGCTTACAAAACATCCATCGGAATGACTCCATTCAACATGGTTTATGGAATTCAAGCGATTTTTCCACTTGAATTCCTTATTCCCACGCTTCGAGTCGCTAAACAATTAGAATGGACGGGCCATGAATTATCCAATCAGGTAGATGTCCTAGAAAAACTGGATGAAACTAGATTGAGAGCCGTTGCATCAATCTACACGCAAAAATGAAACATGAAATCATTCTTTGATCAACATGTTATCAGCAAGGAATTTGCTACTGGGGATTACGTCTTAACGTATACCCTGAAACAACATTCCTAGAAACTCAAAAAGCAAGGAAATGGACCCTATGTGATTCATGACATATCATCTAGCGGTGTCGTTAAACTTGCAACATTGGAGGGAGAGGAAATGCCAAACTGGATTAGTGGTTGCAGACTAAAGAAATACAACCTACCACTCACCACTGAGATGCTTGCCAAGATACACGCTGCGAAGGAGCGAAAGAACAAATCAAAGGAAACAAAAGCTCAAGCGCAGGAGGAGGCCAAAATCAGGATCTTAAAACGAAAACAAAGACTTCCTCAACCAGCAGATACGGCCCAAATTCCTTTGTCTATAATTCAAACTGATGAGCAATGGGAAACAAGAATCGATGTTCGCATCAATGTCAGACTCCCGCATGGCAAATATCAGTGAGCATTGATTGACACAGGAGCAAGAGTTAATGCAGTCAACTTCTCCACTTCCAGGATGCTTACAAATGAACCCCTCGTGCAATCCACACGTGATCTACAAGCAGCAAATGGTGCAACAATGCCAACAATGGGGATAGTAAACTTACCAATCAATCTTGATGGAAATAGTTGCCCTCATCAATTTTTCGTAATGAAAGACGGAGAAATCAGAGAATCAATATGCTTGGGAGTTCCATGGATGAGAACGTACAATGCAGTCACTGAATGGTCAGAACATGCGTTAAGATACACACACGACTCTAACGTGTACATGAATCCATTCGCCAAAATAGATCACTCGTGGCCAAGTATCCCCATCGACAATAGGCAACCGGCTATTCAGCCAAAAACACCCCCAAAGGTTATTCAGAAGGTCTGGATAAAGAAATCATTGCTGAACAACAAACCGAGCAAGATATGGCTACCTAAGGACAAACTCTAGATGGAACCAGCATCATCTCCAAAACCTTCAGAAGTTACTTCAAAGCGGAAATGGCAACCAAAAAAGGATAACACTAGAGTTTCAATGCCAGAGCTCGAAAGGAAAACCAAAACTCAAAACAAGAAGCCTGAATCTTCGAAATGGCACTGGAAACCGGTGAAAACTAAAGCAAAATCTGTAAAGCAACAAACCACATATAAATGGGTTCCAAAATAGTTGCCATCACAACACCCACAATCAAGGAAAGAGCAATTCAACTGCAAGCTCTCATGTTCCATAAACAGCTACCCTCGCCATCGAAAGCCACTAAAAACTACGTTCACTTCCCACATCGTGAACAACATATTGTTACCCAACGCATTGTCTCAAACATCAGATTAGGGCCACATTACACAGCCATGCATAGACACGGAGTTCAAAACCCATGCACATGCACCACCCTTCGTCCGGGACGACTCAGACAAGGACGGGGGGAGTAATTGATGAATCTGATGAATCTAGCAACAGTCAGGCCATTAAGGGGTCCAATGTGTGTATATGTACATAATGTGTGTGTTTTTTCATTATTTAGAGTTCAATTTTGAACAAATTCGATCAAAAACTGGCATTTTTAGCGGGTTTTTTTTTTGTATCATCCGACTAGCATAATAATGAGCTGTAATGACAAGTCCGGAGCATTGAGATGCTTCTAGAGAAAATATATGCTTAGAGGTGAGTATAATAATTTTGGCTAATTTTTGCCAGTTAATAAGTATTTTCATTTTATTGTGTTTGATTTTCGTTAATAAAACATCAAAATTTAAAAAAATCTCGCTTACAAGTGTCGGAATCAAGTTCTGGAAGCAAACACCGAAGTATCATGATAAGGTTATCAAGCATGGAAGATATGAAGCTAATCTGAAGATGTCAAATTTCGGCCTCAATGATCATGACTACATTTCGCCAAAATCGTATCAAATGGTCATACGACGCCGGAATGATAAACGGTTCGACCCACAAGTGGTATGCAGATAAAATCACGATCAAAGGTGAGAAAAATCAACCCTGTGTTAAGAAAATCTCGGGAAGATATAGGTCAGGTAGGCCAAATTCTAGCTCATTGTTCATTTTCACCTTTTGAGAGAGAAGGAGAGAGCTTTTTGGGCCTAGAGAGAGCTGCCACGTTCCTGCCCTATACGGACTGTTGGAGCCAGCATTTCACACCAGATTTCACAGGTATGTTCCTTATCAAGTAAAGATCAAGACTATTATGCATGCAAGCGCGAATCATTGCACAAACGGGCGAACGGATCAAATCAAAGTCGGATAGGGTCAAAGAGGTTGAGGGCCCTTAGAGGCATCCATACAAAACTTTTTTCAGCCACAGAACACATCAAAGTGCTCCCCACAAGGTCAGGAACAAAGCTATGTGGTCAAAACCAAAATTGGTAGTGGTACACCAATCGCGATCGGTGTACCTCCCTCACAAAAACTGGGACAGATCTTGCCAAACACCTCCCCTTGGCCTCCCCTACAATCTGCTGGTGTCAAAACCAATTTTGGCCTCCATGGTACGATCGCGATCGGTTCCCCTAGATGCAAGTTTTGCAACTTTTGGTTTGGCCCAGGCTTGGAACTCAGTTAAAAGTACACTCTCTTGAATTTTCAAGGAAAATGCACAAATTTTGCTCATGGAATGGGCCCAATTTGTCAAACACAACCAAAAAGGGAAAATTTGACCTACAACTACCAAAATCTGGTTAAAATTGATGATGGATGGTTGGGAAGGAACACTTGTCCGACTAAGAGTCAGGACAGTTGCAGAAAACCTCGGATGGATCTCAGAATCTCCTACAAGTACAGATATGGTAATTTCAGTCTTGAATGATCACACAAAGCTAGAATTGGAGCCGAGCCAATGCCAAAACCAAAAGGACATTTAAGGATGCTCAAACATCACATGGATATCCAAGAATGCCTAAAAAATGCACAAATCTGGAAAACCTCCTAAGACAGGGTATAAAGTGCCTGAAAAGGTCAAAATCAAACAATGGAGTAGGCTGATGGTAGCAGAACATCATGGAAGCAGTGGGAGCTCTAAAACTAACTTCAACTAACACCAGGATCCAACCAAAATTCATCAGGAAAACCAAATATGGTTAGACTTAGTAAAATATGGTCAAACAGTGAAAAATTGCTCTAAATTGTTCATTTTAAGTCCAAACTTGAAAATAAATCATCAGTGGGCTAGGCAGGTATAGGAGTTCATGACCATCTAGTTTTCACCAAAAACAGGCCCAGAACATAGATCGCGATCGGTGTACCTCAGCTTCAGAATTTGACCAAAACCTATCAGATCCCTTGTACACATCTTGTTCAAGTCACCATCCAAGTTTCAAGCCAATTGGACATCAAAAACTCATAAAAAATTAGAGTCTAGTCCAAAACTCCCTTGTAACCCAGAAATGGGACCTGTAAACTCAAAAGTGGTTCAAATGACACACAGAGTGGACCAAACTGACCCTCCAACTATCAGCAACCCACTCATATGATCAAATCCAAATTTGGCCTCTGTACTACGATCGCGATCGGTGTACCTCAGACCTAGAACTGGCTCAGATTTTTATCATTCATATCTCTAGTCTTCCTAGTCCCACTGGTGAAATATGGACAAGAATGGATGAAATTTGTTCAAGTTATGATCAGTTTTAACTTTTGAACTGTTTTTTACTAAAAGTCTAAATGTGATTGATTGCGAAGGGAAAATCCTGACAGCTTGTGATTCTCTTGACACAGAATGCCTCGCCCAAAGAAAGACAGGCAGTGGATAGCAGCACCATATGAAGTGGAGGAGCTCGCCACAAATGACAAGGCTCACATCTCGGATGAAATACTTGCTCAAATCCCTGCCCACATATTCATCTCGAAGTTTAAGGATGCGGATGGTGACTTGGTAAAGACAACTATCATGCCACGAGAGATATGGAATCTCCACCAACGGCCGGAGGTAATAGAGGGAGTGCGAGCTGTACACTTGGAACAATTTTTCAGATTACAGCCATGGGGAACGGATTACATGAGGGCCCATGAGCTCATGAGCTCGATACAATATGATGGGCAGGCAATGCTCACAAACAAAGATGGGTCAAAGGTTAAAGTAAAGATCACGAAGGAAATCATCAACGAAGCCTTGCATTTCCTCCCAGGGCAACACGATTTGCTAGCAAAGACAAAGTCACTGGACAATGAGAAGGCATTCGTCAAAGCGAAGGGGAACAAATACAAATACAGTGACATGATGGACGGAGAGCTGAAATTGCCGATGAGACTGATATCTCAGCATTTCAGAGTTCAAAAGCCTCCTCGCTACACAGAGCCAATCCTGCACATTGACGTAGTCATGGCTCTAGCGTCAACAGAAAATAGATCCATTCGCTGCGACTACGGTTCTTATATTCTGGATAATCTGATTGAAGCAAATTTGAAAAGCTCGGCAAAAAACAAAACCTACATGAGTGCAGGGCCGATGCTAACCAGAATAGCATACCAGGATTTGGGAATGATCGAAGATTTGCTAGCTGCCAGCTCACAAACGCGGCCTTGATCCAGAAAGCTAAGCTCGTTGCACATTCCGTAAGGACGACCCCTGGCGCGACATCCTCGCGCTCAGCAAAAGCCACCAATAAAAGATCGAGTGATGGAGAGAAAACGGAGACAGATGACGAAGGGAAGTCTCAAGATTCTAAAGGCAAAGTGCCTTTAGAGTTTGAGGAAAGTGAGGAGGAAGATTCAACAAATCCACTCGAGAGAAAAAGAGGAGAGAGAAGTGCAATACCGCAGTCGGACATGCAAAAAGCATATGCGGAAGCCCAGAAAAGAGTCGAAGAAAGACGAACCAAATTGCGGGCTGACAGACAGGCTCGAGCGGTTGAAACGCAATAGGCACAAAAAAGAAGACTCGAAAGGGAAAGGCAAGAAAGGATAGAAAATGCAACTCGCCTACGGGCTAAGAAGCAAAGGTTGGAATCAGAACAAAAGGCTGCGGAGGTGGACATTTCTTCGTAGTCCACTGAAGGAACCAAGGAGAAAGACGCAGCCGATGAGAAAAATCAGGCGGAACAGCTTAAGAAGATCCAGAGAGATAGGAATCTGGAAACGCGACGGGCGGCGGTTCTCACCCGCCAAAGAATAATCAGGATTTTAAAGAAGAGAAAAACGGAATCATCTGCTTCGCAACAAGGAGAGGAGACTTCCAAGAAGAGACGGGTGCGAGAAAAATCAAGTCCGCCTCCTCCCTCCCCGAAATCACCTCCTCCCTCGCCTAGAAAATCGCCTCCTCCTTCACCAAAATCTCCTCCTCCTCCCCCTTCTCCATCGAACAAAAAGCAGCCAACTCCTCCCCCTTCAACCTTGCAAAAGGAAGTTATACCACCTCTAGAATCCATCGGATACCAAGAAGCTGCCAAGCAGTGGCTGGATTTGATTACAGGCAAACTCTGCGGGATTTAGAACGGCAATTCCAGTGTCAGCATGTGGTGCTGAGTGAGAAGGAAAGACAGGTACATGAAGCCCAACGAAAGCAAGCATCAGGGCAAGAAGAGCTAGAGAGCCTAAGGAAGCAATTAGAATGCACAACGGAGGAAAGAAACCTTGAGCAACAACAGGCTCAGTCTCTGATCAAAGATTTGGTGGACGTCAGGACAAACCTGACTGCCAAAGAGAAGGAGTGCCAAGAGCTAGCGGCAAGAGTCCAGAAAGCGATAGAGCAGCTTGCCTACGAGAGTGCAAGATTCCAAAGGCTTAGCAGTTCCTACAGCAATGTCAAGGGCACTCTGACGACTTTAATGGCTAATCAGGAACCTGCTAGGGCATTGCTCTCCACATCTGACAATGCCACAGCAGTAAACACTATAGTAGCGCTAAAAGCAGAGCTAGAGCAAGAAAGGCTTCAAAGACAGCTGCTCGTATCAGGGATGGTGGCCTAGACAGCGGCAAACGAGCTAAAGTTAAAAGAAGTGGAGCAGCAACTAGCTCAAGCAAGCGCTGAACTACAGATTCAGAGACAGATCAGTGACACGTTGCTAAAGGAAAAAGAAGATCTGGTTTTCCAACAGCAGATCAAAGCAGACAAAGCCCAGACTCAACCGCAACTGCTGCCTGGACAACAAGCGCCAGATTTGCCTGGAACATCACACCAAGGGCAACAGGAGCAGGAGTTTGAAGGGCCCGATCTCGACATAAGAGATGAACTCAGTGAAAGCATTCAAGACATGCCAGAGAGGCCAGCCAAGGAGTATATGCTCTATGAAAAGAAGATACTGGAGTCAGCAGCCCTGACATACTTACAACCAGAAGAGCAGGTGGAAGGATTTGGCCACGAATACCTCCCGTTTCCTCTGCTATGCCATGAAGCAAAATTGTGGAAAGAAAAGATGCAGCCTGCCTTGCCACGAAACAAAGAAGGGGGTTACGAGGGCATTGCACTCACAGTGGAAGAAGCTCAGGTGCTTGTCGATGACCACCCCAAGTGGAGGCAGAAGTGGTTGGACAAAAGGCCACAGGACCTACCAAATTACCACAACGCTCCTCAACATCTACAAATAGATCCTACATTCTGCCCTGTCCCTCGAAGACGCACTTGGAAAGATTTCACCACATGGAAGGGGTCAAGGCAACACAAGCTAAATTACCCGGTTCTGACAACGCAAAAACCCCCTACGATGGCTTACATGGTCAGCACACTAAACTCAACAGTTACTTTGCTGTGGGATGTCCCCGATTTGGCGTGCCAGATGTTAGTAAAGATAGCCCGGATGATCGTCACCTGCATCCAGGTGTTTAAAGACACTGAAGGCGACGATCATCCGTGGAATCTATTCTTGGAAGGATACAGAGGCATCTCCTGGAATCTACAGGATTCACCACCACGGCACATCTTGATGGCCATGTACTCCAGGCTAATGTACCTACCATCACACTACTTGCAGACATTTGAAGAGGCCTTCATCACAGGATTCTTCGAAATGGATTCAAGGATTTTCCATCCCATGGCAAAGGACCTCAAGGCAAGGTACATAGCATACCAGCACACATTAGCAGAAAATCCATTCCGACAGCATCAAGAAGCCCTAGTAGCCGTCCTGCGAACAAGAAGTTTTTCAGCGACACTCACTTCATTAGAGCCACATCAACGGCCAAAGCACTGAACATGCACGAGGGCATGCAAGGATAAGGAAAGGGGGAGTGTTTGGCGAATGAAGCAACAAGCGGCCTTTTCCACAGAAGGATCACATTTTTTTGAGAAATCATTGTAAAGTTCTTTTGTAATGAAGCATCTCTAAGTCGGGAATTTGTCGAAGGATGTATGATTATTCTTATGGGAGCAATTGTATATTAGAGAGCCAGTTAGAAGTTTGGGAGTTTATGGCCGGACAAGCCATTTTGTAAAGACCTAATCTATAAAGGTCATTTTTTGTAAGTTTTGGATAATCTTTTTAAGGGAGAACTGGGAAGACAGTGTGCGTTTGAGAGCTCCTTCTCGTTCAAACTTGTAATCTTCGCCATTGCGGCTACGTTAATCTAAATTCAGATTTGATTATTGCATCGTGTTCCTCTCTTCTTGCTCTTTCATTCAAGTATAATCATTCAAGATTCGGTGTAGGTTTTCGACTACGTGTTTGAGGCCTTAAATCGCTGTTTTGAGCGTCTATATGTGTGTTTTATGTTGTTTCGACTCTAGGAGGGGCTTTAGGGACCCTAAAATGACCCATTAGGATCAATTGTACACTGTTTTTGTTGACTTGGGGACGAACGATCGCGATCGTTGTACCTCTCCAGAATGCTGTGACAGTGATAGGATATGATCCTGACAGTCCCTTGAAACTCCCCTTCAAGTTTCGTACGATTCCGAATAGATTTGCATGGTAAACGAGCATGACGATTGTAGAGCTGAGTAGAAGGACATAGTTATATTACTTGGCGGTGATGCGTTTGATTTACTTGTAGAGTTAGTAGTTGCATCTCTTCGAGTTCACTTCATTAGGATTGACAACCTAGTGAGTTTCCATGCCTCATCCAAATCGCTTCCCTTGTATTGATAAACATGTCGATGCTTGAGAGCTATGCTATGGACATCCGTCGCGGCAATCCGCAAACACCCTTTGTGCCAAGTTTTGGTCTCGATTGTGAAACAAGACCAGGCATGGGCTATTATGACCTACAATATGATGGACCAAATGAAGCACTACTCTAAAGGGGGACCGTGGAAAGGGAGTGAGGTTCATGACAAACTGCTTGCCCCTTCGTGGACTAGCTTAAGAATGAGTGGCATAATAGGTAAGCTGGTGTGCAAGTGCAACAAAGTGACATAGGATTTGGAGTGGGGAGAGTTAACCAGATACTTCCAAAACTCTATAACATTGTGGTCCCCTTGGCTCTCCAAAGTTGTTGTTGGTATACTTTTGAACCCCTACTAGAGAGAGATTGCAAGAAAGTTGAATAATAAAGGACTCTAGCGTCTAACCCAATTGTGGGACATCATTATTCTGAACTAAAAGAGGCAGACCTTGTGGCTACCCAATTTCACCTTAACGACACGGAGAGGTTGATGGTTGACAGAGCTTTCGAAAGGCTGGGAAATCTATTAATGCCCCTAAGTGTACCCAACTGTGAGTGGAAATCCTGGCGATAGCCACAGACCTCCAAGGATGATAATCAATCTCTCTCTCTCTCTCTCTCTCTCTCTCTCTCTCTCTCTCTCTCTCTCTCTCTCTCTCTCTCTCTCTCTCTCTCTCCATTCTCTTTGCTCTCCACTTCTATGTGTTACCATATATGTGGTTGTGATGTGTGTGAACACACTTAAAACCACCGGGCACTTTTTCCCTCACGAGGAATTCCCCCCCCCTTGCATTGTATATACATCTATCATCCTAGGGCTAACTTATCTTTCTATTTTCACACTAAACAGTACACTCCATGTTGTGTACCTTGAGCCTCTTCATCTTATTTAAGTTTTGTGTGCATCCTTGCAACCGTAATTTCAACAATTGCTATATCATAGTAGGGCCTCCTCACAGGCATAGTTGCTAGCATTTCTCGCACCCCCTTCTCAGTTTCTCCAAATTGGGTGAGCTTTGCTGGGTGTTAATAGGTCAAGTAATGCTTTGGGTAAGCTCATAGAGCTTTGTATGTTTGAAATTTTGAAATTTAGATTCGGGCTCATTTTCACCTCTGTTTCACTACATGCAGTATTGTGCAAGCAATTTCATCCTTTTGTGTAGAATTTTTTTCATCATAATGTTTTGCAGAATAGGTCCCAATAGTCCTCTTCAAGTTGTGCTACATAGCATGTGTTATTCCTACTTTGTTTTCCCTCTTCTAGAACAGTTTTTACATAAGGTGTAGTCACTCGCCATGGCTGACAACAACACATATTTTTTCAAGATGTTTGTTGCTATGGATGGGGATAACTACCCAATGTGAGATTACATAATGACGCATGTTCTTGTCTCAAAGGACATTTGGAATGTTGTACAAGGTGTTGATATACGTCCACCTGTTGTGGATACAGGTTCTGTTGAGGATGTTACAAGTTCTAGCAAGTATATTGTTGCTAGAGCTGTTTTGCCTATAGCTAAGAAATCCTATTAGGATGTTAGAGATGTGCCAACTCATGCCTTGATTGAATTATCTGCAAATAGCACTATTACTCCTCACATTTCCTCAGAAAAATCAGTAAAACAGGCTTGGGATACTCTGGTTGGTCTTTATGCAAGTTGCAATAGGCTAAAATTGCATTGCTATGTAAAGACTTGGAGTTGAAGATTATGCTGGAGGAAGATGACATGGAAAATTTTCTTGCTGGTATCAAGGATATCAATAAGCAACTCATTTTTGCAGGTAAAGTTATTTTGCATTTTACTTGTGTGAACTATTCTTGATGCGTTGCTAGACTCTTACCAGACTATTGCTAGTAATTGGAGACTTATCACCCTAGGAAATCATCAAGCTATCAAGTTTATTGCGTTATGCACATTGCTATTATAGGAGTCACTTTCAAGAAAGAACATGGCTGAACAATGTGTAGTTGAATAGGATTTTGTTGCTACTCAAAAAGGAGGTGGTAATAGCAATGCAACCACCTCTCATGGTCCTTCTATGAGTAGCAGATCACTAGTGCCTAGTGCTTCTGACCACTTGATAAAGCAATGTCCTAAGTAGAAGACAAAAGATTCTAAGAAGAAAGAGGTTGGATCTACGACTAGTGCATCTATTGTAGATTTTTTAATATGGAGATTGTGATGTTGATGTAGATGCAAAGTGGGCATTTATTACAAAGTGTACTTATGATTCTTCTGTCCATGATGCATGTATGTCAATTGATGTAGAGTCACATGTTTGGTACTTTGATAGTGGTGCTACAGTGCATATTACTTTGCAACGTGATAATTTTTTGCCTCTCTTGAGGATGTCCCTCATGGGAACTTGTGCCTACAATGCCTCTTATCCAGTCAAGGTAGTTGGAAAGATTGTGCAAACGTCTACAATGGTAATTCTTTCACAATTATGATGCACTTTATGTACCAGGGAGATAAAAAAGAATCTTTTGGTTGTATCTATACTTTATGTACCATGGATTAAAGAAAACCCTTTATCTGTATCTACACTTGTAATACTTGGCCTTGTTGTCAAATTTGTGGGTGATCCCAATTTTGGTGATGAAATTGTTACATCTGGCACTTTATCTGCGAATTGCTACAAATGACAGTTCTTTCACAATTGTTGATGCACTTTATGTACTAGGTATCAAAAAGAACCTTTTACCTATATCTACACTTGCAAACTTGGCCTTGTTTCCAAATTTATGGATGACACATGTACAATTCATGATCTCAATTTTGGTGATGAAATTGTTGCATCTGGCATTTTGTGTCATGGACTGTATAACCTCACTTTGTATAATAAGTGTGGGTATAATTTTGCAAATGTAACTGTGGATTCAAAAGTTGGTTGGCATGCACGTTTTCGACCTGTCAATTTACAAGTTTTCTATGTTTGGAAAAATCTGATATGGTCGCTTCTTTGCCACCTCTTGAAGCACCCTCTAAGCATGTTTGTGAAGGCTATATTTTGGGTAAAATGCAACAAAAAAAGTTTCTAAAGGATGGTATAGTAAGGGCTACATGTAGGTTGCAACTTGTGCATAGTGAAGTTTGTGGGCCTATGAAAATTTCATCCTTGGGTAATTACATGTACTTTATGACTTTCATTGATGATTACTCCATGCATGCATGGGTGTATCTGCTTTTATAACTAAGTCCAAAGTGTCAAGAAATTTCTTTTTATGGCTAAAAATGTCTCTAAACGTAATATGGGCACCATCGATACTGATCAAGGGGGGAAGTATGTGTCTCATGAATTTAATGCATTTTTGGCTTGTCGTGGGATAAACCACCAATGTAAAGTTACATAGACACCACATCAAAATGGTGTTACTAAAAGGAAAAGCAGGTTGGATGGCACAATGTATGATCAAGAATCAATCTTTACCACATTTGTTTTGGCTTGAGGCTATCATGTGTGCTACTTATGTACTTAATAGGTGTTCCACCAAAGCCTTGCAGCCTATGATTCCTTACGAAGCATGGCATGATAAAAAACCATCTATTGATCACATGCACATTTTTGGTTGTTTAGCTTATGCTTTGCTGCCACAAAGGCCGTGCAAAAAAATTGGATGATAAGGTTGTCAAATGCATTTTTGTTGAAAAGTTTCAAGAGTCCACAAGCTTAATATCAAGGATTAGATTCAAGTACTACTATAGCAAGAAACCAAGCAATTTAGAAGACTAGTGTCATAAAAGACCAAAGAGAGACAACAAGTCAATTACTACTAGAGCAAGAAACCAACCCATATAGAGGACTAGTGTCATGAAAGACCAAAGAGAGGCAAGAAGTCAAGTTTATCCAGAAACGTACAAGATCTCAAGAAAACCATAGCAAGGTCCCCAAACATCATAAAGAACTCCATAATTTCCAAAATATTAATGAGAGAAAAGAATAAAAAAGACACTTATCAAAAATCCTTGTAAGAAGAGCAAGTGAACTTTATCAATTTTACCCAAGAATCCTTGAAACCATTTCAAAGGATAATGAGCCAGGGTAGTTTATTTTTTCCAAATTATCAAGACATTTCAAGAAATCAAGTCTTCTCCATTGTTTCACAAACCATAGCTAGAAGAAAAAGAACTACCAAAGTCAAGTATCCATAAGCCAAATAGTTCAAAAATATGGACATATGAAGATGAATCTCCACCCATAATGACCATAATGTAAATTGGAGAAAGGAGAAAAAAATACTCAAGAATCCTTGTAGCTAGAGCAGGGTACATTTATCTTTTAAGTTCAATTTTGTAGGCTTAGGACCACCACAAACCAAAGCCATAGGTTTCAAGGAAGATGAAGCTCCACCCATGATAACCATAATGTAAATCACAGAAAGGAATCGAAACCAATTAAGAATCCTTGTAACTAGAGCAGGGTACATTTATCACTAAAGTTCAATTTTGAAGGCTTAGTACCACCACACACAATAGCCATAGGTCTCAACCAAATTAGTTTGTAATCCAAATCAAGGAAGTAGCCAAGGACATGAGAGGAAGACCTTTCCCCAATTTCCATGATGGAAAAAGAGGAGTAAAACTCTTAATATTCAATACTTAGTAGGTCAACAACCACAACCTCTCCAATCTTATTCTTCATAAACCACTTCCTTATATTTTGAATCTCTCTTTTCATACAAAAATAAATAAAAATGTCACAAGGCTAAGTGAGGGATAGAGAATCAATCATTTTAGAGATAAATGTAAAGTGAAATCATAACCATTAACAACCAAGTAAGCATCAAGAATATATGGAGGATGCACCTCAATATAAAGTTTTGAATTATTTTCCACCAAGCTGATTACAATGAAAATTCAATGGGTTCCGATGCCTCAACTATTCAAAAGTTACTCTAGTGAAGAACATGTAGGGACTAGCCATCCACCAAAGAAGCTACACACATTCTTAGAGTTTAAAATCTAAATCAACAACCAGATAAACCCCTTCTTTAATGCATAAGCAATTCAAGTGTTATCAAAGAATCCCCATTAGTGATACTCTGAGATTTGCAAGTCAAGGTCAAGTTTAAAGAATCCAAAATAGTCTTGATAAGAGAGCTTCTCTTATGCCATTTGCAATTCCAAAGGCAGACAAGTGTAATACACATAATTCCATAGTAGCTCAAGCAGCCTATATCTAGAAGGTTAAAAAATCATGCAGAACCTTCTTCAAGTTGATCAAGGTAATAAAGCAAAAGGTAAGAAGATTTTATACTGTCTTGCGCAGAGGGAAGGAAATGTGATGCTCATAGAAAGTATCAATCCATTGATGTGAGCATGTTAATAGGTCAAAAGGAGGGGAGTAAAGCCATAGACCAACCGTCGATGTCTTGTGGTGCAATATAAGCATGGGGATGGAGAGTTCGTCTCTATGTAAAGTAAGAGGTTGTCTGCATAGAACAAGGGAAAAGTAATTCCACACTAGAAGGCCAAGTCGGCAAACATATTGGATGGTGTGTAGAGGAAATGAGTGGAGAGTGATTAGATTTCAAGTCTCGATGTACCCACCACCATTTTTTTTATGTCAGGGGAGGGTCCCACTAGAGAGATTTGCACAGGGTCCCATAGTTTAAGGTGCCAGATAGGTGTAACGCAAAGCAAAGCAATGAGTTGAGATAAAGCACATACATGTATTCCTCTCAAGAATTATGAGTAGCTAGGTGTAGGCAATCCATAGTGCCACCAGATTTTCATTTTTATGTTAGGGAAGGGACCCTCCAAGGAAATTTGAATAGGGTCCCAAAAATTTTTACAAGTATTAGGCAAAGAAAGGCATTGAGTTGAGAGAAAGCATAACAAGCTTTCCTCTCAAGAATCATGGGCAACTCTGTGTAGGTAGGACTTGAGTTAGGTTGGGTAAAGAGTTAAATTGCTATAGCAAGCAGGTGGGTCATAACTAACAAAACTAAACCAATGCAGTGTGTGTGGCGTGTGTGTGAACTTTAGGGTGATCCAAGCGAGAGGCATAAAAAAGGATAGTCTTCAAATGTGGACACTATTATTAGCCCTATAGTGTGTGTGTGTGTGTGTGTGTGTGTGTGTGTGTGTGTGTGTGTGTGTGTGTGTATGCATAGATATATATAAACATACACACATCCATATATAGATATTTGTGCACACACACACACACACACACACACACACACACACACACACATAATGGTATTTCTAAAGACACTCTATACGTATGTATATGTGTGTGTATCTCTCTCTCTCTCTCTCTCTCTCTATATATATATATATATATATATATATATATATATATATATATATATATATATATATATATATATATATATATATATATATATATATGTATGTATGTATGTATGTATGTATGTATGTATGTATGTATTAGGTCTCCCCAATCTCAAAAAAATAAAAAAAAATTAAAACATATTAAGTGCATAAGTGAAGGGTGAGCTTAGGAAATGAAAAGACAGATGAAGGTGGAAAGTCAAAAGACAAAAATGAAGGAAAAGACAAATTAATATGGAAAGTTAAAAGACCTTTTGTGTTCATATAAATAGGTGTTTCTCTGCTCTTTCATTTTTCCTTTAGTGTTTTCCTTTCTCTCTCTCTCTCTCTCTCTCTCTCTCTCTCTCTCTCTCTCTCTCTCTCTCTCTCTCGCAATGTTGTATTCATCTTTCTTAGGTAATATTGTTGCAAATCTATGTGCTTCATCATTGCCTGTCGTTAAGTGATATAGATTAACACATCATTTTTCTTATTTTTGAGTGGAATCTTTGAATTAGGAACACCTTTTAAGTTTTTTACAGCCATTAGGAATACCCTTTAATATATATATATATATATATATATATATATATAGAGAGAGAGAGAGAGAGAGAGAGAGAGAGAGAGAGAGAGAGAGAGGCATTCCAGGGCGGGCAACAAGAGGGGTGACCTCAAGGGGCTAGAGCAACCACAAGCAAGAAAAACAACAACAAACCCATAGCCAAACAACTGAAGGGCACCACCTAGTTATGGGATGCGGACTACGAGGCAAGATAAATTTTGTCACAACAAAGAAAGGCACAACAAAAGACACACAAGCAATCTTACACCAAGACACACACCAAATGAGAGTTAGAGCAAAGGGAAGAGATAGAGAGAGAGGAATGGAACTTGCATCATACCTTGTTTGTGAGTTGCAAATGGAGATGGTTCATCATCTCGCTATCATAGAGCTTGTACAAAACTAACCCAATGCATAGTGAATGATAAATATTGCCAACACACACACACACACACACACACACACACAATCTTAGGGTGTGGGAGACCTCTCACCACAATACCCTCTTACAATGGACACAAAATTGGCATTGAAAACACACTAAAAACCTTCTCAAACAAGCTCAAACAATAGAATTTAAAAGACATAAATCACTTTGAAGTCACCAAACCGCATTACACAAGTGGAAGGACAAAGATTCTAAATCCAAGAATGCCTTTGAAGGACCAAAACCTCAATTGTTGATAAGGAAGTGGATGTACAATAGTGGTTTGAAACACTCACACTCTCTCACTTTGCAATGTGTAGCATCGAAACTTCTCTCACATGTGTGAAGCTCACAAGGTGGTGACTACACCTAAATCTCTCCTTGTGTATAGAGTGTTGGGGTGCTATGTGAGATATTGGAAATTAGAGATACAAGGTGAGAGTTTAGAGCTGATTTACAAGAAGGAGAAGGGCCTATTGATAGGTTGAAGACCCCTCATTAAGGTTATTGGTGATCCTATTTTACAAGATAACAAATCATTATTTTAGCATCAAAATGTAGTGGACCTTCTTTGTCTGCTTGAATGATGGATTTGGGCTCAAGAGAAATGCATTAATGATGCTAGATAGGGTGAAAGTAGAGAGTTAAGGAAGGGGAGAGAGAGACAGAGAGAGAAAGAGAGAGATAGAGAGAGAGAGTTTTTACTATATGTACTTGTCTTGAGGTGAGGTGACTTTTAAGATTAGGTCAATAGATATTTTGTGTTAGTAGGTTAGCGGTTAGTGCTAGTAATCACTAAAATGTTAATGATATATTTACAATGGAAAGAATGAGTTGATTGATTGAAAGAGGATGGGTGAATGAAATGAGGCAATTCTTGTGATGGTAAAGATTTGAAGAAGTTTGGACTCACCCTTGTGTAGGTCATAAAAAATGACCGCCGGACTTTTCTTCTTCCTCCTCCTCTTTATGCCACCGTTGCCAAGGTTGGTCAACGCAATGAAAATGGATATTTGGTTGATGAGGTACCTCAATTTTTAGAGGTTAATCATGGTTTAAATTTTTAATTTTATGTATATAGAGAAGAGGTAAGAAGGAATTTAATTAAGAGGTGATAAAAAGAGGCATAGAGACGGTGTAGAGTTCATATGAGAGCTATGGAGGTGAGAGGAAAGGGTAGTGGTGAAGAAGGCGAGAGAAACCATGGAAGGTGAAATTTTGAGTGAGGGATGCACAGGAATGGATGTGTATGTGTGTGTGTGTGTGTCTGTCTGTAGAAGTGTGAAAGGAGGTGAAAGAAGACTAGGGTGTCTCGTAAGAAAAGTGGGCAGATTGGGGTCCACCACAAAAAATCATATCTCATTGGTGCTAGCTCCAAAAAAATAAGAAAAAATTTGGGGATATTATTCAGCTTGTGGACTACATTTTTTCTTTCAATCACTTCTTCAATTTTGGAGTATAGGTAGATGCCAAAAATTCCACCAAAATATCTATTTTTCCTCACCATAAGTCTTCCGGGAAGTCTTCAATGGCCCCCCTTACTGTTGAATTTGCATAAGGATCCAAGGATGAACCCCTACTTGCATGAACACCAATCTAATAGATTCTTCATTGTTTGAAAACATACATGGATTAGGATTATTCACAAATAAGTTATATAGATATGATGGGAAAAAAACCAAGTTAGTCTATTAACAATATTTTTCATGGAATCTAGAATAGTGTCACATGTATATAAAAAATATAATAGGGAATCAAATGAAGAGACCTTCATTTGTTTTTATTGATGTAGATCTATTTACAAGAAGTTTTAAAAAAAATGCATGTAGAAAATGGTAATTTAGTGAAAGGGAATGACTAGGTGAAAGGTATTTTGTGATTTTTTCTTGGAGTGGATTCACATGAAAATTTAGAGAGGCTTGTGTGAAAAGATCTTTTTATAGAATAAAAATTATGCATACTGATAAGAAAAACTATGGTAATGGTGAGTCAATGTACATACTTAGCAAATAATGCACACTAGGTAAAATACTTAAATATCAAAATAGCTATAATAAAAACCCCCTATTTTTAGATCCTATATACAATGAAATATTTACACAAAATTGGGACAATATATATTTATTTATTTATTATTTTATTATTTATTTATTCAGTGTTTTGTCTCAACTAGCTCAATGACTAGCTAGCTGAGAGTTTTAAGGAGATATGGGGAAAGTCTCCTAACTCACGCACGTCTATGTACAATGAAAAGGTGAGGATAGCCACACTGTTTGGGTGATTTTGGTAGGGTGACGTAGCTCACTATGGAAAATATGGATAGACAAAAAACATCTATCATTAGCCCTCCCCCAAGATGGTGGTACATCATGTATCATTAAAAGGCATCTTTTTCAATGAGAGTGGTTTTGATTCCTCTGGGATATTTGGTATCTTGAGAGGATTTTCTTTGTGTGGCTCCTTGTCACTTTGGCTCGAGTTACACATATGCATCGGGTAGCAATACTTACACGAGGTAGTAGCTCTTTGATAATACTTTGCTAGATTATTTGAAAGAAGGCGACTCAAATAGGGCTTTAGCCGATACCCATTAACCTTTTTTGAGTTCTCTTTGCCATTCAAGTCCATGAGCTAGTAGTAGCTTGAATTGAAAGCCTTCTTGACTATGTATGGTCCCTGCCATCTAGTTTCAAACTTGGCATCAAAATGATTATCAAGTCGATTATCATACCTTAGCACAAGATCTCCTTCCTTGATACCTTTGTCCTTCAATTTCTTGTCAAGCTTCTCCTTTGCTTGTGTAGTTTTCCTCTTGTAGCACTCAGAGGCTTCTCTCTTCCACTTTTGTCTCAACTAGCTCAATGACTAGCTAGCTGAGGGTTTTAAGGAGATATGGGGAAAGTCTCCTAACTCACACACGTCTATGTACAATGAAAAGGTGAGGATAGCCACACTATTTGGGTGATTTTGGTAGGGTGACGTAGCTCACTATGGCAAATTCGGATAGACAAAAAACATCTATCATTAGCCCTCCCCCAAGATGGTGGTACATTATGTATCATTAAAAGGCATCTTTTTCAATGAGAGTGGTTTTGATTCCTCTAGGATATTTGGTATCTTGAGAGGATTTTCTTTGTGTGGCTCCTTGTCACTTTGGCTCGAGTTACACATATGCATCGGGTAGCAATACTTACACGAGGTAGTAGCTCTTTGATAATACTTTGCTAGATTATTTGAAAGAAGGCGACTCAAATAGGGCTTTAGCCTATACCCATTAACCTTTTTGGAGTGCTCTTTGCCATTCAAGTCCATGAGCTAGTAGTAACTTGAATTGAAAGCCTTCTTGACTATGTATGGTCCCTGCCATCTAGTTTCAAACTTGGCATTAAAATGATTATCAAGTCGATTATCATACCTTAGCACAAGATATCCGTCCTTGATACCTTTGTCCTTCAATTTCTTGTCAAGCTTCTCCTTTGCTTGTGTAGCTTTCCTCTTGTAGCACTCATAGGCTTCTCTCTTCCACTCAAGCTCTACTAATGTAAGAAGTTGATCCATCCATGTTTGAGCATCTTGTGACCCTTTGCGGTGAAGCTGCATTGTTGGAATGTTGAGCCTGATAGGCTGCAAAGCCTCTTGACCAATAGACCAAGTGAAATGGCGTGAACTCTGTGGCCTTCGTGTCTGTGGTTCAATATGCCCACAATGCTCCATCCAAGAATTCATCCCACAACTTTCTCTTGCTTTTCACCATCTCTCTAATGATTCCTACAATGACACCATTAGACTTCTCTACCAAACCATTTGATTGGGGGGTAGTAGAGTTTGTTGTGACTATGTAGAATGTGAAATTCTTCATAGACTTTTTTGAGCAATCCTTTCCTAAACCTTGGACCATTATCAAAAACAATTTCCAAAGGTGTACCAAATTTGCAACAAGTGTGAGTGTAGACAAATTTTCTCATTGTTCTCTCATTTACCTTTGCCACACTTTGTGCTTCCACCCACTTAGTCATATAGTCTACTGCCACTAGGATGTAGAGTTTATCATTTTTTGTTCTAGATAGTGGACCCATAACATCAATGCCCCATTTTGTGAAGGGTCCATTTGCAAGAATGATTTACCTTGGACCATGCACCAATCTTCTATTTCCATTGACTTGACAATTGTGACAGCTTCTACACCAATGTTGAACATCCACATGAAAACTTGGCCAAAAATACTTTTCAAGAAAAACCTCCTTCACAATTAACTCTTGTGCAAAATAACCACACCATGCTTCCTCATGCAAACCTTTTAGAATGGCTAGAATTTCCACCATTGTTGATAGTCTTCTACACACTTGATCCTTTCCTCTTTGATAGAGGGAGACTTTTAGAAAGACATAGGGACTTTCTTTCTTCATGAGTCTCCTCTTTTGAGCTTTTGTGAAGCCTTGTGGAAACTCGCCCTCTAAATTGTAGCCAATAATGGAGTCAACGACTCCATTTCCTGGTACCTTGGTTGCTTGACAGTTTCTGCCACCATGATGACCTGCACTTCTTTCTCAACACATGTAACTGCTTGTTGTGCAAGTAAACTAGCAATCTTCATTTTGTTTCCTAGGATTATGATATAGCTTCACTTCTTCAAACCAATTAAACAACCTACACATGGCATGAACTTTTGTCCTTAGCTTTCATTATTGCATTTCCAAATGCCTAAAATCTACTTCACAATGAGAAGTGCATTCCCATTTACCATGAGATGGTGTATACCTTGGATAATGCACATCTTCAAACCATGAAGTAGTATGCCATACTTTGCTTCATTGTTGCTAGTTGAACCTCGTAGATTGACCTTCTCTTTGGCATGATCACCTCTCCACTTAGGTTGGATTAACACTAGCCCTCCCCAGGCTTTACATGTTGTTCATCAAAAAGCTCCATCAAAGAACAAGTTAAATGCATTAGGGATACTTTTGGGTGGTGGCAATGGTAGGGTATTTACTTTGGGCACTTTAATCTCCTTCTCATGCACCCTATAAGTGAAAATCCATGCCAACTATGCATGCACACTATCTTCTACCTTCAAAGAGTATTGTAACTCTTGCAATTCCATAATCCACTTTGAAAGCCTAGTACTAAGATTCATTTGAGATGACACCCAAGGGACACATTTTCTACAGTGAGAATTACAAAAGATTTTGGTAACAGGTAGGATCTAAATTTTCTCACTGCAAACATGTGAGAAAGTGTCATGAGTTATGCTTCTGTGTAGCCTCTCTCTAAGGTATTCATAAACCTACTAGCAAAGTAGATGGTTGCATCTTGGTACCGTGGGGATCTTGTTTTAACAAAACATCCCCAATTGTTTCCTTCCCAATGCTAGAGCTAACAAAGAATGTGCACTCCCAATAAGGAGACATGAGTGTTGGTAGTTCTGATAGAATGACTTTAATGTTACAGAAATATTCTTCAAGCTCATCATACTAAACAAACCCAACTTGTTGTGTCAATTTTTGCAAGGCGTGAAGTAACTCCGAGGCTAAGTGAATGAAGCGTGACATATAATTCACCTTTTGAATGAATGAGATGGCCTCCTTGAGATTCTTCATTGATCATAGCTCAATAAGAACCTTTGCCTTTGAAGGATCCACCTCAATGATTTTATAGGAAACCTTGTGACAAAGCAAGATCACTTCATCCTCACCTATCTAGAATTTGTCAGGGTTGAGTTGATTTACCATATCGTAAAGTTTCTTCAAACCTTCTTCTACATTTTATAGGTGCTATGATTTTGAGCCATAAATGCAAAAATCATCAATAAAAACCCTAATGAACTTTCCAAAGAATGCTTGAAACACCATGTTCATGAAGCACTAGAAAGTTGTAAGAGCACTTGTCAGGCCAAATGGCATGAGTCTAAAAGCATAACAACACCAAGGAGTGATGAAGGTTGTTATCAACTGATCCTCCAATGTAATACCTATTTGAAAGTAACCTGAGTATCCATCACACACAATGTACTTCTCACGACTAGCTACCTTATTTAGTATCTCATCCTAAAATGGAAGAAAAAAGTGATCTCTTTTTGTTGCCTCATTGATTGGACGGTAATCCACACACACCCTTACTTGCCGTTCTTCTTGGGATTTACAACAACGGGAGAGACCCACTCTGAATTATCCACTAGATAAATGAAACCAGCTGTGCTAGAAGATTTCTTACCTCCTTGAGTAGAGCATGCTCCTTGATGATTCCTAACCTCTGTAGCTTTTGTGCCTTAGGTGTGGCCTCAGGCTTTAACTCAATCTTGTGTTGAACAACATCTACTCCACGCACGTTTGTGTAATCTTTAGCAAAAAGCCTAGGAAACTTCCTTAGCACACATCTGAACTCCTCTCTTTCTTCCTTTGAAAGTGTTGTTGACAACAAACCTTCTAGCATCCCTTCATCTTGCACACCTTGGGTCTCTTGAGGGCCTACCTCTTCCAAGCCTGGGCAAGAGGTCTCTTGGTTGCTTGGCTTAAACCTTATCCCCATGACTTTCATGGAAGACTTCTCTTCAGTAATATTGCCGCTACTTTCTTCTTTTGAAGTGCAAATCGGTCAACTTTTCCTCTGTCTCACTTTACAATGATTCTTCATGGAGCTCCTCTTGGCATTGCTCCTTCATGTCAAAGGCAACCTTCTTATGATTGTCATTCCTGAAAATTAACTTTCCACTTTTCCAATCTTGTAAAGCTTGCAATTTCATTATCCATGGTCTTTGTGGGATAAAGGGGTAACCATTTCCTTTGGTAGACATAACATAGAAATCAACAACCTTCTTAATGCCAAAGGCCTCCACAATAACATTTTTACAAATGTCTAAGCACCTAACTTTGCTATTATTTGCCATTTTGACTTTGATTTTAGACGTCTCATGGATGTGCATGCTTTACATGAGGCCTTCCGTCATTATGAAAATTTGTGCACCCCCATCCACTAGAACTTTTCTAACCAATTTTCCTTTAATGTAACAATCTAGCACATGTGTAATACCCTCATTCATTTTAGCTTGTGCAATCTTCACAACAAGCACATTCTCTTTTACCTTTCTCCTAGTGCTAACGGCCTTCGTTATCTCCCTCCTAACTTGTGGACACAATGCAAGAAATTGAGGCCATGAGATATCAGGACCCTTACCTCTCCTGTCTTCCAACAAGCTGTATGGAGCCATACCATGTCCAAAAGGGAGGTCTTGGAGATTAATACAATGTCAAGTCCTCTTGGCTTTCTTGGTCTCCTTTGCCTTCTTGCCTCATCCATGGTCACTCTGAGATAAGACTCCTTCTTTTTCCTTACCTTTTCCACGACCACGCTTAATGTCATTTTCGTCCATGTCAACCTTATTTGAATTTGTCACCTCTACCACATGCTCATTTGGATCTGGAAAAGGTGAAACTCCTTCCACTCCTTGTGTAGGTGGTCTTGCTCCATATGGTCTTTGCACAAGCATTGGTTGTTGACTAGTTCCTTTATCCGCATTCATCATTGGATAATTCAAGTTAGGTATCCTTGGCTCCCCATGGTACCAAGGACAATTATACATCCCATGCCCAGATTCCCTACAATTCTAGCATTGTAGTACTTGCCTAGGTCGTGGCTCTTGCTCCTCAGCTTTCTTTGTTTGTCCCTTGGGACCTATAGCTTGTGCAAGATCAATTGACAATTTTCTTAAGGATTCATTTAACTCTTCAATTACCTTGGTTGTTACCTTGGGCATCTGTTTAGAAGTGGATTTTTGTGTTATCTCCTTTGGTCTAGGACCCTCTACTAGAAGCTCTCCCTGAATTCACTTCAGTTTCCTATACTTCAAGGCACCCCTAGTTTTGGTGACATCAAAGGTAGCAGGTACACCTGCCTCATCTTTTACCTTGAGTGTGGGAAATAAACCCGATATGAATCTCTCCTTATTTATGAATTTTTCACCATCCCCTGTGTTAGCAATATTTCTTATCCATATAGCCCAAAGACGTAAAAACTCCTGCTTGTAGGTGTAGTAGTCATCTAGGTCTTTTTGCTTGTGGGAAACAATGTCTTGCTATAGTTTTTGAGTGTTTTGGGGTTTGAAAAAATATCACTTGAAGTGATCCAAAACCTCTCTATAGCTCTCTCTAACTTTCTTGTGATTCGTGCAAACTATTCGATTACTCTAAAGGTTGAGTATTCACAACAACATACACAAGCCCCCCAGTGGGGGCAACAAAATTGAAGCGGTTTGGGACAGGCAACAAGAGATGAAACCTCTAAACACCCCTCAAGGCTCCCATACTACTCAATTGGGGCTGGGGCAACCAGAAGCAAAAAAACAAACAACAAACACATAGCCAAACTAGTTATGGGATGCGAACTAGGACGCAAGATAAATTTTGTCACAACAAAGAAGAGGTGCAACACAATACACACAGCAATCTCACACCAAGACACACACCAAATGGAGCAAGAAGAGCTAGAGCAAAGAGAAGAGAGAGGGATGGAACTTGCGTAATACCCGATTCGTGATTTCAAAATGGAGATGGTTCATTATGATGCTGTGATGGAGCTTGTAGAAAACTAACCCAATGCATAGTGAATGCTAAACATTGCCCACACACACACACACACACACACACACACACAAACAAACAAACACACATGTACACACACACACACACACACACACACACACATGTACACACACAGACACACAGTCTTAGGGTATGGGAGACCTCTCACCACAATACCCTTTTACAATGGATACAAAATTGGCAATGAAAACACACTAAAAACTTTCTCAAACAAGCTCTAACGACAAAATTTAAAATACATAAGTAACCTTGAAGTCACGAAACCGCATTATGCAAGTTGAAGGACAAAGATTTTAAAGCCAAACACGCCTTTGAAGGACCAAATCCTCAGTTGTTGATAAGGAAGAGGATGTACAATAGTGGTTTGAGACACTCACACTCTCTCAATCTACAATGTGTAGCATCAAAGCTTCTCTCACACATGTGAAACTCACAAGGTAGTGACTACACCTAAATCTCTCCTCGTGTATAGAGTGTTGGGGTGCTATGTGAGATATTGGATATTATAGATACAAGGTGAGAGCTTAGAGCTTATTTACAAGAAGGAGAGAAACCTATTTAAAGATTGGAGACATCTTATTAAGGTTATTGATAATTCTATTTTACAAGCTAACAAATCAGGGTTATCTTTTTTTTTTAGTATCAAAATATAGTGGGCCTTCTTTGTCTGCTTGAGTCATGGATGTGGGTTGAAGAGAAAGGAATTATTGATTGTAGATAGGGTGAAATTAGAGAGTTAAAGAAGGAGAGAGAGAGAGAGAGAGAGAGAGAGAGAGTTTTTACTATATGTACATGTCTTGAGGTGAGGTTCCTTTTAAGATTATGTAAATACATACTTTGTGATAGTAGGTTAATGATACATTTATAATGGATAAAATGAGCTGATTGATTGAAAGAGGATATGTGAATGAAATGAGAAAATTCTTGTGATGGTAAATCTTTGAAGAATTTTTTAATCACCCTTGTGTAGATCGTCAAAAATGACCGCCGATCTTTTCTTCTTCCTCCTCCTCTTTTTTCCACCACCACCAAGGTTGGTTACCGCGATGAAAATGGAGATTTGGTTGATGAGTTACCTCAATTTTCAATTTTATGTATATAAAGAAGAGGTAAGAAGGAATTGCAATTTAGAGGTGATAGAGAGAGGCATAGAGAGGGTATAGAGTTCATATGAGAGCTTTGGAGGTCAGAGGAAAGGGTAGTGGTGAAGAGGGTGAGAGAAACCATAGAAGGTGCAAGTTTGAGTGAGGGATGGAGAGGAATGTGTGTGTGTGTGTGTGTGTGCGTGTAAAAGTATGGAAGCAGGTGAGAGAAGATTAGGGTGACTTGTGAGAAAACATGGGCAGATTGGAGTCTACCACAAAAATAATCTCTCACCAATGGTAGCTCCAAAAAATAAGAGATCATTTGGGAAGATCATTCAGCTTGTGGGCTACATTTTGTCTTTTGATCACTACTTTAAATTTGGAGTGAAAATGGATGCCAAAAATTCCACCAAAATACCTATTTTTCCTCATTGTAAAAGTCTTTACTGCCCCCCTTTATGTTGAATTGTTATAAGGCTCCAAGGGTGAGCACCTACTTCCATGAAAGTATGACCTAATAGATTAATGAGGGTTTCAAAACATGCATGGATTATGATTATTAACAAAGATGATATGTGGATATGATGGGGGGAAAAGGTTAGTCTATTAACAAGTCATGAAATCTAGAAAAATGTCACATGTATATAAAAAATAAAATATATGAAAATGTAGGAAATCAAATGAGGGGGCCTCATTTATTTTTATTGATGTAGACCTATTTACAAAAGGTAAGGAGAAATGCATGTAGAAAATGATAAGTTAGTAAAAGAAAAGGATTGGGCGAAAGGTATTTTGTGATTTTTTCTTGGAGTGGATTCACATGAAAATTTAGAGAGGTTTGGGTGAAAGATCTTTTGATAGAATAAAGAGTATGTACATTGGTAAGAAAAATTGTGGTAATGATGAGTCAATGTACATAACATACTTAGGCAAATAAAGCACATTTAGCTAAAAATATTTAAATAAATATCAAAATAATAAAAGACCCTTTTATTTAGGTCCTATATACAATGAGATATTTACACACAAATGGGTCATCATATATTTTTATTTTTATTTTTATTTTTATTATTTTTTGGCTCAACTACCCCAATCACTAGCTAGTTGAGGGTTTTACGGAGATATGGGAAAAGTCTCCTAAATCATGTACGCTTATGTACAATTAAAAGATGAGGATAGCCACACTCTTATAGTGATTTTGGTAGGCTGAGGTAGCTCACTATGGCAAATATGGATAGCCACACTGTTATAGTGATTTTGGTAGGGTGAGGTAGCTCACTATGGCAAATATGGATAGCCAAAAAATGGCTATTAATACACACACACACACACACAAAAGACAGAGAGAGAGAGAGAGAGAGTTGTGCTTTTAGTTGAAGTGCCTATCTTTCAAAAGCTACCGGTATCCTCTTTCCATTTAGCTTAGCAAGGCATATGGGAACTATAAGTAGTCCCAATGTGTGTGTCACATGTGTGTGTAGATGTATAGACACACACACATACATATATAGATATATATACACACACATACTAGTATTTCTAGAAACACTCTATATGTATGTGTATATGTGTGTGTGTTTTTGTTACTTTTATATAAATATACACAAAAGAACATATACATATTTAAAGACCAAGAGTACCATACACAGGACATGGGATCTTCACGAGAAATCTTAGGTAGATTATTTTGTACAAATAAGGAGTCAAGGTGGTACAATTCATCGTCCTTGCAGTAAAAAGAATATTCAATACATAGTAATTATTTTCTTTCCCTTTGCCAAATGTTGACAGCAATACCTAACATTTGAGACCAAAGAGAGTAGCCCTCCCTTGCACCTATAGAAACATTCAATTAGAATTAATCCTGTATGTAAGTGATGCACGGGCATCCTAGTTGTTATCAATGTTACTTATGCCCAAATGTAGGTGCTATCACACTATATGACTTTTTACAAACTAGTATGAAAAATTACATATAATTCAAAACAACACATTTAAGAATGACTCAAGTTATAACAAGAATCACCAACTCATTTCTTTATTCCAACACCCATCTACTATGTGTGTGTGTGTGTGTGTGTGTGTGTGTGTGTGTGTGTGTGTGTGTGTGTGTGTATGTATGTATGTATGTAGGTATATATCTATGTACTCACACACACACAATGTGTGTGTGTGTGTGTGTTGTGCTTTTGGTGGAAGAGCCTATCTTTCAAAGGCTGTTGGCATCCTCTCTCCATTTAGCTTATCATGGCACATTTTATTCTCTTTAGAAGAGGAGTTTTCTAGTTTGCCCATGTGGTCAGTCGTACTTAGATCTCATAGTTCTAATTTGTTGCTTCAGTGCCCTAAAAATCATCATCATTTGCATGCTCGTAGGGATTTCTCAACTAATACAAATCAACCTCTTTTTCTTGCGCATGAGAGAGAGAGAGAGAGAGAGAGAGATTTACACAACAATGTTTACTAAATTGCAATCTATTCAAAAACAAAATAAAAATATGTACATCAAATGATCTGTGGTAGTCAACAAGAGGCAGGATGATAGGGTTTGGTGACAAAATAATTTCTCCTACTCTTTGAGCACCAAACATGAACACCATACTTTGTTGAAACTGGAACTTTCTACTGATTGCAACATTTATTCTAATCTGGGGAGTGAAATGGAAGGAAAAACTATTTATTCCTAGACCATTATCCATGATCTATGCATGACCTAATTCTTAAAATAGAACAAAAATATATACATCCAAACCAAGGTCGTATCTAATGAGAGGCAAAATAAAAGGATTTACCGAAGCATTTATTTCAACCAACTTGAGAGGACACAAAATTCTAGCAATCACACGTTGAAATTGCAATTAGTATTGACAATGATGTGTACCTTTTGCCTTGCAATGGGGATGAAAGAATCGTATAATTTTTTGTGATTCATGCAAATTATTTGATTACTCTAAAAGGTTGAGTATTCACAACAACATACACAAGTCCTCCTTAGTGGGGGCACCAAAATTGAGGCGGTTCTGGAACAGGCAACAAGAGAGGCAACCTCTAAACACCTCTCAAAGCTCCCATACTACTCAATTGGGGCTGAGGCAACCACAAGCAAGGAAAAAAATAACAAACCCACAGCCAAACAAGTGAAGGGGACCACCTAGTTATGGGATGCAAACTAGGACACGAGAAATTTTTCACAACACGAAGAAGAGGTGCAACACAATACACACAAGCAATCTCACACCAAGACACACACCAAATGGAGCAAGAGAGAGATAAAGCAAACGGAAGAGAGAGGGATGGAACTTGTGTAATACCTTGTTTGTGACTTGCAAATGAAGGTGTTTTCTTATGACGCTATCATAGAGCTTGTACAAAACTAACCCAATGCATAGTGAATGCTAAACATTGCCAACACACACACACACACACACACACACATTGTCTTAGGGTGTGGGAGACCTCTCACCACAATACCCTTTTACAATGGATACAAAATTGTCAATGAAAACACACTAAAAACCTTCTCAAATAAGCTCAAACGGCAGAATTTAAAAGACACGTCACCTTGAAGTCATCGAACCGCATTACACAAGTGGAAGGACAAAGATTCTAAAGCCAAGCACGCCTATGAAGCACCAAAACTTCAATTGTTGATAAGGAAGAGCATGTACAATACCGGTTTGAGATATGGCACTCACACTCTCTCACTTTGCAATGTGTAGCATCAAAGCTTCTCTTATGCCAAGTGTGAATCTCACAAGGTGGTGACTACACCTAAATCTCTCCTTGCGTATAGAGTGTTGGGATGCTATGTGAGATATTGGAGATTAGAAATTCGAGCTAAGAGCTTAGAGCTGATCTACAAGAAGGAGAGAAGCCTATTTATGAGTTTGAGACACATCATTAAGGTTATTGATAATCCTAATTTACAAGCTAACAAATCAGGATTATGATATTTTTTTAGTTTCAAAATATAGTGGGCCTTCTTTGTTTGCTTGAGTCATGGATGTGGGCTGAAGAGAAAGGAAATTTTTATTGTAGATAGGGCGAAATTAGGGAGTTAAGGAAGGAGAGAAAAAAAGAGAGAGAGAGAGAGAGAGAGAGAGAGAGAGAGAGAGGGAGAGAGTTTCCACTATATGTACATGTCTTGAGGTAAGTTGTCTTTTAAGATTAGGTCAATATATACTTGTGTTAGTAGGTTAGTGGTTAGTGTTAGTAATCACTAAAATGTTAATGATACATTTATAATGAATAAAATGAGTTGATTGATTGAAAGAGAATGGGTGAATGAAATGAGAGAATTCTTGCGATGGTAAATCTTTGAAGAATTTTTGAATCACCCTTGTGTAGATCGTCAAAAATGACCGCCGATCTTTTCTTCTTCCTCTTACCTTTATACCACCTCCACCAAAGTTGGTTATTGCGATGAAAATAGAGATTTGGTTGATGAGGTACCTCAATTTTCAAAGGCTAATCATGGTTTACATGTTGAATTTTATGTATATAGAGAAGATGTAAGGAGGAAATGCAATTTAGAGGCGATAGAGAGAGGCATAGAGAGGGTGTAGAGTTCATATGAGAGCTGTGGAGGTCAGAGGAGAGGGTAGTGGTGAAGAGGGTGAGAGAAACCATGGAAGGTGCAAGTTTGAGTGAGGGATGGAGAGGAATGGATGTGTGTGTGTGTGTGTGTGTGTGTGTGTGTGTGTGTGTGTGTGTGTGTGTGTGTGTGTCTAAAAGTGTCAAAGGAGCTGAGAGAAGGTGAGAGAAGACTAGGGTGACTTGTGAGAAAAATTCGGTAGACTGTGATCTACCACAAAAATCATATCTCGCCAGTGGTGGTAGCTCCAAAAAGTAAGAGAACATTTGGGAAGATTATTCAGATTGTGGGCTACATTTTGTCTTTTGATCACTTCTTCAAGTTTGGAGTGAAAGTGGATGCCAAAAATTCTACCAAAATACCTGTTTTTCCTCATTGCAAAAGTTTTTAGTGGCCCCCCCTTTATGTTGAATTTGCATAAGTCTTTAGTGGCCCCCCCTTTATGTTGAATTTGCATAAGGCTCCAAGGGTGAGCGCCTACTTGCATGAAAGCATGACCTAATACATTATTGAGGATTTCAAAACATGCATCGATTATGATTATTCACAAATATGAAATGTGGATATGATGGGGGGAAAATAGGATAGTAAACAAGTCATGGAATCTAGAATAGTGTCACATGTATATAAAAAATAAAATATAAAAAATTACTGAAAATCAAATGAGGAGGCTGTCATTTATTTTTATTGATGTAGACCTATTTACAAGAAGTAATAAAAAATATATGTAAAAAATGGTAATTTAGTAAAAGAGAATGACTAGGTGAAAGGTATTTTTGTGATTTTTTCTCGGAGTGGATTCACATGAAATTATAGAGAGTCTTGGGTGAAAAGATCTTTTTATAGAATAAAGAGTATGCACATTGGTAAGAAAAATTGTGGTAATGGTGAGTCAATGTATCTAACATACTTAGGAAAACCTAAGCATGGTAACACACACCTAGGTGTGGTAACACACAATTAGGTAAAAATATTTAAATAAATATCAAAATAATAAAAGACCCCTTTATTTAAGCCCTATATACAATGAAATATCTACATACAGATAGGTCATTATATATTTTTATTTTATTATTTATTTATTTTTGGCTCAACTATCCCAATGACTAGCTAGCTAAGGATTTTAAGAAGATATGGGAAAAGTCTCATAGCTCATACACGCTTATGTACAATGAAAAGATGAGTATAGCCAGATTTTTTGGGTGATTTTGTAGGGTGAGGTAGCTCACTATGGAAAATACGGATAGCCAAAAAATTGCTACTAATACACACACACACACACACACACACACACACACACACGAAAGAGAGAGAGAGAGTTGTGCTTTTGGTGGAAGTGTCTATCTTTTAAATGCTACTGGCATCCTCTTTCCATTTAGCTTAGCAAGGCATATGGGCACTATTAGTAGCCCAATGTGTGTGTGTGTGTATAGATGTATAGACATATAGACACACACACACACACACACATATATAGATATATACACACACACATACTGGTATTTCTAAAAACATTATATATGTATGTGTGTGTGTGTGTATATGTGTATGTTTGTGTGTTTTTGTTACTTTTATTTAAATATACAAAAAAGAACATACACATGTTCAAAGACCAAGATTACCATACACGGGACATGGGATCTTCACAAAAAATCTTTGGTAGATTATTTTGTACAAATAAGGAGTCAAGGTGGTACAAGTCATCGTCCTTGCAGTAAAAATAATATTCAATACTCACTTATTATTTTCTTGCCCTTTGTTAAATGTTGACAGCAATACCTAGCAGTTGAGACCAAAGAGAGTAGCCCTCACCTGCACCCGTAGAAACATTCAATTAGAATTGATTATGTATGCAAGTGATGCACAGACATCCTAGTTGTTATCCATGTTACTTATGCCCAAATGTAGGTGCTATCACATTATATGACTTTTTGCAGACTAGTATGAGATATTACAAATAAGTCAAAACAACGAATCACCAACTCATTTCTTTATTCCAACACCCATTTGCTATGTATATATACATATATGTATGTATATATCTATGTATTCACACACACACACACACACACGCATACATATGCGTGTGTGTGTGCATGTGTGTGTCTATGTGTGTGCGGACGCATGTGATTGTATGTATATATCTATGTATTCATACACATACACACATACGTGTATGTGTGTGTATATATTTATGCATATACATACATAGAGAGAGAGAGAGAGAGAGTTGTGCTTTCGATGGAAGAGCCTATCTTTCAAAGGATGTTGGCATCCTCTCTTCATTTAGCTTATCATGGCACATTTTATTCTCTTTAGAAGAGGGTTTTTTATTTTGTTTTTCTAGTTTGCCCATGTGGCCAGTCATACTTAGATCTCATAGTTCCAGTTTGTTGCTTCAGTGCCCTCAAAATCATCACCATTTGTGTGCTCATAGGGGTTTCTCAAGTAATACAAATCAATCTCTTTTCCTTGTGCATGAGAGAGAGAGAGAGAGTTCAACGTTAGAAACTCTGGAAAATCAACCTCTCTCTCTCTCTCTCTCTCTCTCTCTCTCTCTCTCTCTCTCTCTCTCTCTCTCTCTCACACACACACACACACACACACACACACACAATCTCGCTCTACTCTCTTCTTTTCATTGATCATTGTCCCTCTGATACCCCTCTCTCTCTCTCTCTCTCTCTCTCTCTCTCTCTCTCTCTCTCTCTCTCTCTCTCTCTCATATTTATATGCATGCATACACACACCCGTGTTGGTAGTGGCCTTGCCACAAATCTAGAAGGAAATTCACACAAATGAATGACTCCTATCAAATTGGTGTGGGTTGTCCACGAACCACCTCTCTTTGCCAACTTTATCATTGACTCTGTCTTTGCGTGCATCAAACTTGAGTTGTATCTAGAGCTAGCAGGTGGATGGTCTAGCTTTGCTACAAGCAAGTGAGTCCCCCTTCTCTTCACAGGGACCTAACCTTTGAGTTTTTTTTAGTGGCTCTCTTGTGCGCCTTCAAAACATGCTCACTGCGCTAGTCGATGATTGTGGAGGGAGGATAGTACGTCTGCTTGACGCGTGGAGGTTCCCAACATTCAACAACTTTTCAAGCACTTCAAGAAAGAGTATAGAACTGTCTCTTTAGTGTTAGTTTTCAACATTTTGAACTACACACTTGGACAAATTGGAAAAATATATTAATATTGATCTTGTAAAAAGCCCCTTGAAAAGACAAATTTAAATACACCTTCACAATTCGGATTTTCCATAAATAACAAAATCCCCCCGAATTTTTTGTTGGGAGCCTAATAGATGCCAGTCTAATAGATGGCAGCAGTGGAGAACTGTGGTTCCCAAATTCTATCATTCTCCTAGATTTTTGATGAGAGATTTAATCCCATAATCCCTTTTTGATTGAGGCTTATGCACCCCCACTTGTGGGTACTGATGTAATTTTTTTCTCTTGTTTATTAATCAAATTCCACTTTCTTCAACAACAAAAAAACAAGAAGAATGAAACATTTACTCTCTATACACAATAGAAAGTCCATTGTCAAAAGGCTTTTTGTTTCCTAGAGTGTTACCCTTGACTTTTGCATTTGAATTATTTTGAAAGATTTTCTTTGAATGAGCCAACGTGAGACACTTGGAAGTGTTGAGCTGTCAACATTTTCTCAAGCTCTTCTGTAACAAGGTGAAAATTCACTATGGCCTACATGAGGCTATTAAGAAGAATTTCACAATAAGAGGTTTCTTGTGAGAGAGAACAAGTGAAAGGGTCACGATGGCTTTCAAAAACAATAAGAAAATGATAAAATTGTTAGATTGAATTAAACTGGTATCAGTGTTTGGGAAAGGATTGCCTCAGCTTAGTCTTGAGCCAATTGAAAATCGAGACTAGCTAGATGTAAACCATGGTAAACGGGAAAAAGATCGATGAAATATGTGAGAAAATCGTGCAAAAATTTGACAAATCTCAAAATTTATGCTAGTATTTCCGATTTTCTTCTTTGTGAAGAAGAAACTCGATCAGTAGCCGCTTAATAAAAAAGACTTTCTCGAACGTCAACACTAACTAGAATCAAGCTATAAAATACAAGAAATGTAAAGCCATGTGAAATGAAAGGTGAAATAAAAAAAACTAATTAATATATGTATGTGTGTATAGAATTTATTAATTATGCAAGATGAAGCTTCACTTTAGCATTTTAAAACAATAGAATGAAAAAAAAACATATATGTGTGTGTATGTAATTTACTAAGATTATGCAAGGTGAATTTTCACTTTAGTCGTCTAAAACAATAGAATGCAAGAAAAGTAAAGACATGTCACAATGTAAAATGAAAGGTAAGTTTCCATTATGCACTAAAAACAATGAAAGTCTCCATAACCCAACACAACACTACACTAAGGGTTTCTTTTAGAAAGCCAAAAATAAAAAATGATACTAATATTTTAAAACATGTGGTATCACAATAAAATATTATTTTTTTTTTTTTAAATGTAACAATGAACTATTTAGATTACAATATATTCCAAGAGCATAAAAAATAAAGGTTGACATAATACTCTTTAAAGAAAGAGGTATACAAATGTCAACACCCTCACACAAGAACTTAGAAGAAAATTTAATTAAAAAAACAATTTATAATCATTGGCTTGCCATGTGGCACTAATCAGCTAGCTTTATCCAATGGTCTAAGGATGTACCCAAAATCCAATCCTTTACTAAGTAAGGACTACTTATGTAGTTCAAAAAGTATAGATAGACTCTAAAGAGTAAGAGATGGAACCAATTTTTGAAGCTTTTCTATAAAAAGTATAGATGTTAGACTTTAAAGAATAAGAGATGGAACCTGAAATGGTTTTTGACTTCTTTCCTAGGTAGGCCTTCCTCCCCTTTAAGTGCCACGGGGTCCCAAAGCATGGGATCAATGGTCCCAATTGAAAGGCGAGATGGCAATTAATCTGGATCGTTGATCGATTAAATCTAAACTCGGGATCCCGAGTTTAGATTTTGAAAAACTAATCTTGGGAGGTCAGCCATGTGGACCTATGGAGATCTAATCTCGAGACGCCATGCTTTCTGAGCCAGGTTTTGAACCCTCACCATCATCTTGAGGGATACACGCCTTGATCAACATGCCCGGTGCGTCTTGTTGAAATAGATGTGATTTCACATCTATTTGAAGGTAAACTCGCGATCTCGATCTAAAAACTAAACTCGGGATCTCGAGTTTAGTTTTTATGGACCCCACCATAAAAACTAAACTCGAAATTTCGAGTTTAGTCTTTACCCGTCGATGGCCAAGATTTGCGTGTGCCTTTGATTTTGCACAAGAACCATTGATCCCATGGTTGGGACCCGTGGCACTTAAAGCTGAGGGTAGGCCTTGTAAGTTGCTACCTTTGTGATCTTGTCTCTTGTCCTTTTAGAATCTTGTTTACAGGGCTTCAGTCCTTTTGGACATCATCCTTTATGGCTGCAAAAAATGTTTGCTAGAAGACACTTTATGAACAAATGGAAACAAAAAGAAAAAGGCAAAATCCTCTTGTCCTTTTATTGCTTTCATTGAATATCATGTTAAATGTGAAAAAGTATCTCAAAATTCCAAGGAAACTTTGAACTCGTCCCAAAGCTTCAATTTTATTTATTGAGGAAATACAACTGAAGCTAATTATTTTATGGATCTAGGCTTCGACGTTTAACTAGAATTATCTTCAAGGCAATTTTGGAATGTTGCCACTTCTATACTTTTTATTAAAGCTCTTGAGAAAATCTCAATCACTCTGGCATTTGATGCGTTCTATTCTCCTACCACCCTAGGGACGCTCCGCAAAGAGAGGCGGAACTTGGAGGGTCATGGATAGCCTACTGACAAGAGCATGCGACTTATGAGAGGGAATGGATGCATCCATTGGGGTGGAGAGAGAGAGAGAGAGAGAGAGAGAGATTAACTGTCACAAGCCACCACAAATATGACCAGGTAGAGGCCATTCTTGATGCAACCTATTCCATAGTAGGGCATAATAGGCTAGAGTAGGATAGCATGCACATACAAGTAGAGTATGAAAAATCACTTGATTACCGCAAAAAATGGAAGAACTAGGGCAGGGTGGGCTAGAGTAGGATAGCATGCACACACGAGTAGAGCATGCATAATCACTTGATTATCGCAAAAATGGAAGAACTAGAATTTTCACCCACTCTTGGGTGAGAAACATCCGCTCCGATAATTATGGATCACATGTCACAGATAAGTAGAAGCCTCCTATATTTTTCATCAATTACCCTTCAGTATAGCCTCCCATCTTAATTTGAGCTGCTTGATCCTTGGTGGCACTGCTCAATGCTACAAGGGGGTTGCCAAGTGATGATCTCAGGTTTTATCCATTGAATATGCTCTCAATTAGTAGTTCATTATAGCATTCCATCTTAATTGGGGTTGCTTGCCCCTTGGTGGCACTAATCTATGCTACAAGGGGGTTGCCCATTGATTATCTTGAGTTGTATCCATTGGATGTGCTCTCAATGTGGCTGCATTTTAAGGCACATTATGTAGAGAAGAAGGGCCCAAACGTGATGCATATCCATCATAAGATGGTGGAGGCCCAAGTGTAGGGAGGAAAGCACCACTAGCATTGCTTGGATGAGACCATGCTACAACAACACTAGTGGTTTCTAGGTAATCCATAGGCACATGTTTCTAGTAGACATTATTTGGTTGTGCCATCCAATATTCAACAAGTAAGGGTGTCATTGCCACCACACTATGATGGAAGAATGTTAGAACATTTTGACTGTTGATCAATGAGGATGCTACCATTTGTGGCACTATGCTTGTCTCTTACGCTGTGCTTTGATGTATTCCCATCAGACCTTCTAAGCTTGATCTTAAATTGCTTTCCTTCTAGCTCCACACCATTCATGCTTGCAATGCCAATGTTGCATGCCTCACATGATAGATTCCACAAATTTATGATGCCACCTCTGTGCAACCTCTTGCCCTTGTTTGACACTTTTTTGATGTTATAAGCTTGATCTTTAATTGCTTTCATTCTAGCTCCATGACATTAAATGCTTGCAATGCCAATGTTGCATGCCCCACATGATAGAATTCCACAAATTTATGATGCCACCTATGTGAAGCATCTTGCCCTTCTTTCACACTTTGTGATGATATATAAAACCATTGCCAATATTGGATCAATAAAATAAAAACGTGTGTTCATGAAAACTAGGGATATTGCGAGGCCGACAAAGACTATTGGGAAACAAATGATCACCAAATCTATCAAAGATTGCTTTCACCACATTTGCATCCATGCTAGAATCCAAGTTAAACATCACAAGCATCCCTTGGTTCAAAGAAGAGAGTGTTCCTTGATTCAAGCAATCCTCTTGAGTCCAACACCACTAGTATTGTATAGTGTCTCCACATTGGCTCTCCCCCTACCAAACTTTTCCCTAACATAGCTTTTTCCATCTTGACTAAGGTAGGCAAATAAGCTATGGACACTTGGCAATCTTGGAGTTGATTGATTGTGACTACAAGAGAAGCTTGAACATTTGTTGTTTCTAGGCTAGAAGACTAATCTTGTAGTGGGGATTGGTTGGGAAGAGACATGCTGAGCTATTGCGAATATTGATCCTAGGATAGCTACTAATGGACGTGTTGTTGGTGGAGGAGATGTTGGTTCTAGATATCAGAAAGGGTGCTCTTGGCCTAGCACTTGTCAAAATAATAAGGCCAGTTTCTAACTATGCTAGGAGCCACCAATGGTTATCGGGGTGTAGTTTCTTGCTTGGATCCTGGCCCTCTCTATGTCAGGAGCCACCAATTGTTAAGTATCAGGGTGTCATATGTAGCTTGGCTCTTATTCTCTCTATGTCTCTGTACCATGACTTGCTTGTTTTGGTGGGTTTTTGCTCTTAATTCTTCCTCCCGATCTATCGCATGGCTCTCTATCTTCTCCCATTTATTCATCACCATGCCCATCGCTCCTCTTCCCCAACTTGACCGGCATATCAAACCATTACAACACCTACTACTACAGTGGAAATCCCATGGGTGCCTGGAAGTGTGCAATGTTTTATGTGGCACAATTGCATGTGTCGAGCTCTTCAATTAATCAACATTCCCACAGGGATGAGTGAGGTGCAACTAATAGAGGAGCTAGGGTAGTGGGGAGCTAGTAAAATTAGAGCAATGGACCTTTCTTGATGAGCAATTGGTGTGACAAGCTACGAGCAATGCTAGGAGCTTTAGGGAGGAGTAAATTCTAGATATTAAGGATGTGGTCACGTGAAGCATAGTTAGCAGGAAGATTTTACTAATGCAGTTATGCCAAAGTTGGCATAGTTAAAAAAGGTTTGCATAGATGCATGTAAGACAACTAAATGGTGTACATGTGACCATGCATGAGGCACAACTATTTCAAAAAGTAATTGATAACTATGCATTGTGTGACCACTAACCTAAGCACACACACTCTCTCTCTCTCTTTCTTTCTCTCTTCCCCAAAACTTAAGCCAATTGCCTTACACAAACCTATGCTACCAACTCTCTAGTTTTCATCATTGAGGGCCCTATATCTCCCATCATGATTTATCTTTTTGACAAAGGCACAATGACTAGAGGATGTGTGTCGGCTTCGTGTAGAGAGAGAGAGAGAGAGAGAGAGAGAGAGAGAGAGAGATGCCCATTGATGACACAAGAGTGCAAGAGCGAGGGGAGTCACGATGGTGAGTTGTGTGTGCGTGTGTGCGTGTAGTAGTAGTAGTAGTTCTAGATATATATATACATGCAAAAGAACAGAACCTATTCACATACAAAAAATTCTAGGTAAATACAATGGAATTGTACAATAATTCATTTGCTATTGAAAATAAATTTTTGTACAAGGTAATGAAGAGAACAACGACTGATAAGGAAAAAATAATCCCAATTTAGGGTGATACTGCTTTAAGATAAAAGCTAATCCACCAGTCATCAACCACGTCGAACATTTTGTTTTTATCAAAGAAGGTAGTCACCTGCACCCATAGTAAACAAGAAAACGCTCAGTTAGCAATTGTTACTGTATACAGGTGATGCATGGGCATCCCAGTTGTTATCCATGTCCCAATGAAAAAACCAACTATTCTTATGTTGTAATATGTAGAAAATAAGAGAGAAAATTTTCCAAGTTCTTATTATAAAAAATTCTTTGGCAATTCACAAATCTTTCTTAGACGGTGAGATTCCATAGTATATGCTCCATTTATCAAAATATTTCCAGATTTTTCAAATCTTTCTAGAGTTAATCAAACATTCACTCAACCAACCCTTTCTAAATCCTTCTTAAACTCTTATTGGGAGAACTTTCCAATATCATCAAGCACATGTTGGCTCAAGACCCAACGTCTTATATTAGGCATCGGTAAAAACTAATCTAATTCAACAAATCTCAAGAAGTGTTAAGAGTAATGCCTAGTTACACACGAACCATTTCATACCCAGATTTCAATTCATTTAACCAAGCCTAGACGTTTACTGTAGAAAAGCAATAAGAACAAGATTACGATGATGTCATTACGGAAAGCACCGACATTATCATGTTCAAGAAATTGGAGGCCAGCAAATAAGACCAGAGGAGTCACACCAAATGTCTGGCATTCACAAATTTCCCTTTATGATTTGCGATCAAACATAATAAACTCCCATCTTCAAATCCCTCTGTCTCATAGCTTATGTCATGTCTGTCACTTATTTACATATTACATTAAAACTTCCATTTTATCCCATGTTAACATATATTACAAATTCCTTCCCCTTTAAAAAACAAACCGATAGTCTCATATTCAAAATATGGAAAAAATTATGCATTGAAATTGTCCGCCACAGTGCATAATTACGTATCACAGCCAGCCTGGCAAGTCAAAGTACTAAGTAAAGCAGTAACCAAAAACCAACTCAGAAAAATCAAAGTAAGGCCAAAAAACAGGGACCAGCAAGAGCTTGGTCGACGAACTCTCATACACTAGAGAATACCAATCAAATCATCAACCTAAATTGGATATATAACATCCGCTGGAAATATCCAATTTATATTCAATGTGGTCGCATCATGCGGGTACGTCATCCTCCTACCTACTAAAATGAAAATGAGAGCAAAATTAGGCTAGTTTAAAAGAGTAAAGCAAAGATTATTGTACAGCCGAGGGTCCAAACATAAACCAGGCAAGCTATAGCCAGCAATTGTAAGTCCGTAAGCCATGCAAGTGGTGAGCCCAAAGGAAACCAGAAAAATTACGATAAGGTGATGTAAGAAGGAAAAAATGATCAAGCTCAAATGTAAAGGAAACGGACATAATTATGTTAAGGTCTCAGGAAACCAACAAAAATACCAGGGAAGTTAACCCCAGTAGGTCTGGTACTGGCAAATTTCTTTTAAGCTTTGCGAGCTGATTCACACAAGTTAACTGCCATCATCAAATCTTGCTGTCTTTTAACTCGTGTCATGTCCATCATATAATTTACACAGCTTGTTACAACTTCCAATTTATGCCACTCTAACATGTATTACAAATTTATTCCTTCCTCTTTTTTTAGAAAAAAGGTGACAGTTTCACTCTCCTAGTTATGGAAACATAATTTTATAGAAAGTGTTAACCATAGTGAAAAAACTCTGCATCAGAACCAGCCTGGCATGTCTAAGCATTAAAAAAGCATTTAAGCCAAAATCCGGCACAGAGAACACAAGAGAAAAGCTAGAGTAATGCTAAAAAGTCAGGGACCAGTAAGAGTATAGTCGATGCCCCTCTATATACTCGAGAATATCTATTACACCATCAACCCCAATAGGAAACCTAACACTAGCAGGAAATATCCAGTTTATTATATCAGTAGCCACATCATGCGAGTAAGTGCTCATCCTCCTACATACTGAAATGT